>NW_024367483.1:9615921-10255921 GCF_014805655.1 Passer montanus
GGCGGGGAGCGGCCGGAAGTGACGGGGCCGGGCCGGGCCGATTCACCTGCTGGGCGGTGCGCGGGGCGCAGCCCGGGCACGGAGCCGCCGCCGCTGGGTGCCCGCCGCGCCATGGAGCCGCCGCTGCCGCTGCTCGGCGTGTCCCTCGTGCTGCTCTGCTCCGCAGGTGGGCGCAGGTGGAAGGGACGGGACGGGACCGACGGGAGGGATAGGAGGGAGAGAGGGGAGGGCGGGAGGCGGCGGCTCTGTGGGGCTGGGGGAAGCGCGGCGGGGCTGAGGGGGTGCTGCCCGCCCGGCGGGGCTGAGGGAGCCGCTGCCCGCCCGGTGTCCGCCCCGGGGCTGGGGCGCGCCGCACCTCGGCCCCTGCGTCTGTGGGGTCCGCGCCGTGTGTGTGGGCGTGGGGGGTCTCCGCCCTGTGTGTGTGTGTGTGAGGCTGTGTGTGCGGGTCTCGGCCGTGTGCGGGTCTCCATCGCTCGTGTATTCCCCGTCCCCGCCCGTCCCTGTGCCCTGCCCGCCCTCAGCGCGGGGCGCGGTGCTGGCGGTGCGGCCGCGCCGCGGAGCCGACCTGGGCTTTGTTCGCCCTCAGCGCGGCTGCCGAGCTTTATCTGCCGCCTCCCCCTCCCCTTCCCCCGCGCCCTCCCGGGCAGCCGCCGGTGCGGCCGGGTCCGCTGTGCCGCGGTGCCTGCCCGGGCTGTCCCGGCCGGAGCGGCTCCCGCGGCGGAGGCAGGGAAAACCGACGTGGAAAGAGCAAAAGGAAAAAAAAAAAAAAAAAAAAAAAAAAAAAAAAAAAAAAAAAAAAAAAAAAAAAAAAAAAAAGAAAAAAAATTCAAACCCCAGCCCTGCGTGTGTAGCACCTCCAGCATCCCGGCTGGCTCTGCCTTTTGAGGGGGTGGAAGGGCCCTCGGAGCCCGGCTGTGCAGACCCGATGGACACGATTGAGCCCTGCCGGGGAAACGTGGCAGGATTTGAGGGTGGGAGGAAAGGAGTTGAATTGGATGGACCCAAACGCGTTTGTTTTTCGCGATGAAAGAAAACAAAGGAGTAGATAGTCTCAAACAAAAAAAGCAATCAACCGTACCCAGAACCCACACATACCAAATCAAACGTGCCTGGGCTGCTAAAAAGTAGGCAGATGTTTTTCATCTCAAATCCTAGATGTTATTAGGTTCCTGTAATGAACTTGGTTGCCTTATCAGTGTTTCTTAAACATATCTCTAAGATAAATATAAGTTTTCACTAAAGTTGACCCAAACTTATGTGAAACTATAAAAGGTGACAGAATATCTATGGAGGTTCAGGTTCACAGTAAAATGTGTATCAGTTGTGTGAGGAGGTCAGGTTTTATTTCCTATTGAAATGTTAATGCCTGTGTTGATGTCACTGCTGTTTTGGGAAATTACTCATGGGATCAAAATTGTGTGTCTGTAATGGAATGGTGAACTCTGATCTCCTGAATGAAAGGGGATAGGTAGTTCTGCATTAAATGTGTTTCCTGAAACAGAGTTAGAAACGAGGTAGATGCTGTGTAAGAGCTGTGAGTTACTAGTATTTAGTTGACATGGTTAGTCATCCAGATTTATAATCAAATGCTTCATGTCATGAAAACTGTGAGAAGGACTTGTTGTGAGTCGAATTATATGTACTGCATTTGGACTGCTAGGTTATCAAAGGCTATGATTATAAAAGTTAGGAATAATTAATGTATGAGGAAATGTCAATCCATAATAGAATTTTACACTTTATTTCTGCTGGAGGATACAGGTGTCTTCAGACCTCAGTGTGAAACTGGATGACTTTGGAAATAAAGAATATTCCTGATAAAAACACACATACTTCTTTCATACAGTTATTTAAGTGATTACTCTAAAACATGAATATTTCACAGTCTTCTGAAGGAAATGAGTGAGTAATCTGTGTGTCGTAGGAGTTGATATGTTCTCCGAGCTAGCTTGTGTTGTTTCCCATCAGGTTGAGTTACAGTTTCTGGGTCTGTGCTGCAGATAGACATTGCTTCCTTCACTGAAGGAGCAGATGTCAGTAAGTTGCTGTTCTCCATACGGACCAAACTTAGAAGAAGCTATTTTTTGTGCAGTTGAGTGAGAGCTGTTGTCAGTGAAGCATTGCCTAGGTACTTGAATTTGTGGTGGTTGTGGTTTAACCCTAGTAGGAAACTAAGGACCACCTACATGGTCACTTGTTCCCCTTGTGTTGAGATGAGGGAGAGAACTGGAAGGGTAAAAATGAGAAAACCTGTGGGTGGAGATGAAGACAGTTTAATGGGGAAAGCAAAAGAAGGAATTAATTCACCACTTCCCATGGGTAGGGAGATGCTCAGCTGTCCCCAGGAAAGCTGGGCTCTGTCACACCTAAGGGTAGCTTGGCAAGAGAAACATTGTCACTCTGAACATCCCCACTTCCTTCTTCACCCAGCTGCGTTCACATCTTGTGGTGTGGCACTGTCTCCCTGGGTATACTGTGTTGATAAAGTAGTCTCATTCCATTTGGTGCAAATTGAAATTTGTGCAGGGTTTTCAATGGCTGAGAATAAACATAGGTGCTGAACTTGTGATCCTGATTTAACAAATACGATAGTTTACGGCTTTTAAGCTTCTGAAAATGTGTATGTCAGAACACAAGTTTTCAAAAATTGAAAATGTTAACATAGCCACATTATACCTATACAAAGACGTGCCAAAAAAGATACTGCATGCATACTGGTCCATTTAACCTTTGGAGGAAGGTTTTACAAAACAGCAGTGGCTGTGCATATAAATGTCCCAACTGAGGATGAGTTTGAGTAGAGTGTTAAGGTAAATAATTGGGCAGGAATTTCTTTAGTCTGTAGTGATATATTTTCTTGCTGCTGTTGTAGTGGGTTTTATGTGCATTTTGGTTTTTTGTTTCCAGCGGTAATAGTTGGTAATTTTGTACTCTGTTGAAATTCTGCAATGTGTGACACTTTATTAATAGAATTGTGAGCTTTTAAATTCGGTAAAAGTTCTGGTAAACCTTAGGAAAATCTGTAATTATTGCCCTGTTGTTAAACTTGCAAAAGTAATTCCAATATCCAATTCCAATATATGCATGCAGGAAGGAGTAGAATCTAATGCAGGCATGGTAAGTCAGCATTTGGTGGTTAATACACTTTGCCAAATAAGTCTAATAAGGAATTTAAGCCTGTTCATGTTTTTATGCATGCAATAGGATCTTGCAGAACCTTAAATTAGAAGTGTGACTACCACAGGAGTTTAATGATGACTCCCAGTCTTTTAATTGCTAAACCTGGGACACTTCATCTGTTGGGCAGTAATTGAACAGCATGCAGGGTTCAGTTTCTTCTCAAGTGTCCACTGAGATGAGAAGTTACCCAAAATTTGGGATCCGTTTCCTGGATCTTTGAGTTTTAAAAGTATGAAAGTCTTTAACTAGAGATTACTTAATCAACTGTTAGTGAACTGCTGTGACACCAACCATGACATCTGAATTAGTGATTTTGCCTTGGCTAATCTGTGTTTCCCAGAAGGTATTTTATGTGTTGGGAATGCTGCAGCAGAGATTATTGTAACTCATCACTTTTGTCCCCTCTGACTGCCCCGCTGTGTTGCATCAAACTTCAGCTGCCTCTCTGTCTTCACTTCCAGTTCTTGCCTCTTCCACAGCCAAGCCCACTTAACAGACAGATGAAGGTACCCCTCCTGAGTGTCTGGTTTAGCTTCTGTTTTTATATGAGCACATGTATGCTTTGCTATAACACCATTCAAACCTCAAGAAAGTAATCTGGAATCTTTAAATCTGCCTCAGTATTGGAGTGTATTAAAACTCCTTTGCCACAGTGCCTGAAGAAATTTGTACAGACTTGGAGCTTGTTTTGGGGGCCAGTATTGTTTCAACATACTTCCACAATAATTTAATCAATTGTTGTTTGCATGTTTCGTAAGCTTTTAATGATGGGGATCCTTTTTGGTCTTGTTGCAGCTTCTGATAGATTTCTTGAAACTTCTAGATACTGTGTGAAACATAATAAATACGGAGAAATTTTAACAACCGTGTGGCTCACCAGCATGGAAGAATGTGTGTGTCCCCACCCCCTCTACTACAGTAATTTAGTTACACTTTCATTTTTTCTGTTTCTTTCTTTTTCCCCTTTCCTTTTTAGGGAATTCCTGTTTTATTCCTTTGCACCTTTCCGGAGATGGCTCAGAGAAAAGTCTCTTCAGCCAGTTGTCACAGGAGTAAGTGGCAGGAAGTCAGAGTTCTGTGTAAACCTGTTTCAGTAGCAGCTGCAATATGAGCATCTCCTGCGTCCTAGCTGGTGCTTTCCTTTCCTGCAGTTGTAAACGGGCCTCAGTTGCTGAAAACTTCAATTTTTAACTGGTTAGATCACATTATTTGAAACAAGAAAGTGTTTTGCCACCAGTTTGTCCTGGTACAGGGCAGGAAGGACAAGAAGGATGGCAGAAGAGCATTAGGAGGAAAACTTATTCCTTTTGATCAGTATTTTCTAAAAGTTGGGAAATATCTCTAAAACCTTGGCCTGGAGAGAGCTTAGTCTAGGAGTAAGACTACATGGCTAAATCAGGCAGTCAGTCAAATGTCCAGCTGTAACCTCAAAGGTTATTTTTGCACCCCATTTGAAGTTGTACCTGGCATTCATCTGGCTCCATAGTGAACTAATTCAGGGAGTGTAAAAGTTATAAAAAGAATAAATTATTCTGTGGTCAGTTCCTTTTCCTGATTCAACTCAATGAATTCAGATCAAGTCTGAATTATAGCAGGGGGGTGTCAGCTGGAACTTCAAATGCACGTGGATGGAATATATTACTACTATTGTTTATTTATTAATTTATTTAAATGTCACCTACTTACTGGGTCATGTGTTCAAAATTTGATAAAGAGGCAAGATTTGGACCTTTATTGGTTTTGCACTGAAGCCATTCACTGGTGCTCTGATGTCCTTTAGCTGCTGTCAAGATGCATCTGAGGTACTTGATGGTTGCAAGTTTTGCAGTTGCACTTGCTGCTACATTTTTTAAACAGATTTGTTTTTCGTGCCCTACAGCTAAAGCCTATGTGCTTAGTACGCTGAAAAATGATTAGTCAACAAGAACAATTTGGTGTGTTGGAGGGAAAGATGAGGATTTGATACATTCTCAGCTGTTTGAACTTGTGCAGAATTAGTTTGCATAAGGAAGTTTCCTGTAGTCACTTATCCTGCATCATCAGTTCTTTGTTTTAGATGTATTAACAGTATAACCTACAAGGAATTATGTAAAAAAAAAAAAATTAATCTCCCTAAATTTTTAAATTATTAGTTAACTTTGTGGCTAATTCTTTGTGCTTATTCCTTTCAGTCTGTTACATGGTGGGAGTAGGGCAGGGAGGGAAACAAGAGCGAGCAGACAGGATGTTTTTCTCTGATATTATAATGCTTCACCTTTATATTAAAAAAGAAAAAAATGAAACAGTAACAAGAAAAGAGCCCAAAATCAACTCTGTATTACTGAATCAAGCAGTTGTCAATCTTAATGCAAAACTTGCATGTACGGGGGAAAAGCATTGCGTGTTCAGTAGCTCGGAAGAGCCAAAGCCTCTTTACTCAAGTGAAAATAATATGGCTGCTCAGTTAAGTGTTGGATTGTGGTGAACTCCCTGATGCATCGACTGACAGATGTGCCCAATGCATTCACACTGCCAGTGAGCTGCTTCATTCAGCTCCCTTTTAAATGCCATCAAATTGGCAGGAAAAAGATTGAATCATGTGGCTTGATTGCTCAGTGACTGTGTAAGCCTCCAATATCCCTCCGTAATGGGAAAGCGACTTGCAAAGCTAAAGGCAAAACAACCTGTGCAGCTGGCATAGACTTGGGAAGAGAAGGGGCAGGATTTTGTGTAAGTCCTGTCAGGATTTCGGCTCTGATCTTTTTATTTTTTGTATTCACTGAAAAAAGTCTTTGTAAAGTTGGCCTTCATTTCATTTTACACTTCTCAGTACTGTTTCTAGATGGTTCCTTAAGGACTCTGAAGTGGAGCCTGAAGGTACAGTGTCACATTACACCTGCCCCCATTACAGATGTGGTGTGGTTACATCTGTGTCTGCTGTGCTTGTTGCCCTTTCCAGAGGTGGCATTGGATTCCTTCTCTCCCTCCTTGTGTTGGAGCTGCCTCGTGCAGCTGCTGCCAAAGCCCATCCAGCTGATACCACAGAAAACTTGGAACTCATTGTGGTTTTCTGTAGATACTGGGCTAAACACAACTCCTCTGCTTAAACGAATCTTAATCCCAGTTTGTGTTACACTATCCCCTCCCCCTTTCGGTTGCCTCCCGAAAGCTTATCCTTCCCTTCAGTAAGGAGATCTGAATGCCCCCTCTCTCCACTTGATAAGCACGTCCCTCTCAGGAAGGTCATCAGCCAGCAGTTGCTAGGATACGGGCTGGTGGCTTTGGGTTTAGCAACCCAAAAGCTTCAAGAATGTGCTGAACAAGTAAGGAGAACAAGGACAGTTCGAAAATGAAAGGGGTGTTGGAGAGAATCTGAAGGCAAAGGGTGTGTTGAGGCAAAAATGAAGTTGTGGGAGGAAAAAAGAAAGATAATTGATGTTTTAGCCTGTGATTTTTAGGTTTTAATTGTTGCATAGCTGTTTCAGCTGATCTCAGTGAACTGTGGTGGGAAGTGAAATCAGGCTCATGCCATGTATTTGCAGAGTTGGGGTTATTGGTAATTTTGTTTTATGAGCCTTTAAGTTAAGGATTTTTTATTAGATTGGGAGGATGCATAACTTGTAGCTTAATTGTGCAGTACCTTTTAAACTGGGCAGGGGTATGCTATACTACACAAATTGGAGCTATTTATTAATTTAATGCTGTCTGAAGACATCCAGACTGATAGAGATTTTTTGTGTGTGTCTTTGAAGAAGTATGCATAGTAACTTTCCTATCTAGTTGGGTTTTTTGTTGTTTTTTGGTGTTTTTTTTTAACTCGTGTGATTTGACAGAGGATTTGTGGATTCAAGTAAATGTGCCTCAGAAGAGTGGTGCTTCTTCTCCACCCTGCTCAGAGGAAGTAAAATTTGGAAATACAAGCCCACTGTTTTGAGACCCAGCAGCAAAGTTGACTATCCAGGATAATAGATAGTTTCCCAGGTTTATTCTTATATGTAGGGGGATTTTTTTGGGGTGTGTTTCATTTTGTGTTGTTGTTGTTTCTTGTTTGGCTTTTTTTGTTGTGTTTTATTTTTTGTTTGTTGTTGTTGCTTTGTCGTTTGCTTGGGATTTTTTAAATAAGTGCCCTGCTGTTTCATCAGCCTTCTTGTTGTAGCTTATGGCAAAAACTTATTTCATGCAAATAAGTCTTTTATCTGCACCATTGGTGGAAAAAGTGTTCTGAAAACTGGGAGTTTGTTCACTCAGCCTCTTTGAACTCTTGGTGAGGTAGCTGAGATGAAATGTGCATGAGAGGGTTTTAAAATCTTGCCCTTACTAACATTAAGTGTGTAAAACTCTACAAAAACTGCTTTGTGGATGTAGTTTCCTGAACTATTTTTATATTTCGTTTGGGACTAAAGTAGGAAGGAGGAAATTGTGTGGAGCTGTCTCTCCTAGGTGAGTGCTTTTATTCCTGGGCTGTCTTTACTTTCTCTGGCTCTATAAACTGTATCTTTTCTCCACAGTAGGAGAGTTTCACTGAGATGTGTGACTCCAGTTTAGAGAGCACTGACCTGGGAAGTCTGAAATGCAGGTGTGAACACCTTTTGTCTTAATTTTACTGCCTTTGATGATTAGCCAGTGTTCTGCCTAATGGACTTAGGCTAGTGTGGAAAGGCAAGCTTTTATCTTCTCTCTAAACTTTTTGTATTGGGCCTTTTTGAGGTTTAAGTAGAAGAATACTTGGTACAGTAATGTCACTAGCCCTGGAGATGTCAGGTTTAAGTAGGCTTGTTCCTTTTGTTCCTTTTGCTAAAATGTGTTTCTGGGTGTTTTTACCACTAGTGTGACCTGTGCTTATCTCTGAATTTGTATCACTGCATTGTATGATAACAACACTCAGGGTGTGAAGCATGGAAAAAATGTGGTCTGTGAAGCATGTTAAATAGTAACTGTTTAACACTTGATATTAGCAGGACAGTACTTTCTTTGTCAGGAAAGACTTTGTGATTTGTCTTTATCAGCATGGGATTATACTAAAACCTGAATTCTTTGTGGAGTCTAAAATTAGAATGTACTAGAACCAAACCTCTTTACATACATGGATTCAGATGCAGTGATGCTGTGGGACTTTTTCTTCTCTTGTTTTATTTACTGTTGCATTATTACCTAGCTTTTGTTAGTTCCTGACCAATTGCTTGCCTGTTCCTGTCCTTCATCTCTTGCTTGTTTTACCTCCATTGAGGTTACTGTGAAGCATGAATACTCTTTGATACCTAGATACCTGGCTAAATTAATAGGATGTGTATTGAACTAATATGTAGGTTGGAATCTGTCATGTAACATTTTTGAGTTTCATTCTCATATCAAAAATCCCCAAGTCTATTGAATTTGCTTTCTAAAGGGAAGACTGTTAATTTTTTTATCCTTCTATTAAGCTTCATTTTTACTGACATTGTACCTTTCATGTTTGCTAAGCTAAAGGATACTGTTTAGGGACTGTTGTAGAGTTTATGATATGTGAAGAGTTAGATTTGCCAAAGCTTCATAGAGTTTTGGGCCCATGCTTCTGAAAGCTGTAACTGTGCTGGGTCCTTTTGCTCTTAGAAGTAAGATGTAGAAACTGAGAATCCAAATCTGAAGCTGGGCCTTTCTTTTTAAACATTTTTTTTTTTTTTAACCTTTTGAGGTGGGGTCTCAATGATAAATTTAGGATGTGGTTTTGTTTCTCACTTGTGGCAAAACAGTATAACTGCAGTTATCTCAGCTGTGCTGATGTGACTTAGCTGCTGGGTGCTGCAAAAACCACTAAAATAAGTAATGCCAAATATTTATTTCCCTTTATTCCTTTGTGGAGGCAGCTTTTAATCCAGTTACTTGATCAGCAGGAACCTGCCTTGCAGTCATTCCTTTTGGCTGCTGAGGATGCTGATGTTTGGTATTGTGAGGAAGCAGCAGATGATTGTGGGATGGTGGCTGCTTGTGGAGATTTCAGCCTTGGAGACTTGTGTTTGTGTCAGATTGTGCCACTAAACACCAGGGAGTCTCCTCAGCCAGGCACTCCTCTGTGTGTACCTTCCTCCCTGCACACTCCCTGCTTGCTCAGGGTGTAAACTTGACTCACTCACTCCTACAGGACCTGGGTTCAGAAGTGCAGGTTTGAAACAAGATGTTGTAGAACTGCCCGAGTGAAGGTGGGAAAGGAGAGAGTTGGGCAACTTTGTTCTGTGAAGTCATTACAGCTAGCTGAGAAAAGTAGGAGATGAACTGTTGAGAAGAGGCACATTCAGAAGAAATGGGTTGTTGGGGAGGTAGTTTTTGAGACTGAAATCTGCCTGGTGAAAATATTTGATCACAGGTACATCTCTAATCTGCTCTTGAAATAAAAATCTAAGCTGAAGTCTCTTAAGTGAATTTTATACCTTATGTCTCTCAAAGCACTAATGTGCATTTCTGGTTGTGGTCATTACTTGCTACTCAAGGCCACATTCTGTGAGAAAAAGCATTTATATATTTAGAGCCTCTGCTTGTTTGCAGTCAGGTATTGGCAAAGAAGACTGGTTTTGGAAAGCCTGGTAATAAAGTACTCTGAAGATGCAGGTGGATCACACTAAGTAGAACATCATCTCTGAACTCAACTCTTACCCTGTGTAGAAGCTGTCCTGTTCCCCATGTAGGGAGGGACTGTGCCTGCTGGGTTACATAACCCTTCTGTGGCACAGCCCTATCTGATGCCAGAGCCATTCATGCCAAATTTAGATGCACACTTACATTTGTGTAAGCCAGCAATGCTGAATTTCAATGTGCCCTGATTAAATAAGAAAATACTAAATGCATGAGTAGTTAATGGAGTAATTTGCTTTCCATTATTTATTAGTATATATCACAGCTCAGCTTATGTTTGTGTTGGAATGAAGTAAGCTTTGCTCCATTTTAATTTTTTGTCTGCTTTCTGTTTTGAAGATTCTTTTATACTAGAAAGCAACTTCTATCAGATTCCATAAAATATTTAATTTTCCCTAGATTATTCTTAATAATGTCGTTTGCTCAAGTAGAACACTCTGTGTTCTACTTCAGTGATACTTAAAAGTAAGTTCAGATATTCAGAAGGAAAGAGTTTTTCTAAAGATTTGCTATGGGTTTGCACCCCTTCAGAAATCATATGAAAAATTTCTTCAGTTATAGAGATATAGTTTGCAATGCTCTTTAGGGTCAGTTCCCCAGAAAAAAAGAGTATTGTATTTTATTTTATTTAAGAAACTTAAATCTGAATGTTCAGAATCCAAATAGTGTATTGGCCTCTTACTTCTTCTAATACAAACTTTTGTAAGGGATAATACTTACTATTCTTCATCAAGGGAAGGGTGCTTTTCTCAACCAGTCACAGCTGAATATGGCACATGTTCTTGCAAAATACTTTTAAAACAATATACGGTCATTTGGATCAGGTGCACTTCAATGTTGACTTTCAGGGGTTTTCTTGAGAGCTTGTTGTGTGCTTCTGAGTCTACGCTTCACAGTGATTAATTTGCTGCAGTTAGAAATTAGGTATTTTAATACTAAGCATATTTGAATAAGTAGGATGAATGACTTGAGTCACTTATCTGTGTATAAACCAGAAAAGTTGTCTGAAAAGGGTCTGAAAGTTTATCCATTATGCTAACTATGCTAACCAAACATTATCCAAACTATGCTAACCAAAACAAATACAGACTTTCAGCTTGTGATAAAATGTCTGCCTGTCATGTACCAGCAGTTGGATACCACAGTGAATCCTCTTATGTTTTGAGGAGCATATATAAATAAACAGAATCTCCCTGATTTGAGTGGAAACTGAAGGGATAAATCTTGGGGAAAAAATTGAGAAAATGTCGTCCTGTCACTGTGCTTGCTTCATGTAGATCTTTAATGCATTTGCAAAATTGTTTGTGTTGGATATAACCTCGGTCACGTCCAACCTTCTGCTCCAAACAGCAGCAACTCTGAGTACTTTGGTCTTCTCTGTACCAGCTATCACCTGTCCAGTTTTTCTCTCTGAATCTTTACTGCTTGTGTAATAGTAGAGGTTTTCATGTGGCACTGGAGTCCCATGCTGCTTTCAGCTTTAGTTGTGTTTTGACTTCCCTGGCAGGGGTGCTGCATGCCTGGGCAATGTTGTGTATTCTTGCCTTGATAGGCTGTTGTTGCTTCTTCCTCCTTAGGACAAGCTGCTGATTAATCTGTTTATTTTGCTGGGTTTTGGGATGTACTGCTTGTGTGTGGTTAGTAATTGTCCTTAAATACTCCCCAATTTTCTTGAGCTCTTTTTCTTTTTAGAACTGGATTCCACAGGACTCCAGCTGCTGGCTAAGTCAGTCTGCTCATTTGAAGTGCAGGGTCTGTGCTGGATTTGCCTTCCTCCTCTCAGGATTTTGAACGTCACTATTTCATGGCCAAGTGGTCATGGTCAAGGCTGCTGTTGATCCCATCCCTGGCAAGTTCTTGGGGTTTTTAACTTGAAAGCAATCTCAAGAAAATATCAAATGAGGATTGACTCATTTAGTGCTGTTTTTCTCTGAAATCTTTCGGAAACCTCTTGGAGTTTTGTCTCCTGCTGTGTTGCCCTTCTAGTAGATGTCACAGAGCTGAAATAGTAACCAGTCTCTGTCATTTTTAGAAACTTTCTGGAACTGCTGAAGTAGTTTTCATCAGGCTCTTATCCTGACCGTGTGATTTGTAACAAACTTTGACTGTGATGTTTCCTTTAATCCTGACCCACAAGCTCTTAGCCAGGCTGTTGTCTGTCCTGTAGAACAGCTTTTTGTGTTCCAGCTGCTCCTACAGGTAGAGGGCAGGTCACCTGCTGTTCTTCCTGTTCCTGGCGTTGTTTAAAAGCTTGTGTCCACTCATGACAAAGCACCGGTCATGCAAGCTGTCCCACGCACCCCACTCTGTGTCAGTTCTGTGTACAGGTGCTGTAGGTGGCTTCCCTTTTAACATGGTTCATCCTCACCAGGGTATCCCTTCCACCAACCTGACCCAGGTACTTCCCATGGCTCAGTGTCTATTCTCTCCTTGACTGCCAAGTTCAATTACCATTCCCTGGCAGATCTCTCATTTCCAGGGCTCATCACCAGCTCTGATGAGGTCTTTCATATCCCACTTCCTTGACTGGATCCCATCTCTAACTTAGCAGCCCTTGTTTCTCAGGGGTACTTGTGGCCATAAAAGTCCAAGTGCTCCTTGCAGTGCCATTCCTGTAGTGAGTTCTTAACTTGAAGGATGTGTCTCTACAAGCCTTTCCCCCCCTACAGGAAAAGAGCAAGGAGAGTAAGCATCACCTGGGATCCCATGTCCTCCTTTGCCCCTGGAGTTTTCTAACCACGCTAGATTTGCTCCATCCAGGTCTCTGTTAATAGCAGGTAATAATTAAGTGGGAAAGAAACAAAAAAGAAAAGAAAAAGGCACTAGTGGTGATGATAATAAAGGTCAGAGGACACTTGACAATCTCTGACATGTCAAATTGGCCAAGCCTCCTTTTCCAGCATATCTGGCAGCTGATGTCTTCTCTGCAGAAGGAAATCTCCAGCTAGTATTACCTGCCCCTCCCTTGTGTTGCTAATGCTTAGTCCAAGCCCAGCTAGCTCTGACTTGTACCTTAATTGAGGCGCTTGCTGCCTCTGCATGCTGATGTTGACCCAAAAAAAAAAGTGGAAAAAATATTTGTGTTTGCAGCTTTACTGTAAGGAAAAGACTGTGAAACAACTGGTATAATGAAAAAGAGGTGTTGGGAGAAGTGCAGTAAGAAAGGAATTGAGATTTATGGAAAAAGCTCTGATAATTAGAAGGCTCAGACTGATGTTTGAGTACCTCTCTGAGCAGCTAATGTGTGCTGGAAGCTTCACGTGCAGGAATGATTGTTGGGATTGTTTTGCTGAGGATTGTGTGCTTTAGCTTTCATTAACGTGTTTGCATGCAGTCAGTGTGCATGAAAATACTACTTGGTCTTCAAAAGTATCAAAAATCGAAACTTTAAAAATATTTTTATGACGATCTTCTATTTTGAGCAAGGCTCTTCAGGGTGTTGGGTTCTGCTTTTATTTGGCATGTGGTTACTATGTTGATTTGTATGTTTGGGTCAGAGAAATGAGTGCTGTAGTAGAAAGTGAAACATTTGCTGTTTCTGGCTTTTAAAGCACTTGGACCCAGCTGCCAGGCAGTGATATGTAGGACTACTGGAGTCTAGTTTCCTAGGAGTGTGTCTCTGAAATGTAGTGCTTCCAGCTTTTAGCAAAATTTTTCTTCCCAGTTGCCACTTTCTCAGTGTTTTGCCATGAAATTGTGTAATGTCTACTTTGAAATTATACTCGCATGAGTTGTCTGGCAATGAAGAAGCAAGAGATAGTTGAAGAATCTAATACTTATTAGCTATATCAGTACAAATGAGTACTTGGGGGACTTCTGTTTGTACTGGATTGTTATTTCTTTTATATTTGTTTTGAAATTGTCATCGAAGAGATGAACAAGTAACAGCTGAAGAGGGAGGGAAATAATACATTGATTGTACAAGTCCCATTTGTTTAGAAAAGTAGTCAAAAAAATCAGCACATGAATACTCATCTGTCCTTTTCTTTTCTGGCCATGTTGTGTTTCAGCAGGTAACAACTGAAAATCACAGGGGTTGATACTTTTTTAGTAGTAGGGATGTGTCATACTGCCTTCAGAGTATGAGTTCCATTACCCACTATCTGCTGTGAAAAGACAGAGTGTTGCTCTTACGTGAATTATTGTCCCATTTGTGAAATTCTCAGCAGGGTCTCTTGTGGGGAGGGGAAAGCAAATGTGTGTGCCGTGATCCTTTTTTGTGGAACTTCAGATGGCAAAGTGACTGTGACTGGAGATGCCGCCACAGAGTAGCAGCTCTGCTTCAGTGATTTACTTCAGAATGAAAGCTCCTAATTTCCCAGGTTACAGATTTGAGGCTTTTAAGGATGTAAGTAATATCATAATGTATTTCATTATCAGTCACTTGAACTGCGTTTGAGTTCGCATCTCTTTTCTTTCATGTAGTAATGTTGAAGATGCAATTTGGAGATGAACTGGAGAGTATTGTATTACAGTTCCCTAATGAGGCCATGGGGGGAAGGGAAACAGAAGAGTATGGAAGTTGCTGAAAAAACAGTTCAGGAATTTACATTAGTAATGTAAATGCTACTGTGTGTTATGGAAACATTAATGTACTTTAAATCTACCCATAAACAGAGGTGGTACTAGTGTTGTCTTTGCTTATTCAGAGTTTTAGAATGGCTAGTTTGAAAATCTGAAAAGATCTTTTAGGAGGGGATAGGACTACTTAGTGGCAGAGAATTAATTGTTCAGATCTGTTTGCTGTGGTCAAAAAAGAGGTAGTACCAATCGAATGGAGTTGTCTTTGAGAAGGTGTACGTTGTTGGTAAGAGACATTGCACATAGATCTCTTTCCTACCTCAAGTTGATGTGGATTTTTTTGGTTGATGTTGCTTTTTTTTTTCCTTCCACCAGACTGAGGGTAATGTCATGAAAAGTAATACCATGAATGGTAGGAAGCATAATAATCCTACCTAGTTTTTTAATAATCAACTACGATGAAAGGCTTTTCTAGCAGGCTGTAGTCTGGAATTTAGTATGTCAAGTAATTTCTCTTTCTGAAGGATTTTTTAAAATAGCTGTTAAAGATCCTGTTGTTTTGTCATCAGGAAGAGAATGCAAAGACTTGCTAGAGAGCAAAATTTTAAAAAAAGTGGAAGGATATCTGTTGGGTCCCTTCCAACTCATCATATTCAATGATCTACTGAAGGAAGCTCCTCTACTTCACTGGAGCTCCTCTACTGTATGGAGAAGTGCAAGTTAGAACAAAAAAGCACTGTGTGAAATGATTTTAAAGACGTTTCCTTCTGAGGCTGTTACTTTACCTCTGTAAAAGGCACCCAAGCCATCTATCTTCCTCAGGCTGTCCACTCTCCTGGTGGCCTTGCAGCTCTTGTGGCTGTGTTCACATCTGTGTGTGTCTAGCAACCTGCACGCATAAACTGACCAAAAATCTGAGCTTGGTTTCCAACAAAACAGTTGATGTAACAGTGCCAAACCTATTTCCATCATGAGCAAAGGGTATATTTCCACATCCTGGCTGTGATGTGCAAGCCTGTACATTTGATATAAGGCAAGGCTGTGTTTGTGGTGAAATGGGGAATCTTGCTTTAGGCCTTTTGAGTAGCTCTTTTTGTGTCACTATATGGATTCTTTTTCAGGGTTGAATTGAGGAAAATTTGTTGTTTGGAAGCATATTTGCCTAGAGGCATGCAGATAAGGATTGCACAGCCTTTGTAGAGGAGTAAAACAAGCAGAACAGACAAACAAATGCAGAAAACTCATTGAGATTTTTGGAAAAGATTAATTTGCCTTCTGTCTCCCTGAAATGGAGGAGTCCTTGTAATAGAAGGTGAAGTAACTTACGTCCAACCTAGGACTTCTCATGAATTCTGTCTGTCCTGGCAGACTTCACTGCTATTCCATACTTTCATTTTACAGTGAGGGAGTAGTGGTAAGGTGATTATGTAGTGACTCAAAAACCTGCTGTGGAAAATGTTTAGCTTAGGATTGTGTGGGACGTGAATTGTGCAAAAAAAAAAACCAAAAAAAAACCAAAAAAAACACAACCAAAAACAACAACTATGGGTTGAAAGCTGTAGCTGCCTGTTGGATGTAATTCCAAATGAGCAGCACGGGGCTTTGCACTGTGTTGGGTGTCAGGGTCTGCACAGGCTCCCTTCAGTGGTGACAAGTCTGACCAATGGCATGATTTCTATAAGGAAAAGTATGTGATAGAGCACTTACGGTGAACAACTGTGTCTGACTGGTTCTCAAAACATAAAAATATATTTTTATAGGTCTGACAAGAAGCCTAACTATAACTTCAGTTGACCCATCAATGTTTGAAAAAGCACAAGGAGAGAAAGTTACATTGCCATGTACTTTTGAACTCTCGGAAGAAGATGAAGGACCACTAGATATTGAGTGGGTATTGATACCAGCAGACAACCAAAAGAAGGAACAAATAGTAAGTAGAGACTTCTCTTTGGACAGTGTTAGTTCAGTTGTTTCAGTAGGTCAATGTATGAGGTTTTTACTGACTCTTTAAAGTTCCACCTTTTCAGGTTGGGAATGCTTGTGATCTTAAATTGCTTTGAAGCACAAGTCACATGAAATCTAGTGGAAGTTTTGAAATACTGGATTAAGGATGAAATGTTAAGACATTTTTCACTATAAACTTGCCTTCTAATGAAGAACTTCCAAATTAAATAGACTTCAGTTCCAAAAAGCAAACTTTGCTTTTATACCTGTGTTATCTTCCTTATTGAAAATAGATTCATGAGGACTTAATTTTAAATATATTAACTCTTTTAGTTCTTAATGCTTTCCTGTCTTTGAAAACCTTGTAAGTAAGATGATTTATATTAGTAGGCAGGTTTTGCAGAGTTAAATTGGAGCAATTCTAAACAGTTTTCTTTGAGTCAGAAATCAATGCTGACATATTGGTACTTGGTCAGGTGTTTAGTTGGAGTATTCACTATAATGCTGTGTGTGGTGATATTTTGAAGGTGGAGATATTTGACTCACTCTGTTTTATTTCTGGGGTTAAAACTATAGAAAGAAACTTGAGAATTCAAAGAGATGAAATGATTTTAAATGTTTGCACACTAAGTGGATTTCTGAATAATATTTCTTTTTTTTTTTTATAGATAATTATGTATGCTGTAGACAGGGTTTATAATCATTATTATGCTGGTTTGACTGGGCGAATGCAGTTTACTAATCTTGATCCCAGATCTGGTGATGGTTCATTGGATATTCTGAATTTAAAGGCATCAGACACTGGCACATATCAGTGCAAAGTGAAGAAGGCTCCTGGAGTTCAAAGCAAAAAAATACAGTTGACTGTACTTGGTAAGATAATTTATTTTCCTGAATTTTCAGTGATTTTTTTATATGCTTATTCCACCCTATTTTCAGTGTCTGAAATGAAAGCTTCAGTTGGGCAGTGTTGTACTGAATCTGTGGTGATTATGGTCATTATTGAGGCCTTGGGAGGGGTGGGCATAATTCTGTTCTGGGAAATTAAGGGAATGGTATTTAGAATAATAAGCATTTATAGAACTTGTATTTTGTAGAAAAGACTTTCTGTGCATAGAAATGGTTTGTGGCACAAACTTTATCTTTCACAGAATGGACTGGCTGCTAGAACACAACTAGGAAACATTTTGATTGTGACTGTTATTAATTCAGTGATGTTTTGTTTATTAGTAAAGCCAGCACGGACTAAATGTTCCATTGAAGGATCACAGGAGATTGGAAAAGACGTTACCTTGAAATGTGTGTCACAAGAAGGATCCCCACTTTTGTCTTACGACTGGAAAAGAGTATCTGGCACGCAGAATCTTCCTGCCACTTCCGTGCTGAGTACTGTCAAACTTCATTTATTACTCTGAAATAATTAAAAAGATTGCAATATTATTTTTGGCTTATCCTGACTTGTAAGCATGTCTGGGTTAGTATTACTCTAGAGTAGTCAAGATTAAATGCCACTTCTGCCCTCTAACAAAACTGACTTTGAAACAAGCTGGAGTTGATTCTGGTTTTTAATTCATTCTTGGAAATGTTTCAAGCTTCAAGTTGAGATTCTTATCATTAAGAGCTGCGGTAGCATGCGCACCTGTGCCCAGATGTTGTTAGTTCTCCTGCTTGCTGATGGTTTTGCTTTTGTGCTTAAGTGAACAGTAGGGAATTCAGATGTGGCTTCAATATGATTTAAAAAAAGCAAAAATCTTCATTTTTTTGTAAGCTTCTGCATTCTATTAGAGTATGTAATATCTTAAAATACAGATCCCTAAAAATCATCTACAAAGGAAGAACCTTAGTACTGTTCTTCATTTTGGACTTGACTCCTGGTCTCCTATTTGATGTCTCTTATTTATTGTTTTGACAGTGAATCTGTTGATCATTAATGTCCTCTGTACCACTCAAGATTTTAGGCTACTGTTGTTTTGCCCGTTCTGTCTCTACATCACAAATTTGTTTTGTGGTAACAAAAAGAAATGGGCAATGTCAGTGCTGGACAAGAATGAGTGGGACATTGTGCAAGAGTGACTTGCAACTTGCAAAAACCATGTTAATTTTGGGTTTGTGAATGTATTTTGGGGACACTGAATGTGTTCTATAGAATATAGACCCTATCTAACTTGTTCAGCAGATAGAGCTAGTCAAATGCTGTGGAATACATTTCTAATGGGATAAGACTTACAAAAAATAGCATTTTACAGCATGATAGAACTGTTTTAATATGGTTTGTTTCGTATAGCATTTTTTAAGTTAAAATTTCATGTGTATGCTGGTTTAATAATTCTGTGATATTAAATATGGAATTATATTTAGGAAAATGGTAAGCCTCTACCTTCTGTTGTTTGTAGATAAAAATACAGGGGAACTTCTTCTGAAAAACGCCTCTCGAGAGTATTCTGGTAGATACAACTGTGTGGCCACAAACAGAGTTGGCACGGATGAATGTTCTGTTGAGCTGAATGTCACCCCTCGTAAGTGTTTGCTGTGTAATAGTCACACAGTGTTCTTGTATTTAAGCTGAACAGCCTTTTTCTCTAAACTCCTAAATGGTTAAAAACCCCAGTGCTCTTATGTAATTTGTGGGTGCCACTTCAAGTCTTACTGTTTTAAATGCATGTGATTGAGCACTCCCCCTCTGATTCAGTGATTCAGTATTATTGACCTGCCTCATGTGAAAGATACTGGGCTTAATGTTTAAAGAAAGGTCTTATAGCTTTACATTTAACAAACAGTATTGTTATTTGTCTATTCTAGCCGTAAATACAGCTGGTATAATTACTGGAGCTATTATAGGAACTCTGCTGGGTCTCTCTGTACTGTGTTCTATCATCTTCTGTTTTTGTAAGAAGCACAGAGAGAAGAAATACGAGAAAGAAGTACATCATGATATCAGGTAACAACGTGTCTCTATTTCTGAGCAGTATTATTGGAAGATTAACTTTTAAATGTGTATTTCTGCAAATAAGTTACTTAACAGTTGAGATTTGTCTTAATCTGGAAAGCTTATTATAACACTAATGGCTTGTCGGAGAACTTTTTGTGGTTTGTCTAATTTCAGCAAACATTTTAGAGGCAATGAATATTGAGGGTTTGGGGGGGTCTTTTGTTGCTTTAAAGGAAGACATAAGGATATTTTTTACTACATTGGAATAGAAAAAACCCAGACTGAATATTTGTTTTAAAGTAATGGTGACTGAACTCTTGTTCTGCAACTGATTTTTTTTTTTTTGGTGTGTTTTGTTAATTTCAGAGAAGATGTTCCACCTCCAAAGAGTCGCAGTTCTACAGCTCGCAGCTACATCGGCAGCAATCGTTCTTCCCTGGGCTCAATGTCTCCCTCCAACATGGAAGGATTTACCAAAACTCCATATAGCCAAGTCCCAAGTGAAGACTTTGAACGTGCTCCTACTCAAAACCCAGCCTTTGCACCTTCAAAGGTAGCTGCACCTAATTTAAGTAGAATGGGAGCTGTTCCTGTGATGATTCCAGCACAAAGCAAAGATGGGTCGATAGTATAAAATATTATTAATTTAAAAGCTGTTTTTTTAAAGTGTTCATTGTAAGTATTAGAGAAAAATACTGTGTTCCATCCCTCATTTAAACACTGGCATGAAATTTTCCTTGAAGAGAATATACAAATGAGTTTGAAAAGCCACCAATTCTCATGTTTAATTTTAAACTTATTTGCATATGATAGTTGAACTATTTGCTAAAAACGTTGAACTTCATAAATAAATATCGGACACTGAAGGTATTTTGACCTCTGGTAGGTTGCTGAGGAGGTTCTGACACTGTCAGCTAATGTACAGTTCTGAATGTGTAACAGTGAGACACAGGTGAGAAGTAACAAAAGCATTTCATGTGTAGACCATGAAGTTTCTCAGAGTTCCTGAGATTTTATTCTCAGTTGTGGAATAACAAAAATATTTTAACTTGGCCACTGTCTGGTATAGTTGCAGGGGGCTGAAAATACCAAGGATGACTTTGAATTCTGTTCAAATTGAGTATTTATGTGGTTCTTTAACCTGGTGATGTTTGTTTGGAGTACTTGAGCTCTTATTTCAGGGGCAGACAGTCATTTGATTGGTTCAATTTATTTAATTAATCTGTTCTGAATTTAAAAGGGCAATGAGTGGAAGTGTGACAGAAAACCTTGCAAGTTCTTTGAAACACAAATTTTTTTACAATAACTAGTTCTGGTCCTGTCAGATAACTTAATACTTATGTTATCTGATGCAAGAGGTCCTATCAGATTGTTGATAGAAGTATCTAAGCTCTAAAACCTACAGACCAACTCTTACTGTCACAGTAAGAATGAGTTAATGCATCTTTACACAGGTCTTGAAGTTAGTTGTACCTTGCATTTTCCAATGCCTGGTTAGATACTGAGGCAGTGCTCTTAGTTTTTTCCCAAAGCAATTTCCTAGAAGCTCTGTGGGGATTTGATGAGACCTCTTAAGTAACTGGTATTTGATGTCTGTCCTCTTGCTCTAACCACAGTGGAAGCAACTTTTCTCATATGCCCCTAAGCAGTAGTCAGTCCTTGTTCAAGATGTTAATGTCTGGCTGTATGAATCTGCAAGGAGAGAAAGCTCATTTTTTCTTGCCTCTTTAACAACCCTAAATATTCTGAACCAATGTTCAGACTGTGGAGGGCAAGCATTTCATGTAACTGAGAGAAAACAATTACCCAGAATTGTTGATACAAATCTCATGTTGCAAGATTGAAAACACTTCTTCCCAATTTTGCAAACTTAAAGCAATACAGGAGAAACACAACAATTCCTTGTCTTACTTTCACATGTATTTAAGGACTTCTGGTAGCTTCTGATGACTGTTATATACCTGCAAAAGCTCAATTTAAAACTCTGTACAGTTTGAATCTGTGAATTCTTTCTTCCTTCCTGTTTTCTACCTTCTTTGTCTTGTGCTGGGGAGCAGGTCGGGGAGAGTTTGTAGCTTACTCTAGCTAGAGATGTTGAACTGCAAGGTATTTTGGAAAACTGTAAATTCATTACAGTATGTGCAGTGATGTTGATGAAGGAAGCTTACTCTAGCTAGAGATGTTGAACTGCAAGGTATTTTGGAAAACTAAATTCATTACAGTATGTGCACTGATGTTGATGAAGGAGATATCTGAATAGCCTGTTGAAAGATGTTAGGATTATTTGTGTGTAGCAACAGTGAGAGAAAACAACATTAACCCAGACCTCTAAGTTTATTATCTGCTTATCTGTAGCTGCCTATACATACATCTGTGATGAATTCTTTGGCTTACTACTAAATGTTTGTCCTATCTGTAAATAGGTGCACAATTTTTGGCTGGCACTATTAATGTAAAGAAATTCCCCTGCCCATGGCAGTGGTTGGTACAAGGTCATCTTTAAGCTCCTTATAACCCAAACAATTTCATGATTTTAACATGCCCTTCATACTGAATTTAGAAACTTGAATGGCTATTAAGTAATATAGAGTTAGTTTTACACATTTGGAACTTTTTTAGATTGTAAACTGATACTGTTAGAGATCAGATTTTTTATCTTTCATGTGTGCCTTGTCAATAAAATTTGCCTGATTGTAACTTCAGTTTTTATTAAATTTCTGGTGCCTAAACATACTGTATGAACAGGTGCTTAGATGATGGTACAGTTCTTAAAACAAAAACTTGTGATCTGATTTCTTGATTCTTATGTACTATTTATACCTCTTCATGCCTATTTTTGGATGTGAACTTCAGTGTCTCTCTCTCTGTATTGTTCTGTATTTCAAAATGTCACTTAACTCCTTCAATTGCTAATTATGATTTGAGTGTTTGTGTTCCTGTGTAAGCTCTTCAGTTGTTGTACCAATGAGAGAGATGATTGAAATGCATTTATGTGGTGAATAATAGGCTTAGTAAGTGTGCCAAACATAGCTTCTGAAGAACTATAGATGAGGAGACATGTTTTTGCATCCAATTATTGTGATAGAAGAGACTTCCAAGATGTTAATCATACACTGATTGTTTACCTTGAAACTAAGGCCTTTCTTAATGAAAAGGGTGTAGTTACTACAAATACAAGTTGAGTGCAAGACTAAAGTGAATCACAGACTGAGAGAGAGCTATAAACCTAAGGAACCAGGCAGCAAACCTACTAAATTTGGTTCTAAGCCTTCTGTGGACCTATGTGTTTTTTGGTGGTTTGAGGGATTTTTTAAATTAATTTTTGGTTTGGTTTGGTCTTGGTTTGGCCTGAGACAAACCTAAGGAACCAGGCAGCAAACCTACTAAATTTGGTTCTAAGCCTTCTGTGGACCTATATGTTTTTGGTTGTTTGAGGGATTTTTTAAATTTTTTGTTTGGTTTGGTCTTGGTTTGGCCTGAGATCCTGTAACTTACAGTCAGGTAAGCCCTAGGACACTCAAACTCAGAAACCTGTCTCAGTAAAGCACACAGAGCAGAGTTTACACATGCTTGATGCTCTGTCAGCTTGTGCAAAATAATAAATGGGCAGAAGGACAGCCTGATGTGCCCTCAGAGCCTGGCTGTTAGGCTTAGCAGCCTTGACAGTGTCTGTCTATTTATGTAATTGCATGGAAAAATGAAAGAAATGGAATCTGACACAGTCCTTATCTGAAATATAGAACCTCTGACTTGGGGTAAACTCTGCCTCAAGTTGCTATCATCATGCCTTTTTGGGTGGATGCAACACTATTATGAAAATATAATACTACTACTATAAATTATTTCTTTTGTTGCTAGATTGTTCACTTACACTGGATTATGATTCTCAAAAGCAGCTACTGTATTTTAACAATAATTTCTAGCTGTGTGGGAGATGAACTGGTTAAACATATGACGTGTCCGATGTGACAGAGAGCTCTGCTGACAGAACACTTTTAGGAAGTGATGGCAGCTGATACACCAGTTAGGAGGTGGCATTTTTAAAGTCTCATTTAAAAAAAAAAGGGGGGGGGGGGGGAGGGGGGGGGGGGGGTGGTACCATTGTGTAAATACTCTAAGTGAGCTCAAGAAACCTCTAGTTAATGTCATGACTGTAAACTTGCCTGTTGAGGACTACTATATGTAGAAAGAAACCCCTCAATTTTAGCATGGTGTGAATAAAGTGTTAGACTTGTAATACTGTAGAGGTTATGTAACACTTGTCCATACATTACAAGAGTTTTCATCAACTTTCTGCAGTGGGTATTTAAAGATACTTGTGTGAAACTTCCTTCCCTAAGAACAAATACTTCTTCCAAAACTGTGTGGTGCACAGAAATGCCTTGTTGGAGGGGTAAAACATGACTTTTGAAAGAAATGTACAATGCATACGTCTTTCTCAGCTCTTGATAGTCTCATTCATATTAGATGTATGCTTCCTGTTTAATAGTGCAAGTAAGACTTCTGAATTGCAAGTTTTTATGTAATGCTGAATATTGTATATTACTGGTTTCCATGACAAGCTTTTAGTTTTGTTCTGAGCAGTGTATATATCCTGGATCACTCTAGGTCTTTGTTCAGTCTAAAGATGATATGCTATTTGTGTCACTTAAACCTTGTTTTATACACTTGATAGGTGCTTTTTGGGGCCCTTTGTTGAATAATCCCCTAGCACTGAGGCATAGCTCAGCTGAAATCAGAGCAATAACAACTTCCTGGGATCCAAAACGTTACAATGTTACATTTCTCATGCACAAAGCATGGACTTTGAACATTGATATGAATTTCAGTATGAGGTTTTTATATTCACACTTTTGGGGGAATGGTATTTTAAAATACAGGTATTGTGAGTGAATTTGTAAAAAAACCAAAATCCAGAATTTTAAAATGCTATAGTTCCATGACAGACTTGTGTACTTTTTGAAATAAAACTGTTGGAGAAAACAGTAGTCTGTCTTTATTTTAAAGCAGCACATGTATATGTCTTCAGCTTTTTCTTTATGTAATTGGAAGTGAACTAATAAATATGGCTGTGTATACCATGCTGGCATGAATAATTTTATTTATTGCAAATAAAACTTTAGATATTTTAACATATGCTCTTTTAGATGGGGTTTTTAATTGTAGGTATAGTTATACTGAAATGTAAGCCTGGAAATGAACTTTAGATTAGATTTAATCCCTCTTTATTTTAGGTAGAACCAAAAATTCCTGAAACTGATTAATGTTTTTCCTTCAAAGTTCAAACAAGCAGGTTGACAGCACTCAAAGTATGTTGATAAAATGCTTGGGGGTTTTATTGTGAGTGTGTTAATCTGCATCTCTTTCAGTTTCAATGAAGCTGACTTGGGACACTCTGCACTGCTTGTCCTTGCAAGCTAACTGATTATTGTTCTTGTAACTTTACCTGAGATTAATGTGATTTCTCCAGTGTCATCTTGGGTGGAGATCCAAAGTCTGGCATGGGCTCCATTTGCATTAATGGCATGTATTAAGTTTGTATAATTGGAGGCATAATTAACTTATATTTGCCAATGATATATGCATGTTCATATGTTATAATGCATGCCTATCTTGATATATTTGTGTTCTGGGCCAGGCCAGAGGTTCCAGTGACTTCTTTATATATATAAAAAACCCAACATATGTGTGCACAAGCATGTGAAGTTAAGTGGAGTACTGGTGGATAAGCCTCTAGGATTTTTTTTATTTTATTTCAAATTAAGAGTCTTGCTTAAATACCAAAAGAAACCTAATAAAGTGGAAGTTCAGATTTGTCTCCATAAATAGAGATCTAAGAAACCTATCTTACACTCTTTTTAACATTCATGTCAAGATTGGGAAAGGATGGAAGTGTTGAACTTAGGGTGGCAGTTTTGTCACAGATGGCTCTTGCATGCCTCAGCTGCTCCTCAGGTCTGTTATGTGGAGAATAGGTGACCGTGAACCAGAAGCTGAGTACTACTTCCAGCTTGTCTGTGGAATTCCAGCAAAACAGCTAGAACTTTCCTGAGTGTCCTGACAGAAGAGAGGGCACTCAGCACCTGATAGCTCTACGGAACCTCTGTGGTCCTTTATATGTGTGTTAGACAATGCCTTGGATAAAGTGTCATAAAAGGTCTGGCTGTTTGTTTGTTTCTCTGAGCATCTTGGCTGTGTCTTTTGAGCTTACTGCCTCTAATTTGTTTTCCTGATGTTGAGTTGTTTCAAAGCTCAGTGATAATACTGGCAATTAATTGCTAGGCTCTTTTAAAAAGCAGATAATGACAGCAACTTGGCCTTGTTTCCTATCTGAAAAATTCATAAAGCAGAATACTTTGTAAAGAAAATAGCTGATTATGTGTGTTAGACAATGCCTTGGATAAAGTGTCATAAAAGGTCTGGCTGTTTGTTTCTCTGAACATGTTGGCTGTGTCTTTCGAGTTTACTGCCTCTAATTTGTTTTCCCGATGTTGAGTTGTTTCAAAGCTCTATGATAATACTGATAGGCAATTAATTGCTAGGCTATTTTAAAAAGCAGATAATGACAGCAAGTTAGCCTTGTTTTCTGTCTGTAAATTCATAAAGCAGAATAGTTTGTAAAGAAAATACTCATTAAGTAGCAGAAGTAAGAATAGGATGAAACAAAGCTATGAATGTTGCCTACCTTTCCAAGTGTCAGTTTATTCTAAAACTACTTTTAGCTTGTTTATGACCATAGGTGATTTCTCAAAACGTGAAAACTTGCATCTTAATTAAAAATAATGTGTGTGCTTGAGTTATGATGATTCTGTTGCTTGTCCTAATTTGCTTTAGGCTTTTTATGGAATGGTGCTGGCACAGCTACCAGGAGAAGAGTATGAATCTTTAATTTTATAAAATAACCACTGGCAGAAAATACTGGCCTGGAGGATTGTGTTATCCCTGCTTCTTACTTCCATTCAAAGTCAAGTTTCTGGAAATAGGGAGCTTTTAAGTATCTTTTGATTTTTATATTGTTGGAAATCAAAGTCAGTATCACCCTTGTAAGTTGGTGTTTTGAAGACTTCAGCTTTCAGCTGTCGAAGCACTGGTCAGGTTGCTTTGGGTATGCAAAATATTTAGTGGCAGCAGCTGCAATTTGGGTCCTCATTTTTAATAAAGTTTCTTTTGGTCAATGCTGTCTAGAGAAACAGATGAAGGACAATTGTACCATATTATTTGGGAAATGAAGCAGTGCAATTCATACAGGAACCCTGCATGATGCCAGGGTTGATGGATGGATGGAGGGAGGGAGGAGAACATCTTTGTAAGGAAGTTGAGCTTGTTGATTATACAACTTGATTACGTAACCGTTTTAAAAAGTGGCAATATTAGAAGAGACATTACCAAAGATAAAATGATGTGCTTTCAGATGTTAATCTAATTTTTTCTTAGGGGAAAAACCTCTGGAGGCAGTTTGTCCGCTGGGAAGCGCAGGGAGCTGTGTGATGCCTTGACAGTTGTCCCACTTCCAGGGCTGGATGCTGTGGCTCTGGGGAGCTGCAGGCAGGGCAGAAGCTGAGTGCTGTACCTGAAGGGTATTGTACTCTCCTTCCCAGAGAATTTCTCTTAATTGCAAACTGGGCAGAGCAAAGCAGTGAGTCTAATCAGTTGCTGTGGAATGGGAATTCTGGAAGCATGCGTGAACTTTCCAACTTCTTGAAACCTTTCCCTACTCTGGTTTCTAGCAACATCTGGCTTAGGGGTCTTAACACAAAATATTTTTACATTCAGAGCTGCTATGTAGCCATCATACCTTCACTGCTTAAATTGCAGAGTCTGATACTCTGCCTACCATCCATAATTTCTGCAGGTGATGACTGGTTATATTATTACTAACAGTACTGTGTAAGGAAGCAGAAGAAACTAGATTCTCCTGAATCCTCCAAACAGGGCAAATGGTGACAGCTCAGCTCTTTGGTGCTCTGGGCACAAACATCTCCAGGGGTGCAGTGGTCACTTGTGTTAGAATTTGCTGTGAAGGAGTCCTGAATCAGGTGGTAAAGAGCTATAAAAGTAATTTAGTGCCATTAGTAAATAGCTTCCAATTATGTCAGGTTCTGTGTGAGTAGGAAAGCAACTTGAGCTTTTGTTTCTTGTGGCCAGTTACTGCTGTACAAGTGAAACAACACCTCTCTACAACTTGTGACTTGTCCTGGTTAGTGATTTGTAATTGAGACTATTCCCATCCAGGGATCTGAATCTCCCTATTTTGTGTCACTAGGTAATATTTCACCTGTGAAACAGTAGGTGGGACTAGTCAGATTTCAAGGAAGTTCAATTGTGCAGCAGAGCATTTGTTCCCAATGTTTAAGGGCTCTGATTGTAGTCCCAGCCACTCACAGATGACTCCTCAGGCAGCTAAGTGGGTGGTGTTTCAAAGAAACTATTTGCTGAAGTCAAAACACTTATGCTATGCCTTACTTAGCTGTAGGAGATCAAGATAGAATTAATTTAGGATTTCTGTTTCCCGGTACAATAGCTCAGGTGGGAGTGAAGCTGATACCTTAGACTAGAAATAAAGGCAGCTGGTGGGAATACATAACACTACTGAATTGTTTTGCCTGCTAGAGGATGCCAATTCTGGGGCACAGCTGGTGGTTTGTGAAACATGTCAAAAAGCTTATGTTGTGGCTGCTAGCACTGCACTTCTTCTCCAGATAAATAAAATGCCCTTCCACGTCACTTCCAATGCTGTAACTGTCAAGATCAGAAACCGTTCGTCTCATCTGTAAAATACAAAATAAAGCTTGCAATTAGTTTATTTTCACATATTCTTCCCTCTTTCTTGTTGGTATGTGAGAAAAATTCAGACTTACTGAAAAGTCAGCTTGAAATGAACTGTTTGGTCTTGCCCTGGTTTCATCCTTGTACTCTGTAATTCAAAATGAAGTTGCTTAGGCATCACAATGTCTTCTGCTTTGGACTTGAGTTGTGGTTTGGGTGACCTCTTTAGGTAACCTATTTAAATTTAATGATCTTGTATTCCTGTTTAAGATGGGAAAACTCACTGTGTTTAAAACAGAACTTCCAAAAAAATGCTGTGGATTCCTGTGCTGTCTCCAGCCCATTTGGGAAAAAAAAAATTATGGCTAAATATAAGTGCTTTGTATGGAAACAGAGTAATAAATGTTGTGTTTGGGAATCATGAGTGTCCCCCACAGCTGATGCTTTAGCAGCCTCTGTCCCCATCTCTCTGTGCCTAAATGTGACCAAGTGTTTGGTGCTCTGTAGTGACTTTCTGAGAGTATTTTCCAACAGAAAGCTGAGGAGCCTTCTAAGGTGCCAGATGATTATTTTCTTATCATTTACTCAGGAAAATACTTGAGTAATCTGTATCAGTTAAACATTTAAAAAAAAAATAAATTCTAACAAAAGCTCTAGAAATGTACAGTTGAGTTATGAATGCAGTTTTTGATAGGTTGTAACAGTTATGATGAGAAACGCATATTTATATCATCTGTACAAACACTGTTGCTAGGATGGAAGTACACACTTCTACATCCCTTTTATTTACCCAAAAAATAGGTGCAACTATTGTCCAATTGCCTAGTATGAAGTAGACCTTAGAGCTACCTGTTAAAATGTCAGTATTTTTCCGACTGAAGTTAAGGTCACCAATTATGGTTCTTCATTTGCAGCTCATTAGGGAAAAAAAAATCCTCAGCTGGATCATCAATGTGTCTGTTGGTTTTCATTTAGCAGCAACACAATGAAAATTGTGGTTCTCGTGCAGATAACCTACAGCTGTGATCTTGCTAGATTTGCATACTTGAAAGCATCAAAGTTCTAGACAGCAATTTTATGTTTTTAAAATCAAGGTTGTGTTGCTACTTGAAGTATTTTAGGTTTATTATTTTAAGTATGATCTTTGCGCATCTGAACTGGGTGGGCAGGCAGGAATCTCAACCAACCCACTAAAATCCTTTATTCCTAGATGAAAGGGCTGGAAGGAGGGTTACAGCCTTTATGCTCAACAGTCCCTTTTGTTGCCTATTAGAAATTAACATAATTTCCCTGCCCCTGGTGTTACCTGAGCAAGCTGGGATTTTAACTGACAGCGACAATTGGGTCATTACATTATACAAGTGAATTTAATTCTGTCAGCATCTCATGTTTGTGCCAGCCATATGAGCTAGTTCATTTGCTGCTGGCTTTATGGTTTGTACATGAGGGGAAAATTGCTGAACATGCAAGGAGGCTGAGGACATCCTTAGTGCCTGACATGGCTGACAGAAGCTCACTCACTAGCAATAAAAACAATAACAAAAGAATCCAAAGGCAAAGGACTCTGATTAGCAAGCTGAAGAATTAGGGTTGATGTCCTGGCTCTGTCATGACTTAGCTGAGAGGTGTTTTTTAAATTTATTTTTTATTTTCTATTGGCATTGACATATCCTCTTCATTCATCATTTCTAGTAGCTGTTAGAGTGGAGCGTTCTGTTGACTCTTTGTGGCTTTTGGAACTAGGGTTTCCCATTGCACTGTCATTTGTTTTTAAAGCTATCCTTGACAAGACTTTTTGCTATCCTTTTCAGTCTTCACCAGATGTCCATCTAGTACTTTCTCTCCATTTCTTTCATAATCATAGGAAATTTTGAAATAGATGTATTTAAAGATCGTTATCTTGATGAGACCATCTGCGGTTTTCTCTGTCCCCTGCTGCTTCCTGTTTTTTAATTCTGTCCTGACAGCAGTCACTTTTCCAGTACTTCTGCTGCTCCATGAGTATTTCAGGTTGTAGGAAAAATAATAGTTGAGTAGATCTCATTATGGGGTTTCCTGATGGTGAAAGATCCCCCAAAGCCATTGCCAATGCGAGGGAAAGTGTCCTCTTCACTCCATTTGATACTCCCTCAGCACCTCTTCCCTGCTGCTCACTGCAGGTGTCTTGGAAGGTATTCTCAGAGTGAGATAATGGAAATACCGACTCCAGATGTTCTGAGTGCTTTCCTTCACTGTTACTGACATTGGAGGTGCCTAACCCTGTGTGTGACAGGCTGAGCTACAACCAGAGAAGTGGAAATTTCCTTGGCATCACTGGCCCTGGTGCTTGGTGTTTCATACTTCGCCTGCAGCTTCCCACTTATATTGGTGCCTAGCCAATCTCTTTCTATCACGTGCTGCCTTTTTATTCCTGGCTGTGGTATGGATTTCACTACTGGAGTAGGACAGAGTTTTAGGCAGGTTTTTCTTTTTTTTCTGAGTCTGGTATGTTGCTTTTGATCACGCTTTTGTGGAGGGTCGTTCTTTTTATTGTCACTTTCTATCATATATTCTGTTCCCAGCTAGTTTTCCTTGTCTCTGCTTTAGGCATTAGGCACTTTAAACTACATTTATACAGTGGATTTCAAACTGGCCGCTGGTTTTCCAGCTTAAATCTAATGGTGTTATGATTGCAAGTACCTGGGCAGACAGTAGTTTCTTATTAACTGATAGTTTTCCTTGCACGATCCAAAGGACTTAGCACATCTTGTTTATAAGCTACCACACTGGGGGGTGGATGTTTTCAATTTTTTTTTTTATTATTATTTATTTATTTAGTCTTTATCACAGCTGCACAAACAGCCTCTAGCTGCATGCTAAGGTTCACTTGCCAGACTGCATTTTTCTTTATTTTAATAATTTTTTTTTGTTTTATTGCTAGATATTTGCTTGGATGAGAAGGAAAGGAAAAGAAAATCAAGACTGAAAGTATTGGGGCAGTGCAGCAAGGGAGAACAGATTGTGTTTGCCTTTCTAGCTCATTTAAGTATCAGATTTAAAACACATTTGCTTTTCCAAACAACAGGGATATCAAGAACTATTCCCCTGTCCCAGCTTGTCTCTGGGTGCCACGTGGCAGAATTTTCTCCATAAGCAGGATATGCTAATTTTCTCTTGACTTGTTCATGAAATGGAGCAAAGAGGAGTTTGATGGAGAGACATCATTACATGAACCCCTGCTTGCACACCTGCCCTATCCCTGAGAAAAGCTGGATTTATACATGTTTTGGAGTGTAAGAGCACTGTTTCTTCAGGTTCTTCCAGTAGAATGTGATAGGATGAACTACGTGTGGAGCAGCTAAACTTTATTTAGAAGGCATATGTTTTCTAATTATTAACTTGAGAGCTATAAATGAAAGAGGTAGGAAATAGAAGCATTATGCAATCCATGGTGCAAAGACAGGAATATAGAAAGGACATTTCTGGCCTCAGTGTTCAGGTTCCCAATTAATGAGTCTCTTAACATTCCCTACAACAATAATTATGTGAACAAGAGCCAGAATGAAGTTCAGAGAACAGCAGGATTTCATGCCAGGCTTGAAATAGAAAGAAGCCAAAGGTTGTGATTTCCAGCCAAGCAGAACTTGGTGCTGCTTTGAGTTACTCTTCCAAACAAAGTTTTGGGAAGGTTCTGAGTTCCTTTTACTGTCACATGCAACTGGAAGATTCCATTTGATGTGTAATTCTAATTGCAGCATGACAGTGTTCAAGAAGAAAGTGAGCTGTTGGAGAAATAGCCTGAGTCAGTTGTTTTAATTATTGCTCTCATGGAGAAATTATTGTGTCATTGAGGCACGTCTTAAAAATCTGTGAGGATGGGTGCAATTATACAAACACCTGTAATAAACTGAAGTTCAGTAAGAAAATGAGATGTTTCCAGTAAACACAATACATCCATATACATTTGTGGATTATTAGTTAGGAAGAGTTGTTTTCTGGTGTATTATCATGTTTGCAGAATTAATATTGGTGACTGTCAGCAGCATTTAGGTAAAGGCAGCATGTAGAAAGTGCGTTTTGTAGCATGGAGATGTGGCAAAAATGATGAGTTATCATTTTTCTTACAATACCAGTCTTAGAATATGAACTCAAAGAATATAGAGCTGATAGAGAACTGTAACTGCAACAAAGAATGATTTATTGTCTTTGTACAAAACATCATCCCCAGAAAAGTCAGTAACAACAGTCAAGAAGCTAGAACTGATTTCTAAAGAAATGGTGAAATGAACAGGTGTGCAGGTTGGGATGAGACACTTTGAGAAAACGGAGTGTTCATGGCAGTAAACAAGAGAACTGTGTAGTTCTTTGACAATGCAAGTTACTGGTATGAAACTTAGGAAAGAGGCATTTGGTGGATTTTGACAGGTACTTTAAAAGTACAATGCAGTAGGTATGCACTGGGAAATCCATGAGATACTGAAAATTTCCTGTCATGTTAAACAGTTATTTATAGTCCACTGATAAATGAAGTTTTCATTTGCTGCACCACTTCACCTTTTTGCTATCAGACACTGGTATAAACTGGTATAAAAGTGCATTTAATTACTTTATGTTACAGTACCTAGCCTCTTGTTGCTATAGATTAATGATATTCTTTCTTTTTGTAGTATGACATCGCACACAAGATTGGTGACATAACAGTGGTATAAACATGAAGAAACAGGCATCAGTTTTTGCATGACTTTCCTGTATGGTGAAACTGAAGTACATTATGAAATGAAGTGCTGGGGTTTTTTTACTTGATCTCACTTTAGATTCAAGATTTTTAAGTAGGCTGTATTCAGTTTTGTAAGTACCAATTTTTTTCTTTTTCACATTTTTAATGCAAAGTTTACAAAGCCACTCCTGACGTTTTTCTTACTACTTTTGTATTTTGAAAAGCGTGCATCATCCCTACTCTCTGCTTCCCCCACCCCATTCCCTGGAGATGCAAAAAATTGTGAATTTAACAAAATCAACTCAGGTAGCAGAAATATAGCCTTAAGCAATGGGGTGTTAAAGAGATTGTAATCTGAAATAGAGTAGTTTTGGGTTTTCCTAGCTTTCTGGTCTGCTGATTTCATAAGGAAGTGTGTCATCTATTGAATGCTGTAGTGATACCCATGAGGGTTGACAAACTGTGTGCAAAATGCGCTGTGTTTTGAGATTGTATATATTTTATAACACTTAATAAAACATACTTGAATGTTACAGTTAACACATGCTTCAGCATAATCTGTTAATGCAGGTGGTGTGGTAATTCTTGTCTGTGCGCTTCCTTATTCCTCCTGCTCTCCAATTTACCATGCAGGAGTCCAGAAGGAAGAAGAGCATGCTCTTTAAACCAGGCTGGTTATGGGGTCCCTATTGCCTCCTCCACTGTGGTACTTTGGGTACTGATTTCATGATGAAAATATTAATTTACTTAGCCATGTAAGGGTGAGACCACTGTAATCTGATCTAATGGACTGGAATTCACTAAGTCAATTTTTGGAGCCTGGTATCCCACTGGTAGTTGGGCATTTTTGGTAGCTCATTACCTGTCACAGTCCACATAAATCAGAGCACACTGAAGGACACACAGAATTTAGGCAGAAGCAGTAAGCATATGCAGACTCAAACCTGCCTTTAACTACATCTGTCTGTGCTCTTGAGAAATACTGGTGCTGGGTTCTATTGTAAATACATAGTTATTAATTTAAACATTAATCTAGGGGCATGTGTTACACTGTGGTCTGAAGGCAACCACATAATCCATTGTGAAACTGGTGAATAATAATGCTGAAAAGGTATTAAATTATTTTTGCTTCTGTTTTTGAGAGGAGCACAGCTAATTCTAGAATAAACTCAGATGCTGTCAAGCAAAAGTTCCATTTAATGAGTTTTGTCACTGCACATGAACAGTCAAGTAAAATCGTCTAAGAAACAAAAATAACTTATTAAGAAAAATGGAAGTGTGTTGGGTTTCTAGATAGCATAGGCTTAAGTAGCAAATTAAAAAAAAATGTTCCAAATCTAAGTTCAACGTTGTAATTACAGAGAAGACACTTTACCTTTAAGAAGCACTTGTTTTTGTGCCAAAATATTTCATTCCTCATTCTCTCCTTTGACTCCACGCTGCCTAAACTTGTCTCTGAGTGAATCTGGCAAGTAATTAATCAGGGTAAAATTCCATTTGGATCAGTATGAAAGTTGCCTTGTCAAGGAGCAGCAACTGTAAGGTAATGATTTGTAGACAGCATTTACCTTTTAGGCTATGGCGTGCTCCATATAAGATGAGAAAGTGTCTTTTCCTGCCCTCGGTGATCACCATCATCTAAATGCTTAATTGCTGGTGTTTAAGAAAGTAGGAGAAAGGTAGGAGCAACTGTGAAAGCTTATAGTTTTGCTTAAAAAGTGAATTTTGTAGAGCTTTTTTTTCTGCAGAAAAATTTTCAAAGCTTGCTGCACTAAAATATGTTCTTAAAGGAATAAGTGAAATAAACTTTTTTGTACTTAAATTCCTATCCAAATTAATAGGTATATATTGTAAGTAAAAAAAGTGTTATATATATATATATATATATATATTGCTGTCATTGAAGGTAAATATGTGTCAATTTTGCAAAGAAATTTGCATTTTTTTTTCCCCCCCAATAAATTAGTAACTGTTCAACTTTCTTGTCATCTCTCTGGGGAGTTGCTTGGCTAATCCCCATCTTCTTCCCAGATGTCCAGATACTGTGTTTTTTGGAAGGTGCTTTGTGGTGGGTAGTTAGTCCAGAAGTCCACCCTGCCTGAGGTCACCAAGCATGGGCTGCTAACTTTATGTTGCTGTGTTGTTATGGTGTAAGCAGGACATGAGTTTGAAAGCTTGTCTGATGCCACACAGAAACTCTGAAGATTTATTCTCACTCTCAGTCTGTTCTCTGCCGTCTTCCTCAGGCATGAAAGATACGGTGGTTAAGCCTGGGGGTCATGCCTCTATAGATTTTTGTGGCTGTTTAGGAGTGGCTGGAAATATCAGGGGAAAATTTCACTTGGTATAAGTTATTTTTTCAACTATTTATTCTTTGTAATATAGAACAGCTTGGTCAACAGGTGGAAAACTCCCTGACTCTCTTGCCAGCACTATTAAATGAGGAGAAGTAGTGCATTTCACATACTTCACTTCTTGCCAGGGCTTGCTTGTTACAGGAGAGTTTAAGTATGTGTTTGTTTGGTAGCTGTGCTCCTGTTCACACCCAAAGGAATCTCATGTGATGTTTTGCATGCTGGCCTCGACCTGGAGAGTCACAAGGCCTGAATGTCACCAATAGCAGCTGTATCTTTGCTGCAAAGAGATTAACTAGAAGTGCTTTACCTCCATCTTGCATATGACATCTACCAAATGGGGGCTGTGAGATCTCTGTTTAGTTCAGACCACTTCTGAAACAGCTCTGTTTCTCCCAAAGCCATTATACTTACAGGTGTCTGAGGAGCAGTGCTGTGCTCAGCCACTCCCAGGCTTCCTGTGATCTTCTCCGTGGTGGCCAGGCCTTGCAGTCATGTGGAACTTTGGAAAAAGTGTGTTGTTACTGAGGTTGGATCTGTGGGCTCAGACTCATCTCATACTCTAGCATGGGTACGCTAGAGTATGAGATGAGGCAGGCAGTTCACCAGGTGAACTGTCCCATGGTCAAGGGGGGATCTGGATTCAAGCAGTGCCCTGCAGGCAGGATGTCTGCAACAGGTTCAGAAGCTATGCCAGTGCAAGGCAGTTTCACACTGCTACAGCTGTATCCCTGTCTGAAGTGGCATCGTTGTAAGTACTTGCACAAAATTAAGAAGCCACAAATCATGACTCTGGCATGTGCATTTTGAATGGCAGCATTTGGCACGCTGCAGAAAGATTTGCCCAGCCTGTCTTGACTCTTCTTGCCTGCCTTGGGCTGCCTCCTATCCTGTCAGCAGAAGCACTGGTGCAGTTGCCGTGAGCCACATCAGAGACATGATATGGTTTAAAATTGCTTACATATGGTGAAGTGTAGTTTGAACTTGGGTACATTCATCATTCAGATCAGCAGGCAGCTGCACTGGTATTTGTGCTGACAACAGGGGAAGGAGGCAGTGTGAAAGTGGAAAGAAGGATCAAAGTACAAGAAAAAGGCAGACAACAGAGGACTTTCAGCAGTGGTGCTAAAAGGGCCCAAGGCACTCACCTGCCCTGCTCTGCAGAGGGATTGGCCCAGACAAACTCCACAGGAGCTTTCCAGCTTCAGTGCTTCGTGATCCTGTAAAAAATATGCATGTAGCCAAATTCTCTCTGCATTCAAAAAATGGTGATCCTCAGCTGTGGTGCTCAAAGCCACAGACTCCTCAGCTTTTGGCACTGGTGTTTCCAGGCACCTCTACCCTCCTCCCATGTGCAGAAACCCTTTATTCTGCGTAGGATGCACAGCTTGCCTTGTATTGCATGTGCATCCCATGGCCTGCCACACGTATGAGCCTTCCTGAGTGTTCCTAGGTATGACAGTGTGTTCCCAGGGCACCCTGCTCCAGTCAGCGCCAGGACAGAGCACGCTGGCAGCAGTTGCCACTTTCTTTTTAAGACTTAAAGGAGATGGTAGTTGATAATGCTGATGTTGTCATCAACTATGAGCTTGCAAAAAATGTCTGCAGTTATTTCATGTGACTCTGAAGTAATCTTGAGTCTCTCCTGAAGGCATTTTGTGGAGCATCCACGTGGGCAAACCACCTTTGGCTTCAGCAGCCATGCAGGTGGGTGACTGGCACTGCAGTTCCCTCGGCAGGCTGCAGCTCTCCTGTGTTACTGACAAAATATAGGCCAGTCAAACACAAACAAAGGGAAAGAACTTCAATCTCAACTCCAGGAGCATGTGGAAGGTAAAGGAGGAAATCATTACTTAAAAGGAAGCCACACAATCTTTCTCTGTAACTCAATGCCACATTCAAAGATTGCTCATTAAAATCTGCAGGCTGGAGACCCAGCTCACTGGGTTTTAACACTACCAACATAGCATAGCTGCAACTTTAGTGTCATGCATTCCAGTTCATTTCTATTCCTCACATGACTTCCATTGTTTACAGGAAAATGGGATACATTAAAAATCTGAATTTATTTTGAATGGCTTGCTTTTGCAATACAATGCAGGCTGCATTAACGCTCAGGAGGCAGCTAGACAAGAGCTGACACTGAATATGCAAAAATATTTACAATGAGCTGTATGTACCATGTTCTTTGTGAATAATTTGCCTGTTACAAAGTAAATGACATTAACTACAATTATCACAACATAAGCCATGAAGGTTTGGGCTGGCAAAAATATAATAATAGGATTACTGCTGTTTTCATTAACACTGGGTCACTTCTGCATTTTACCTTTTCTGAGTATCTAACTTGACAATGTCTTCTCTCTGTCCTCATGACTGAGTCATTATTAATGCAATAAGAATTTACTGTCCTTACAGAGAAATTTTGTTCCCTTCACTGTTGTTTTTCTGACCTTTTTTCTCTTATCAGAAGTCAAACTTTTCCATAGACTCCAATAGTCCTACTTCTGAGGTTAACAGAAAAGAAGGTGGAAATTCTAATAAATCTTATGTCATGCACTAATGTGAAGATGAGGTGCATGGAAGCCTTGCAGGACTCCCCAAAGGAGTGAGTTGCTGAAACTGGGAAAGCAAGCAGTAACACACCAAATTCTGTCCTATGACAGACAAAAAAGTTTCACACTTTAAAATCCATATTTTCATCATTTTTATGCATGTCTTTAAATCAGGAACTAGGCATTTCTGTGAAGGGGTGTGTTTAAAAGTAGCTGGGCTAATTTCAAACCTTAGAGCAAAATTTTAGAAGATTAACTGTCTTTAACAGTGAGCATTGCCTGTCACAGTCCCTCCACATGCAAAGCATTGGAGCAGTTGTGCCCTGGATTAGCTTCAAGCACGCAGTCCCAAACCATGGACACCATGCCCTGTAGTGCTGGCTGCTGTCCTGGGTGGTTCTAGTCCCAGGGGTGGGCCAGACCTGAGGGGGGACTTCTGTTCTCTGCCTCTCCCCCAGATCAAAATCTTGGCCTTTTGCGAGAAGTGTGAATTGCCAGTTCCAAAGTCTTGGTCTCTCATGCTGGACCATGTGCTGCAGGAGGCTGGGGAGGTGGGGTGGTTACTTTCCTAGGACACAGCAGATATCCTACATTGTCAGATTTCTGGGGGTTGAATTCTGTTGGAGGAATCCTTTAAAGAGGAAACATTTATCATCTCTCAGTGCTCTATTTCAGTGACCAGTGTTAGTGTCTGATGGCTGTTTGTCATTCTAGGGCCTCTGCTTTGGCTTCAGTACAATAAGCTAATGGGGATGGATTAAATGAGCTTGAGTAGGCTTTTACTGGGGTTAATTTGATGTGTGTGTATACAGTTTCTATGCCAGCAGAATGATCTGTCAGCAGAAAGGTAGGTAGGTAGGTAGGTAGGTAGGTAATACCTTCAGCTTTTCCATCTGGATAGAGAAGAGGAGGAGATGCTGTTGGGAAGCACCTGGGCAGGGCAAAGGTGTGGTAAGCAAAGAGTCCATCTTGATGTCACAAGACACATTCCAATGACTGTTGTGCAGATCTCTGCGGGAGCTGCTCTTGGCCTAGTTTGTATCTTACTGAGAAATGGAAATGCTAACAAAAAAATCTGCATTTGAACATGAAGTATTTGTAGTAATGACAATCATTACATGTGATTTTCTGCACTGCTGATAAGAGAAAGTGGTAATGGTTTAGTCTTTCTTTAAAAAATTTGGAGACATGTAAGAAAGAAACTAAGAGACATCAGAAGGGTGCAGTGGGCTTCTCTTCCACCCACATCCAGGGGACAATGGTGGTGTGGGCCAGAAAGGGACCCTGGAAGGTTTTGAATGCCTTGTGATGTCAGAGTTTTCTGCTAAAGTGAGGGTTTTCACCTTTCCCAGACTCCCTCATTACTGCTGTAATTGGATGGAAAACTCATGTTTTCCTTTTTTTACCTTGAGTAGCAGGATAATGGCAGACACAGCATGGAGCTTCAGGGAACCAAGGGGAAAATGAGACTCAGAACCACTTTCCCTGCCTCCTAGGGACAGGATCCACTCAGGATCAACTCCACTGATCCTTTTACTTGGAAAGTGAGCCTGACTGTTACTTGACCTAAGACAATGCTATTACTATTCATAAAAGGCATTGTACACAAGTAAATTGTTGTCATCTTGTGTTACACTAAAAAGCCACGTTTTGGCATGTCAGTGAGTTGCCTGGAGGAAGGAAATGTATGGAAGAAGATGAAGGATGTGTCGTACAGTGAGAGCGGTGTCGGTCCCGAATGTTCTGGCTCGGCACTGTGCTTCCATGCGGAAGAACAAGGATTAGGTTTGTCCTGCTGTGAGGTGATTCATGTGTGGGGAATGTGCGTGCTCAGAAAGAGGAGATTTCAAGAGGGCATCACTGAAGAGAGGCTTGTAATAGGAATCAGCAATAAAACAATAGCTGAGCAGGGAAAAATGTATTTATTAAAAGGAATTTACAGTTGAAATCTTAAGCAGTTAGGATTGCTTGTCTGACCATTTCTGCTAAAGTTCCTGCTCTTCATTCTGTTTTTGAAATGTCATTAGATATACTGTTTATTGTTGGATTTTAGATGTCATATGCATATATTACACATTTTATGTGTATATATTTTTAAATTATGCAGTCTCTGAGGCATTTTCCCAATTTGACTGCATGACTTTGCTTTAATACCATGTTAATATTTACATAATACCAAAATAGGGCTGGATACTTAATGTAACAGCAACTAGATGTCAAGCTATTATTTCCTTTATCTAAAGTGTGAAGGATGTGAGCTAATATTTAACCAAATAAAAGGGTTTCCAAGTTTTGATATTATTAATGCTTCCCTAGAGATGTTAACATAACCCTGTAATTGCCACGAATTCTATCCAGCAATGAGCACAGTAGGAAATACACTTTATGTTTGTTACTTGTTTTTAAGGCACAGTGGAAATTCATGGGAATGCACAAGCCGTGCATTTGAGTGTGGCTGATTTTCTCTCTGTGCAATTAATGTATTCTGATGGGAAAAGTGATATTAAGCTTAACATATTTCTCAGTAGAGAGCTTTCTCTGAAAGATCTTCATTGGGGTATAAGAGCATAATTTCCAAACAGCATGTTATGTTGAACAGACACTTTCAGAAAATCTGCATTTGAACTCACCCCTCCAGAAAAAAAAAAAAAAGAAAAAAGAAAAAAAAAAGAAACAGTTATTTTGCTTAGAGTCCAGTTCCTGTCTTCATAGTGAACAACTGAGGCACAACAACATGGTTCTGGTATACAAGCCCTGAAAAATAAGATTCATAAAGCAAAACCACAACTCAGACTGGGCTTGTCTTTAGCTTGTCAGTTTGACTTCTGTCTGAGCAGAGGAAAGGCTCGTGCCACTGGAGAACTGCTTGGAAACCCTGTGTGAAACTTCTTTATGCCACTCACTTCAGTCTCCCCAGGCCAGGTAACCTCAGCAAGCACTGCAGACCCAGACGTGGCTGCTGGTCAGGGGTGCTGGGCTGGTAACAACTGGTGTGTTGTGCTACTGGAAGAGTATGGAAAATAGCCTCATCATCCTCACCACAGCCAAGTGCTGCATGAGAGGCAGCCTCCCAAGCCTCATAGACCCTGCTGCTGCTTTCCTGCTGGCCACTTTCCCCTCTTTACCTTCCTGCCTCTCTATTTTCTCTTTTTTTTTAATTTTCCCTGTCAAGCAACTTCATTGCTAGAGCCAACATATGCTATAACTTATAGATGCTGCTGCTGAAGCTCTGTGCCTCTAAATATGTGCAGCAAGAACCCTTTTGTTTCTTTTTTGTTTCTGCTGGGGCACAATTTAGGTAGGCAGTGAGTCTATGGGAGATGGGCACAGCACTTTTTTGCCGAGTTCCATGCTGCTGGTTTGTTTTTATTTTCTTTCCCCGTTTAATTTTACTAGAATTGAGAAACAAAGAAAGCCAAATCCAAACCATTGTTGCTCAGGCAACAAGATGTAGCTAAGAGAGAAAACTGCAGCTTCATTAAAAGCAATGCAAAGGATGTGCTGTGGTTTTCTGTGGAAATTTCTGTCAATCAAACCTGGGTGCATTATGAAAACATCCATTTCCATCAGATTCACTACATAAGCAGCTCAACCTGCCATGACAAGTTTGCATTTGTTTATATTCATTGGAACTGTTGCTATTTGGAAGTTAAAATGTTTTTGGCAGGCACCAAAGAGAGAAATGTGGTTAATTACTTCTTGCCAATTATCAGTTGTGCTGGATATATCATACAGCTACCTCAGAAATCTGACAGGCTTCATAAAATCAGCCTCAAGCTAATTAGCAATGTTTTTCAAATGACTGTTGATATTACTGCAGTACCTCATCCAGAGACCATCACCCTGTGTGTTCACGAGATATGGCAAAGTGTCACAGCCATGAATCCAAAACTTTCTGAAATATGATGTATTTCTGTCCTTTTATCTCCTCTGTAGTTTTCTATTCCCAGTTTGTAATCCTGTTTTATCTTATGGATTTAGTTAATATTAACTTAATCTATGTAACTGAAGAGAAAGAAACACATGGCAAAACTTCCTACATTAATAACTTGACATTATACCTTCATGATAATGAAGTGGCACATACAACTATGAAGAAAGTGCTGGATCCTGCAGTCTTACTGTATCTCATGATACTTGACTTCATTTTCCTTTAGTCTTGAACTGCTGGAATTAATTCATAAAAGGGCAATTTTGGGGGTGAAATACTTGATTAAGAATAACAGAAAAATCATACAGAAGTAAAACAATCCCATATAGCCAAAAAAAACCCCACAGAATTTTATATATAAAACCACACCAAACACACATATCAACATGTGCATTGTAGTTAACCTTTATGGCATAGTTAGTAAATAGGGGTGTAGTAAAGGAAAAAAATCTAATAATGTTCTTCTTTCAGGTGTTAACTTCATTAAATAATTAAACACACTCTTATCACTAGCAAATAATATTGCTATTTTTGTGGTAGGCTTGAGTCTAATGTTCTGACCCAGACTGGCCTCACTGTGTTAGACAGTACAGGCAAAGAGTAACAAACATGTCCTACCCTATAGGTCTTGAAACCTAAATAATAAATACAACTAAATGCTAATGAGAGGTGAGGGAGTGGGCAGATGGTTGTCTTTATTTTACAGAGGGGGAACCAAGTCAGCAATTAGTTCAGAGAGATCCACAGATCAATGAGGGGCCCTGCAACAGAAAGATAATCCCAAGCCAGGCTTCCTGTATCAAAGTCCAGAGCATTCACCAGGTCAGAATTCTTCCAGCAACAAGAGCTGTGGGAGCAAAAGAGAAAGTATGCCCAGGCATTAGTTGGAGAGGTTGACAGAATTGTGAGTCATTAGGTAGAAAGAGGAAATGGGGAGCTGGAGGATAGGATTATGGAACAGCTAAAAGCAAAGCTTTTAATCTATGAACCTTCTCTTCACAGATAGTTGAGGTATGAGTGCCAAAATATGATATTTATTTTAGGTTTATTCCTAGTAGGAGACTTCATAAAAATGTGTGGATCATACTTTTTTTTCAGTTTTATTTCATCAGCTGTTGGAAAGTCAGTGCTGTCTCTTAGTTTCTGGAGATCAAAGTGTAGGCAGTGAAAAATAATATAATCTGCCACTTTGGAATAATTTGCCGCAGCAGGCATTCCTGGTGCAAATCAGAGTACAAATCAGATGGTGAATCAGTGATCTCTAAAGAGGATTACTTTGGATTAGTTGTCCAGTGAAGCAGGCACTTTGTACAATGCAGCAGACAGCTCCAACATGAGCCAATTCACTGCTTTTAGTTTAGGCTTTTTTTTTTTTTTAAAGGAACATTAGTTTACCAATGGATTCTCATACACTAATTAACAGTATTTTGAGAGTGTTTGTGTCTAGAAGACAGATTATGTGACAATGCCGTTAAGCAAACTTAACCGCCAGATCTTCAGGAGAGGGAGGAGGCTTGGTAGGAGGCAGCCCAAACTGCATTTTGGTTGACAGCAGGTGCAGGTTTAAACGCTGGTCTAAGGCTCTGTCTTGAATGTCCATTTCAGCATAGAGCTTGATTTGTGAGACAGGAAGGAGAAAATTCTGTCTGGCCATGGTTCAGTTCTGCTCCTCTAGTTCAAGAATGTGATGTTTTAGTGATGTCTGAATTGTAGAATCATAGAATGGCGTGGGTTGGAAGGGACCTTAAAGATCATCTGGTTCCAACCACCTGCCAAGTGTAGGGACACCTTCCACTATCCCAGGTTGCTCAGAGCCCCATCCAGCCTGGCCTTGAACACTCCCAGGGATGGGGCAGCCACAGCTTCTCTGGGCAACCTGTGCCAGTGCCTCACCACCCTCATATTAAATAATTTCATCCTAATCTCATCTAAACCTACTCTGTCTCAGTTTGAAGCTGTTCCCTCTTGTCCTGTCACTCCAGACCCTTGCAAATAGTCTCTCTCCGTCTTTCCTGTGGGCTCCCTTCAAGCACTGGAAGGCCACAATTAGGACACCCTAAAGCCTTCTCTTTTCCAGCTGAACAGCCCCAAATCTCTTAGCCTGTCTTCATCAGGGAGGTGTTTCAGCCCCCCATCCCCTCGGTGCCTGCTCTGGCCTGGCTCCAGCAGGTCCCTGTCCTTGCTGTGCTGGGAGCCCAGAGCTGGATGCAGCCCTGCAGGTGGGGTCTCAGCAGAGCGGGGCAGAGGGGCAGAATCCCCTCCCTGCCCTGCTGCCCAGGGGGCTTGGCATGAGCCCAGCACATGGGGGGATCTGGGCTCCCAATGGCCAGGGCATGTCCAGCCCCTCACCCACCAGCACCCCCAGGTCCTTCTCCCAGGGCTGCTCTTGAAGAAAAGCTTTAATACCATGTTACTGATAGTGTACATTGCTAAATTATTCTGCTTTTCAGTTTCACAGGACTGGTATATGTAACAAGGTGAATATACATGCCACTTATCCATTTACAAACACAATGCCCCGTTTCTTCAGGTTAATGTTTAACTCCACCATGCTGTAGTTGTGAGTTTGTTATTGTACATAATCAACCATTTTGCTGCCTCCCTATTTACCTGCGTTTATTTGCGTTCTGGTCATTTATCAATAAAGATAAAGTCACTCTTGGCTGCATTTCCCGTGTCACAAAGTTGGCTTGTTTGTTTAAGAAGCACCATCTATCCAGAGTCAGTCTCTGGGGTGGCTGTAAAGGGCTTGGAAGATAAGTGAAGGACAAGAACTCACTTGGACATCATGCACTAAAAAGAGGGAAATTGTTCATATTCTATGTGTGAAATGGTATCTGTTTCTGTATGCATGCAAAGCAGTCTTTGATGGAAAGCTCAAATTTCCTGGACAATATAAAACCCTGTAGAAGAAGAGCAGAAGTAGCCAACTCTTACTGTGATGGCAGCAAAAAGCACATGCTAAAGCTTGAGATACAGGCAGCTTTACTTAAGCTTTTATGAAAGCAAGCCCAGATCCAGCAGCACTATTTTCTCCTGTATTTAGACAATAACAAACTAACTAACTAGATCCAGACCATAGTCATAGCTCTGCCCTCACCCCTTGATCTCTTGGGAAGAAGTGTGAGCTAAAATTTCAGGAGTCACTGGTGAGCAGTGACTTTGCACTGCTGTTTCTGTGTTCAGATCAAGCCTGAACAATTGCTGGGAAGTTTGGTGTCTGCTCCAGACAAAGGTCAGCACATTGCTTCTGATTCAGTGCCAGACTGGTTGTTCTGCCAGAGGTTTCCTCCCCTATATCATCATCACCTTACTCTCTTCTCTGGACTCTGCAGCAGGCTAGAAGTAAGCCAGAAGAAAATATTGCAATTAATCTTGAATCTCCTTTTGTAATGGATGAAAATGTTGTTTTCTGGTGCCCACTGTCCTAGGTGAGACACCAGTTTCAGCAATGAACAAAGTACTATGAAAAGTGACAGGGAGACTTACACCTCTAAACTGCTGGGATGGAATGAGGTCAAGTTTGGCACAATGCATTACATCAGCTGGAGGAATCCTCCTTTAAAAAACAGCCCTTGCCAGCCGTGCCAGATACATGTTCTAGCCTGCCTGTGTAAAACCACCACTGAAAGCCTCTTTGTCCACCAGGGCTGTGACAAAGATGTTCAGGTATGTTTTTGCAAGAAGCAGTATAAATGCCTACTGTCTTTTATGTATATTAGCAATACAGCTCTGTGTGCTCTCAGTCATCTACAGCGTGCTGCTCCTGGAGAACACCAATGATCCTCTGCCATAACATCAGAACCTAGCCTTTAAATAAAGAAATGCTTCTTCAAACACATGGAAATTCAGGCCTGCAAGAATTGTTAGGACAATGATACAGGACACGAGTTTCTTGGTTGATTTAGGGGTCTTCTATGTCTACCTGTGCTTAGAGTGTATTGTTACTTAACAGGAATGGCAAGCTTTAGAAGGATAACAATTAAGACTGAATGAGTTTTCCTCATGTGGCAGACTGGAAACCTGTCTATGTGTCTATGACAGAGACAGAATCAACACCAGATTCTTATCAAATATATTTGTTTGTCTTCAAATTCTTCCAAAACATGACAATGTGCTAAAGGCTTTTTAATCTTGGCATGTGCAACTATTTCTTATGAATAGGAAGTTTTCTTACAAAATTCAAAGTTTTCTTACTAAATCTTCCTGTCCCTGCACATCATTCTAAGTTGCCTAGGTGCCAGTATAAACCTAAACCTGACCTTAAGCTTAATCAAGTACCTAAGCAAATGTTTCATTTTTGCCTATGAATAGTTCTACTAAAGTCAGAGGTCTGAAATTTTGCATGTGATTTTCCAAGTCATGTGTTAGTTCATGATACAGAAAGTTCATGATAAAAAAATCCAATCTACATGCACATATGTACATATATGTACATACATATGTATATACCTGTACAAGACAATGATGTATATAGCAGCCTACTAGCAATCAGATGAATTTTTGAGCATTACCCAGGTGGTTTTGACTCCAGGCTCCCCTGACTTCCTTCGATGTGTGTGCCAAAAGGCACAAATAGGTCATTGGAATGAGAAGGCAATTCATTGACATCCATCATTCACACAGCATGGTGAATGGCAGACCTGTGCTGAATACACACAAATGCCTAATAAAGAGACAGCCATGATATGACTGTGTGACATCTGATATTTTTACGGTGCTCAAATGTAAGTGGGCTGTTATTGACAGACCTGAATATTATAGGCACGTAAAGAAACAACAGTCTCTGCCTCAGCTTTTGACTTGGAGACTGAAGGATTCTTTGGTATCATGTGTTTTTGGTCTTTTAGAAGTTGTTTTTTTCATTTAGGACACATTCCCCCTGAAAATGTGCCTAATGGCATTATGTGAAAGGACAGGAAGGCATATTGCCTTATAATTTATTGCTAGCTGCACTAACACCATCAATATTAAATATAAATCTTCTACAGTTGTGAACTGTAATCGGAGAAATCAGCAGCACAGCAAATTATACAAGCTATGGCTATTCTGCCTCTTTTCATTCCCAGGGCATTAACTTACTTGCTATGTTTCCCCCTTGGAAGAGGCAAGTGAATTTAGAGTGATAGCTGCTCAGCAGCCAGTGCTATGCACAGAAATTGGATTTGAACGTAAGCGTATCTGCTGCTCCAAGCTCTCTCCTGGGACTAAAAAGGCAGACAGATTATATTTTGCTGTGGTAAGAAATTGTACCTGTAAAAATAATAACAACAATAAAATCATTAAAGCCTGAGGTAGTTTCTGTTTCCTGAGCTCCTGGATGTGTTTGGACACGTATGAAACACTCATAAATGCCAATACATGGAAATTTTCTGACCTCACAGCTTTAGATATAGTTTCCAGCTCACCCTCTGTACTGTCTTGTCTTATCCCAGGTGTGTTCAGCTCTGTGCAAGCAGGACAATGTCCTACTCCCTCTTTGCTCCAGGGCTGTCACTAATCCTGGCAGAGCTTGGGGTGGGCTCATCAGGAAAGAGAGGGACAGTGCAGAGCTGCTTGGCCTGCTGGGAATGGAAGGGAAAGGAAACTGCACCGACTGAAATGCACCACCAGAGAGAGCTTTTGTCTTGCTGACTCTATCAGGGACGCTGCACATGGCTGTACTGCAGCTCTCAGCTCACAATGGAGGGTTTTGTAATTAAGTGTTGAATTATCAGGTGGAGAGTAAGAATCGAAATTCACAGCATTGATACCATTTTAACTGCACGTTTGATCCTTTGAACTGGTAGAGCTGCTGTCAGCCAGGGGAAAGCTGGTGCAAGATGAATGTTTCCTACTGACGAGGCCCTGGTCTGACACTGGTTCCTCTGATTTTGGCTGGTACAACCTAGAGAGCGTGGGGTGCTCTGGGAGTGATGGGACTGCCCTTCAAATTGAGTGGGGACATGTGCTGCACATCCCTCCTTTGCCATGAAATCATAGATTCATAGCATTACAAAATCACACAGGTTGGAAAGGAGCTCCAAGACCATCAAATCCAACATTTGATCAATCAAGCTCAGGCATAATCTTGCTCTGGGAATATCACTTTTGATTTCCACAACTGACATATTACACAGTTGCAAAATATTTATCAAATGTATGTGATCACACATTCATTGAGATTTGTGTGGAAACCCAGGGCATGGGGAATATTTCTCTGTCTGCTCTGGGGTGTCCTGTCCCCAGGGGAGCACTGACTTTGATCCTCATTCATGGACAAAATTTCCTAGATTTCAAGATAGACTAGAAACTGAAATAGATTATAGAGAGTAGTGTAGATGTGTTACTTGGATGAGAAATTTACGTTTTGGGATTTTTAGTATGTTGTGGATGGAAACAAGATGGAGCGCACAGGGTGTCTTCCTGGGTTTCGTCTTCCTTCTTCTTCATGGGTTTGGGTGGCATTTTGTAATTGGGCAGAAAAGCCCACATTGAGAGCTTCCAGGGATCAGTTATTGGGTTAAAAGGGAAAATAATCTAGGTCTCCTTTTTTAATTGGACAGTTTAGTCTTAAAAGACCTTGTAACAAGAGATTGTTAGCCATTTTGTGCCTTGCTAATGAAAAGCTGCCAAACCCATGGTTGTGAGACTGTTTTACTGATAAGAAATAATAAACACCTGAGTCTGAACGTGAACTACCATCTCAAGTGCCTTCAATCCAGACCCAGAGTAGCTGATACTTTGAAATACTCTTTTTGATTGCTGTGGATTTCTTAGGTGGAGAAAAACAGCTTCATGAAATGGATACAACCTCACACAAAGTTTTGTTTCACTCTTTATTTGTCTGTGTGGTAGAGCTTGGAATGTATTTTACCTGGCATTTTTTTAATGGCAAAATACCAGCATCGGTTCAGAACAGAATCTGGTAGGTCAAAACTTGTCTGTGTGGTAGAGCTTGGAATGTATTTTACCTGGCATTTTTAATGGCAAAATACCAGCATTGGTTCAGAACAGAATCTGGTAGGTCAAAATTCTGAAGCTGTTTCTGGGAAGTGTCAGGACATGTTTGCAGATTTCCTGGCTTCTTTCATGGGCATTCAGTGTTGCAAGAATACCAGGCAAAACAGATGATAACTGGGATCCAGCATCTCCACCAGCCTTGTGGTTTGAGAGGAAGCATTCCTCTTCTCTGCTCTCCCCACCTCCAACATCCCCTCTCCACTTTTATTGCAGAAGTGTGTTTGCAGTTTTAAAGGTGAACAATACCATCATCATGTGAGCCTCCTGAGACCCGTGTGAAAGCAGAAGGAAACCTCACTGAGGCAACCACGTCCTTCGTTCTCACAGGAAGATGATTGTTATCATTCAGATCCTTCACTTTACTGGGTCCTTCCCACACTAAAACTTCAGGGACTGCTGGGGAACAGGCGTGTTCAGGCCTGTAAAGAAGCAGTTCTCACTGCAGGTAGAATAATTGCAGCTGGCTCTGCTCTCTTCCAGAAACCATCTAGTCCTAGGAATGCCTGACCTAGAAATTTCTTGGTGTCTAAAATGCTCCTCATTGTCTCAGTGTACTCTATACACATATATACACATATATGTATATTTTTTTTCTGCCCTTTCTTTTTTTTGGGGGAGGGGGGGAAGAGATCAAACAGCATGTTAAATAGCCACCAAAGCAACACATACCCTCTAAATGAGCCAGACACACAACCAAACTCCACACAATCTAATTGTATGTAGACATGAATAGCAAGGTGTGGAGAAAAAGAGCATACCACAGGTCACGTGGATTATTCTGGCAGGTTAGGTCAAGCCAACTTAATTACAGATCGTCTTTAATGCCATGTTCCAGACTTTTATTTTTGTGTGTGTGTGATTGAATAAATAAAAACACTTACAGCCTAAAACTTTTGTGAAGTCCTAGAAAAGCTAAGCTGTTCATGTTGGCTTGGGATTCATACAGACAAGGTTTCAAACTTTGGTGATTCTGGCTAGGAAAGTATCTTGGTACAGAAGCAGGCTCTAGTTTATCTGTGTGCCCATCTGTGTGTCAAGCTGAGGGCATTGACAGCTTTTGCAAGTTTCTCATCCCTCACTTCTGCCTGATTTGTAAAAGCTTTTCCAAATCTCTCTCCCAGTATATTTGCTAGAATGGTCGCTATGTGCTGAGGGCTGCCAATTTCACTGCAAGCCTCAATCATTTGGGGCAAGGCAGGTTCAGGATCAGGCAAGCTTCAGATAACCTTTTCACATCCTTCACTGGCGTTTGCATAAGCAAAGTTGCAAAGCAGAAGTGGACGAGCCACTTCATCTTCACACTGTTTCTCTAGAGCTTGTGCCAGGCGGTCAATAAATGCTGAATAGGGCTCTACTGGCCCTTGTCTTATTTCTGTATAAGTTCCTTCTGAGTTCCCACTGGCTGAGTCAGCTGCAGGGCTTTGCAAGCAGGATTTTTGATATCATTAAGTACTACTCTAGGCAGGTATGCTGGCTTGATCTTCACACCTGTCATGGGGAGGGTCCTCTGTTAAATCTGCCAGCGTCAATGCAGCATAGGAGCCCCCGGCATAAGTTTCAAGTAATCTATTCAAGAATTTTCTCCACTTCAGGTCCCATAAGATGCATTGTGATTCTGTCAATATTATGGAAGAGATATAGTGACAGCCATATGGTGTTAAATCTACATTACAATATATTTCTTTCAGCAATTGCTTGAAATACGTGAGTCTAATCAATTTTCCCTTACCGCTTGTCTCAAATCTTCAATACCATCACAATTCAATGGTTCCCATCTTGGATTAGCATCTTCTCTAACTGGCTTGGCTAAGAGCAGCTCTTTAGCTAGATCAAAATATTTTTTTTTATTGCTTTGTGTCTCACTGCTGCCCAGTCCGTTATGGAGTATTGTTCCGTCTTTTTCAGAGGATCTCTTGACTTGGGCAGAGGCAGGAGGTGTTCTGAATCGGGGGAAGATAGGTCTCTTTCCCAGTTTGAGTCTGCTGAGCTTGAGATTGATGACTGATTCTTCCTCAGAAACAAAACAATCATCATCTCCCCTCTGTCCATAACAGTCCAGTGGTTGCCTTCTTCAATATCATACTCAGTCACTTCATCCTGGCCTCTCTCCTCTCCACGAGTTTCTGTACAGAGACCATGTTCTCTGCAGCGAATTTATACCTCCAGTGCTCTGCAACATGAAGCAGAATTCCCAGTCACACAGGAGCCACTGGGCACACTGCCTCCCCTGAGGTGACACTCATGGCCAGGAGGGGACTGTAATGCATCCCCAGGGAGAAGGGACATGGGGCAGGATGGGCTCCAGAGCTGAGATCCCAGTGGTCAGCCTTGGCCATTAACTCTGACCGACTTTCATTCCCCTCCCTGGAATTCCACCCTAAATCCCAGCCTCCCCACCTTGGTATCTCTCCTAACATCAGCATAGAGAGTTCCATCTCTGGAGGGGGGAATATGAGGTGGGATACAGTGTCTTCCCTCCATGAAAGGCTGAGCAAGTGTATGAGATACTTCCCATTTCCCCTCCCAGGATTTCTGCATAGGTAAAGGTTTTCCACTGGGATTTGAATAAGTCCAGGCACCCAGCTGGGAAAACTGCTTCAAGGCAGCACCACCAGAGCAGGCACTGGCACCCTGCCCTTCACACCAGGACCTCCTTTGCTCTGAACCCAGGCTCTGGCAAGGATTTCCATCTGGAAGTTTTCCATCAGGAAGTTTCCCTTTCCACAGCTGCTGCAGAAAAGCTGCTGGCACCTCGCAAAGCTGTTGATCTGGGGTGAGGGGGTCACTTTGTGGAGAGGGAAGCTGCAGACAGCAGACCAGACTCTCTCAGAGGTCAGGGGCACCGAGCAGGGGCAGTCGCTTTCCCCAGCACCAGCGGAGGGTCTTACTCTGCAGGAAACCATGGATGAAGGAGACCCTCTCTGGCAGCGGCTGCTCCAGCACAGACTCCCCCTCCTTGCTCCCGTGGCTGGAAGAGTGTAGGGTTTGCATTAACTTCTTCTGGAGGGATTAGACCAAGGCTGAGTTTTGTGCAGCAGGGTTTGCTGAGCCAGGGGCTGGCTCTGGAGCGCTGCTCTGCCTTCTGCCCCCACACCAGGGCCAGCAGAGCCAGGACCAACCACACGATGCACAGGAGCAGAATCCCCCGGAATCCCCCTGCTGGGAGAGCAGCTGGAGCCGGGCAGCTGACACCCCCTGGCACTGCCTCCTGTTCTGCCTGCCAGCCCTGGCATCCAGCACAGCACAGGGAGCTTGTGGTGGCCCCACTGGCTGGGAAGCACCACAGAGGCCAGTCTGTGCATGGAGCGCGGGGTTTTTCTTGCTGGATTTTGGGGAGGCTGAAGCTTCCTCATGCACTTATTTGCAACTACACACTCTTCCTGAGCAGCTACCAGTTCATGGAATATCCTGAGTTGGAAAGGACTCACAAGGGTTATTGAACCCAACTGCAGCTCAAGAATGGCATGCCCAAAACACACACCACTCATGCTTGACCAGCACTGCTTCAGTACTGTCACTTACTTCCAAGGTGCCAAAAACAAGAACCTGGCCTGGGACAGCGGCTGCCATGAGGATTTGCTCCTCCTCACAGACTTCCCCTCGTGGCACTGGGAGCTCTTCAGATCAGCCAGCTGCTTCAGATCACCAAGACAACACTGTGCTGTGTCACTCACCACCTCCAGTCCTGGCAGGGGACAGCAAGACTGGGTGGGAAAGTAAATCCACCCCTTCAAACCACCCCTGCCTAGTGAACAGATGAAGATGATTTCCACAGTTCCACATCTGGGAGTCTGGCACAGGTCCCATTTATCCCACTGCTGGAGCCCCTCTTCTCTGGAGAGGCTGAGAGACCTGGGAGTGTTCAGCCTGGAGAAAAGAAGGATCCAGGGAAACCTTAGAGTCCCTGCCAGTGCCTAAAGGGGCTCCAAAAGAGCGGGAAATGGACTTTGGACAAAGGCCTGGAGTGACAGGACAAAAGGGAATGGCTTCCCACTGACAGAGGGCAGGGTTAGATAGGATATTGGGAAGAAATTCTTCCCTGTGAGGGTTGTCCAGAGAAGCCATGGCTGCCCTATCCCTTGAAGTGTTCAAGGCTAGGCTGGATGTGGTTTGGAGCAAGCTGGTCTAGTGGGAGGTCTCCCTGCCCACGGCAGGGCATTCCAGTTGAATGAGCCTAAAAGCCCCTTCTAACCCAAACCATTCTATGAGTTTTGGACACACCAGTGCTTTGTGAGACAGATCCAACAACCCCTTTGCAGTACAGCTGCTGCCTGCTTCAGGCTCAGCTCCATCTCCCAGGCAGTCTCCATGACCAGACCAAGCCATTCCAGCATTTCTGGTTACTCAACAGGAAGGGTGAGCAAGGCTTCTCCTGCAAACAACCACCTGCCCAGGAACAGTAGGAACTGGACTGCCCTAGGACCTGCCCCAGCCACAATCCCTCCCATGACAAGTCCCAGCATCGTCCCCCAAAGCTGCCAGTGCTGGAGTAGCACCTATGCAGCGAGCTCTGGCGCAGGAGGGGGAACTTTCCTAATCACGGAGAGCAGCAACTTTTGCGCCCTCAAGAGACATCGTGGCCAGCCTATCAGGTCCCTGCCCAGACCTAAAAACAACACAAAAGTTAAAGTATAGTAACTATGTTACTAAATTACTTAGGCCCAGCACCAGGCATTTGTGCCCAACAAGGAAGGATGTGTCCCTGCATCTGGCCAGCTGTGTGGGGCAGCCAGCATCCTCCTGTTTCCCCACAGGCTCAGAGTGGAGATCAATGCTGAGCAGCAGCCAGGTCCACTCCCACAGATTAGGATCCTGACAAGGGGTCAGTGGAAAACTGCTGCTCCGGCTCCTCATTCTCCTGCTGTGCCTTCCTCCCTCCCTCGCCTCCAAATGTCACTAACATTTCTTGCCCAGCAAGGCAGTGGCCAAGCCATTGAAGCGCTGCCAGCTCCCCTTCCCACTGCTGCTAGTGAAAGAAAGAACCACCTGCTGGGGACACAGGGAGCTCGCCGGGCATCGCTGCATTGGATGGGAGCAGGGATGAGCTGCCCTGACGGGATCTGGGATCGCTGCCAGGTCCCCTTCACAGCGACCTTTGCCTCCCCTCTGGCTGCCCCCAGTGCCACCCTGGTAGTCTCCCAGGGGAGGGGACTGCTGGGAGCCAAAAAGTCACCCAGATGAGGAGGGGGCTCCTCACCCTGTATTGCACCTGGACACCTGCACCATGATGGGCCAGGAGCCTGGTTGGGATGTGCAGTGCTCAACCAGTCACGGCGGCTTTGGGGACTACAAGAGCTGTCAGCCCCCGCCGCTCCGCGGTGGGCACCGCCGGGCCGGGGCGGGCCGCGGGCGGGGCCCGGCACCCGAGCCGGGCTGCAGGGGGCACGCTGGGCCCGGCACCGGGACACGCTGGGCACCCCGCTCCCAGAACGCCGAGAGCTACCGGGTATGCCTCAGACACAGATAACTGGATGGATGTAGAGTCTAGCCAGGACTCAACAGCTGTTGGTAATAGACATCCTTGTTGTAGTTCCTGCACTGAGTGTAGATTGAGATTAAGACCAAGTGTGTAATTTACTAATAAACCCTCTGACTTTGTACATTCCTTTCGACCATTTTCAAGGATTTATGAATCTTAGCTGCTTCCTTCCCCTTAGCTGGGTCATCATACCTTTTCTGTCCCCTTGTCCTCTTGGCCCTGTGGGACATCAAAGAAGTGACAAGGAACAGACAGATGTGTGTACCACACCCCCAGGGCATGGCTCTTCCATCACAGCAGCCACCTGGAGAAAAAAGGAACCACTGGGAGGACAATGGCCTTGGCACATATCCTGAGAGCCCCTGTGCCAGGCCCTGGGCTCACAGAGGACCTGGGCGCTTGCCCAGGGTGCTGCCACAGCCCCATTGTGTGCACCCCATGCAAAGCAGTGTGGCTTGGCAGGATGGACCATGCATGAGCAGAGTTGTGGTGGGGCCACAACAGAAAAGTCAGAGAAACAAGGGGAGATCTCTGCCCCACAGACCCCTCCCTGCACCCCAGGACATCCTGTTAGTGAATGACCCTTCTCCAGGACGAGCTTGTGATTCTCCATCACCTCCACCTCCAGCTCTTTTTTCCTCTCCTGGACCACAAAATACTCAGACAAGCTCAAGTCCCTACTCATGCATTTGTGGAGGGGCTTTGGAACAGCTGGAGGATACGGAAGAAAACAATAAAAAATTAATAAAAACACAAATAAAACCTGTCCTATGACATCCAGTTATCACTATACATAGGCCAGTCAATAAACCTACTCTGAACTTCGGCTTATTTCTCAGCTTGAGTTTAAAACCAAACCTAAACCTTTCTTCATGCTAGTCATGCTTTCAGCTCAGCTATAGAAGTTACTCCATTTTCACTTAAAGAGCTAAAAGACATAGACAATTTAACTTTTTTTCTGTGTGTACATCTGTATCTTCCACTCATTCCATCCTCCCCCAGATATTTTCAGTGCAATTCAGCAACTTTCAGCTACTCAAATGCAGCCCTGCAGTATTTTTGGCAGAAACTAAGATTTTTTGTCATGGTAGACTGATATAAGTTTAAAAAACACAAAGGCTCTTCTGATTTATTACGCATCATTGCTACTTGCCTTTCAAAATTAAAACATTTTATCAGTCTGATCCAATTTTATAAAGAAATCATAACAAGGCAGTGTAGTATTACAAATTTATTGAGTTTCGTCAAAGTAATTTTTCAGCATTGAAAATTCCACACATATAAAACAACTTCTATGCATTAAAACCAAAGTATGGATTCTTTTTTTAATTTAAAGCAAGTGCTGTGCTTTTTTAAACATCTCATGAACCAAATTCTTCAGTTATAAAGCTGATAAAAATAATTGATACACCACTAGAGTTTTTTTTTCAACATGTGAAATTCATCTCTTTGGGAAACAATACTTTTTAAAATTGTATCATGAAAGATACAGACCTGAAAAAGGATAAACAATCATACACAAGGCATAAACGTTACACAGAGTAACTCAGACATTTTATAAAGAGATCTGGAAAAGTACCTAAAATAGTGATATTTATTTAGTATAAAATTTCAATAATAAAATATTGCTCATAATAAATAAGAAAACATGAGTTTCATTAATACTGTTCTCCCCTTAAAGCTCTCTTGGATGTAACAGGATCAGACCTGATCAAAAGACAAATTTTTGTTTTGTCCTCCATATGAAGGAGGTAGGTTTACAGGCTTCAGGTCATTCTTTGCTAGAAACAATTTTATCATAAACAAAACACAGAATTTATTTCAAGGCTCATGCGTAGTTATGGGAAAAAATAATAATCCCCAAATGTGAATAAACCTTAATACAGCAGATTTTAATACCCAAAATATTTGCCCTTTTTGTTAAACCCAAAGTGGAATAAGACTTCCCACGGATTACGAATACAAAGAGAAAGCTGCCCAAGTTTTCTCAAAAGCTTCTAAATATGGGTGCAGCTGTACCTAATGGTTATCAATGCTGTTAGGGACAGCTTGCTCTAGGGGGATGGAAGTTGTTTCCCTTTATATGGGGACGTTGGATTTCATCCCTGCTCTTCCCATCTGCAGACAGGGCAGTTTGGAGCAGTTCTTCAGCAGCTGCTCGATGGCGATGTGGCGCACGTTGAGCTCGGAGGCCAGGGAGTCCTTCTCCTGGACCTGCTGTGCCAGCTCCTCAAACACATCTGCAACAACAGCACTGGGTCAATGCACTCGGTCCCTGGACTGACACAGGCTTAGGAAGCAGCGACAAACAACACTGGGGAAGAGGCACAGACATTTAAGGGGGATCATGTGCAGGAGCTCTGCTTTTCCTGGTTCCAGCACAGCTTTGTACGCATTGCAAACAGAACAGCATCACTTCGTTTCTAGTTATAGACAACCTGAGCCAAGGTGGATCAGTTTAAAATTGAAAACAAAGCTGACTCTGGCCTGGATCAGCAGCAGTGTGGCAGCAGGACCAGGGCAGTGATTGTCCCCCTATGCTGGGCACTGGTGAGGCCACACCTCAGTCCCGTGTTCAGTTTTGGGTCCCTTACAGCAAGGACATGGAGGTGCTGGAGCGTGTCCAGAGAAAGGCAACGGAGCTGGGGAAGGATCTGCAGCATAAGTGTGATGAGGAGCAGCTGAGGGGGCTCAGCTTGGGGAAAATGAGGCTCAGGGAGGACACTGCCTGACAGGAGAGTGAAGCCAGGTGGGATCAGGCTCTTATTCCAGGTAACAAGTGACAGCATGAGAGGAAATGGCCTGTTTGCACCAGGGGAAGTTAGATTAGATATTAGGAAACATTTCTTCATGGAAAGGGTTGTCATGCACTGAAACAGGCTGCCCAGGCAAGTGGTGGAGTAACCATCCCTGGAGGGATTTAACAGACATGGAGATGTGGCATTTAGGAACCACTCGGCTTTGGGAGCCTTAGCAGTACTGGGTTAATGGCTGCTCTTGATGATCTTGAGGGCCATTTTCAATGACCCTTAACAATTCTATGGTTCTAGTCAAATTCTTAAAGAGAATACTGTGCCAATTTGCAGCACCAAAGCAGATTATGTAATGAAAGCACCTAGAAATCTCTCTGTATCACACATTTCCACGCAAAACAAGAGACATCAGTTAAAAACTTAACTGACAGAAAGGTAATCAAAAATTCTTTTTTAAAACCAGACCTTTTTTTATGACAAAGCACCATAAACCCAAAACAAAGAGTATTGAAAAATTCTCACCCTGGATTTGCTTGAGCAGTTTTTCATTAAGTTGTTTTAACTCTCCTACAGTCATTGTAGCCACTGCAACAATAAAATCTGTTATTACTACTACCAAAATCACATAAGCATCCCTAAGCAGACTCCTATTTTCTCAAGATTTCTCCTATTTGCATCCTAATAATCAACAGATGCATGGCAGTAAGTCAGAGACAGCAGTACTTATCAGTGATCTGGGGAAAGTTTGAAAATTCTCTTTTTAACGTTGACACAGACAAGGATTTACTCCATTAGAAAACCCTCTCTTCAATGTCAAAAAGGTGGAAAATCAAGCCCTGAAAACAGTAACATCCAGAATAAGAACTGCTTGGCACATTTAAATAGTATACCCTCCCCTGACTGCAAAACATGATTTCCCCAGTGTAACCCATGAAAGCACATCTGTTTGTGGACAGTTAAAAGGGGACAGTTCTGAGGTAAGTCCTGCTATGTTCCCCAGCCTGCAAGAAGCAACTTCCTAACAGAATTTTCAGCATGTGGCTCTCTGTTTTGGTTATCAAGGTTTGTGCTTTATGTATACAGGAATAACTTACACAGTTTGCACTGAGTATCTCAGTGACAAATGATGAAGGACAATCCTGGCTCGATATGAAGACCAGCATATAAAAACAGGTTTCCTTCTGTGCTCCTGGTGAGAACTATAAGATCCTCTGTATCATTCAAAAGCCCATCTCTGATCTCAGGTTGTGCATTGATCAACCTCATAGAAAATACACATTAAGCCTCAGAGGAGGGAACTGTGAAAGTGTTCTTCACTGCCCTTGATCAACAGCAGGGAAGCACTGGCCTGCATCCTAGGATTCCCTGAACCCTGCAGTGGACACACATGGTGCCATGGCTGCTGCTGAGATGCCCTTGTCACCACAGTGAAAAGTGACAATCTGAACACCACAGGGGCTACTGGGCACTGGCACAAGCTTTTAGACCTTGCAACTCTAAAATACTGTTTTTAAACTTCAGCAAAGCTGTTTCTGCTGCAGCTTAGCAAAGCTCTCATTACATACTTGAGACAAAAAACGATGCTGCAGTTTTTTTCCAGAGATTTCTCTGTGCAGAAGGTTTCTACATGGCAAATTTAAAGTCCTGAATTCTGAAAAAGATGGGTTTTAGCTACCCACTGGATTATTTGATTATCCTAAGCCTTCCCTTTCAAACTTTCTCACAGCTGGCAGTTGTGGGATGTTAAACTGCTGACAGTACTGCCAAACCAAAGAAGCTGGCAACAGCTAAGACTTGGTACTTGAGACATAATCCCAGCTAAGAATAAAGCAGATTCACCTTTCTCCTCCTTCAATCAGGTAAAATGGTGCTCCTTTCTACCTTCAGCTATCAATAAACTTGAAAAATCCCTTCTCACACTTTACCACCCTTTAAACACCATAAAAACCCTGACCAAATTTAATATAGTTATTAACAGCTAAAAATGTCAAGATTTTTCCCCCTTTCATACCCAGTGGTAGGATGCTAATTGCCCATTCTTCAGTATTTTCATTAACATTTTGTCATCTGGCAGACAGACTGGTTCACATGTTTCATGTTAGTGTTTTGGACAGGACTGTTTCATGGCACATTATTCTGATACAGAAGGGAAAGGGAGAAGGAACAGAGTACTGAATTTAAATAATAAAATATTATTCTATCCACAGCTGAGGCAAACTGAAAAAATACTGGCCAAGCTATTTACATTTCCATTAATGCTTTTTTTCAGTAGACAGCTATGTTAAGACTGAAAGTTTTGCAGTAAGAAGGTACCTAATTCTGGCATTCTAAGTTTACATGTAACATACAAGCTTAATCACAGAGCCTCCAAATGAATGCCTTTTAAAGGTAAATACTGCAAGATACAAGCAAAAATGCCTCAATGCTGTATTATGTAGTCAGAAGAAAAAACCTGTTATTGTGCTCAGTGCAGATTTAGGTCTGCATCCTGAAATCAAAGACTGGAGATAAATTCCAAGTCACTAATTTCAGTTAGACAACCCCATAAACCAGGTCAAGCTTCCATAATTCCTCTGTTATATGCTGTCCTGATTTATGTAATCCCAATTTATGACTCCAGTGGACAGGTGGTCAAACAGCCCAGTGTATCTGCTGTGATTTATGGCTTTAACGCTACTAATTCACTACAAATGCAACATGACACACCATGCAGCAGTTAAGTAAAATCCTTTCATAAAGAATGAGAAATGACTCAGCTTTGCAAGGACAGAGTTGTCAGTTTGTTAAAAAAAAAGGGAGGCTAAAGAAGCCAATTCCAACTTTTTACAGTACCTCTTTCTCTGACTCTTCTGACATTCTGATTCCATTATGACCTTGTTTTTCATCACCTGTTTTTCCCTGGAATATTTTATCAGTGTTTTTGTTTTCTTTCTCAGGTCTTTTGAAATTCAGAAAACCTCTCCAATTACTTTCCTCATCTACAAATGTAAGAGTGGACATACACCAGTTCAGGACCAAGTACTGCCTAAAAAGCAGAATGATAACAGCACATACCTCCAGGAATCTATTCCTAACACATTTCACGGAGCCTGATTCTAGAGGCACTAAAATACCCTAGCTTTTTCTAGAGATTTCTTCTAATGATCTTCTTAACAGGAAACTAATTTTCTGTTATTTTCACCATCACCACAGTCATCAAAAGATAGTTCAGGTTTTCTGCTAGAGCCTTTAAGAGGACATGGTGACAGAAAGGTCTTCCCAGTTTCTTATGCTCAACAAACACAAGGGAAAAACAAATCCAGTAAAATGCACTGGAAAGTCTGCTACTATTATTTCACGAGTTTGTTCTGCTACACGACCTCTAATTTCCTCTGCTGTTTAGGGCAGGTCTCTGTGAAATGTAATTCAGGGCACTGTGCAAGTTTAATAAGAGAGAGATTTGAAGGAGCTGAGTAACCTCTACCTCCACAGCAAGGGCTGTGCAACTCCCAGGAATGACATACAGAAATAAAATTTTTTGCATAAATTAGACATGTCCTGTATCACACTGGGCTACAGCTAAGAATAAAATTAAAACAACCCACAAAACAAAAAACACCAGCCAAACCACCCTATTTGCTCAGCCAGGTAGCTCTTTTTTTCCCCACAGATTTTACATGCTGGACTTCAGGATGAGAACTAATGCTCTGTGGAGATATGAAGTGGTCAATAGGTATCTGAAAGAACGCCCTTGCTTGCTAGGCTGTGTGTAAATGGATGTATACTCACGTTCCTCCTTGCTGTGTTGAGGATGTCTCCTATGAACACTGGCAAGTGAATCACCTTCAGCTTTTTCAGCTTTCTGGACCTGGCTGCGGTTGGACCACAAAACGCTGCTGCAGCAGAAGGTAGCACCGAGTCTGAAATCAGTGGATTCTCTTGGTTCCAGCAGAGTCTGTGAGCAGCTTGAGATGCCTCCAGATTTCCCATCTATCCATTTTGCAGAGTATCTAGGTACTGGGGAGTCAAACTGTGGGAGTAATTTTCTATCAGTCTGATGTCTGAAGCTAAAAAGCTGGTGTTGGGATGGTTTTGAGCTTTCAGAATCAGAGTCTAAATCCTTGTTTTGTGCGTATTGTATGATCCAGTTAATTTTTTTGCTCAAGATATTTTTTACTTCTGCATAAGGACTTTTAGAGAGCTTTGATCGTGGACAGTCCTGATTTGCTATTAAGTGGAATTTTTCAAAGCAGTCTCTGTGCCCCCTTAAAGATCTTGTATGTAGAAGATCTGACTTTGGTACTCCTGTAAAGACACAACAGAAAGAAGTTCACTTACTGCTAATTTTTTAATATCTTTACTCACAAGCAACCAAGAAAACAAAAACTTTAGTGATGCTTTCCTACTAACAGTCTTACCACTGAAGCAAACAAGGGTACCTCACAGTGCAAAATTTGTGAAGTTTCCCTCAGGCTTGAGTCCTTGTCACGCAAAGTGTTTTGCACACCATAATCTCTGGAGCAGGACTTCAGCGTGTGCCTCTTGCACGGTGACAGAGATGAAGCAAAGTGACAACTCCACACATGCTGCATCCCCCCTACACACAAGTGTATAAGCTGCAGAAGTAAAATAAACCCAACTGTGTACCAGCAAGTTCTATAGAACGATCTGAAGAGCAGTCTGACAGCACTAATACAAGCTCCCATCTTCTATGCATAACGTTATGAGCCATCTGCTCAAATACTGCAGGGTGCAGCCTTGTCTCATTCAAGTGGTCAAACGTAGCTCAGATTTCTGTCATAGTTTATTATTTTGCACTGGTACAAGCCTGCAGCCTAGCTAGGGAAGCAAGTTCTAATACTGTCAATGCTTGCCAACATTAAACTGTCCTGAAATTCATTTGAGGTGTGCTGGTTTTGGCTGGGATAGAGTTAATTTTTATCACAGTGTAATATGAGGCTGTGTTTTGGATTTGTGCTGCAGTGTTTTCATTATCACTGTGCAGGGCTTACACAGTCAAGGCCCTCTCTGCCTCTCTCACCACCCAGATGAGTGGGCTGGTGGCATGCAAGGAGCTGGGAAAGGACACAGGTGGAACAGCTGATCCCAACTGACCCAAGGGATATTCCACACCATATGGCATCGTGCTCAGTGTATAAAGCTGGGGGAAGAAGGTGGAAGGCAGGAATGCTTGGAGTGATGGCGTTTGTCATCCCAAGTCACCGTTATGCACGACAGAGCCCTGCTCTCCTGGGGATGGCTGAACACCTGCCCAACCGTGGGAAGCAGTGAATGAATTCCTGATTTTGCTTTGCTTGTACGGGCAGCTTTTGCTCTCCGTTTGAAACTGTCTTTGTCTCAACCCACAAGCCGAAATTCTCTCCCCATCCCACTGGGGTTAAACCATGACATCACACAAGATGGATGTTTATTCTCCTCTTTGCTCATCCTCCCTCAAAGACTGTTCAAATAGCTACAGCAGGTAACTTAAACCTCTAAGTAACTGCTAGTGATTGACAGGTTAAAAAGGAACACAATCTGTGAAGATCTGCAGTTGGTGAGTGAACACAGATGGTATGAGAAATGACTATTCCAGAAAGTTAATAGTGCCCCAGTACAAAACGACTTTCTGCAACTTCAGTGGATATTTATTTTTCTTCACGTACACAGTAGATTCAGAATCCAAGTCCAGAATAATAAACAGTTTGTCATTTATCTCAGTACCCCATTTATTACTTGGGAGGGTCTCAATACAATGAAAACCAATTCTGTCTAACAAGTTTGTCACTGCAAGTAACAACAACATGCCTGTAAACCAGAGGTTGAAAGTGCTTAATGCCAAACTATTTAAAACAACAAACAATGTAACTGGATCTCAATCTAGGCAACATGAAGCAACCTGCAGCAATCCTATCTTTTAGCCATTAAAAGTGATTAAAATAAAAGAAAAACCGTGAAACCCAACGTAACAAAACCTGGTAACAGAGACATTTACAGACGATTAGAACAAAGCCACATGTTACAACAAGTCTCAGTTCTAGTTGATTTACCCTCCTAAATTCTTCTGGTAAAGTGTAATCTCCCCATCCCATGCAATTAAAAAGTGATACAATGTTTTCATTAAATTACTGAATCCCACAAAATCCCACACTAATCTCAAAGCTAATCTGTAAAGGTAAAATTTTTAACATGAAACTGAAAACAAATCCAAGCACTTCATTTTGATTATCTCACTTGCTGGTATCTGCTGTTTGAAGCTGGGGAGTTCAAACATCTAGAATAGCCATTACAAATTGTTGATTTTCCACTCTTTGGGCAGCACTGAAACTTAAGTGCATGATTTTCTGGCTGAGTTTCTGAGAGTGCACACAATTTATGGGGCAAAAATGTCCAAAAAACTGGAAAATAGAAGAAAACACCAGTGGAATTAATTTTGTTCTTGGCACTAGAGGAAAAAGGTAAAGTCATGAAAACAGATGCTCCTTCTGTTCATGAGGTAACCATTAGAAGAAACAAAACTCACATACTAACCAGAGGCAACTTTTAAGAAGGAAGTTCTGGAGTTAAGTACAGTCTTTACTCCAGAAGTAAGAGTAAGGGGATACTCTGTGCCTCCTTTCAGTGGGCAGTAAAGATTCTCACTCCACACCTCAAAATATTTTTCAACCTCTTTCAGCAAATGAATACTCACCAACTTATCTTAAACTCTGTATTATCTGCTGCCTACTTGCAATGCTATTTTACCTCTCTATCTTTACAGAGACTTAAAAAACCCCAACAAACATTTCTATTGAAACAAGAAAGACAAGTAATTTGTTTTCATGACTTATCAGCACCATTTAAATAGAGCAAGCCTGCTTAACTCAAGTAGCATAATGGAAACCTTAAGTCTTTAAGCCATTAAGGGAAAGCAAACACTGTCAAGTGAAATTATAAGGCAAATATATTCACAACACTACAAACCCTAGAAAACTAGAGTGATTTGTTAAATGTTACTTGCTTTACCCAAGTGATTCTTCAGCATTCTACTTCGCTGCTGCTCATAGTGCTTTATTTTACTTACAGAAAAGAATCAATGGGCTGAAAAACATGTTTTGCACAATTTTCCATACAATAATGCTCAGGAACCCACCTAGCAAACACACCTGCACAACAAATGACAGAATACTGATGGTATCACCTAAAAAAAGAAACTCCTTTGAGGCTGCTTCATTATTTCAATGAGAATAAATGTTACTTGTCCAGTAGGAGAGGAGCATGAGACTACACAAAATAGCCAACACACAAATTGTTACACAAAGAAAGAATGAGAGCAGCATGACCTCATGAAGCCCCAAATGAATTATGTCCGAGTCTTAAACTCAAGGTTATTTAAGTCTTTCCTTCTGATGAATTTATCTTTTAAGAGTTCTGAACATTGCTAACATTGCCCATTCTAAAGGCATGCTGCTCAAAGAGATCTGTTTTATCTGAACTCAGTAATAGAGTGCCTGAAATGAGCAATTATTACAGAAGAAAAAAAACCCATACTACTTCAAGAGTTTAAGCTTTGCTATTTATATTTCACACATTAGCCACAATGTCCCTCTTTCTGAGCTCAGGCAGGTAATTACAAAACACTTCCAGTATACAAGATCAGAACTTACATCCTACCCCTTCTCTATTCCACTGCAAAAGCTCCAAAGGGGTCCTATCTAAGGAATCTTGAATAAAGTAAGGAACTGAAAATGTGCAAATCCAAACCAGTTTTGCAGAGAAGTGGTAACAAACCTGCTTCAGCTTTCACATAACTGGCATGGATTTTTACTGTAACAATCACACACAAAACCAAAACAACCATCAATCTCTCTTTTGTCCTAAGGTGACAATTAGTCCTTTCCTATGCAGAGAACATCAGCCACAACCTTCTGGAAGAGCTGAGCAGGGACAGCAGCTGCTGTGCCAGCACAAACTAACAACCACACACCAGAATTACAGCAAGCTAGGGTATGGTTCTTTGGAACAAATCCTTCTGTTGTGGGCAATACCATCAGCCTTATGAGGCACAAAAGATGTCCATTTTTTTCCCGGAAGATTTCATACTCCACTCAGACTACTTCATATTTTTCCCTTCATCACAACTGCAGAAAAAGCTACAATCTGGTGAGCTGGCATGGACCAAGTGATATATAAAAATGATTCAGTTTTATTGCTTTATTCAACACTATACACCAACAGATGAATAAAGCATGGCAAGATTTCTGTACAAAACAAGAAGCAATACTGTAATTTTGATAAACAGCTATTGTGAGTTTTGGGGACTTTCACATGGTTTCGGTTCTGTCTCCACATTTCTGTTTGCTAATATCAACCTCAATCTTTCTTACCTTTTGTCTGATTCTCCAAGTCTGCAATCATAAAACCATCAACTTACCCCCCTACTCCCCCATTTGCAGGTGTGTACATTTGCTCCTAGTCTTACTTTCCAAGAACAGGATTGCAGACTCTGTCCAAGTACACCCTAAGCTTCATATTTACTTTTTCAGAGAAGGGGAAAAAGCCCTCAAAAAGCAGCAAAAATACCCAACCCAACAACCACACCGAGAAGAAAAGTTTAATCTGCAGGGGAAAAAAAATCCCACAAAATTCACCAATATCTAGAAGACCATATCTAACAAACTTAAGACAGCACAGATGCTATTAGGAAACAAGCTCATGCCAGAGATCATTCCGCAAGTGCACATGATTCACAGGCTGATGCCAAACCTCCAGACAAATCATAAAACAACATAACTGCTTACAATCCATTATTTGTTTCTGATTCTAATAACTCATGTGTCCTAGATGAAATATGAACGTATCACTCAACAATATCTTTGTATATTGACTCGAAGAACAGACTGCCTACATAAGTGCCTAATGCTTAGGCAAAAAAAACCTCAACCCAAACCCTGACTTTCAATTCATAAGCTATGCAAGGCAGCCTGTCAACATGACTCTTAATCCACTCCTACAAAGTAATTTTCTAAATGCATGACTAGCAATCAGGCAGTTTAATACACATTTTTGTAACTTCTATTTATTCATAACTGTAAAGTAGCTGAGAGCAAGGAGAATATTTACAAGATAACCAGGTGAGCAATCACATCTCAACAAATTCTACCCCATTTTAAGGCATTTGTAATTGGAAGTAAATGAGTTTCCATCATATTAAAAGTTTTTTGCTTTCTGGCTTTTTTGAGGGTAAGAAACCTACAAAGACTATTTCTGCCTTTGCAACTGATTCACTGAGAACTACGTGTAACTCTTCTTCATTATAAAGACATAGAACTAGAAGTAAAATGTTTGCTCATGTTTATATAAAGCTGGCTAGAAGAGTTGTCGTATTTGGAAGTTATAGTAGTAATCAACAAGCACGATTTAAAAGGAATATTCTTGAATACCAAGATAATTCCACATCCCTTCACAAATGTTTCCATAGAAAAAAATAAATCAGTGATCATTAACTTGCTTATCTTCAACAGTGGGATTTTTAAAATTTGTTTGGCATTCTCTTAAAACAACCAAACAAACACACAAACTTCTTATTTGGTCTTTCAGATCCATCAGTTGGAAATAACGTTAAAGAAAGCCTACATTCCCTTCTTAGCATTTCCTAATGTACTGCTGTAAATTAATTGTTTTTTGCAATGGTGAATAGCAGCTGAAGTAGAAAATCCCCCCTGAATGTAATATCAACTAAAATAAACAGGAATACTTGCAGAAACATGAATAGTCAATGATGAGTTAGAACTACACCATTAGTTACTTAAAGCCTCCTTAAAGAATTTACAAATAATTATGAGCAAGATTTGTACCTGATCATATCTTCTGCCTCCAGTTTGAGTTAGCTGTGGAGACCTGCCTTCACAGCCAGTGAAGCAATGCTTCTCAGGCACAATTCACCTCACCTGAAACAGTGAGCTCCAGAGGGGTTTGTCACAGGCATCCCTGCTCTTCTCCTTTAATCCTACAGTAAGCAAGAACCCCTCCCTGTGGCTGCCCACTTTCAGAGCCCTGGTCTTCAGTGTGTGTTCCCAGATGTTCCAGCTGCTGCTCCCCTCAGCTGTCCACCTCAGGAGCACTCTGTAAACAGGGATGTTCAGCCAGCTCATGGAACAGCTCCTAGACATCTGCGAGTGTCCACTAGGAACACAAAGCTCAGATGAGCTCCAGTGTGGAAACACAGAGCACCGGGAATATTTCTCTCTGCTCTGGGGTGTCCTGACCCCCAGGGGAGCACTAACTTTGACCCTCATCCATGGAGAAAGTTTCCTAGACTTCAAAATATACTAGAATCCACAAAAGTGTGAAATAAATCATAGAGAGTAGTGTAGGTGTATCACTTAGTGAGAAATTTAAGTTTTCAAATTTTTAGTATGTTGTGAATAGAAGCAAGATAGAGAGCACAGAGTGTTGTCCTGAGTTTCTTCTTCATGGGTTTGGGTGGCATCTTGTAATTGAGCAAAAAAGTCTGCATTGTGGACTCTTTAAAATCAGTTATTAAGTTAAAAAAAATCTAGGTGTCAGTTCCTAATTGAATAGTTTAGTCTTAAGAAACCTTTCAACAAAAAATTGTTAACCATTTTGTACCTTCTAATAAAAAACTGCCAAACTCACAATAGTGAGACTGTTTTACTAATAAAAAATAATAAACACTTAAATCCAAACATAAACTACCATCTTGAGTACCTAATCCAAACCCAAAAATACCAACACTCCAGTGTGGTTTACCTGCAGCAGACAGAAAGGCTTCACAAGACATTCAATGTTCATGTCTTATCTATTTTAAGCCACTGCTGCATAGGCTGTTTACCAAGAGTGCTGAAAGAGGGGGGTTCCCAGAAAAGCAGATCCCAAGACCTGTTCAAAATGCATAAGACAAAAGTAGCCCATGATAACCTAAGACAACAAGTTATCTACATGTCTAAATGACAAAAACCTGATACTCTTCAGCTGTACGGTTCTGCCAACAGTGGAAAGCAGGATCATTAGAGATGTGTATCTCCAGTACATCTGCCTGACAAGATGTAAAGCCAACTGCTATTTTTAAGGGTTTACATGCAATCTCATTTGAGAGTTAAATCTTATGATTTATTAGACTGGCTAGAAGGAAAATGCCAGTGCCATTCATTAACTTCTAAAACCAGACACTTTGCAAATACTAGATATTATCTTGTTCATAAATTAAAGTTCTCTCCTCGCTTTCATATGATAATGCCAGTACTTTCCATACATCAAGTGTGCACACAAATCACCTCCCACTTCATTCCTATCAGCTCATTTGTATTTTAGCACAGAGCAAAAATATCAGACAGAAGTTCAGCTGGCCCCTTAAACATATTTTCAAAAATCATGTTCCTTATAAACTACTTTACTAAGAAGAATTTGCTACTATATTAAACAAAGTAATGCACTCTGATGAAAACTTCACTACTGCAAAATGTTATGCCACACACTTTGTAAGAAAAATCAGTTAAACAGACCTAGAAGAGAGTGGAAGTCATAAACTGGTATTTCTGCAGTCTGGATGATACCAGGTAACATAAATACTCAATTATCTTGTTTGCATGGACAAACCTCCCAAATTTGCACACTAAGAATGCAAAAACGTATTTATTGAACCAGCTTCACAGCTTGGCATTGCTCAGTGGTACTTGTACAGCATTCAGAGTAAGAACAGCATCTCCAATCATGCTCAGACTTGAATTTGTAGTTAAGAGTTTTAGTGGAAACTGCAGCTAATTTCACATGTCCATTCAACTTTGCAGAAATGAGTCATACCCCTGGCCTGAAAATGTTACCTTGAAATAAGTTCTCATCTATCTAGTCTAAAGGGCAACGATGGAAATTTTTAGTTTTTATTGCCAGAATAATCTATTTTAGTGTTTATCATTTCATTAACACTGAAAAAATAAGGATGTGTAATATTCTGGAACAGAATTAAATCAGTGATTTCCACTTGTTTCAACTATACCTTACAACACATTTTATTTCAGTGAGATATTCTTCTGTATGGTGTAAAAAGGAAAAAAAAACCTGAAATTTGTGTGCTTACAGTTTGCAACAACTAAAAAGGAAAAAAAAACCTGAAATTTGTGTGCTTACAGTTTGCAACAATTAAACTCACCCACTCCTTTTAATTTTTTTTTTAATGAACACAGAATGAGAACATTATACAAGATTTTATAGACCTTAAGAGGAAAAAAACTATGTGGTAAGACAGATTTATTTACAACATCCTTGTCTCAGCCTGGAGACTCAGATGCACTAACCTGATGCTGAAATTGTCTCAAAAGCTGAGTCTATCAGCACTTTAAAGGACCATGGAAACCTAACTACTTCAAGATAAATCAGGGGAATGGATGCCCAGTACTTACACTGTCTTATATTACAGCACCTGGGATGGGAACTGTGATTTGCTATTCAGCTGTTGAGCTCTAAACAGAAATGGAAGTGAGCCAGTTTGCTTGTCAGCCAGCATTGTCCAAGATGTTATTGTAGTTAGCAGCACTGGACAGCAAAAGAGTAAAAAATCATCTCAAACAATCACATTTTCCACTTCTATTACCATCTGTCTCTGTTACAACTCTTGAATGTGAGGAAATGCAGGTTTTAAAATAACTCTGCATTAAGAAATACCAGCATAAACCCAGTTAAAGACAGATACACTATGTAAAGTAATGCAAATGTTAAGTTATAATTGTTATAGACTTCCAAGTTTGATGTTCAAACAAAAACATTGAAGCATTAGTATCTTGAAGCCGGGATTTCCACAGGTGTCCAGAGGATCCCAGGAGACAGCTGCCTTCTGCAATGCCTTCCCATGGGAAGAAACCTGACCACCTCTAAGCAGCACCACAGGCAGGACCCTCTGTCTGCTGCAGTGTGAGGGGTGATGCACAGTCAAAGACTAGTTTGGACTGGAAGGAACCTTAAAGACCATCTCATTCCAGCCCCTTATCATGGGCAGGGACACCTTCCACTAGACCAGGTTGCTCAGAGCTCCATCCAACCTGTCCGTAAAACACTTCTAGGGATGCAGCATCCACAACTTGGAAATACTACAAGTGGAGTTTCAAAACACCATATTCAGGCAGAGGATTTTGTTTTGTTGATGTATACATTTAAAGACAGGTTTTTATACATACACAAGCGTGTATTTTTCAGTTTCCATGCATTTCTCCCCACCCTTGAGGTAACTGCAGATTTGTTGTTAGTACTGTATCTCTGCTGCCCCTTATCATGGGCAGGGACACCTTCCACTAGACCAGGTTGCTCAGAGCTCCATCCAACCTGTCCGTAAAACACTTCTAGGGATGCAGCATCCACAACTTGGAAATACTACAAGTGGAGTTTCAAAACACCATATTCAGGCAGAGGATTTTGTTTTGTTGATGTATACATTTAAAGACAGGTTTTTATACATACACAAGCGTGTATTTTTCAGTTTCCATGCATTTCTCCCCACCCTTGAGGTAACTTGTTGTTAGTACTGTATCTCTGCTAAGCAGAGTTCAGTTAATCATCTTCTCATATTCTAATGAAATTAAAAAGAAGAACTTTGTTTCCACTAACACACAACACATGATTTCCTGGCTTATGCAAACCAGTCACATATGAATTCAAAACATTTCCTGTTTCAATCCACTGATTACTACTGTGACACCTACTCAGAAAAGCAAACAATGCACCATCTCTGATGCTTGCTTCATCTGCACAGGGCAAACAAAGCCCAACATTAAAGTCCAGCAGATCCTGCCCACCAGGATATTTTAAACCTCAAGTACAACTTTAAAAACACTGTCTACAATCAGCTTCATTTTTCAAAATGTTTAGTATTTCACGTGTAAGCACTTTGCATATTTTAAACTTTAAGAAGCACTGTAACATTCTGTTGTGCTATATCATCTGACTATGAACCTTCAGACACAAAAGCTAGTTTGGCAACAGAAGTATTTAGGTGTAGCTTGGTACACTCAGCTTCCCTGAGTGTGAATCCTCAAACTAAGTCAGCTGGATGAGCCAGTGCAACAGGAAAAAAAATACTGCCCTTTCCAGAGACAACACTGCTCTCACCCCTTTTAGACTGAAGACCAGAACTACTAAACTCTACCGAGCATGTTGCTCTTTCCTTGTTCAAGAAAGACAGATGACAGTTAACAGGATTAAGTTTAAACCTGCATATTAGCTTTAGTAATTCCAATGCCCACGTTCTCTTTTCTTCTCCCCTTGCTATCACTCTTTCTGTCAGCTTCAAAGAAATAGATCCTATAATCCACATGTATCACTCCTGAATAAATTCTGGAACAGACACCACAAATGATCTCCCAGTTACACTCAAACCAGCATTTCTGTGAATCAACTGAACTTAGTAAGAAGCATAATCACAGCTTATTTCACTAAAACATTAAAAATCTATTATTAGAAAAATCATGATGGAGACCTGAAAACCAAAGGTTTTATGGCACAGTAACTGACTTCCTTAAACAGAAATTCATCAGTTATTTAACCAAGACAGATTAAGCTTTCTGTATAGCAGTATTCTCTATAAATGACTATAAAAGAAACACAATTTTCCCCCCCACTTATGTAACATTACCAAGATACTGTCCAAACATAATAAAGGTTACAAATAAACACTCCAATGTCAGAAAAGTAAGGGCTGAGAGATGTCATAACACTGATCCAGAAATTAGTCATTATTAGAGATGGGGATGGTCTCCAACTCCCCCATTTGTAATTCTTCCTCTTACTGACCCAAGCCAATCAACAACATCACCATTGAGACACAGGCAAACTTGTACAGCTGCTGAACTCACAGATGCCAGGAGCTGCAAAGATTCACCACCACTAGATTACACTGTAATTAAGTGCAGCTAAGTAAAATATATTTCTGTAGTATTTTGTTCACTGACACTTGAGAAGTCTGTTTCGAGGGTTCAGCTGCATCAGTTCCCAGCACATGGATTTGCCAAGTCCAGGTTTAAGCAGTCACATACTGCTGGCATGAAGGGAAACAGAATTGTCCTCAGCAGTTTTGCTAATATGATGCCCTGCTAAAAAAAAGAAAGCTGGGAAGCCTACTTCCAGAATTTCATACCTAGATTCACAAACCAGAAGTGTATTTAGGTCAGAGAAGATCTTCAAAATCACTGAATTACAAACCTAAGATTGCCAAGCCCACTGCTAGCCCTTGCACATCCATCTGTAATACTCCTTTCTATCCCAAGCCAGCTCCTGGTGCAGACTGCATGGTCAGGAAAGATGGAAGAGGTGCCATACATTCCAATTAAGTCAGACAGCACTTAACACATGGAAGTTAACAGGGTGCTGCAAACAGTGGGAGTACTCAAGCATCCTGCAAGATGCTGAGCTGTGACTAATAGCCTGCCTGCTCTCCAACAGCAGCTATTTCCTGCTTCTCTGAGGGAGCAGTTCCACACGCACACCAACACCAAAAATGAGCAAGCCTGTCTTAGCTGTTGCATGAGTACCTTTTTAGAATTGCCTACTTCACTTCCTGAAATACTTAATATATGTATGGGTTTTAATTGCTGACAGTTTTAAATATGATGCTACATAAAAAGACAAACTATCAGCGAGATCGACACTCTCTTGTAAGTGTGGGATAACACATCCACAAGAGTTGATGCAGCTTGCAGCTGATTCTGTTCAACAAGTTTTAATGCATCTGAACTCCATTAAAACATAACCAGGAGGTCAGTATGAAAACATCCAATATAACATTGTGCTTTAGTGAATTACCCAGTTCATGCTGTACCCAGGGCTGCCAAAAGACTTATTTGAGACACATAAAAATGAGACTTTGTCACAAAAAAAATACAGGAATGTAGAGATACATCAAAAGTAGGAAAAGCGTGACCATAGGTATGGTAAAGAGCTGACTCATGCAGTAGTTCAGCTAAAAAGCCTTATAATCACTCTATATAAAAAGTCACTGACACAGCCTCTGCCACCTTTAAGCCTCTCCTCCCTATGAGCAGTAACAGTACATCTTTTCAAAGTGGCACACAAAAGAAAGACTTATCAGAAATTGAGGCATTTTGATGTTAACATGATCAAAGATATGTATACTTTTATTATGCAAAATAAAAGAATTGCAATGGCCTGTGTCACTTCAGGGAAGCTTTTATCACTATTCTATTCCATGCAGCCTCCTTTTAAAATTAACTGGAAATTTAGAAGATTATGCAAAGGTTTGCACAGATTAAGTCTTTCCTACCATCAAGGCTATTTAAAGCAAAAAACCTCAAACCTATTCTACTTAAAACACATGATCACTTTGTAAAGTCACAGCCATAACAAGCAGCTTTGACAAATCCACAGCTTATCTCAAACAACAGAGCACAGAAACCATCCAGCATTTTTCTAATGTGTTCTATCACTTTCAACACTTTCAAAACAAAACTACATTAGGAGTGTAATGGAAGCACTTAATTCTCATTGTGTCGGTATGTTTTTAAAGACTAGAGAGAGAGAGAGAAACATCTTCTCTCCACAATGAGAAGTCTAAACCTAACATTCTAAAGCAATAAGAAAACCCAAACAGACTGACAGGTTGTCTTAGGTTAGACAGCTGCTCTTGAGTTTCAACAAAAACTGCAAGTACACAGGCACGTCTCCTCTAAACAAAAACAAAAAACATGGCAATTACTTCTGAAGTATCAAAGTAGTGGTGAGACTGAAATACACTGCCTCTACTAGCAACAAAAATCTACTACCTGTTATCAAGAAATGATAACAGAAATGATGGGACTAATCACATAACACTGTTGAGATCTTTACATTCAATTGCCTCACAGCAACATAAATTACTCTGGGTAGTCATATCTACATATAATTGGGGAAGACCACTTTATGTAAGGGAAAGAAGTTACTTTGTTGCTCCAAAGACAAGCAATTTGACTTAAAAAAGGACAAAGATAATCTACTGCTCATTCACGCATGAAGAAAAGCAACAAGGTGGGGAAATTTTTTACCAAAACAGGTTTAAAATTTTAAAAATACTATTGTAGAAGCCAAAATGGTTCTGTAAGATTAGTCTTTTAAAAGATGGCAAGAACTCCTACTTTACAATCTGCTGACGCTAGGAAGCTTTGATAATGAACCCTGTTTTACCACATTACGCATACTAACATTTTATGAAAATAAAAATAAATTTTGAAATTTATGTCATAATTTCAAAAAAAACTATGAAAACAAAAATTCCATTCCCCTGAGCAGATCTAGTGAAAGCAAAGTGATCCGCTTCCAAAAACCCCAAATACCATGCTATAAAATTTGCAATTTAAGCTTGCTTTACACACAGACCCCCCCTCTAACTACTGAGCAAACCCTATGAATAAAGGCAGAATGTGATTCAGATCCCAAATACAACACCAGAGATCTAATGCCAGGAGATGGAATAAACACCAGGGCACTCCAGAGGCTCTGGAAAGAGGGGGCTCACCTTCACATCTGGAGGAGCAGCACCCACCTTTACCAGAAACGAGCGAGAAAACAAACCGATTTAAAACTTTACCTACAGACAGACGCTTCCACGCCCGCAACCCGACGGAAGCCTTTGAGGGGGCGGCTGCGCGCCCACCCCCGGCCGGGCGGGCCGAGGCAGGCTCCTGCCGCCAGTCCTACCTTCGATGTTCAGCTCGAAACAGACGTGGCAGAAGGAGAGCGTTTCCTTCTCGGTGCCCAGCTTGCACACGCTGCAGATGTTGTCATCGTCCAAGTCGATGCTCACGAACTGCTCCTCGTTCATAGTGCCCTGCGGAGGGCGACAAGGGACGGGAGGGTTACGGGAGGGCCCCGGGACGGGCAAGGGAGCGTCCCGGCAAAGTTTTCCCTTTGGAGAAACTGAGGCCAGGCCGCACAGCGGCGACCCGAGACTTCCCCCTTCTCTCGCCCGCAGGCTGCCCCGTCCCATCCCGTCCTGCTCCCCAGCAACTCCATCACCAGCTCCATCATCGCTGCCCCCTCCTCCCTCCCTTCCTTCCTCCTCCGCGCGCCAGCAGCGCGGACGCCCCGCCACCGCCCGCACCGCGATATCCCCGGCTCTGCCCTACCCCCTACGGCTAATCCTACCCCGATCCCGAACCGCAGCCCCGATCCCGAACCCCAGCGCCGTCCCCGCTCACCGCCGCCCGCCCCGGCCGCGCTCCGCTTTGTCCGCCCTCCCGCGCCGCCGCCGCCGCCGGAGCTCCGGGAGCAGCCAGGAGCTCCGGTTTGTCCGGGCCTGGGAGCGGGCGGGGCGGCGGAGAGCGGCCGCGCTCCCCCCGCAGCAGTTGGTCTGCGCCGCGCGGGCGGGCGGGCGGGGCCGGGGCTGCCCGGCGTGAGTCACCCGGGGGAGCGCGGCCGGCCCGCTGGCACCGCGACACCGTGACACTGTGCCGAGCGTGCAGCCGGGGCTTGGTAGAGGTGGGGGCTGAAAAACAAAAGGCACACTGATGGAATGTGGATTCCGCTCAGGAACCGATATTAAAACCCAGACAGGGCTCTGCTGGCGCTCCGAATCACAGGTTCTGGATATAGTTGGAGAGGAGCGCAGAGGGTCATTGGTCCCACCTGTCTGCCCAAGCAGGATCATCCCAGAGCACATGGCACAGGATTGGGTCCTGATGCTTCTGGAATATCTCCCGTTAGGGAGACTCCGCACTCTCTCCGGACAACCTGTTTCAGCATGTGTTCACTTGCTCAGTAAAGTTCTTCCTCAAGTTTAGGTGGAACTTGCTGGGCACCAGTTTTTGCCTTTTCCCTCTTTTTCTGTTGGTTGGCAACACTGGGAAGAGGTCGATCCTTTCGTCTGGGGAATTTCCACAATTGACGGAAATTACGTACAGCACATTCCTACATGTCAAAGTGGGATTATTTATGGGAGAGCTAAGTAATCTTCCAGAGGCTCCTTTGTTGAAACACATTGCTGCAGTTTTGATTGTTTCTTTCATTGTGTTTTCTTGGGGTGTTTTCTTTAATTTTATCAAAAAAAGACAAACGCATGTGATGCCATCCAGAGGTGTCTGGACAAACTCAAGAGGTGGCCCATGGGAATCTCATGATGTTTGACAAGATGAAGTCCAAGCTGCTGTACCTGGGTTAGGGCAACCCCAGCACCAATCCAGGCTGGGGATGGACAGATCCAGAGCAGTCCTGGGAGAAGGACCTGGGCATGCTGGTGGGTCCCATGGCTGGACATGCCCTGGCCATTGGGAGCCCAGATCCCCCCGTGTGCTGGGCTCATCCAAAGCCCCGTGGGCAGCAGGGCAGGGAGGGGATTCTGCCCCTCTGCCCCGCTCTGCTCAGACCCCACCTGCAGGGCTGCATCCAGCTCTGGGCTCCCAGCACAGCAAGGACAGGGACCTGCTGGAGCCAGGCCAGAGCAGGCACCAAGGGGATCAGAGGGATGGAGCAGCTCTGCTGGGAGGAAAGGCTGAGAGAACTGGGATTGTTCAGCCTGGAGAAGAGAAGGCTTTGGGATGACCTAATTGCAGTTTTCCAGTATCTGAAGGGAGCCTACAAGAAAGATGGAGAGAGACTCTTTACAAGGATCTGGAGTGACAGAATAAGGAGGAATGGCTTCAAAGTGACCAAGATTAGATATTAGGAAAAATTCTTTATTGTGGGAGTGGTGTGGCACTGAAACAGTGCCTTGAACATCCACCTGGAGAAGTTGTGGATGCCCCATCCCTGGAAGTGTTTAAGGCCAGTTTGGATTGGAGTTTGAGCAACCAGGTCTAGTGTGAGGTGTCCCTGCATGGCTGGAACTAGAATATCATTAAGGTCCCTTCCAACCCAGGCCATTCTATGCTTCCATGATTTTCTGAAAACAAAAGAAGTCCTGCACTGTGCTAGGCAGCAAGTTGACTTTAGATTTGCTTCTGTTGGAGGATGATGGAGTGTTTCGTTGCAGAGCTCGCTGGAATCATCCTCAAATTTGGAGTTTGAGCAACCAGGTCTAGTGTGAGGTGTCCCTGCATAGCTGGAACAAGAATATCATTAAGGTCCCTTCCCACCCAGGCCATTCTATGTTTCTGTGATTTTCTGAAAACAAAAGAAGTCCTGCACTGTGCTGGGGTTCCATCCTTTACTGCTCTTAGGCAGCAAGTTGACTTTAGATTTGCTTCTGTTGGAGTATGATGGAGTGTGTTTCATTGCAGAGCTCTCTGGAATCATCCTCAAATTGTTTCTGCTACAAGCTGAGAACTGGATCTGGGAGAGGGATGCATTTCCTTCTCTCCTTGTCATCTGCTTTTTTCTGAAGGGTATCAAAGAAGTGGCACGTTGGCTTCACTGCAGCAGAAAAATTAAGACAGAAAAAGCACATCAGCCTGGGTTGGAAGATTAAGAAACGGAAAGGGAGACTGGACAAATGGTGGTGGAGCTTTATAAAATCTATAATTATTAAAGTATTTTCCCCTCCAGAATCTGATGTCTATTGAGTCTCAACAGCTCATTGCCACAGTGCAGCAGCAGCTGCTGTAAAATCCAAGGGCAAAAAAGTCATGAATCTTGTTAATAAATGACATGTGGGAGACAGTATGGCTCTTGGTAACTGAGCTGCTTTTCTTGTCAAATATTGCTATAAAATATAGAGGTCATTGCAGTAAAAATAGTGAAGGAGAACTAATGTTTCAGGCACAAGTTTCTGAAAAAAGCTAGCAAATACCAAGATGAAGATTGTGAAATTGTAGCTGCTGCCCATGGTGTGGCTTATATGTATTCATACACATTTGTATTTCCTCCCTTGGTTTATCAGTGCATGTGATTCTAGTTAACAGTTTACTTACACTGGAAAATTATTTTAGTAGGAAACAAATCTGTTCTGTCTTTCTATGTTTCTTTTTCCCTACTGAGTTTGCATTTTCTTAACAGGGAGGCTTTGGCAGTGATCATGTTTCACTAATTCCCACTGCTTCACCTTCCCCCAGCTGCTTGGTCATGTTCCCACACTGTTCTCTCTCTGTGTTTCTGTTTGTGAGGTGACACAAGGGACTGGATCGCTGGTTTAAAGTTAGAGAGTTAATTCTGCCTCAGGCTGATTCACTGTGGTTCACAGTGCAGCCCTACAAGCACTGGGGGAAGGCAGATGAAGGGGTAATGCATAGATGACAATGAATACTCTGGACACTGAATCATAAATTCATGGACTGAGTTCTATCAGGGTCTTCCCTCCAAATACTGAAGTTTTGGAAAGAAAAGCTTGTGGCAGTGTTTTATAAACATACTGAGTTCCAGTTTTGTGAGCAAAGATTTAGGAGTTCTAAAGCTAAAAGGCATTTTTACTGAAAAATACAGCATTAAACAGGAATCCAGGGGGAGGTGAGGCAAAATACTGCAGTGGAGATTCCCAGTGGAGACCACGAATAATATTGACACAGCCCAAATGAAAGTATCTGTGTAGGTTTGCATATTAAAAGAGACTCAAGAAATGAGAAAAGGTTGTCAAAAAGCTGAATGTTAGACTAGGTGAAGTAGGTCTGTCTCCCTGAAAATTAAGAAGTGACATATTGAAATCAGCCTGACTTCTTTGCCCTCTCTTTTCTGCTCTCCCTTGGGCTTGGGGATATTTTTCCCCTTGGTAGGTCAGGCGACTGTGGCTTTTCCAGGCACTCTGGCAGATCTTCATGTTCCTCAGGCATTTCTGTCTGCAGTTAATAAACACATGCATTTCCTCCAACTCATCTGTTTTGCTTTTTTTTTTTTAAATCTTGTTGTATTCTCGTGGATTTTTTTACTTGTTTCTTTTACTTGTTGCTGTCCAATTTTTTTTTACAGATCTTTTGTTCTTGTGTTCTCTGACCTTTCCTAGTTTACTTTATCTTTCACTCCTGGAAGACAAGTATAGATAGGAATGATTTGCTGTACCCCCCATTCATCTATTTTGTGACCTGATATATCTTCTTATTCTCCCAGTCCTCTTTCAACTTTATTCAGTGCAACCTTTACTATAATGTCCTATTTAAAATCTTTATTGACTCGTCTTTGGCCCCTTAGTGTGTGGCATAAAACCTAATTGAAAAGGGGCAGTTCCACATTCCCTGTCCCTGCCGCTTCCTTTGTGTTGGATCTGGTGATCCCATGGCTGCTGCAAGGTGAAATGAGTCACTGAGGTGATACAAAAGAGAAGAAAACAAAATTAAAGAGAAAAATCAAAGCCCTTTTTCACCAGCTCATTGAAATGTCTTTATGTTCAGCTATATATAAGTGCTAGATGTGTTGTAAGGGTTTTTGGGGTGGGAATGTAACTGACCTTTCAGCAGCTTGAAATTTCATCAGACTTGATGTAATCACCAGTTTTATCTTTTGCTCCTAGTCCTTCTGTTCCTTCATCCAGTCCCTTTGCTTCATCTTCCCTCCAGGCCCTGATTTTATGATCGTCTTTTTTGGCAGCAATGCTGGCTGAAGTATTTATTCACTGCTTCTACCCATTTTCCACCCTGGTGTTTTTAGGGTTTTTCAGGGATATGTGCTGAAAAGTAACCAGCATCTGTCAGATTCCTGTCCAGTTTCCTGCATGACTGTCCAGATCTTCAAGAGAGTGATAGTAGAGTCAATTTAAGCCAACTGCCTGAATACCTGGGTAAAAACACACAGAGAAAGACCAGTCTTTCTTCTCCTGCCTTTTTCTGGTTTTCCCTTCTTCCTCTTATGATTGTTTTCCTCCTGTCCCTTTCCTCCACATCCCTCCTGTTGTGCCATATGAAGCCACACAGTTTCTCCACTCCTCTTTCTGTAAAACACCCCTGTCTGTGCTTCAGCACACCACCAGACTTTATCTCTTATCTCTTCTTTTTCTTCCCGAGCTCACTGAACTGCATGCCTTCATTAAGGTCTCCTCCTGTGGAAGTTTAGTTCTGTTCATTAATCACTGGCAGAAGATACAGGGCTGTTCAGAACAGCTCACTAAACTCAGCACCAGACTTAAGAGACACCACAAAGCAAAATTTCAAAAGCTTACCATAATACCACTGGTCTGATTCACAGATGTCATCTCAGCAAAGCAGTGGGAAAAGGATGCGTTACTCATTGGTTTTTGGCTTCATGATTGGCCTCTGAAATGAAACACCAAGGAAAAGTATTCCTTGGAAAGTCATGTCCTGTATTTTTTGAGGTTAGAAAAACAAATCTGCGACTCATCTAATAGGCCACAAAATGAAGGAAGCTGAGCCAACCTAAAATTACATGAAAGTCACAGCAAACAGGGGTGGAGCAATAATTTGTGTCTTATAAACAAAGGCTTGTAGCAGGTTGCTGGGTACAGTGGTTCAGAGACGTGATAGATGAGTATGTGTGTATTCAAACAAGTAATGAATGAGAGACAGAGGAGGGGAGTGATTTCTATGCCTTCCCACTCTGGTAAAAGGCTTTCTAGTAACTAGTTTATCCTGATTTTCTAGTCAGATGAACACAGACAAGATTTCCTAATCCTAACAATATCTCATTGATTAATTGTAATGATGAAATAGCACTTAATTTCTAAGTGGTGTTTATGCATTCCTTTTTCATCCATAGATTTAGATATCCTTTATAACGTGTCTTGCCCCTTTAATGATCAACTGTATTCTTTAAAGCTCTTTTGACTTTTTTTTTCCCAAAGTTAATGGAATGTGTTGTCCACTGCCACAGCCTTGTTTCCGGCACAGCATCATTTTACTTCTTGATCATCACAACAATGCACAGCTGTGGATGTCTGCAAGTCACAGAAAGTGCTGTCCCAAGCTAAACATGCCTTCCTCCTGCCAAGATCTCAGCCCTCCAATTCCACCTGCATCTCCTTTGGCCTCTCAGTGTCACCTAACAATTCAAGTCATTCCATTACTTCCGAAATCAAGATTTCATAATGGCTTCTGTGTTTTGTCCAGTGTGCCTTCTAATTCTTGGCTATTTCTCTTAAAGCAGCTGATTCTTGTTAATCAGCTTTTAATCAGGATCTGTAATACATCCCCTGAAGTCCTCATGGCTGTGAGCCTGTCTCTAGGTCTCTTATCCATGAATTTGGCATTGACTCATATCTTACTGTGGTGATTCACAGCTCTTCCCCTCTGTTGTTGGCCTGTCCTTTCACGCCCAGTTAAAATCAGTACCTTTTTGCCACCACAGCTTGTACTTGGCACAGTACATTCAGGTCCTGTTTTTTTGCTGTCACAAACCTCTCTTTCTCCATCTTTGTACTGCAAATGCCTCACTGCCCTTCCAGCCATTTAGGTCTTCAAATTTAATAGAATGATGCCTTCAGTTTTAGCTTTCATATTTTCCAGATTCTGCACTGCATTAGTATGTAACTCTGAACTTCATTTGAAGTGTTAGCAAGTTCTCCTCACAATCCTTTCCCAAGAGAGAACAAAGGACACTGTTGCAGCATCAGGCCCAAAAAGTATAAACAGCAGTGAATTGAGGAGAGCAATCTGGGAGGATGTGACTTCATAATTTGAAGTTGCAATTAGACAATTAATCCCAATGTGTAAATGGACCAAAACTTATAAAAGTGTGAAAACACGTGACCTGTCATCCATCTTGGGTATAGCTTTGGCCAGGCTCTTCTACTACCCAAGGTATATCCTTTGAAGGCCTTTGAGTAAATACCTTCTTTATTCCTTTAGCACTGTCTAGCCTGTGTTCTAGGTAGCCTCTCAAGGCATCAGATCTTGCAGTTTCTGTGGAGCTATACATGAACCATGTGCCTACAGTATTTTATTTCCTCCTACATGTCAACTAAGAGATTCAGCCTTGTTGCCTGTCCCAGTGTCCCTGTCACTTCACACCTCAGCTGTTACCAACCTTTCTGTGCGTCTCCTGTGACTTCCTCTGTGTTCTCCGAGAGCTCATTCAGAATTGCACTGTGAGGATTACCTTCCTTGCTGACATAATGTCTCTGTCTCTCTTCTGGCTTTCTGGTTCAGCAGCATGAAAGGCAAGCTCATTGTCCTCTTCAGGGTTTCTGAACAATTGACTCTGCAATGGCTCAGCATTATTGTCACATTGAGCACAGCTCTCTGTCACTAACACTTGTCTTCACTGTCTCCTCAGTTACGTCTCACACAACCACCTCTGGCCTTTTTACAAAGTGCCTCCTCCTTTGATGGAAGTTCCTCACAAACTTCAAAGGAATTAGTTTGTGCTGTGGTCTCACCCAAGACTTATTTCTGCATCATTGCCCAGAGCTGAATGTGTAAAATGCAGTCATTGTGCTCTGCACCCCCCATTGTCTTCGCCAGTTTTACTCCTCATATTTTTGCACCCTACAAATTCTAGTCTTCTTGTTATTACAAATACTAATGCAGTTCCTAACAAGCCTTGCAGCCACCTAACTCTTGTCTTCTGAAAGTCATCTAAGGTAGTCTGCTAGTCTCATTTTGCTTGAGTAAAAGTTTTGTGAAAGTTTTGGCTAATTGGTAAATACTATTACGTGAGAAATTTTGGGAAGAGCCAAAGTGCCACTGGCTCCTTAAATGTGAGGGCCACTGAGTAGCACAGAAAGCCCTGATTTTTGATAAAGAGAATCTATCTAATAATATGTTGTAACAACATCAATACAGCATTATGAAACCTCCATATCCACCTACAGCGTGATGGAAGTTCTGTGGTCTTTCCACATGTTGAAATGTCAACATGAAAAGGACACAGTTATGTAGTTACCTGTCTGAGAGAGCAGAGAGATGTGTATCACTACCTAATATACAGATTAAAGAGTGGCTTCTGAAGCATGTTGGTGTTTCAGTATCTTGGCAAATGCCCTAAACTGTCCTAGAGAACTGGCAGCATCAGCTATGCTATTGGAATACTGAGTGTGCTGTCCTCCTACTACAGTCTTCTGTAGCAGCAAATGCAAGGAAAACAACATCCTCATACTACTGTCCTCTAGCAGGACATCAGAAAGGGCTGATACGTTGCATGGTTCCTTCCACTGTTCATTTCCCAGAGTAAAATTTCAATAGATTGGGAAAAAAAAAAAGAAAAAGGAAAAATCAGATGCCTATGTAAAATTGTACAAACTATGACAAACTAAAATCCTTTAGTGAAGGTTGTCAAAAATGAGTACCGCCTTCTCTTTCAATTATGTTGTTTGAATTATTTCTTCTCTATCCTCTGTATTTTGGTGATAATGATCCTCCAAGTGGTAGGGCTCCTCTGTGATGGTAAGGCCTGTCTCATGAAACAAATACCTGCTTAAGTGCGTGGATTTTTCACTAGAAGGCCAACTCCAGTTACTGCTGCAATACAATCATCCTCTTTGGAAACTCATTTAACCAGTGACACTGCTGCAACTTATGCCTCTTGTTGCTGTCATTGTTTATGTATTTCTGCACACACACACATTTAAGGAAATTAGTCGATAGGGCATCAGAGATAGTATACTTGCAGAAGCAAGCAGCAATATGAATTTGCACTTGTGTGGCTGGTGAACCCACCATAATGCTCTGGCCACTGAGTTTCCCTGTTGAAAATGCTTTTTCTGTGTGTTTATGTGGAGACAGTTTCATTGTAAGCAGGGATGTTGTCTTTCCTGTGTGCAGGTTATTGGCTTAGCCCTGCCTTCCAGCTCTGGCGGGTGTGTTTGGGTGTATTTGCACTGACTGTACATCCAGAAACTGCCCACATCAGCAAAAGAGTTAGTGCCATCCCAGGGTGTTAAAAGAGACCATTAATAATCCAGCCTAGATGCCTAAGCAGTGGAGAAAATGAAAAACGAGGCAGAATGTAGGCTGTCAATTTTAGAATCACCTGGGCATGGCATACTGCAATATTTGCAATCACACACTCAGCTGGGGCTGGCTGGGGCAGGAAGGTACCTCAAGAGATTGCCAGGTCCAACCCAGGCTCAGATCAGGTCAGCCAGACCAGGTTGCTCACGGCTGTGTCTGCCTGATTTTCAATACCTTCAAGGTTGCAGACTGCTTGGCCTCTTTGGGCACACTGTGCCAGTGTCCAACCACACTCCCAGTAAAAAGGTTTTCCTCATGTTTCAGTGAAATTTCCCATATTTCACTTAGTACCCATTGCCTCTTTTCTTGTTGCTGGATACCACTATGAGCAGCCTGGCTCCCTCCTCTTCAATCCCTTCATCAGGTCTTTTTTTACACACTGAAGAGATCCCTCTGAGCCTTCTCGACTCCAGCCTGGACAGTCTCAGCTCTCTGTGTCTCCGTGTGGGACAAATGCCTTCAGTCCCTGAGGCACTCACAGGCTGTCTGCAGTGGCACTACACCTCTGGTGCAGTGGAGAGCCCAGTGCCTGACCCTGCCCTTCAGGGTGCTGATATTCTCACCAGGGCTGAGGAAAGGGAAAGGATTACCTTCCTTGACCTGCTGGCAACACTCTGCTTAATCCAGTTCAGGAGGCTGTTGGCCTGCCCAGCAAGGGCACTTTTCTGGATTATGTCCCACTTGCCCACCAGAGACCTCAGCTCCTTTTCTGCAAAGCTGTTTTCCAGCCAGATGGCTCCAACTTGTCCTGGTGCATGGAGTTATTCCTCCTGGAGTTCAGGACTTTGCACTTCTGTGTCAAACTCCGAACACCAGATTATTTCTCCAGCCTGTCAAGGACTGTCTGAAGGGCACACACCCCTCCCAGTTTCGTGCCAATAGCAGACTTCTTTCCATAACTCTGTCCACACACTGTCCCATCATCCAGGTAGCTATTGAAGATGTTAAACAGTCTTGGCTCTGCATCAGCCCCTGGACTGCTCCTTTAGGGACTGGATTCCAGCTGAACTAACAGCTGCTGATCACAATTTTTGAGCCCGGTTGCATCAGTTTTCAGTCACCTTTTGTACTTTTATCTAGTCCATATACCACCAGTTTCTCTACAAAGATATTATCAGAGACAGTGTTGAAAGCCTTGTTAAAGTCAAGATAAAGAACACCACTGCTTGTACCTCATCCTCTCAACTACTTATTTTATGGAAGAGGGCTTTCAGGACATGAGGCATGATTTTCCTTTCATAAATCCTTGCTGGTCCTAGTCACTTTCTTGTCATTCATGTGTTTGGAAATGATTTCCAGGATTATAGGTCTCATCCTCTTCCCAGATATCAAGGCAAGGCTGGCCAGCCTGTAGCTCTCCTTCATGCACCTTATGGCCCTTCTTGAAGATAGGGGGGTGTTTGCTGTGTTCCAGTCCTCAAAAACCCCTCCTGATTGCCATGGCCTTTCAAAGATGATGGAGAGTGGCCTCACAGTGACATTGTCCAGCTCCATCAGCAGTTGTGGGTGGGTCCCATCAGGTATCAGGGCTTTGGGTATTTTATATAGGTTGTTTATATACTCCCTAACTGATTCTCCCCCTGTAAGAGTTAAGCCTGTAGCCATGATATTTTATGAAAAATCCTTTGCTAGGATTTTCCGCTTAAGAAGCTGAGGAGCCTCAGGAAAAAAATGCAAACAATGACTATCTGCTGCTGTGGAATGCAACAGGTGCATCTGTGATTGGTGCATGTTGGTTGTTTCTAATTAATGGCCAAACACAGTCAGCTGGCTCGGACTCTCTGGGAGTCGCAGGCTTTTGTTATCATTCCATTCCTGTTCTTTCTAGCCTTATGATGAATCCTTTTCTCTCTATTCTTTTAATATAGTTTTAATATAGCATTTTAATATAATATATATCATAATAGAATTAATCAGCCTTCTGAAACATGGAGTCAAGATTCATGTCTCCTCACACAGGGCATCAACCGTATAAGTCGTCCCTGCTCCAGACTTTTCCACTAGGTCCCAGGTCTCGTGGGCCTGCGATTTCTGGAGGCTGGTTTTTACTGGTAGTCAAAGGCATTCCATACCATGGCCTTTTCCATGGCCTGGGTCAGCAGATCCCTTGCCCTGTTAAGTAGTGAGCTTACATTTTTCCTGAAGAAGCTCTTGTTGCCCTTCACGTCCCTCACTAAACTCAACAACCTGTTGTTTGTTGGGTTTCCTGACCCTATCCCTGGACATAGCAGATTCCTGACTGTCTTGATTCCTTTTATCAGCCTCTGGAAAATGCAGGTGGTGCTTCGTGTAGCTGCCCAACACACATGTTGTCTCTAATAAACTTAATGAGAAGCAAAGGCTGTGTTTAGCTGTGTCTTTTTACTTAATTAAAATTAAAATGACATGTCACTCTATGTGCCGGCCTAGCCTTAATCTCCAAAGAGTGCCAGTTAGTATTAGGCTCACTATTGACAGTGGCATAGTTTCCATTGATGGAGTCATTAAAAGTTTTAGTCTGCAAAGTCAGGAAAAAGTGATGGCTGATAGTCCTTATCTGAAATAAGAGGAGAAGAAAAAAAGTTTGAACCCAGCCTGTTTTGTTAATCCATCCATGTACATGAAAACAGCACAGCAGGATTGGGGAACTAATCCCATTTCAAATCAGATGCCTGCTGGTTCTATTTAATGAGCATTATGTCTGTTTCTTTTTTAACCCTAAAATATCTTAATTAATATAACAGCATTTTGTATTTTTTAAAAAATATTATATTTTTATAGTTTCTGTTAATATATTTGCTTCTATAACTGGACCAAAGATGGATTGCTAACTACCATCTTTACTGCCAAACCACATGCTGAATTTCATTCATATGGAAATACCAGAAAATGGAATTGGCACAGGGGCCTGTGAGCATTAGTAATAATGAAATTTCCTACAGATTTGTACCTTTTGAGTAAACTCTGGTGTGTGGGAAGACATAAAATTATGGGAGATTGTCTTTGAGCTGAGACGTTAAAACCATCTTTCTCTTCCCATATCTTTAGTGCTCAATAAATATTTTATGCCCTCACACTGTACTCTTTTCCTGTGTAGATGCCCTGTCAAGACCTCTTCACCCTACGTGCCCACTTTCATTAAATTTGCAAAAAAACCTGGTACTTTTGTCTCACTCCCAAATAAGCCTAAAATTGGAGAAAGATCTAAAACCTATTAGCAGAGGTTAAAGAGGGCATTTTTCATTCCCCTCTGCCAAAGGCCATGTCAGCAGAATGAGTGAGTGTGTCATGTACCATTTTAATTCAGCAGTGTTTATATCCCTTGATAGCAATGCTTGCACAGAGTCCTGGTTAATGAAGAAATAATGATCTAATTCTATTGATTATCAATATTAGCTTGATGTTATTCTAATAGCTATATAGTGACATTAGAGGAAATAAAAGTATATTTATGTAAATTTTATTATTCAGTGTAGACATCAGCTATTATCTAGTACTGTTTATTCTCTCAGCATCTACTATATTAATTTTTTGTCTGATTCATAATTTCTGGGGAAAAAAAAATCCTCATTCTCCAAAATATCTTTATCTTGGATGATATCTAGACATTTGTTAAAATAATACAGAACATGTTAAAATGGATAGAGACTTACTTAAAAAGTACATATACATTTACATATACAGGTGTCTATGTAAAGGAATGCCTGCAGTAATAATTTGCTCAGTTCTCTTCAGCCTAGACATCCTCATCATCCTCTGCTGGTTTATTTGTTTAGTTTTCAAGCCAGGGCATCCTATTCATGTCTACAAGCAGCCTAAAGAGTTCCCTCAATAGCAAAATACTTGCAGTAGCATAGTTGCAAAATACCTGATGTCATGAATATGAAACTTGTGACATTAAAGATAAGATAAAAAAGCCGGTGCATTCAGTCACTTCACCACACAATTGTCAGCTGACCAATTTTTATATTTTTCATGCATTTCAGACTTTGCATATTGGGATCAGTGACTTGCATAAAGGTATTTATCATCATCCCAAACCTTTGCTAATTTTCCATGTAGTCTGAATGATTCTTCCTTCTTCTGTGCAGCAGCTTAAAGGGCAAAATGTTTTTTGGGTGGATGAAACAAAAGCTTATCAATTCTTCCTTTTTGCTATGATACTTTTCATAACACTGAGAAAAGAACACAAGTATGCAAATGACGGGCTGTCATGGCTATCAGAAGCCTTAGAAGTGGCTAGAACTGCAGGAGATTTCCACCTGTAAATGTGTGCCGGGTACAAAGTCAGGTTTCAGTGAAGAGGAGCTACTCTGCATGGAGCAGAGCAGCGAGAGGACAGACACGCCGCAGCGGCCGCGCTGACCTACTTGAGCAGGCTGTGCAGCAACCAGCATGCAGCTCTGGCTCTGCTTCAGCAAAACAGTGTGTGACCTCCCCAACTGGAATGTAATTTGAAACATTAAATGACTAGACATATCTTTTGGCAATGCACTTATTAACTTTTGACTTTATCTCCAGCCCACAAGGCCTCCTTTTACATCACAGTGATGCAATGCCTACTAATTGGAAGTCAATTTTCTGCCAGCCAAGGACACAGCCAAGGCTACAAAAAGTAGACAGAAATGTGTGCAGAGGAGAGATATTATCATTATTTCTTCCTCTGACTCCCTCACTCTACCTGCCATCTCTCTTTGCCAGTCTTTCTCTCTCCCATCTGCCCACACATAAAAAACCCTTGAAGCACAGCGTCTTTGGGAAGGAAAAACATGGAATGAAGTATTCTGGCCATGAGAAATGGTCTTGCTTTGAGAATCTGTTAGAAATTTATTCCTTAGGATGTTTCTTGGCAAAGTGAACTAGTGAACAGGTGTGTTAAATAACACTGCTACTTGTTTTTGAAGGAAAAGGTAACAACTGCCTTGATGGAAATCTTGAGCAAAGTCTGAATGAAACTTCTCTTGCTTTTCAGTGCAGGTTTTCTTAGATCCTGTTTATATTCAGAAGACATACAGGATTTAGAACTAACATTTTACAAGCCTGCCAAATGCTCTGTCAGCTTTTAATATTTTGGTTAGTGTTTTTAAAAAAAACTGGTTCACTAATTCTCTATCCTTCCTGATATATTTGTCAAAGGCATATTTTTGTACCAGCTGTAAAAACCCTAGCAGAGAAACCAAATACTCTGTCAGCTTTTAATATTTTGGTTAGTGTTTTTAAAAAAAACTGGTTCACTAATTCTCTATCCTTCCTGATATATTTGTCAAAAGGCACATTTTTGTACCAGCTATAAAAACCCTAGCAGAGAAGGATTGTTGACCTAGAGGTTTTCTGGATCATAAGAATTTAGAAATCTCTTTCATAAGTAGAATTAAATTATTGCTGAGTGTAGGAGATGCCAAGGTAGCATGTTTCTCTTTTGAATTGCAGCAGGTTTTGCACAAAGCATGATCCTGAATGCAGCTGCTTCTGACTGCTCACATTGGAAAAAGCACCCAAGAGACATTAATGCCAAAATCTGGAGGGAGCTGCCTTGCTGAATAGAGGCAGAAACAACCAAAAGGATTGAAACATGGTTAGAAGGACTAGTAAGAAACAGCTGGAAGAAAGTGCAAATCATAGTCTGCTATTGGGAAGTGACTTCTCTCATGAGTATTCCAAATTTTGCTTCTACCATGTAGTTATACAGCTCACTCACATAAAACTTCATTAATTCAGCGACAGGATTCCCAGTCATTTCAGTGGGTTTTGGCTCAAAGGGTAGTTGTCCATTCAGTTATTGTCCTTCTCGGTTTTCCATAAGGTCCCTTACTTGGATGTATGGAAACTTCCTGTTTCTTCCTGCAAATCAGTTGGATACTCAACCAATGTGCTAATGTAGAAAACTTGGCCGAATCCAGAAAGCTGAAAATTGTACAAAATACAATGAATACTGTTATCCAAAGCTGCTTTATAGCTTCAGCAAACACAATGGCTAATGTAGAAAACTTGGGCAAATCCAGAAAGCTGAAAATTGTACAAAATACAATGAATAGTGTTATCCAAAGCTTTAGCAAACACAAACATGATTGATATGTTTTCTAAGTTAGGGAGAGCTCCAGACCCTCTTCCACACCCAGTAGAGTCATTCTGGCATGTCTTTACATTCAAGAGCGGAAGTGAGGCTGGCAAACACAATGTGTTTTCTAAGTTAGGGAGAGCTCCAGACCCTCTTCCACATCCAGTAGAGTAATTCTGGCATATCTTTACATTTAAGAGCGCGAGTGAGGCTTGAGGGTATTTTGTGTTTCATCACTTTCTCATCTCATAACAATGTTTTACTCTTTACTGTCTTTAGGCTTGTTACAGAACACCTGATGCTGAAGTTCAGCAAGTGAAGTGTTAACTAATCCAAGGGAGCCTGCCTGACTTGCATGCTGATGTAAATGAAGCTGTGAATCGTGTCATATTAGCCTCATTTGCTTCCCATATGCTTGCTCTCATTTTCCCCTCAGAAGCTGCAACTTCACTTTTTGTCTTCATTTGTATGCCCAAAATGCAGCAAGCTTAATTACCAATTATAACCTTGCTCATTTAAAGGCTAAATCAACTGGAAACAATGCTAAAAAGTGTTTCCCTTGAGGAGAACTGAAGGCTTTGTGTTAATTTACTTCACATATTTTGATTCGTATAAAGCACTGTGTAACTTACAAGTTAATCTCCCCAAATGATGTTAATTTTAAATTGAAACGACACGTGCCCACTCATGGGATGACAGCCTGAGGAACTCTGCTTGTCTTCCTCCTTCAACTCTGACCTGCCCTGCAAAATTATCTCTCCCTGGGAAGCTCTCAGTGGAGCACCAGAGAACCCAGGTCTGCCAGCAACTTTTTATTTATGGCCACTTTTCCTGCTTTATTTTTTAACTGTTTGACATGTGCTATTTTCTTGACTTTAGAAGTCCCCTGAGAGTTTATTCTAAATGCAATTTCTTCCATTGTGGGAAATGAGAACTCCATAAACTTCCAGGTAGGTTTCATGGGACTCATGGAAGGGGTAATAGCTGTTTGGGTTGATATACTAGTGATTGCCACATAGCATCCCTCCAATCAATACTGCAAAACTCTCAGACACTCTTTAGCTCCTGAGTGAATTTACAGTTCCTAGTGACAATCTTCATTACTGCAATAAAGACCAGTGGAACTGGAAGAAAAGAAAACTAGATTTGGAAAGCTGCCATAATTATTTATGGAATAATTGCATGCTGTAATTCATCAACTGTTTGGAGCATGCCACCCTCTGTTTATAGCATATGTAAGACGTTTTTCAGCTGCTCTTTTTGTTTTGCAAAGCAAAATTTTGCAAAGCAAAAACTATAAGGTATTGAAAATTGTGTGCTTTTTAAATAAAAATAACAGAAAATAAAGCAAGTATTTGGAACTGGTCATGAGCTCAGTGCATTTACATTGTCTGTAGCTCAAGCTTCAGGAGAACCTAAGACTGTAATGGTTGTTGTGTGCCCCACACTTGTTGGCAACCCATGTTTTCCACACAGAACCACCTGTACTCATCCCTTATCTTCTTTTGAAAATAAAAAAGTTGCAACCCTGCTTCCATCCTGGGAAAAAAGTACACAAAGCATTGGCAGCCCCTTCAACTTGTGTGGTTCATGTAGTTTTAGCTTCTGACTTAGCAGAAAAGTCCTCTTTCACAGAACTAGAAATGACTAAACACAACCTCATAATGAGACTAAGATGTTACACTGTGTTTAACATTCTCTCTGGTTTGTCCCTCTTTGATTATGTGACCTAGAAGTGCTTTATAGACCACTGCTCTGACTGTGATGGATAAACAGACAATAGTTTTGTCATTTTTCCAGGCAGAGTTGTGATTTTTCCCTATGCATCTCTTTTCCTATTTATTCCTTTCTCTATAAGTATGAAGGTAAGCTTTTGTTCTGTTCAGTTTGTAGCAGGAAGGCCCAAAGGGATATGATTGCTCTGTTTTAGTATACTGAACAAATGAATGGATGGAAAAAGCTCAGACACTGAAGAATGGTGAGGATATAGAAACAAATGTGTATAAGCTGGCACAGTTCATTTTGAAACCTAGCGAAATGATCTAGTAATCAGGAAAAATAATGTTCTTGAAGTGATGAGAAATCTAGACAGCTTTCATACCTGCTCTGTTTTAGTATACTGAACAAATGAATGGGATGGAAAAAGCTCAGACGCTGAAGAATGGTGGGGATATAGAAACAAATGTGTATAAGCTGGCACAGTTCATTTTGAAACCTAGCAAAATGATCTAGTAATCAGGAAGCATAACGTTCTTGAAGCACTGTGATGAGAAATCTAGACAGCTTTCATATGCGAGTTTCTCAAGTTAATAGTTTAATTAATATCTGTGAGAGCACCATGTTGGACAAAGGGACTGAAATTTTCCATTCCTGTCTTAATTCTGAGGTCCTTTGTCCATTTAATATTATCATGGAAGGACATGGACGTGTTGGAGCCAGGCCAGAGAAGGGCAACAAGATCATCAGAGGTATGGAGCAGCTCTGCTGGGAGGAAAGGCTTAGAGAAATTAGAATTGTTCATCCTGGAAAAGAGAAGGCTTTGGTGTGACCTAATTATGGCTTTTCAGTACCTCAAGGGAGCCCAGAGGAAAGATGGAGAGAGACTTTTTACAAGTGGAGTGACAGGGCAAGCAAAGGTGAATGGCCTCAAACTGCCAGAAAGTAGGTTTAGATTGGAGATTAGGAAGAAATTCTTCCCTCTGAGGGTGGTGAGGCACTGGCACAGGTTGCCCAGAGCAGCTGTGGGATGGGATGCCCCATCCCTGGGAGTGTTCAAGGGCAGCTTGGATGGGGCTCTGAGCAAGCTGGGATACTGGCAGGTGTTCCTGCAGGGGGCTGGAATGAGATGATCATTATGGATCCTTCCAGCCCAGGCCATTCTATGATTCTATGATCATGGTGTACACATATAAAACACACAAATGGAGATGAAGCTACAGTGCAGGCAATATATGTTTCCCTTTCACCAGTTTTTCACATTTCAGCTTCCCTTTTTTCACACCACCCAACATTTTTATTTAATTCCCCATTCCTGGGATGTATATGACATTGTTTTTTTTCTTTTATCTAAAGGACAGGCTTACAAATCCATTAAGAACAGGAGTGCACTGCACTGGTTGAAAAACTGTCAGGCAAGAAAAAAAGATTTGGAACTGCTGAAGGTACCTAGATGGGGATTTTCCTGCAAAGATCTAGATAGTGTCTTTAAATGTTGGTTTTGAGGGAATTTCCTCCCCGGCAGTTACCAAGGGAGCTTACTCTTGGGAAGAGCTGATGCTTTTGGAAGCGCTGTGGCAGAAATTCACATTTATGCACCTCTTACATTACACTGGAGATGATGGTGTGGCTCAGTAGTCATCTTCTGGTCTTACATTTTTTAGCATGTATCCATGCCATGGAAGTCCTGCACACAGTGTTTAAATATGCTTCAAAATAACATATTAAATGGGGTTTGCAGCAACACTGGCATTTCTGTCACCCATGCCCCATCTGCAGTGGATGGATCATCTTAATGCCTAGTGATTCCCGTAAGCTTTTTGCTCCACAGTACTCAGCACCTTGTGTGAGGATTAAATTCTGAGAGCACAGCAGGTGTGTCCCTAAGTTTAGCTGCTCTATTTATAGTGTTTTCCTGTAAGCATAACACTGCAATTGTCACTCACACTGTCTTCCTCCAGTTCTGCATGGCACCAGGTTAGGGATGTAATAAATATCCTTTTATGAATATGGCCTTCTTGGAGAAATGAAAATTAATTGCCTAAGTGCCATCACATGCAATTAAACAGAAAAAGCTTATTATGAAGGGAATTTAAAGTAAATGGTCATCAGGAAATTCTGAGCTGAATTTTAATACGGCAATTCATTTTATTTGCTAATTTCTACTTTACAGTGGTAAATTTACATCAAGTTACCTGTGAAAATGATGTATTATAAATTTGTATATATACAAATTCATAAAAACATATTTTATGCACAACAGAATGAACAAAAATAAGAGCACCGGAGAAGTGATTATTGACTTTCAAAATCAGTCATTAACTTCCCCTTAACTGCCCTGTAATTTGTAGCATAAGTTACAAGAGTACGCAGACCAGCACAAATCTTTATTTTGTTCGGAAGCTATTCTGAAGTGCTGACTGTAGTAAATAATTTTGGGGCAAAAGAACTACAGCAAGAGACAAGGACATCTAAATCTTATTTCAATTAATATTTTATGTACAGGAAATGTTTACAGTGGTGTGGTTAGTGATACCTATTTGCTAAAGAAATTCTTGTGGTCCCCTGGAAGCAGCTTTGTTGTTGTGCACTGTGCTTTAGTTCTGCAGCAGACACAGGTGATGGAGGGAAAGTCAGCAGAAAACAGCAGAGGTCAAAACAGGAAATCATCTGTGCACAGACCATGTCCTTGCTCTTTGGGGAACCTTTACAACCCCTCAGCAGTGTGAAAAAACATCAGTAGAACCAGAAACAGACCTTGTTTTTTCAAATAATTTGCTGCTTAAGGAGAGTGATAGGCTATGAGTTTAGGTAAGGTGACATTTTGAAGACTTTCTTCACAGCAGAGATGCAGAAATGTAATCTGCTGGTTTAGATAAAAAAATAGATTTTGTAGCACCACTTTATAAGAGGGAATTAAGATTGCAACTAAATTTACTGCAGCTAAATTAAAGAAAATGCAAGGCTCTGTCTTTTAAAACAGAAGTTCACTCCATTTTCCCCCCCTGGTGGTGACATAAGATTTGCATTTCCACAGATAATGAACGAGATCTTTCAGTGAACCAGCCCCACAGGAGACTCATTCCCAAATCTCAGGTGTTATTTTTCTTTCCTTCTACTCCATGTAGAGATTGAGGTAAACTGTTCTTAGTGTCTTACAAGGATCATCGTTTCTTGAAAGCAAATGCACTTTTCATTGTCTTCTTTAAACAGAAAAGATCTTATTACTACCTGTCATGACTTCTTTGCTGCAGTTGCCATTACTGCTTTTAATTGGTAGTTCACCAGTTTTAGAGATGAGGTTTTCTAGTCCATAAAACTGCAGGGAGCTCGCTCTTAGTCTAAATGAAGAATACAGGAAGACTCAACAATGTTATTCACATCTTACAAAAGGCCATGGAAAGCCATGTCTATTACTTTTAAACGTTTTCACAGTCAACTGCTCCTTCTCATTGCTATGTTTATTTCTTATTAGTCCTTAAATACATTCCAGGTAGGAAATTAAATAAGTGCCAAGGAAGCACGCAGCTTTTTTCTGCTAGGGATCTCTCACAGAGCAGTTCCTTTGCCCTCATCTCCCTAAAGTGCTTGTGCTACTGATTTAGTCTTTGCAAAGGATTAGTAAAGACTGATAATATAAAATCCATATTAAGGGCCAACAGATCTGTCTCTCAGTTGTGGAAATGGGATCAGTAGGATGCAGTTGCAATGCTCTCCAAATTCAAAGGTCTCTTCAAGGGCTGAGCCTCTGGGGAATGTTTTGCCCATGGCTTTTGCATGCTGGTGCCTCCCTTTGCAATACCCACCTGGCAGTACCCAGGGTGCTGGACCATGACATTGAGAGGGACTATGTACAAGGGCTGTGCTTCCAAACCCCTCTAGGCACCCCTGAGCCCCCACAGCTTTTTCTGGGCTGCAGTCGCCTGCCTGCAGTCCTAAAGCACTCCAGGGACAGCTCATGGCTTTTCCTGCTGTCTCTTCCCTGGTTATCCTGCAATGTGGGCTATCTTTCAGGTTTGGATATGACCTATTTGGTCCAGGTTATAAAGGAACACGTGAAAAATGGGATCATAGAATCATAGAATATCCTTAGTTGGAAGAGACCCATAAGAATTACCAAAGTTCACTCCTGGCCCTGCACAGGACAACCCAAGAGTCCTACCATGTGGTGAGAGCATTTTACAAAAGCTTCTTGAATTTTGTCAGGTTTGATGATGTGACCACTTCTCTGGGAGCCTGTTCCAGTGTCCAACCACCCTCTGGTTGAAAAACCTTTTCCTCATATCCAATCTCAACTCCTGGCCCTGCACAGGACAACCCAAAAGTCCCACCATGTGCTGAGAGCATTTTGCAAAAGCTTCTCGAATTTTGTCAGGTTTGATGCTGTGACCACTTCTCTGGGAGCCTGTTCCAGCATCCAACCACCCTCTGGTTAAAAAACCTTTTCCTAATATCCAGTCTAAACCTCCCCTGACACAGCTTCAGGCCATTCCCTTGGGTCCTGTCAATGATCACCAGAGAGAAGAGATCAGTGCCTCTGCCTCCTCTTCCCCTTGTGAGGAAGCTGCAAACCCCAGTGAGGTGTCCCCTCAATCTTCTCTTCTCCAGGCTGAACAAACCAAGAGACCTCAGCTGCTCCCTGTATAAATCTGGGAAGTTAGGCTGGGTGGGAGCCCAGTAAGTCCTGCACTTCCCATGGGAGCTCTGCGATGTTTTGTGGCATCTCTGTGAAACCAGGGAGCAGCACCTGCAGGTGAAACAAAGGAACTGCTGACTGGGAACCTGATCACCAGAGAGAAGAGATCAGTGCCTCTGCCTCCTCTTCCCCTTGTGAGGAAGCTGCAAACCCCAGTGAGCTGTCCCCTCAATCTTCTCTTCTCCAGGCTGAACAAACCAAGAGACCTCAGCTGCTCCCTGTATAAATCTGGGAAGTTAGGCTGGGTGGGAGCCCAGTAAGTCCTGCACTTCCCATGGGAGCTCTGCGATGTTTTGTGGCATCTCTGTGAAACCAGGGAGCAGCACCTGCAGGTGAAACAAAGGAACTGCTGACTGGGAACCGGCAAACACTAAATATAAGGAAAAGTGAGAAGGGCTGCAGTGACTTCTGGCTGGTTTATGTCTCATTTCTATGCCTCTGAGACCTCTGTTAGACATTGTTTTCTCTTTTGCACTCAGGTTGGATTCCTACCTGTGCCAACATTTTAAACATTGGGGTTTTTTTTCTTTTTTTTTTTCTTTTTTTTTTTTTCCCACAGAAAGGCACTTACTGTTCTATAAGTAAGTTCTATATAGATATAGATAGATATCTATATCTATATAGTTATAGATATCTATATATATCTATATAGATATAGAAGATATATAGAACAAATGAAAGTATAGAACTATAGTAAAGAAAAGAGACTTTTTTTTTCTTTTTTTTTTTCCCACAGAAAGGCAGTTACAAATGGAAGTTATATAGAACAAATGAAAATATAGAAGTAAAGAAAACAGAAAACTCGCAAGGGAAGTTAACTGCATTGTTGTGATGTTCAATAAAGAAGGATGTAGGACATGTTTTATGGTGTAAGAGTAAAGGATTGATTTTGGTTTATTTCACAGGTTTTCTTTTATAGGTTTTTTTAAGAACATCTCCAGTTTATCTTTAATTGATCAGTAACTAGTTGTTACTCTGTGTGATTGGTCACTCAAACCCTTGGTGTGTACGTGCTGGGAAAAGTTGTTTGTGAGAGATAGTTTTATTTTTTTTTATCTAGCAGTGTAAAAACAGTTTATATAGGTGGTTAGTGTTTATCATAGTTTTAGAATTCTTTCTCAGGGAAAGTAGGTTGTTTTCTACAGTCTTAGAACTCTTTCTCAGGAAAAACAAGTTGCTTTTTACTGCTGCAGAGCTGTTCTCACGAAGAGCTGTCAGCTTTCTCACGGTTCCTGTAGGCTCCGGTCAGGATTCAGGATTCTGCAGGCTTTTGGCTGCTGTTTCACTGCTACAGACTGCTTCCTTTTCTCCACCTTACCTTGTTCTCTAAAGACAAAAGTTTTCAGTGACTGTACTGCAGTGTAGTAGCTTGGTAAAAACTGCTAGTAACTGGTCACAGGATTTGTACTGATTTGTACTGATTTTGCAAGACCTCAGGATGAAGACTTGTCAAATTTGTTTAGTTTAAACTTTTCCTGGCCTGCCTGGTGCTTAGTTTACATGTATTTTAGATGCAGCAGCAACCTCTCTAATGACCAGGTGGCTATGCCCATGCTTTTTGTCCTTGTTTGTCTTTCTATGGTATGCCTGCAATTTTATCTAGATAGATAGACTATCTAGAACGATAAAATATCCTGAGTTGGAAGGGACCCATCAGGATCACAAGTCCAACTCCTGACCCTGTGCAGGACAGCTCAAGAATCCCACCATGTACCTGAGAGCATTGTCCAAAGCTCAAACATATTGTCATTCACAATATCAACTGTATGGATTTAATTTTTAGTAATCTCTTGGGGGTTTTTTTCCCCTTAAGATCAAGGACTTTTCAATATAACAGTCATTGACTTATATACTTTGATTTCAGTGACTTCATACTCATTCCATAATATTTGTTTAGGATTCATTTCTAAAGAAGACTAATGATGGGGGGAGGACATTTCTCTAGTAAATCTGAAAGCACTTTTCAGCAAGGATGCTAAAGAAATTGAAGTGGCGATGAATGCCCCAATTACTATAATTTTTGTAATTACTTTTTTTCTCTTTTGAAATTGAAGTATATTAATTGCAACTTCTCCTCACCAAAATCGTGGGAAAAGAAAAATTTCATACTGAGGATAAACCCTCCTCATACAGCCACAGCATGACCCCATAGCCCAAAAGTCCGAGGGCAGGATTTTTCTCTGGTATTGGAAATACCACTAGAGGTGTTTGCAGCCTTATGCCTGGGCAGGAATGAAAGTCACTTAGGGAGACATTTAGGTCTTAGTGCTGATTAGAAGCCTTCTGCAGGACTGTAGGAGTGGTCCTTAATCCCCTGCAAGGATAATGAGCCCTATCTACCTGATGAGTTCAACAGCAGCAGGCCTAGGCCCAGAGTCCCTAGGGGGAGGAAGATACTAAATTGATTTCTGTACTGATGTCAAAGAGCCTTGTTTGATTCCAGTGGGGATAATTTTTCATTCAAGCAAAGATCTTTGCATGAATGCAAATGTTCTTTCAGAGGCATCTGATGAATAAAAGCACAATGATAATACTCAGCTCAGTTTATTTATTACTAATTACCTCACAGACAATATGTGAATCTGGCTTGACTTGTGCTCATGCAAAGATGTCACCACTGCAAAAATGATGCAAATGGAAGCAGAGCTTTATACAAACTATACACAGAATTATTTTGTGCTGTGTAGTACTTTTGGAGCATGCCACTCTTGGGGTTGAGCATTGTGCTCTTGCTGTAGACATAACTAAATTATATCCTGGCCATTCAGGTACATTATTTCTGCACTGTGAGTTACCTTGCAGCACATTCCAGGTAATGGTAATCTGCAGAGAAATGCAACACCTCTCTAGGAAGGATTAACTATTGTATACCTGACAGCAAAAGCAAAGTGCCTTTTCTCCAGTACCAGATCTCATAAGAGAGGATATGTTGCAGCATACAGGAATGTGATAAAGCTAAGTTCTAGGGGAGGACCTGTCTGTGCCCAGCTTAAAAAAGAATGATAAATGTCTTTTGTTTAGATCCATTCTGAATCTCCTGGTAAAAATGCACTATTGCTAAGAATATATTCATCAATATTTATAAGGAGCAGGAATATGTTAGACTGGAGAACCTAAGGAACTGGATTTTTGGCCTTTTCTTCCTTAACCATGTAAGTTCATGTAATAAAACCTGGCATCTTCTTTGTGTTATTATTATAATTATAATAATAATAATAATTATTATTATTATTATTATTATTATTATTATTATTATTGCCTTAATTTTAGCTTTCATATTTTCCCAATTCTGTACTGCCTTAGTGTATGACTCTGAACTTCATATTAAATGTTAGCAAGTTCTCTCCACAGTCTAGTTAGACAAAACAGTCCTTTTCAAAGAGAGAGCTAAGGACATTGCTGCAGCTTCAGGCACAAAACTTTAAACAACAGCAAATTAAGGAGAGCAAACTGGGAGGATGGAACTTCATGACCCGAAGCTGTAATAAGACAATTAACCTCAATATGTAAAACTTACAAAAGTGTGAAAACTCATGATAAGTCATCCAGCTTGGATCAATGTTAGACAGAGCCCTGCCCAGGCTCTTGTACTGCCCAAGGTGTATCCTTTGAAGGCCTTTTAATAAATACCTGCTTTATTCCTTTAACTCTGTCCTGCCTCTGTTTCAGGTCAGCCTCTCAAGGCTTCAGTTCTATTATGACTTCAAGGAAGTTAAAAGCTAGCAACATAAAAGTGCATCTGACTGTACTGTATGTAGTTGTGCTACATATAACCTGCTGAAGGTGTATCCTTTGAAGGCCTTTTAATAAATACCTGCTTTATTCCTTTAACTCTGTCCTGCCTCTGTTTCAGGTCAGCCTCTCAAGGCTTCAGTTCTATTATGACTTCAAGGAAGTTAAAAGCTAGCAACATAAAAGTGCATCTGACTGTACTGTATGTAGTTGTGCTACCTGTAACCTTGAGGGCACCTGCTCTCCCCCAGGAAAATCACAGTCCAGAGGTAGGATTTTAGGATTCCTCTGTGATGCATGAGAAGAATTAGATGCCCAGAGAGATACCAATGCATACAGAGCAGGAAAGAGACAGAGAAAACACTGAAAAATTAGCAAGTCTGCACTTCTCTTGGCCTTAAACAATTTATTCTGTGTTTCATGGTCTAATTCTTCCTATTATAGCTCTCTCCAAGGTCTCTGCTTTATGAAGAGACAATTATTTAAAGTGCATGATCTAAGGAGGCAGATACAATTAAGTTTATTTTGTCAAGTAGCCCAACAGCACATCACTAGCTCACATTTAGTCTGGGATGCTTATTTCCACAACACTGCCAAACCTTTGTGTTATCATTTAACTAGGTGATCTTAAGGGTATTTTCCATCCTCAAGGACTCTACAATACTAGGATTTTGTAATTTAAAAGATGCTGCTCCGTTAATAGGTGTGAAAACAAAATGCATAGATTTTTCCTATCAATGACACAAGAGATCTTGAACCTTTCTGAGACAGGAACACAGCTAAAACATGCCTTTTGTTTGCCTGGAGGCTTGGGGGACTGTTTTGTTTGTTTTTCGTTTGTTTTTCATAACTCACTTATTGTATACAGGCGATATCATGCTCAGGAGAGCAGAGAATACTTCCCCACATTCGATATGTTCTGCCTGTCAGGTTTCCCTGTGAAAATGTGCTTTCCTGGATGTTTTTCCCGGGTTTGTCCCGCAGGCCCGCAGGAGGGCAGCAGGACACCGCGCTCGGCAGCCGCTCCCGGCGGGAGGAGCATCCCTGCTCCCGAGCATCCCGAAAATCTCGGCGTTTTCCAGGCCCTTTTATACATTCTGCTGGAAGCATATAGCTTTTGTATCCGCATCTTTCAGCACCAGCATTGTGATAGTCCTGGGTAGCGATGGGCTGGGTGGGTGTGGGTTGATTTAGGCATGTTTGGACGTGGTCTTTTTTATACATAAAGCCAACACATTTCTGCAAAATCTGCTGTTTAGGTGGCTTTAAAAGGACTTAGTGGGAAAACTTTTCCCGTGTATCTCTAATATTGTTGCAATTAAAAAAAAAAATAACAAATTCAAAAGGATGCTCAACCTCGTGCATCAAATGGGCTGGGTGGGTGTGGGTTGATTTAGGCATGTTTGGACGTGGTCTTTTTTATACATAAAGCCAACACATTTCTGCAAAATCTGCTGTTTAGGTGGCTTTAAAAGGACTTCGTGGGAAAACTCTTCCCGTGTATCTCTAATATCGTTGCAATTAAAAAAAAGTTAACAAATTCAAAAGGATGTTCAACCTCGTGCATCAGCAAGCAAACTAATATTGAATCAGCAGAAATTGTGATGATAGAAGTAGGAGTAAATGATATAAGGTCATGAGAACTGACCTACAGGTGATCCCTCCTCTGCTGCAGAATGCCTGATGCTGATGACTGTGAAACCAAATAGATGTCAGATCCGATTTACTGGGGCAAATTCAGTATTCCTGTTCCCAGGCCCATTTTATAATCTGATTTAAGATGTTGCTGTAGTTTACAGAAGTGGAACAGTCCATAGGAATCAGGCTGAGTCATCCTGAAGTTTCTAGACAGTGTTGTACCTGTGCCAGTTAAAGAAAGGAGTTCCCCAAAATATGGGGTGTATTCCAGGGTGCTGAGGTTGTTTCTGCCTGGATGGACAGCAGTGACCATAGAGAAGGTGGTTCTGGTGCTTTTCTTTCTTCTGTTCACATTCACTTCCTCCATTTTGAGCTACCAGGTCATCCTTGCTGGAACTGTGGTTTATTTTCCCGCAGTAGAATGCTGTACTTTGAAACAAAAGAATTAATAATTCTTCCCTCTTCCTCTTTTTTTTTTTTTTTTTTTTTACTACACATATATTTCATGTTATTGCCACATTTAATATGTTTACCATGAAAAAAATCCTGAGCTTTTCCAGCAAGTACATTGAACATAGTGTTCCTCCTTTTTTTTTTTTTTTTTACTACACATGCACTGGATATTTCGTGTTATTGCCACATTTAATATGTTTACCATGAAAAAAATCCTGAGCTTTTCCAGCAAGTACATTGAACATAGTGTTCCTGGCTGCTCTCCACCCCCTCAGTGTCTGATGCTGAAAATCAGCTACAGACCCTGACTGTAGCCCTTCAGGTGAACATTTCAGCAGTATTAACACATCAAACTAACAAAAGAAGCTTGACTTGCACAATATTTCCAAATAGGAATTAAGTCCCTAAATGCCTTTCAGGATGTAGTTTTTAAGGTGTATCTGCGCTGAGTTTAAGAGCTGTGCACAGATCATCAAACTGGTAATGATCAAGCTAATTTTGAAACAGGAAACAATCTAACTGAGTTCATTAGACTAAATACTTGCCCTAATGGATGCAATTAAAGAGCTTACAAGCCAGGCTAATACATCTGCCTGGCATTGTGTGGGGCACAGCCTATGGAAATGTTTTTGCAGGTAGAGGCCATCTCAGAGTTCTGAGAGATTTTGTGTCTGTTCTCCATTGCATCATGGGGATGGACCCTTGATGCCCCAAGCTGGAGGATTCTGATTTTAGCATTGTTGCTTTACAGATCAGCTCCCATGTGTGATAAAAACCTCAGACATTAGAGCACTGTTGTCTTTCCTTCATTATAAAACAGCCTTTCTAGGTGGGTAATTGGAAATCACCTAAAACCTGAACTTTCAAAATTAGTATTTTTTTGTGCTTTGGTGAGCAGACAACATGAACAAGAATGAAAATAGGAGGAAACATATATAAGGAAGAGACATTTCATAGATGGCACTGGGCAAAGTTAACATTATAATGAGTTGTGATTAGGAGTCTTGTTATATGCAATAGTATTTGAGAGAAACAATCACACAAAATAAATGTTGCTGAGCTGCCATGTAGTCTTCAGGTTTTTTTCACCTACTCTCTCTTTTGTTTTTAATACCAAAATGCAATTGATGTCAAATTTTTATTCTCTTATGATCAGAAAAGTAAGATCTTAAAAGTCAATTAATGTATTAGATCATGCAAGTTTGAGGAACTAGGTATAGAGCTGCTTGTGCTTTTGTATAAAAGGATAGCACTCCTGAAGTGAATAGGGGATAGGTCCTTGAAAGTCAGGGGCTGCTGATTAGCACTGTAAATGATTCTGGGGAAGGAAATGCCAGAAAATATCCCAGTAGGCCTGTGCGTGCCAGGTTCTGAAGGGTAACTCAGCAGAAAGAAGAAAGGAGCTGCAAATGAAGCCTGAAGCCCTCCCTGCCCAGCCACCTGCCAGGGCTGGGGCTCTGCTGAGGTGATAATTGAGTGTGAGCCTCCTGCCTGACATGCTGGCACCAGAAAGGGGGAGAAATACTACACAGATATATTTTGGGTTTCATTCAACCATCCTATTATTTTATGAGTTATGAGGGAGCATCGACATTTTTAATCTAAGGGAAAAATCCTCTCACATCTGCTAGGCATTTGTCATACGAACGAGAAAAGACAAATCTTTTCTTAGCAATAGCATGAAATCGCTTCTCCACATTCCCTCCAGCTTTAAAAATAGCTTTGTGCTACAAACACCGTCACATCAGACTTGGCATCAGCAAAATTCTTTAAGAAAGGAAGGAAGATTTGGTCAAAAAAGGGTCACTTTTACCCCAAAGCACAGTTTCTTTCATATTCTTTCTACTTTTAGTTAGCAGAAAATAGGGAGATGGTAATCTTTTCCTATGAGATAAAGTTAAATAAAGAGACTTCAGCCTACTCAGAACTGTAAAAATAACAGCAGCATATTAGAAAAATTAAAATCCTTTTAATAGCCAATATTCATCGAGTGAACACATGTGCTACCTTTAAATATGTTCATATTGCTCATGCTAGATTATATAAACAGTTATCCTTCAGAAAAGTGCACAGATATATAAAAAGATTCAGTGGTTAGCTATTTAAATGATTTTCCAAAAACATACACTCCAGAAAAAAACTGCCACTGTGAGACACAATGAGTAACCTTCTACATGGTAGTTTTTGTTCAGGACCAGTGTACCTATAAACTATTCATATTTTCACCTCAAACTGAATAAATTTTTGGCAAATATTTGTGAGTACTGTGCTCTTACTGCAGCAGGATTGTTTTTATCCTTGCTTTGCATCATGATTTTCACAATGTAATTCAGATATATGCTCTATCTGATAACATTTTGGGATTTTGGGTTAGGATTCATTTTGGGTTAGGCTTCCAAATAACAGAATCATAGAATTATAGAACTGTCCAGGTTGGAAGGAACCCTGAAATTTCCTCTGGTCCAATCTTTCATGGGAAGGGGATCTTCAATGACAGTATCTAGCACCCTGTCCAGCCACTTTTTGGAAACCTGCAGTAATGGGGACTCTACCATGTCTTTGGGGAGGCTGTCCCAGTGACTGACTGTTCTCATTGTATTAAAAATTCTGATATCATCTTCACTCCTCTGAACCCTCTCCAATCTGTCCCCATCTTTCTTAAATTTTGGGGATGGGAAGTGGACACAGTGTTCCAGGTGTGGCCTGACAAGTGCTGGGTGGGGTGGGATGATCCCATCTCTGTCTCTGCTGGCAGTGCCCCTGCAGATGCAGCCTGGGACGTGTTTCACCTCTGTTGCTGCAGGGCTGAATCATCTGCAGCTTGTCCAGCAGGACTAATGCACCCCAACAACCCAGGTCCCTTTCAGCAAGGCTGATCCCCAGGCACAGATCCCAATGCGGAATCCATTCCCACCAGTGGGCCACGCTCATTCTCCCACGCTCATTCTCCCAGACAGACCATTAAGCCCACAAAGACTCATTTTTCTGTCACTTCCATTTTTAGAGGCACATTGATAAACACCAATCATTCAGCCAGCCCTTGCCAACTAATGTTAATTACATTTAAGATTAAGTACCACAAACTATTCCTTTATTTCAATTATAACTTTAATGGAAAAGTTGTACTGGTGATTTTATGGCCTTTATTATTTACTTTAAGTCACTCACTTTGATATACATTGGAGCTGTCTGTTTCATTTTTTAATTTCCCCATGCTCCTTTATTTTATGCTTTTTTTTACAGTTTTGGTTATCAGCTTTAATTGCTCACTGTTGTAATGAAAACCAGTAAGTACCACAGAAGGATTTTGGGGCATGGTGATTGCTGTTATAACATCTGATTGTTCTGATGTCCTCAAAAAAAAATCCGTGGCTGTGAGACAAAACTTGATTGACCTTTGAAAGGCCTGTTGAGACGTCACCTGTCCTGGATGGGGATGCTCAGATAAGTGAACCTTTCTCTTCTCCTCAACCTATCTGTCTAACTCTGGATGAACAGACATGGCTCCTGCTACAATTTTCTTCCTTTGGAATGTACTCTTAAATTTGTAATCATTTGATGTCAACCTTTCTTTGGAAGAAACAACATTTTGGAGGTATATCATATTTACTTCAAAACTTTGAGCTCTTCTTGAGATCTTTGTTTTGCTTTGGTTATTTCTTTACCTAAAGAGTAGAAAAGGCATAATAAGGATAATTAATCCAAATTTTTGTCAATATATACTATTAATTTTAAATTGCAAGTGAATTGACCTAAGCAGGTTTATAAGTCATAAATTATCTGACTCTCAAGGGTACAAAAGTGTAAGTCTGGACTGCAGATAAGTACAATTCATAATGCTCCAAGTATTCTGCAAGAAAAATGCTGATCTTTTATTTACAATTACAATATCAAAGGCAATTTTTCAGCCTATTTCTTAATGCAACAATTATATATATATATATACTTTAGCCTAAAAATACTTCTGTTGGAGTGGATGTCAGAAAAGGAGGCAGTTTCTTGCTGAAAAATAAGAATCATCTAACAGTTTAATTTCATCACTTGTGCCTGGAGTATACACATTATTTTGAGGTTCTTTTAATGATATTCAATAGATAAAAATTATAACCAGGTGGGAATTATTGTCTTGCTTCCATCTGGAAAGCATGAGATATGATTTAATTTAAGAAACTTACAGATACTACTTATATTCTTTACTTCCTTCCTACCATTACAGATATATTGACTTTTACAATGCAACACTGTCTTAAGCTTGGATTTGAATTTGCAGTCATAGTGTACAAATTTCCTACAACGAAAATGAAGATATGAGATAATATTTAGGAATCCATTAAAAGTGTGCCATTTGTATGGCACTGAGATATGATTTAATTTAAGAAACTTACAGATACTACTTATATTCTTTACTTCCTGAGAAATGGAAAATGAGAAAATGAGAAACAGTGTTCTTGGCATCCAGGTTTTCCACCAATAGTTTTATGTGAGAACATTGACAGGTAAGGTGATGTCTTCTGGTTTTGAGCTGGAGCATGTGCTGAATAAAGCCATTTAGTTGCCTTTATAGCTTTGCTTGACCAGTGGAAAAAAGGGGACCTAAAAAGATGTTTGCATGTCTTACAAATACTGTGGTGGGCTGGAACAGTGACTCTACTGAGCAGCAGGGAGTATATAACTAGGACCCTATTCCAGAGGTGGCAGAGAGCCACAGTTTCCTCTCCTGGAAAAATGACATTTAAAGTATCAGAGACTGCTGGATCCTTTTCTGTAAAGTACTCTTTTATTGCTAGTGTAAATATTAAGTGAGCACTACAATAATTTTATGCATCTCACACTCTTAAATTAGGTTAACAATGAGAGAGCAAATAATAGTATAAATATTGGAGATGGGAATGTCAGCTTGGTATTGACATGAATTTAAAATGAAATTAGCACTGTTCAACTCAAATGTACTACACTGAATTAATTGTGTAACTGCAAATTAATGGGCTTGAGAAGGTAAGAGTTATGCTAACACAGACCCCTTAACCACAGTACAATGATGTTTTCTCATCCTCAAGTGTCTGGAATAATGTAGCACTGGTTTTTTGCATGATGCTAATAAAATTTGTCTGCCACAGGATGAAACAAAAGGGCAAATAAAAGGTGCAAAGCCTAATGGAATAATGTTGGAAGGCTGTGGCAGATGGAGGGACCCAAATCAGGTATACCTGGTGCTTTGTGTTGGAAATAAGGCCTTGGGGTGTGTATTTCCCAAATATCTCTCCCACTGTCTGGGAGAGTGCCAGCTGGCAGAGGCTGAGCAGGGGAGAACAGAGACAGGGAGCAGTCTGGATAATCTGGATAATCGCAGGCCAGAGCTTCAACCTGGGACTGTACTAGTACAGACATAGCCTAAGGGCCTGATTTGCTCAAAATAAATCTCTCTGGTGTGTTGAATTTGCTAGGTGAAGTAGGCCAGATGACTTTAAGAAATGCTGTGATATCACAGAAATGTAAGTGATGTCTTGGGTGTCTTCAGATCTCCTTCTGTGTATTCAGTTGTTCATTAATCTTTCTGCTTTGTACTAGTAAGTTTTAGTTTTCATCCTCAGGGATGCTCCAAAATATACATGCAGTAGGTGCTCTTGTGGCTTAACTGTGTGTTGTGTTGTGGTGGAAAAGGGAATTGATAATGCAAATGGATTTCCCAGTCCTGAGCCCCTAAACACTTGAATTGTCTGATCCAGACCAGGCCCTTGAACCCTCACTCTAATTTACTTTTCTTGCTATTTTGCCATTGTGTATGTGCATGACAGAGCTTCTCTTCTGTATTCAGTCTGATATGTGACAATTTTTTAGAAATCTGGGAACTCTGATGCTGCTTCTTTTCTTGGGAGATGGTGTGAAGGAGCAATTTGAGAAAGCGTCATGAAACAGGTATATTTGAAACAAACTAATTCTGGGTAAAAGAAAGGATTAGGGAAGATTATCTGAATGATTTTCAGGCTGATGATTACATGAAACTACCCTGTTCTGTCTCAGCCATCTTGCTTCAATTTTTATGGGAATAGAGGTGACAAAAGAAAGAGTGCAAATTGCAAGAACCAATTTTTCCGAATACTTTAAGAGCAAAGAGAAATGTCTGCAGTAATGCTTATTGCAGAGAGGAAGGAAAGAGAAAACTAAAAGGCATGTCTATAAAAGTGTGGAAGAATGGTCCACATTTAGTTGTGAATGTGTTGAATCGGTATCACAGTCTAATTTTCACTCCCTTGAAAGTAATTAACCTATAAACTAATTGTGGTTATAGAGACAAGAAGAGCTAAGACTTAAATACAACCCATTCTTAGAGCCTTTTATTTTTTTTATCCCCACTTTTTAATTTATCTACAAAGCACTTAATAGCTTATCTGCAAAGCATTTAAGAGCCTCTATTATGAAAGCTTAAGTAGACTTTCACTGGCTCTGTGCTGAGAGTGAATTAATTTGCTATTGCTACCAGGCCCAGAGATGTGCAGAAGTTCTTGAAGCTGAGGAAACCTACTGCTTGCAAGAAAAATCAAATGAAAAACCCATCCAGCCCAGCTTCCATGGCAAGAGAAGCCCTTGGCTGTAAGAAAACCCAGCCCCTATCTAAACATCATTAATCATTTTTATTGGGTTTGCCTCTGTGATAATTTGAGTCACATTCTTTCATCTGTGTGTCCTTTAGTACAGCTCATGACATCCAAAAGTGCTTGGAACTTGCAGGTGATGGATCTGGAAGGCACTGACTGGTGCCCAGGCCTCTGCAAGCAGTGAGTGGATGGGAGGATCATGAATAACACTGCTTTTTCTTTGACAGTAATGCTGAAAAGGACAAATCCTATTTGCTTTGACTTAGTATTAGAGTCAGTGTCTCTGACTCTATTAATTTTATTCAAAAAGTAAAAATTGATTTAGTAGGATAATCATATTGATTATAGACAAGAAGGTTTTATTCTTCATCATTTCATGAGAAAGAAATCTCTCCAAGCAGCCATCCCAACTCCTTCATTGCTAGGATTCAACTTTATGTCCTAACAAAATTTTCCCCTTCTAATGAAGGTATATTGCTTCTGTTTTCTTGCTCTAAGAGACAGAGAGCTGCAGTTTTCAAACAAATCCAGCTGAGTCTGGGTCTTGGAAACTTTTTGACTTTGCTAGAATTTGGTCACTGAATCTGACTGAGCATAAGACCACTAAATCTAAATGTATGGAATGAAATTCAGACACCCTATAAGCACAATAATACTCTGACACACAGTACTCTGACACCTTCCCAATAATGTGACTTTTCTACTTGATTAAGTCAGAATATTGCCATGATCCATTATAATGTTTTTTTTTGGGATATGTTGGTATTGTGGGATATGTTTTTTGCATTTCTTTTGTGTTACATATAAATGAAAAAAAAGTCTTTATGTTTTATAAATTAAATATGAAGCCTTCAGTCTCATGTTCCTTTTTCATGTCCATTTCTCAGATCCTTTCAATGAAGCTCTTATTATTTTATGTTCTTCAAGTGCTCCTTTGCTCTACCTTTTGTTTTCCCTCCACCCATATTAAGACAAAGAAAAAAGGGAATTACTGCTAAGCAGCATAATTTAAGTTTGATTGTCTGTAAATTTTGCTCCTTGTCTTTTGGGTACAGTGGAATGCTATGTACCTTTTTGCTGATGCTTGCTGTGACTGAACACATCTAACATATCTACCAAAACCTGTACATTTATGAACAAGAAAACTCTTTGTCCTGGCATTACAAGGCACTGGAACTGACATCAAAGCCATGAAATATGGCAAGAGAGAAGAAACCAGTTTTAAGCTAGTTTGACTACCATAACAAACTTCAGCTATATTTTTAGGATCATATGGTATGCAATATCCAGCTGAATGGGATAAATGTCAGAGGCAGCTTGAGGCACTATCTCAGACCCCTTCCAGTGTAAAGGTACAATATATATGTACCCTGGGCCTCTGTGTCATCCTGCTTGTACCAGCACCATTAATAGAAGTGGGTAAATATATAACTTGCAGATCAAGTGGAGTCACCAGAGACAATGGCCAGATGGGGTCTTAGCTGAATAAACTCTCCTTCTCCCTATGACTTGAAATAAAGTGAAATAAACAGCAAAGGCTACTTAGGGCTTTCAGATGGGATTAATCAACCTTACTTTAGCTTGTCCAGAAGTTAAACACCTGGTTGTAGATCGTTTTTCAGCCTGTTCAGGGCTAAAATGAATCACTGTCAAGAGGTACATGCACCTCCAGCAGGTGATTCATCCCTTGCCAAGGTAAGTATGTGATACAGATGTGATGAAGTGCTGCTGAGAGGTTCCTGACTTTCCACAGGCTCTCAAGGGAGCCCAGAGAACTCATGTTCTCTCATTTTCAGTGCACCTTCAGATGTCTAAAGCTAGTGAGATGAATCTCTGCCAAACTGGCTTAAGAAAAGAACGGTAATAATATTAAATTGCACAGGGTAACTCTTTTCCTATGAAACCCAGAGGTAACAAGAAAATGTGATGTTCACCAAGGTTTGTCTTTTGCAATGACACTGGGCTCTGCAGGGAGCTGTTAAGCACCTACAGTCTCAGGGTTTCCAGGATCATCAAACCCAAACGAGCCAGAAATTAACACAGCCTCAGAATCAAAATGATTCATATATGCAATGTTCACCGTGGACAGTGGGGTTAACATAATAAAATCTCTATGATTGTGGAAATGAAAAATCTCTGTGTATTTCAGACCCATTTATTAATAATTCACACTCATTTAGAGCACTTTCATTCTACTTTTTTCTACTATTCCATGCTTAAGCAGAATGTAAAGGCATGTTCTTATGACGAAAATTTGCTGAAATTAGACTAAAGGTATGATTTCCTACAGTTCATCAGAGTCAGGAAATGTGGAGTTAAGGTTGAAATTACATAGTTGATGCACTGTGTTCTGCTCAGGTACTGGGGCTCTCTTGGGGGTGGTTCCCTGATTGACCACAATGGCTGTAAAGAGAGAGAAATAGTGAAAATGAAAAATCAGTTACATATATTGAGAAAGTCCTCATTTGACTTTCAGATACCTGTTTTCTGTCCTGTTACTGTTACTCTCAGTTGGAAACCATTAGTATTATTTTAATATGCTGTAAATTTTGGTACATATCCTTGAAATAAAATAAAAGAGTCATCTACATTGTCAGAGAATTCCCAAGCGCAGTCTACATGGAAGTTCAGATCAATTTGAACAAATATTATTAATGCAACAAACCAAGATTTATTGAACCCATGAAGCTGAAAAGACCTACTGCATTCTCCTGTGGTCTGTGGTGTCAAGCAGAGGTTAGATTTGTCCAACATTCTGCTGTCAAACATGCAGTCCAGCAGTATAATATAGAAGGAGATGGTTTTGTCACTGGAACAGAACCAAAATCTCTGTTTCTTCAGAGAGGACAGAGAGGACTGAGATTGAATTCCTGTGAAAGACAATGGTTGATTTTTGTGACATTTTGATGAAAAAGCTGGTTGATATTTTAAAAAATATTATTTTCATTTTGGAAAATGGTGTTTTATCTTGATTTGTTAATAATCTTTTGGAAAATGATGGAAAATGGAAAATTCCATAACTGTTTGACTCAGCATATTTTCTCTAAATATTTTCATTTAGTTTTGAATTTTTTTAAATGAAACTTAAAAAATTGTTTGTCATTAATTAAAATGTTCCTGTAATAACAGTTGGAATGACTGCTACCATACATCTCCTCCTTTTTCTTCATTACATGGTGTAGTTTTTCTTTTCCCTGTAGCTTCTGGATTTCATGGCATTCTAGCATGGACATATCTACACTTTTTGTGACAAAGCAACCCATCCTTGTGGTGAGTGAACCTCCTGAGCAGCTGACACCAGCTTACAACCTGTCTTGTGTTTCCAGCAAACATAATCCGAGCAAGCCTCTTTGAAACTGCAGCATTTTATGACCTTAATAATTGAATCACATCCTTTAAGCTTGAAAGGATCTGGAGTTGATAAATCGGAAAGAACAAATTGCTCCACTGTTTCTGAAAGGACAGCAGGGCACGAGTATGAGACAAATCCAAGCAATTCAGTTGGTACATTCACTTTCATATTGACAGGCCACACCACACTCAGGCTGTTTGCTGACACCTAGAGAGTGAGGTTTGTGTGCCCTTTGCATCCTGCTCCTCAAACCGGGTCCTCTGGGTGGTCTGCAGTGACCTGAGAGCATCCATCACATCCCTGAGAGCTCAGCATCATTCCCCTCTACATCAATTTTCTGCACCCCTTGCTAACAGAACTATTTACAATTCAAACTACAAAATAATTTGAACCATAAGCATAAACTGTCTGAATGCTTGCTCTTTAAGTGTAAAATCCTCATTCTTTATGTTTTTAGACCAAAGATGGTGGGGAGAAATGCTCTTTACAACAAAGTTTTTTACTTTCCATTTCCCTGTAGAGGCTTTTTATCAGTACAATCAATTTCCAATCTCTTCATGCTGGTTCTTATCAACTGACAGGTGCTTGGAAACATTCTCTGTGCTCTTATTTGAAATGAAAGTGACACACCCATGAAACATCCATGACCAACTGGCTGCTGTGGGACGCAGGCTGGCAGGGCTCCTTGTTTCCATTTCACCTCTCTATAACACCAACCTGAATTTTGCTGATCACACTCGGGGGTGGCAGTAAATCCTGTTAGCCAGGTGTTTTGGGAGTACTGCAGCCTTCAGCTCCTCATCCTCCTTCCCCCCTGCATGCACACGTGGCCCTGGCCCGGGACAAGGACACTGCAGCTGCACACTGAGGATTTGGCTTCTCTGGGTTTTCGCCTAAGGTCAACCTCTCTGAAAACAGCAAAAAAAGGCCAATGTTTGCCATCTCTTGGAAACCATTACTATTTTAACTGTTGCTTCTCTAATTGTACATGAAGTGAGGTGAACTGATGCCTTTCTGGATATATTGTTCCTCACAGGTGCTCAATGTTTATTAATTTTTTCATTCTTTGTTGACCCACCCAGAAGCCTTTTAGACAGCAAGAATAGGATGTATGTTAGGGAAAAAAAACACCAAGACAGACACAGACATAGACACTGTTTTGGTGTCTGTGTTGAAAAAAGTAATGTTCTTTAGCCTTTTCATAGCTAAAAGAAACATCTTTGTTTCACTGGAGAGTTTTAGTTTCAGAGGACTTATCCATTTATTCAAATATTTACTATCTGTGGGTACCCTTTAATGCTTTTTTGTATTTTATTTTCAGTCTGATCTTAAGATCTGAGTCATAAAGATTATGTAAAAGGTAGGAATGACAAAATTGATTAATGTCAAAGTCCAATTATAAAAGGATGAACTTCCATGAGAGGAACAAGATACACATTATTTTGTGGATTTCTCCGGTTTATTTGATTTGGATATCTGATATCCAATAAATCTACTTTTGTTACTTTTTTTTTTCCATACAAGCAGATGAGAAATGTTACAATAATCCTTCCTCAGTGTATCTAGGCTTCTCTTCACAAGCAACACTGAAAGAAGGATTTCAGAAGCTATAGTCATGGAAGATTCATTCTGTCACACCAATGTTGAAGGATTTTTCCTGATTCTAATTGTAATTAATTAACTTCTTACAGAAGAGAGTCCAAAGTCATGTGACTAGATGTTTTCTATTTTCTATTTTTAAAAATATTTTTTATGCAAGCTTCTAAACTTAATAATTATTATTGACAACTTGACCAAAGTGAACCTCAAAAATATAAGTAGCAATAACCAATCTTATGCCTTTGCGACCAGACTTCTGATTTTTGGTTGCTAAAGATGAGCAAGAAGGGAAGTTAACTGAAGGCCAACTATAATATCATCTAATCAAAACTAATCTTGCAGACCTGGCACAGTCTGGATTTGGGCCAGAACACAAAAAATAAAAAGCTTTACTGGCAGTGATAGATGACCTCAGCTGTCAGTGTGCAGAGGGCAGACATTTCCTCTCATCATTTTTGATTTCTTGAAACATTTCTTTCTGAAGGCCATTAGATAATGCCATTTCACCTGAGAGGAGTGGTAGGGCCTCTGACTACAGCAGAAAATAGATGAAAACCTATGGAGAATGTAAAATTTAAGAAGTAGTGAAGGGCAACCAAGTCCACATTCTTGGCCTTTTGTTGTCTGAGTCTTAGAAAGTGATCTTTTTTTCATTATTTGGATGGGAACTGTCCAAGGATGAATGGAAATCCATCACCATGACTGAGATAATTCTGAGTGAGTCAAGAGAAAGATTCAGAAGAGTTTTTAAAAATGTTGAAATTTGTTTTTTTATGAAAACCGCTTCATATTCACAGTTGGTACTAAGGCTGCATAGCACTGTATATGAATAATAATTTCTCTCATTTTAAATTGTTTCAGAAATGCAGCACCATTCTGAAACAGTTTAGACTAAGTTATTTATTGATTTAATTAATTAATTTTGTGTGGTCTAAAGCTATGAAAAATTTATAAGAAACCCCCAGTACTGCATGAAACTGTGACCAATGTGGAATATTTTAGTGTTTCTTCTCAATACCTGATGTTGTGTTGCTTCCCACAAATACAACATGCAAAATCTGTCAGAATTCAATGAGCTGTCGGTGATGTGACAGGTTCCTCTCACAAGAGCATGTCCTACAAAAAGAGTGAGAATCCACGTTTTCAGGATGCAAAATTCTTCTGGAGGGCCAGCTCAGTCCTGTGGACTGAACTTCTTCAGGGCCATAAACATCCTCATCATCTTCAGCAAAACTGAATTTTAACATAAGAATAAGAATATAATACAATAAATAAGAATAAGAATAAGAATAAGAACAAGAATATAAGAAACTGACAAGGACATGACAAGAAAGAATTCCATCACTGAATATCATATTGAAAATACAGACATAAAGAAGAATCTTGTGGTTTTGATCACCAGTTTTTAACTTCCTAATGGATATTTAACCAATGTTCTAGATAGGGATTCACTTCTCTCACAGTACCTCATTCCTTCCTTTTAAAATAAGTGCTAGAAAGATGAGACAAGATTTTTATTTTTTTCAACCCAAAGTTAAAATAACTGCAGAATATTTGAACTGAAGTACAAAATGCTGGCTGAGCTGGAAAAGCTATTAATTTGTTTGCCATAATGGCTGGACAAATCTTTGATGAAGCCAATGAACTGACTTCTGAGGTGAATTTGGACCATTTCCACTTTTTTTTTTTTTTTGGATGCAAAATAATGTGTGCTTTCAAATCTGACGAGGAGTTAATAGCAGATACTTAAGGTCTTGGCAGTGGATTGGTATTGTTTTCTTACTAAGAGGTTTTGTGCAATGGTTGATCTCATTCAGGAAGGCTTTTCCCAGCTCTTAGAAACAACGGAAATCCATGAAATTATAAAGAATAAAATTTATCATTACTGTATTAAGGATGTGTTAAAGTGCAGGGCCAATTAAATATGTTTGAATAGGAGCAACTGCAGCTTGAAAGAGCAATTTGATATTTTCTACTCCAGATGATGGCGATTTATACATTTAAATTGGAGTGGTTTTAATATTTAACTGTATAACTCTATGTAGCCTCAAAGCTTTGCCTTTTAACATAAAAAATGTTAAATAAAGAGCTTATTTTCTTGTGCTGTAACTACTTAAATAAGCCTGGAGAAGAGAAGGCTCTGGGGAGACCTTGTAGCAGCCTTCCACTTCCTGAAGGGAGCCCACAAGAAAGATGGAGAGAGGATATTTACAAGTGCCTGGAGTGACAGGATGAGGGAGAATGGCTCCAAACTGACAAAGAGTAGGTTTAGACTGTATATTAGGAAAAAGTCTTTCCTGTGGGGGTGGTGAGGCACAGGCACAGGTTGCTCAGAGCAGCTGAGACTGCCCCATCCCTGGAAGTGTTCAAGGCCAGGCTGGATTGGGCTCTGAGCAAGATGGGATAGTGGGAGGTGTCCCTGCCCATGGCAGGGGGGCTGTTACAAGATGATGTTTAAAGGTTTCCTCCAGCCCATTCTATTTTAGGATTCTATGAGTCACATTGAGAGAAGGCACATGATTCATGAAGTCAGAGTGCCAGGTTCAATATCTACTGAATCACAGCTGGAGCCATATTTATATACACATATATGTGTGTATATATATATTTATGTATATGTATCCCAACCAAAAGAAAAAGCAAACAAAAAACCAAAAGAAAAAAGGAAAACAGCCTGAAAATGGCTGAAAATATACATTTTTTTATTAGACCTCACAGGCTTTTTTGTGCAAAGATATTCACCTTGGATATGCCTTAATTGCAGTTTTAGTATGAACTTCTTCTGTATGCTGCTGATCAACAACTGGAACAATGAGAAAAAGTCTTCAAATAATTCTAAAAGTCACTACAATATTTCAATTCAGGAAAAATTCCTATATGGCTGAAAACAGGAACTGATGTTACTTACAATATTGAAATGACTTTTTTCTTAATTTCATTTTTTTTCTTATTATTTTTCTTAGCTGTACTGCATCAATGCAACCTGAGATTTCTATTAATTTTCTGAGATGTTTTGATGGCAATGCAAGGTTGATTTTAGGTTGGTATGAAAAAATATTAATAATTTCAGTAGAATATTCTGAACATAAAATAATATCTCATGTGGAAAACTGTGCTTTAGTGAGATGACCATGCTCTTAATTAATTACAATTTTTAACTTTTAACTTTTTATAAAGAATTAAATTTTTGCCCATACTTTTTAAATACTTTTTTGATCAGTGCTAGACATATTTTTAGTCTTCTCCTCATGTATTGAAAAGAAGTATTACACGGAAAAAATTACAGTATAACACATTCTTGAAAATGGAAATGATAAGCATTAAAATTTTATCAGAGCTGTAACAAATGCTAGTGGTGCCCCATAGCCAGTGGTTGGATGGGTAAGGCAAGAAGCATAATCAAAACTGAAGTGTATTTAATCTCTGCTGCTAATCACTGCACATCTTTAGCCTGTTTTCATCAAACTAATTGATGGCAAATGGAGCAGATGCATGATGAGATTATATCCCCAATTTATGGCACAGTTATAAGAAAATATGACTCTTTTTTTATTTTTCATTACAAGTATTGGAAATTTAGAAAATGCACTGGGTTGGAATTGAAGCAATCTCTCCTGCTTGTCTAATGCATTGCAGATTTTTCTTATTATTAGTCTAAGCACTTAATTTATCATGACCCATTTCAGAAAAAAAATTAAAATAGTTTTGTTTGATGTATTTTATAATTAAATCCTTGGCATTGACACTTCTTATGTTTGTTTCCAGGCTATGATTACACATTTAGCATATCTGAGTTACTATAACTAGAGCAGAAACAGCAGATCTGGAATATTGCTCATGCTGCAGTAAGAAAGAGAAATTATGCAAAGAAGAACTATACAGAGATGTGATAATGTCCACTACATTCATTATAATACCCTTGTTCCAACATCTGAAATAGTGACAATACCTTTAACATTTTACATTTCTCATGAAAACAAGTTCTTTTCAGGCAATGCCTTCAGAGTTTTTGAGCCTTTAAAGGGAAATGTATCTGCTGCATGTCCATAGCAACCAGCTCCAAACAAAACACTGAAAAGGACAAAATTTTACTTCTGTAACATCAGGGGATGGATTTGTGAACAAATACAGCCTCAGGGGAGATGGGGAATGTTAGAGCAGGAATATCTGAGATGAAAACTTGTGAGGGATCAGCAGCCCACAGGGGGAAATACTTGAGCAGGAACAGACAAAGCAATTCCAGAAGAAGGAGCTCCCATCAGGAATGATACAGCCTAGGAAAGATGGAGACATAACCAAGCATAAGAAACTGGCCAGAGAGTAATTTTTTGGTGAGGATGAGGGAGAAGGGAGTAGAGGAACAGTACTGCTGGGAGCTTGGGTATGGCAGCAGAATCCAGGAGTGATGGTGCATGAGGAGCTGAGATGAGCAAGAATGTGTGGGGAAAGGAACACAGGCTGAACTGGCTGTGCTAAACCTGTCTGAAATGATGGTTTGGACCACAAGCAGGGCAGGAAGACTGAGGCTACAGGGAAAAAAAAAAATTAGTATTAAGCCAAACAGATTTGAAACACAGAGTTATGTAAGGGGCGGAATTAGGAGAGTGGTGACCTGAAAGGGAAAATAAAGAAGCGATCAAGTCCGGGGAGGCGGAAACTTGGTAAAGCAGGTCTGTTAACTACAAAAACAGATTTATCAGAAAACTAAATATGTGGTCTTCTTCCATATGACATATATCCTTCACTTTTCTTTAAGCTAACTTTATTTTAGCACATTTCCTAACTGACAACAGGCAGAGATACAGAGATACGATATCCCCATATCTCAGCAACTTTCAGATCCCACGGAGTATCAGTAAAACCCTCTGTTGAGGTAAATGTTTACTCACAGGATAAACTGACTGCCACTGAGTCTTACTCTACTGTGTCGAGTGGCATAAATCTGTGCATGAGAAGGTTTTTGCTTAGTACGCAGGTATTAAAGTGCTGCTCAAAAGGGGAATTTGTTTTAAATTTGCCATTAATAACAAGCTGCTGCTCTCACACACTTGCACATACTCTACATTGCAGAGAAGTTTGAATCTTACAAATTAATCTCCAAAAACATATGTAAACTTCAGCCCTGAGATTTCCACGATATATAAAAAGCCTCTAGAAGGTGACTATACTGAGGCAAAAATACTTGGCATATCTCTGTTCAATTTCAAATGAAATGGCTAGAACTATTCATCAAAAAAAAACTTTGCCGTTTATTGATTGATGTGTATTAATAGCCACTTGCCTGAAAGACAGACAAAGTCTAGATTGAAAATATAGCATATTGCAGTTTTAATAAGGTTACACTCACTAGTGATTTCACATTTTTCCCCTTCTCCATGGAACCTGTCAGCTTCTGCTCTCAAAGCTCTTATCCTTTCACACATTGTTATCTTTATAAAGGGGATAAGACAATATACAAAATCCACTTTAGCAAAGGTCTCCCTTCATCCAGCATTACTGCTGAGATCCTTACACTGGCAGCAGTTTACCAAAGCACAGGCAAAAATCAATTTTAATTAGTATTTTTGGCTTTAATGAAAAGTGATTACAGAACTGGCATTTTAGTTAATACTGTTGAGATTTATAGTGGGCTGATGCTAATTAATTTTCTGTTGAATTGCTGTGGGCAATGAATAACTGCAATAAAATGGCAGACTTGCTGATAGAAAAACTATATCAGCACTTCAGAGCTTCTTAACAAAAGGGAGCTTAATGGCTTGCAGGTATAATTTACATTACTTCTCATAAACTGCACATTATTGCTTCTTTGTAAAAGTGTTATGAAGAGCCAATTTTATGTATTTTATAATGAGAGCAATGTCTTTCCCGACAATTTGGTGTCAGCATATGCAAGCCTTCTGTAGGGTGTGATAATAGTTTAAGAACCTCTGGATAGGAAAGATATTATCAAGTCCCTTTAATACTTTCCTGTTATATATTGTTGCTATTCTGCCATTAATTTTAGTGTTTTTTTCTGTAGAAAGGTACAATTGAATAAGGTGCTTGCCTTTAGGCTTTGAGCAATGTCAGAAGGACTACAATTTATTGTGGGCTTGAACAGTGCCTAGTTCTGGAGGGAACTGATTCCACTTCAAGCCTCCAGGTGCTAACCTAAAGCCTACTGCTTTGGGAGCGTTGGACTTCAGCTAATTTTTTTCCAAACCACAGTAGAAGCATCACATCCTCTCCAACTTCAGAGCAGCCATTATTTGTGACATGCACACACCCCCACCCTGAGTCAGGAGACAGCTCTTCAGACACCCTGCATCAAATTCCAGCTGCCCAGAGGAGCTCACGTGCAAACCCAGAAGCCCTGTGTGTTTTCCCTGGAGCTGGAGCAGTGGAGGCAGTGCTGTGGGATGAGCAAATGCTGATGGAGCACTCGTGTGACTGACCCCCCAGGAGGGGCTGAGCCATGGTGGAGTGGCAATCTAAACAATGGGGAATGCATCTGCTTGTAGGTGCAAGACAAAAAAATTGCGCAGCAAGGAATGAACGGTTTCTACTCCAGACTTTATGGAGATATTATGATGCAGGTATTTGTCCCTGGTGAAGGAAATGCTGCCAAAAGTATTAAGAAAGTAATAAGTTCCTCCAATAGTGAAAGCAGGTGGAAACCCTTTTGTTTTCCTGGTCAAAAACACAGGCAAATCCCTCTTTTGGGTTTATACTAGCATCAAGCTTTTTCTGATAAGTATGAGGAATGGAAACTTTAATAATTTAAACAAAATCCAAAATTCTCATTCGAACTTTTTGGCTCTAGTGTCCAAGACCTTACAGAATGCACTCAAAAAGGAACGTTCCAGAGGTAAATCATGGGAATTGCCACCAAATAGAGAGAATTAGTGTCCCACCTTCAAAGGCAGGTCCAGCTGGAAAGGCCTGTCCCAGACACCATTTAACCCTTCTAACACATATGAAGGAATATAATGAAATTGCATCATATACTGCTTACCAAAAACTGTTTCGAACAGGAACACTGGACATTTTTCATGTCTAACAGAACTAGCAAAAGTGGTTGCATCTTGTCTAAGGTAGGTAGCTGTTTATTAGTGATATTTAAAGTTTTAATAAAACAACATAGCATCTACTTATTATACTTATAAGAACATCCTAAACATATTTCCTTATTCTTTGTTGTAAGTATTAGAAAAAAATAAAACAATACAAGCAAAAATGTCTTCTAAAGCTATAAGGTGTAGCTTTATGTATTGTGTTATATGTGATGGTAAAATCTTGGAGAGCATAAGAATACTAAATATTGACTTCTAATAGAATTAAGAAGGTACCTAAACATATTGGAAAATCTTTCTGCAAGCCCTAGATTTGAAGCAGAAGCAGATGAGATATGCCTTATATGCAGTTTTTTACAGTGATGACTGGTTTTATTCTGGTGTAATAAGGAAATGACATTTATGTGATTACTCTATGTGTGCAGGCATATGTGTGCCTATTACTACTCTCTTTTTAAATATCTTCAGAATCTCCTGTCCAATTTTGATCAAATATGACAGACAAGAAGATATTAAGCTATTAAGTTCCTACAAGTGGCTGAATAGGGGCAAGAGATGCTCCTTGTCTACAATCAGTAACCCTGCTGAGGAAAAGCCTTAGGCATGAGCTCACCCTTCAGCAGGCATCACAGCACCGTAGCGGAGAGACTTTGAGATAAAAACCCATCAGGCATCATTAGTTTTAATGCTCACAGGCTGACTTGGTTCTCCCCTCCTCCCTGCCTGCCCAAATACGTGAAAATCTGCGGTGGGCTGTTTTCTGCTTTGTTTAAATAATATCCATTTGCAGGCCAGATGACACATTAGGCACTACATTAGTCTCCAAGGCTGCCACTATAATCTTGAGGGACAGATTGTTGCTTGCTCAGGATGGATGCACAAGTGGAGAAAGGTTGTGTATGCCACTCTTCCAGTATGTCCCTCGCTACAGAGAGGTGGCAAAACAGCTTTTATTTGGTCATGCAAAGCTGCTCATTGCTAGCATACCCAAGGCAAAAAAATAAAAAAAAGAAGGAAGAAGCTAAATCCAACACCCATACTGACTCACATTCAGATTATTCACATTATTAAACTGGCGTGATATGAAACAGTTTTATCTTTCATCTAAACAATGCCATCAATGCATTTGTTTTCAGCAGAAGAGAATCCTGCAGTAGCACAAAATGCAAATGGTCGAAAGGTTGTAGTGGTACTTGTGGGGACGCTCAGTCACCTTTTTCATAGGAAAAAAACCAAACATTCACTAGTGTATTAGTGGGCTTTTGTTGAGAGGTATAGTCTCTAAAAAAGGTGCAAAAACTGGAATCTCCCTTAGAGACTGAGCAACAAGCAACTCAAAGTAGTCAAATTGTCACATAAACATGAAAATGAAAGACTCAGCCCATGGTAACATTGTCACTTGAAGCTGTATATTAGATTTGATTAACATCCACTACATCACTAACAAGCTTTCTAAGTACTGAAGTGACTTTCATATGGTAGGAGATAGAAGAAAGCTGGTGTGCTTAATGGTTTAGATTGAAATCCATTACCTCATGCATTATTCCAGAAACTGCAGGCTGTCAGTCTCCCACTGGCCTGGTAAAGTTATGCAGGAGATTATTCTGGGAAGTACTGAAAAACACCTGGAATACAACACAGCCCTTGGTCACAGCCGGCACAGCTTCACGAGGGGGAAGTCCTGCTTATCAAACCTGGTTTCCTTTTGTGGCAATGTAACCACCCAGCTGACCAAGGGAAGGCAGTTAATGTGATCTTTCTGGGTTTCAGTAAAGTTTTGATTCTCTCCCAGGATCCTTCTGGGTAAAATCCCAGAGCTGGATAAACTCAGCATGGGATGGGTGGGAAATGGCTCACAGGTTGGGCACACAGGGTTACAGTGACTGGGGGGACATCAGACTGGCGACCTGTCACTGGTGGCATTCCATCCTCAGCCCTGTGCTCTTCAACATCATCATAAATGACCTGGTCACAGAATTGGAAGGGATACTGAGCAAGTTCACAGATGATACAAAACTGTGAGGAGCTGTCGACTCCGTCCAAGGCAGAGAGGCCCTGAAAAAAGATCTTGACAAATTAGAGAGAAGGGCAATCACCAGCCATGTGAAGTTCAACAAGTGAAAGTGCCAGATTCTGCATCTGGGACAGGGCAATCCTGGTTGTGTGCACAGTCTGGGGAACGAGTGTCTGAAGAGCAGCACCATGGAAGGGGACTTGGGGGCCTTTCCTGGCCTATGGAAAGCTGAATGTGAGCCAGCAGTGCCCTGGCAGCCAGGAGGGCCAGGCGTGTCCTGGGGACATCAGGGACAGCACCTCCAGCCAGGCGAGGGAGGGCATTGTCCTGCTCTGCTCTGCACTGGGGCAGCCTCACCTCAAGTGCTGGTGAAAGATATTAAACTGTTAGAGAGTATCAGAGGAGGGTCACGGGATGGTGAAGGGCCTTGAGGGGAACCCGTATGAGGAGCAGCTGAGGGCACTTGGTCTGTTCTGCCTGAGCAAAAGCAGACTGAGGGGAGACCTCTTCAGAACTTCCTTGAGAGGGGAAGAGGAAGGCACCAGTCTCTGTTGACGAGTGGTGAAACTGAGGGAATGGCCTGAAATTGTGTCAGGGGAGGTTTAGTTTGGATATCAGGAAAAGGTTCCTCACCGAGAGGGTGGTTGGGCACTGGAACAGGCTCCCCAGGAAAGTGGCCACAGCATCAAACTTGAGAGAGTTCAAGAAGTATTTGAACAACACTCTCAGGTACACCATGAACACCATGTACATGGTGTCATTCTTGTCCTGTGCAGGACTGAGAGTTGGATTCAATGATCTTTGTAAGCCTCTTCCAACTCAACATATTCTATGACTTTGTAATCTAGAGTTCCAGACATGCATCACCCAGGAAACTATTTAGGTTTCCAAAATCTTTTTACTCTCTGGTAGGTATTGGTCCTCTAGCAAACACATTGTTCTTGTTTTGGCTGGGATAGGGTTAATTTTCTTCATATTGACTGGTATGGGTCTATGTTTTTGATTTGTGCTGGAACAGTGTTGGTAACACAGGGATATTTTCATTGTCACTGAGCAGTGCTTGCACAGCACAGAGCCATTTTCTGCCTCTCATAGCACCCCAGCAGCAAGGATTTGTGACAGCTGACCCCAGCTGACCAAAGGGATATTCCACATCCCATGGTGATGTGCTCAACATACAAATATGGGGGAAGAAGGGACTGGTTTAGTCGTGATGGAGCCCTGCTCTCCTGGAGGTGGCAGAACACCTGCCAATCCATGGGAAGTGGTGAAGGGATTCCTTGTTTTGTTTTGCATTTTTAAAGTCCAAAGATAACAAATGTTTGACTTCTTTTGGGCAGTTTTCCACTTGGTCAGCAAACAGTTTAATGTGTCTAACACCTCCAATAAATCAGATTGTGTGGAGCAGCTCTCAATCAAACCCTAAGTAGTCACTAGGATGGAATCCACAGCAGGCTCAAAACCATCCTCTCCACACCCCCGTGAAAGAGACTGGAGAGGAAAGTAGCTACTGGGTGCTCACCTCATACAAAGCTGTTGAGGTTTCCAGCTGCTTTACAGCAGGCTCCATCTGAAGAGACTTTAAATTTGACTCCTTAAAGATGTTGATTTTAAACACAACTTTGTGTTTGGCCCATACAAGAGGTTGTTCCCACTGCGACAAGTCCACAATTTCAAAGAGAACTCTGACAAGCCGTGCCTCTCCGTGGTTTTCTAGTTGCTCTTTAACCATCCTCCTCCTGTGGTGGCATTTTCCTGGCTCTTAAAAACAATATTATGTTCTAATATATTTCCTGCCTGAGAAAATGCCACCCCACTTGCCAGTTTTGCTGCCCTCCAGCTGGCCACATTTCTCCACGCCTGTCACTGTCGACTGTTGTGCAGGAACGGCCGGATTTGAAGAGGAGGGAGAACCATTTGGCATTAGCTTCCACTCCAGCTCCCCATTTTCCTGATGAGCAGGTCTGTGACAACAGCCTTTTGCTCCCCTCTAACGTGCAGCACATAAAGGACCACAATACTCAGAAGACAGAGATGGAAAAAAGCCTTGGCAATGGGATTTCATTAAGCACATGCCCGAACTGAAACTGATGAGCATTGGAGCACTTTTTCTGGGCTTTTGGAGCCTTGGCCTGGCGAGCTCTTTCTCACTTCTCTAGGGTTTCACAACCCCTAACTTAGTGCCTTCTCTGAAGTCCTGAGTGAACCATTTTTTAGAAACTAAATGGTGGCTCTGGAGTTGAACCCTGGAGTTGTACAAAGAGGAAAACTCCTTCACTCTCTACTTTGCATTCAGCACGATGATTTCTCATACACAATCCTTTGTTTATAGCCCTTCAGCTAATTCTTGACCCACATGATTCTGTTCCTATCTAAGGCAATTAAAATAATTCTTAAAAGAGTGTATCATGACACACTGATTAAATGCTTCTCTTCAGCTGAAAAAGCCACACTTTGCCTTCCCTACTAATTTCATAATTCTGGCAAAGAAAGCAATCAAGATTTCCTGGCAAGATTGAAGCTTTACAGATTGACATGAATATTTCCAGCAGTCCTGTTATCCTGTTACATACAGGGCCAACCTGAATCCAATATAAATGTTTTGCATGGATAGTCTTTAGCTGTGCAAAACACACTGGGGTGCCTCAGGAGAGGAACCAACCCTCAAGTGGAAATGCTCACTTCTAAGTGGTTGCAGATGGGAGTTTCACCATGTGCCATCTGCACAAGTTGGATGAATGCACTGGAGGATGAAAAGGTTGAACCTAGTCCTCCAGCCATGCTGTGTCTCTGGCTCACCTGTCTCAGAGAAAGGACCAGCAGTGCCCGCGGCTCTTGCAGGTGTCAGAAACTGCTGTTCAGTGAGAGTGGCAGCATCTCCACTGGCAAGGACCAAAAGTGACACCAATTCACTAACTACAGGGGGGCAGAAAATGTCCTCTCTCTTCAGGAACTGGACATGAATCCAAGATCATTAATGAAATGTGTAAAAATATCACTACACCCAAGAAATTTTTTTCTCACCTCTCCTTGGCCCACAGCAGATGCCCGGGCACTGTCGCTCAAAGCAGTGGTCTGGCTGGTACCAGACCCAAATGTGCTTCCTCCCCAGGCTGACACCATAAAATGTTGGTGTTGGGTGCCAGCAGCATTTAGAAACACATAGCTTGGTGCAGTGCCACTGGAATATTTGGCCTCCATGCTGGTCTTATGCACTGAGGTCATGTCGTTGCTGAATTTTCATGCTGCCATCAAAGCTATATCACTGTCCATTTCTGAGTCTGAATTATACAAATATTTTATGTATTTCCTACAATCCTACCCCATATATGTCAGCTCTGTGCTGCAAACTTCAGTTCACTGACCTCCACTTGCACCAATTCAATTTTTAAATTGATCTATTAATCACATCTGTCACATTCATATTTTCTGAAAAATTCCTTCGCCCAGGATTTTTCTCCTGGGAAGATGAGAAGCCTCAGAGAAAAAAGAAAACAACAATAATCTCATTTGCTTCTCCTGTGTTTTGCTCCTTTGGAATGTGGTTGGAGATTGTTTACCAACAGGTGATTGTTTCATTGGATTCTGGTGTGCGTTGTTTTTACTCTTTGGCCAATCAGGGCCAAGCTGTGTCTGGACTCTGGAGAGAGTCACGAGTTTTTATTATTATCTTTTAGCCTTCTGTAAGTATCCTTTCTGTATTCTTTAGTATAGTATAGTATGGTATAGTATAGTATTCTGTAATATAATACAGTATCTTAAAACAATAAATTAGCCTTCTGAGAACATGGAGTCAGATCCATCATTCCTGCCCTCATCGGGACACCCCACAAATACAATACACATCAGGTCATGGAAGTGAATTTCACCTAAAACCAAAATATAACCAGCATGTTGGAACATGCCAAGTAAAGTATTAATAGTGCAATCAGCTTCTAAGTCTGTACACTACCCAGTCCCTGCTATTTATTTGATTCCAGCATCTGGAAGAAAATATTATTTACCTTAATGACCTAAATTGTCTTTAAATATATTACTATTTTATAGTAAGAAAACAGTAGATCATGAACACATCTCAAATAACTTTGAAATGCAAAACAAAAAGTAAATGTAAGGGGTATATTTATAAGTCAACCAAAATGAAGCAGTTGTTTATAATTCTTCCAAATTTGGTATTTGCATTATATTGCTATACAAAACATGACCCAGGCTTGAACTATGCAAAATACCTAACGAGAACTCCCTTAAATTTTTATTTATAAACTTAAAAGGGGTGAAAACCAAATTCTTAGCTTTGAAGATCATCAAACTTTGCTGTATTTCCAACAGAGATTTAAATTTTGCAGCATCATACAAAATTAAATGAGAAAGTAGTCAGCTAGTGACCTGCTCTGTTTCATCTATTTAACTTCATATTCACCTCAGAAAGGAAGTTTAATTAATTTATATAGATATATATATATTTATAGTAGTGAAGATGGCAGAATCTCTTGTATTTCCATGACATATGAAAGTAATTTCATTAATTAAAAATTAATGTCATGTTTTAAAGTGCATTTCCACCCTCAGCACGACTAAATGGCCATTGTTCAATTTTTGGCAGTAAAACTGGTTTTATAGAGGAAAAGAGGTTTTTCAGTGCAAATGACCCTTTCTGCCCACAACAGTGCAATGAAACTGCCTAAATACAATTATTCATGGACTTCTGGCAGCAGAAAAAAATGTGGACATAAAAGTGAGGGGGATTTATTAATCCTAACCCCAACATTTTAAACTGCTAGAGGGTGTTTGATATCAGAAAATGCTGACTTTTAAGCAATATCAGGCAAATGTTATAGAGTGAACATCAAACTAGCTCATGAGCCAGTGCAGGTCCTGGCGGAGCAGTGTCTCATGACGAAGCAGCACAGCTCTCTGACTTCTCCACAACAAAGCTAAAATCTAGCGAGTCCATCCATCACCTCTGGGTGTGTGTGGATGGGCACTCAGCCACTGTGCTGCTTTTCTCCTGCTTGGCTCAGGAACAGGGCTCTCAGGTGCCTCCAGACTGCTGCTTTTCCCAGGCAGATCCACAAAGCTGCTCATTTTCCCTGTGCAACTGCTGCTTTATGCAGGCTCTAAATATGCAGATCTGTAGCTCCCCTCTGTGAGATTTTTCTAGCCCTTCCAAAGAAAATATTTTCCACTCCTCTCTTTCTCTTTGTCCCACGTGGTCTGTACTCCTGCTTTATCACTTACTGACCCTCTGGAGATCAGAGATAAGCAGAGATGACAGATATTTTTGCTTAGCACTTTTCTTCCCTCCCTCACTCCCTCTTGCCTCTCCTTTCTTCCATGTACAAGGTGAGAGTCTAGACCTGCTGAAATGTATTGTACTCTGAAGTTCACTGAACTTGGAATTTTACACTCATGGAAATCAACACAGCCAAGCTGCCTTTCTAGAAAAATCTGCCTGTGATGCATCTACTGTTATTAGCTATTTCTGACAAACATTACATTTATCACAAAATCCCTGCACAAGAACATGAATTACATAAAAATGGGCAAACCTGAAATACAAATTAACCTTCAATATAATATCAACCATCAATAAAGCCTGAAAATTTTTCATAGTCTATTGGCAAAATTAAATTTTAGTTGTAGTGTCTTTGTCGTTATTTCAAATTTCCTCTGCATGCACCATGCCTGTTTGAATGTATTTCTAATTCTGTCTCTAAAATGTTGGGAGATAGTCTCCAAAACCAGGTAAATTGTATATATTTAATTTATAATTTTAAATAGTAAATTGTTATAAAAATAGAAAGGGCAATCTACAATAAGGACAAGATAAGTTTCAGCACACCCTCCTTCACTGAAAAGGGAAGATTACTTGGATACGTCAGCTCTGGGGTCACATATTTGGAAATTTGTACAAGGCACTAAGATAAAGAAGGCATTTATGGACTCTGTCTGCCCTGAGTGTACCGTGGGAAACCCACTACTACCTGTGCAGATGCTTATCACTGATGTGAGTGTGAATCATCCTATCTGAAATGCCAGATCTCTCCATACAAGAATTGAGGCTCCCAGAGAACTGTTCAGTGTAATCCAGGCTTGCACTGCAATAATTAATGAGCCAAAACCTCTCTTAGTTTCCAATTTCTTTGCTTTGAACCCAGCAAAATTCTTAGGGTCTGATTTTGCCTGTGTAAATCTGACAAGATTTGTAACAAGTTTTTGATGGCTTTGTATTTTCATATTCAGCCTCTTGATTTAAGTTTTTGAAATCTGTCTAAATTCTTGGAAAGATTATGAGTTAGGATGAGAAATTATTTCTTTAAAATAGAGGAAATAAACGTTTAAAACAGTATGGATGTCTGCAGGGTGTTTGGTTTGGTTTTTTTTTGTTGCTTAGCCTCTGAGTTTTAGAGTTTGGGTTTTTCCATTTAAAAAGTCATGGTGCAATAGACTGGATGTTTTATGAACATATCAAAATCTTAAGCACTGGCAGCAATTCCATTTATTGAGCAAAACATAAAGATGTATTCAATTGTCTACTGCCACAGTTCTCAGAGAGCTGAGAAATAGGAGCAATATGTAATTAATCTTTTGTGCTGCAATTTAAAATAGGCTATGCATTTTAATTTTTATTTTGTTTATTTTCCTTTTCTCTTATTTTTTTTCTTTAAAGCGTAAATTTTACATTGCCTAAATTAATGTAAAGCCTGTTTACAAGATGGGTTTTATCAGCTGGAGGGGTTATTGATATTTCATTATTGCTGGACTTAAAACCTGCAAAATGCTTTATCATTCTGTTTCAGTAAATCAAAGCAAGTTATTTCTGGAAACACCCCTTTGTGCAGCAAAGGAGGAAAGCATCTTTCTGCTTCTACCCTGTATTTCCCATCCTGATCTTCTGGCAGGTGAGGTTTGCTCTCTGAGGTGTCAGTGCTAGCTCAGCTGGACAGAAGGCTGCAGTGCTATGTCAAACCTTCCCTTCCCCCTGGTATTTCTAGCCCTTGCTGGCTGAAAAATTGAGGAAGCTGCAGCAGGATGACCATGCCAAGAGATTGGGAGCTTTTGCCTGTACAGCTAAATCTGATTGCCAGAAAACCCCTATGAAATAAGCAAAGGCAGAGACTGAACAGCTCTTCTACATAGTGTGTGACAGCTATGCAGAGAGCTGTGCTTGAAGTAAAAGGACTTTCTGGGAGTTAAATGGCACAGTGGAGGAGACGAACACTTCTCACCTAATTGTATCCCCTGCATACTTGGAGATAAATCCTACAGATTGCAGCTGAAAACTCCTTTTCAGAATTTAGCATCTCCATGTTGGGAACAGGATTAAATCCAAGTGTAAACACATTAGATTTGCTCTTTAATTATTTTACAGTTTTGCAACAAATTTATGGGGGATGGGTAAATTTGAGTTTGATACCCACTATGGTAAAGCAAAGAGATCCCTCAGAAGATATACAATTAAGAATAATATCTGAGCCAAGAGTATCTGGAATGTATTAAAAAATACAATTGATATTCTATCCCATCTCCATTGCCTGGCCTGTTAACCTGTCACCCCATATTTTTATTGATTTTATAGGAAAGATAATTGTTTCTGTAATAAAGGGCAACAGTATAAGTTGTTGCTGTACAGAATTACCAGAAAACAGGTGAGTAGCAACCTGGTTGGATCTCTCAGCAGTAGACCAGCCAAAGCTGCCTGGAAAAGGTCAGAAGAGCACCCTGAGTCACACAAAAGCTGGCACTAAGAACAGCACAGGATTGTGACTTGGGGGTGAAAAGCTACTGTGGGCAGAGGAGGCTGTGAATGAGTGGGAAGTTTACATCCTGGAGCAAAATCAGCCAGGAGAATATTCACAGGAGATGTTCTCTCTGCAGAGCAGGATGAAGATCTGATGCTGGGAAACATCTAGAAGCATGAGTGTGTGGGAGTACAACTGTGTGTTAGGACAGAGGAAGTGAACAGGAAGCCAATACAGACTAGGGATAAAAAAGGGATCAAATTTTAAGGTACTGAGCACATAGAGAGATCTTTCCAGTTGCAGTGGTTGTATACTCTTGGTATTTCTTTATGCCTATACAAGGCAGTCTCCTACCAGAAATGCCATTCAAGAGGCTAAGAGAAGGCAGGAATAGCACAACTGGGGTGAAGAGGGAGGGGGAGACCAGGTACACTTAATGCTCCTTGACTTCCATTTCTCTTCAGCTGGATACAAGGGCAGTAGGATGTGCCTGAATGCAGGTCCATGGAGATGACAATGACAAAGCTAAATTGATCATACAGGCAAATACCAGTGTATTTATGAGAACTATCTTATACACAGATCTTACAGTGATTTAATTATTGCTCCAGTTTTAGGGACCAGTTGCTCAGAAGGGAACACTGCTGCTGCAGAATGAGTAATTTCTCTAACAGACTATCATTTGTCCTTTTAATGTTGTCTGAGAAGCTCATCTTTAGTCAACATTTGAGTAGGAAAACAGCTGTGATAACTGTGGGGTTTATATTGGCAAGCAGTCACTTCTTAATGCTGATGGGGGTAGAGGTTAAAATTGAAACATCTATCCCAATTCCAACCATCTATTAGGGGACAGAATTTATTGCTTCTATATACTGTGAAATTTGGCTTGGCAGATATCACAAAAAAAATCAAGAAGTGCTGTAAAGATGTGCCAACTCTCCTATAAGGAGAGAAGTATCATTTGTGGAGAAAAAAAGAAACCATACCAGAAGGTATAGTAAAAATGATGGAAAAGTTACTTAAGCTGACAATTATAAAATAGCTCCCTTCTACCTGGAACTGTCCATACCAGAAATGGCATACCAGGAAAAAAATCCCCAGAAAATTATACTTTAGTAGAAAGGATCAAAAAAAAGGCAAAGGAAGAGTTGCTTTCCTATGTGTTTCTCATGTCTCTGCTATGAAAAAAAAAATAAATTAATTTTCATAATTCCTTATGCAGAGCAGAGAGAGGAGCACTTTTAGGAAGAAGAAGCATCCTACATTCCCAGAGTACCAGTGGGGTACATGCTGATGACATCTAAGGAGGGGGAGATGTCCAGAATCTGCTCCATGCTTCTCTTCCCCAAAAGTGGGTCTGCTCCTGTAAAAGCCTGACAAGAACAAAAAGCCTCAAGTTGGGAACAGGTCATCAGAGCCATCTCAGCACTCACTCTCACAAAACCCTATTGTCCTCTTTAAATCATTGTACACCTTTTTATCCACAGGATCCTAAAGGCAAGTCAGGCAGGAACACTGAAACTAAAGCAATCTTTCTCATCACTAATTTTATCTCCATTTCTGAGTGTCACCATTTATACAATTTTTTAAAAAATTATTTTGGTGAATGTTTCACAGCCTTTAAAAAACTTTAATTCTACTCATATGAGCAAAGGTGCTCCTATTAGTCTCGGGTTTGTTTAGATGGGACAATTGAGACTGAGGAGGAAATTGACTGTTAATTTTAGTTTTCAGTATGATATACATAACCTGACTTTTCAGGAAACTTGGCATTGTGAAGCCCTTTGTGTATAGGTCTGTATAACATCCTGAGGTAGGCCCAGGGTTAGAAATGTAGTTGCACACTGCTGTCAGCATGACATGGTCCATTAACATTTAAGACCTGTATACCTGTATCCCACTAATTTCTCTGTATGTTGATATTAAAATTATTTATCCCACCAACTACAGTTGCAAAAGTGAGTGATCAGCATTTTGCAAAGGTTATATCCACACTGCAAGCTGACCAGCTGGAAAATGAGAAGGTCTCAACTGGTCAAGGCTTGTAAAAATACTCCTTGGAGTAATGCACCGAACATCATGCAGAAACACTTAGGACGGATATTGTTCATTCCCTTCCTGAAGTCTGCTCTGTTTATTACACTCCTTTCAACAGATGCAGAAAGATTGTCCAGTATTTTGCAGACATAACGGCATATAACTTTGTTACTCAGGAGACTTATTCTGCACAATTTAAAGGGGAAACTACCTATGGAAAAAGGTTCTGTCTGAGCTATGGAAACATATGGACAATGAGTGGATTAAGATTGCATGAGCAAACTTAATTGTAGCATTCTCTCACTTGCATTCTTGATTGTCCAGCTGCTTTCAAACCTTGGCTGAGATAATTTCTTTTTTTGTTTTTCCTTTAATCCTTTCATTCCCTTGGGGTACTCAGTAAGGGAGGACCATGCTGACACCAACCACATTTTTCTATAAGCTTATTTATGATCAGCAGCAAGTGACCTCAATCCCACCAATACCCCCCTGCTCCATGACACACCAGTAAAATGGTATGCTGGTGTGGGCTCTGCCAGGTGCTGGATCATGGATGAGGGCACCTTGGCTGTCACAGCCATCATTTCTCTCTTCTTTTAATACTCACACATCCCACATGTCAACTAGCTGGGAAAAGGTTGGTGCCCAGTCACTTTGCTCACATTCTATGTGGAATTTTTGCTGGTGTGGGAAGTCCTGCCCTTTTGAGAACAGCAAACAGCAGTGGCCTTTAAAATGCAAAAGATTTTCTTGCGTGTAATGACCTGCCTCTGAGACAGGGCAGCTGAACTTCCTGTTAATTAATCCCTTGAGCTGATTAGAGTGAAACAACATGAACTGACCGGTGTCAATGAGGCAGGTTTGTTCTAAAACAATTTAATTGAAATGGAAAAGAGGTAGTGGCTGTTTTGGTTCTTTTCTAGAAAAGTATGAGAACACCATGAAGAAAATAAGCAAGTTAAAAAAAAAAAGAAGGAAAGGACAGAGATAGATGATAGATAGATAGATAGATAGATAGATAGATAGATAGATAGATAGTGGAGGCAAAGGATATCATCAATCATGGGTGAAGAGACAAGACTTGATCACTGCAATTTTGATGTCTATGGTTGGACTAATGGTCACAGTTTTGATTTGTTGGGGGTGGAGGCCCATGAAAAGAAGAGTTCATCTGGCTGTATATATTAAAATTATTGTAGGAACATCTAGATGCCTCCTCAGGAAGGAGATTCTTTGGGTCTTGTACAACATTAGATGTTGTACAAGATGTAGAACATGTACAAGAGGATGCATGTGCAGTCATCTGGTGGAGTTCCCAAAAATTTGGGGGGTGCTTTGGGGTCCTTGGTGGTCCACAGTCCCCTCTAGAGATATGACTGCCATTGGGCCCTGCTTCTCTGCAGCTGTGGCTCATGGGAAAAGGGGGAATCTGGCCTCAAAAAAGCATTGCCCCATCTGTGTAGGATTTGCTTCTTATCAGACATTCCCCTTGACTGGTTTGAAACAACTTGTTTAAGACATCATTTTCCTGATTGTTCTCGACGCAATAAAACCCAGGGAAACCGGAGTAATGGTAAGGATGCCACACTTATGAAATTACTTTCCCAGAATCCAGGGTACGGCACAAACTAGCCTATATTTGACAAGCTTTTTCCTTCCACCCTCTCATAGGTCCAAGTATCTATCACACTGACCAGAAAATTCAGAGGGTCAACAACAATGACAACAAAACCTGGGACGTGCTAAAAAAATGCACACATAAAACAATGATTTTGTGAAGAATAATAGAATATGCTCTATACAATGAATTGCTAGAGATCTCAGCTGCAGATTTCATTTTGTGAAGGGACATGTGCCTCTAAAAATATATCCTTGTTAGAAGGAGAAAGATGGACATCAAAGTTTCAGCAGAGAAAAAGACATTTATCACAGAAACTCACCTGACAGAGAGGAGAAGAGCAATATTTGCAGATGAATTTGATCAGATGGAGGTGTGACTAATACTCAGAGTTCTTTGGATTGAAAATAAGCCGGCATTGGTAAATTGTTTGAAACTATTCTAATTTTTAACTGGAGTTCACTGGTAACTTTTTAAAATAGATGCAAGTAAGTAGCTTGTAAAGACATGCTGTTACATTTTGGTCAGATTCTGTAGCTTCAGTTAAATTCATTTAGCTTCAGCTAAATTCAGTACAGGAAGGAAAAGGTGCTCATTCCGTAAAGAAACTATGAAGGCTTGACCAACCACTAAACAAAATCTTTAAATGCAGATTTGTGGTTTTATTTTTGGGTTTTGGCTCCTGTTGTTAAAGAAAGCAATGATAACAACAAGCTGTAATGGGTGAAACAAAATCCAGGCTCATTTTAGAAATGTTCAGAAGCTTTCATGCTAATGTAAAAAATCCCTCAAAACCTGAACAGGACTGTTTTTATTCATAAATCACAGCTGATCTCACCCTGTGAAAATGTTACAAATCTTGCATATGGAGAAGCATCATGGCCTGAGAATTTCCAGATGTTTTCCTGGTCTTCATCAGTTATTTCCAAAATCCAGAAATGACATGTTTACCGGTTTGCAAAACTCTGTTTGTCTGTACTGTGCACATCTCTAGCACTAACCAACATAATACCAGCAGACATTAGACAAAATTGAATAGGGGCAAGAGATCACAGGTTTCTGGGGAATTTCAGCATTTCTCTTCTGAAGCAGATGACTGGCAGGTGATTTCTGGCCCCTGCTCTGTCTATATCAAGAAAAGAAGCATAGACACTTGTGGTGCTCCACAGATTTGAGCTCTCCACAACTCACACAGCCCTTGGATTTATTACCTCTTGCTATCAGTGGAGCAATTCCTATCGAATTCCCACTGGGTTGAGTCCCAGTGGCCATTAACTTTAGGAGAAACTTTCTTGGGCTTGCTTTTATCTTCCTTGTCACTGGCACTGACTGTATTTGGGGTTGGATTCTGAAGGAGTGCAAGGAATTGGCACCTGTCAAGATCTGTGAGGAACTTTTCCTGCAGCTTTGAAAAGGCCAGGAGGAGTGGAGGACAGCAGCTGTGTCAGAGCAGGGAGCACCACTGAAATGTGGCTGATTTGTGTGTTGCTAGAACTGGAAGAATTTTTAGGAATAGGAATTGTATTGCAGCATTTTCCTAACACTCTAGTGGGAAAAGGGAATGGGATTACAACCAGGAAAGAAATTCTGAGCAAAACTCTTGTGATGCAGTGGTGTCTTTAATGAACAGGGCAATTGGTGATTAAAGGTGATATTCAGCCAAAAGGTTTGTTTTCAGCTCAGTAGCCCCTAGAAAGAGGCACTGGAACTGACTCAGGAGAATCACTACTTCTTGTGGCACTTTGAGAGGACACAGGTCAGCCTAAATTTTCCCTACTCTGCATTTGAGGTTTGGTAATAGGTTTTGTTAGGGTTAGAGGCTATCAACAGATTGCGCTGTTTCTGCTGTAATGTTTTTTCTAACTGAGCACAGAGGAAAGTTCAGTAAAAAAAAAAATCTAGCTAAAAGGAAATGACGAATTATAACAAAATATAAGTTATTGTTGCGTGGACTATAAAAAGTGAGGAAGGTGGAGATTTCTCTGCACTAGAATCATATTACCAAGGCAGTAAAATGTGGAATTAGGAACAGAATAGATAAGAGTTGAAGAGACTATTAAAAGATTACTGAGTCTAGAAACTGATAGAGTAGAACAATGGCTACTCAACCTATATTTCACACTCCTAAAGCAAACTAGAAAAACATGCAAGAAACCTTTCATGGATGTGCCCAGTATTAGACTATTCAATGAAATAAAATACCCCAAAAATATTAATCTGAGAAAAACCACTTTGCACTCCAGGAACAAAAGTTCTAAATATAGTCTTTAGGCCATGAATGAGAGAATTTTTGAGACTTCCAGAAAACAAGTGTGTACTCAGAGTGTCCAGTGAACACAGGCAGTCATTAGTCATTCATATATGTATGTACACATGTTCCTATCCATGCATAAATGGGTGCTATTTTTGCAGCATTCAAAAAATATTAATTTGTACAAAGGCTTTATTAGAAAAAAATCTTTCCTTCCATTTTATTATGTACCCAGAAATACAGAACATTTTTTCTTAAACTGCAGGTTATAGGGTCAAATATTGCATAAAATAATAGCAGAAAAGGAAGAAAAAAGATTGTAACCCTCTTGGCTATAAGTGAAAAGTTCAAAGCATGAAAAGAATGCAGAATAAAAGCTCAGAATGTCAGAATGATCCTCCTTAAATGCAAATATCTCATCACTTCAGTTCTAATATGATTATTTTTGCAGGGTTTGCCCTACTTTTTTTCACTTTAGGATTAGTTATAGTGCAATGTGTTCACCCTTAGAGCCATTTTGATGACATAAAATGCAAATGAGATTAAAACACTTTTGTGTTTGCCTCTCTGTGACCCACTGAGCTCTCAACAGAGAGGTGACTGTTTCAATTCTGCTCTAGACACTTGTTGGGTTTACAGATTCTTGTTTGTCCTGAAGAGCAGGGAATGGGAAAAGGATGACACTCAAGCCAGAGCAGGTTGAGCCATCTTTCCACGTGGGGGACTTTGGGAAACATCAGTGTCTCCAGGCACAGTATGTGTTCTCATACTGGCTATAACAACAGACAATCTATGCCTAGCACACCCAGCATATTCTCATTAGGTACCAACAAAAATGTCATCACTAAAATAAAATTATTGTATTTTTCCCTTCCAGGTTATGACATTTATTTGTGAATGGATTCAAGGAAGGATTGTGAGATATACCTGAAGATAAGAACATTTGGGGCACCAGTGTTGTGGGCTATGCCCAAGGTCATGAGTTCTCTTTGTGAGCTGTAAAACCTTACCACAGAATCAGAGAATCACAGAATATCCTCAGTCAAAAGGCAGAAGATAAGAACATTTGGGGCACCAGTGTTGTGGGCTATGCCCAAGGTCATGAGTTCTCTTTGTGAGCTGTAAAACCTTATCACAGAATATCCTCAGTCAAAAGGGGACCCACAAGGACCTTTGAAATCCAGATCTTGTCCCTGCACAGAACAACCCCAAGAATCACACTATGTCTGGAACTTGTGAGAGTATTTTTTAAAACAGAGACAATTTTGCTTATGCTTATTAAAAACATAGCCCAGTCTGAGATCCCAAGTTCCACAATGAACAAACCCTCTACTAGCATAAATTAATGACACATATTTGTAATCAATTCTCTCTGATGTATTGACTAGGACTAGCCTGCTGAGTTATCTTGCTATACCAGAATTATCATGAAATGCGATAGTGTATCTCTTGTGGAAATGATCCACAGTTCATGGGTTTTTTGTGCAATGCAAAAAAATACCTACTAGGACTGGAAAATTTCAAAACAATTCTACAGTAGTACTAAAACATTAGCTATAAAATATAGCAAGAAACAAGGAATAATTAAAGACTTAAAGAAGAGAAGGAAATCTTGAAACCAATTGAAATATGAAGGATTCCTGCAAATATGAAATCTGCTTAACTGCATATTTCATTTGAAATGCCATTAAGGTGAAATGCACACTACTTACAGAAAGCCCTGTTACTTTCCTTGCTACTGCACTGGGGAGGGGCAAGGAGTGGGCTGAGAGAGCTCTTAAACAGAGTATCTTAATGGATCAGGGTCTAATTGCTAAGCCCCTGGGCTAAGCCATCGTTTTTGAAGCTGACACCTCCAGATGCTGAATAAGCAAAGCTTTCCAGCAGGCACAAAGCCTGGAAAAGGATATTTAAAAACCCTATGAAGTTTCTATGAGACATCCTTCAGGGAATAGGGAGATCAGGGATCTTGACTCCCATCCCCAAAGAGTCTGTCCATTACAGGCTGTATCAGTCACATTTCTCAGATGGTGCAAATCATCAGACTACCCTCCCTGTCTCTGTGGTGAACCACTGCTTAAGTACCAGGCATTTACTTTCTGTCCAAGGGTGTACTTCATCCTTAAACTTATCTCCTTAACAGGCTTGTTATTCAACAAAACTGTTTAGAGCTTTGCATTTGCTTGCTTTACATTCCTTTGCTGTAATGCATATTTTTATTAAAAATATGTAGATCGATTGCATGCTAAAGAGAGGGCAAGGCTTTGACTGGTCCTTATGGTCCGTTGTGTCTGGAGCTCATGGAAGAGAATGGATATGCCCTGGTTTGTTGGAGTAGGTGTAGAGCTGTGATATTTTATTACTTCTAGTAAACCCCCCCTGGCAAAGTAATGTGGCTTTGGGGATCACATCCCAGCTCATTCCATTGCCAGTTCTACAGGACAAGGGCACTGGGCATGTGCTGGACACAGCTCACTTGATTTGGTAATATCAGCTGGAGTTTGGTAAAATCCTAATCACAGCCCATCCCTCAGGCATGGTTGATGTTATTTTCCACATCTTCCTTCTCCCACTCCCCCAGCCTCCCCTCTCTGCCTGCTGAGCTCTGCACAGGCCTTACAGAGAGAATGCCAAGTTGAGAGAGGGGAACTCTCCTGAGTTACACAGAGCATGTTGCACACATGTGCACATGTATGAGCACGTGCATTTCCAGATATGAGCTTGAAAATCACAGAATCACAGAATTATTTGGATTGGAAGGGACTTTAATTTTTTTATTAAAGGAAAAAGCAACACCACCTCTCCATGACTATAAATTATCAATATTTGAACGCAACAGATACACTAGAGTGCAGCTCTAGACAAGACACTTCTTGTGTAGAGGTTCCACCTCTCCAAATGTGCTATGTTGCTTGGGTTTTTGTTACAAATTAATTTTATTAGATTTTACAACCTTATCGGAATGGAAATCAAATAATTAAGCCAGATTTTACTGTTCCTCCAGTGTATTCTTATGGTAAATAATTTATTCATTGAGAATTAATTTTCAGTATCAACTCTTGGGCATCATTGACATTACTTATTAAAAATGCAAATATTAATTATAGTAAGTTATTCTGTACTGTTAAAATATTAATACTTTTTTTCTATGAAAACACTACAGCACTAAACACTATATGGATTTTGTAACGCTAAATATAAAAGACAAAAAATGAGCCAGCTTTGTTTTTCCATAGTTAAATTAAAACCTCTCAGTAAATGTTGAAAAGTAAGCCAAATTTTCTGTCAGTTTAATACACTGCCTGTACAAGTGCTTTAATTTGGGATAAATCCTGCACTGTTATAGAGCACTACCAAAAAGGGAATCAGTAAGAGCACAGGAAGGAACTAGAACACTTTCTCTAAAACAGTGATCAGACAGGAATGAGGAGCAAGAGCTTTAAGCCACTGGCAGAGGTATCAAAAGTAATAATTTCTACCTTTAATCTTAGAAAAAAAAAACAACACTTCAACATCTTATCAACCTCCCTGGGTATTTTCAAAATATATTGGATTTACCCAGTGTGTCTTAACTGCTCTTCTCATGCTTTCCCTTCTCTTTTGCTATATAAACCAAAATAAAATACTCTTCCAGGAAGAAGGCAAGCCTCCTGCCAGCACTGACACACTCATCTATTTAAAATTTTGACATGCTCAATGTAAGTGGGCTCCATATATTACAAAGTTATCTGACATCATTCCTTCAAAGGTCTGTTAAGGTGATCTAGCTCAAAATAATTATGCATTTTCAGTATATGCTGATTCTAACTGTGCCAAACATCACAATCAAATAAAGAACCATAACAGACTTAAATACAGCATTAAACCCAATTCCCAGAAAGGGGGATCCAGAAGTTCTTTTGTTCTTTCAGTCTCAATAAATATGTTTTTCCTGTTGATGGTCATTGTTAGGTGCTTTGTAAAAATCCCATCTGCTTCTACAGAGGAAAACACCCACTCAAAATGGTTTATGTGGTAATACAGCCTCATTTTATGGAAAAGGCTGCCAGTTACTGTATGATGTTTGGGTTCAGAAGACTCATATTGGAGATGTTCAAATGAGAAACTTCCAACTATAGCAAAAATCGGCGTTCTTTGTGAATACCAGATGCCATGAACTGAAAAAAAATGCTGTGGGTTCATTGGTGTAATAATTTTTTTGGCACCTGAGCTTCAAGGGCCTGTTCTTTGCTCTCACACTGGTGTGCTTGGTGGGCTTAAAAAAATCACTGCGGCCACAGAGAGAATGTGTGTGTCTATGACATACCTTTCTTTTTACAGCTGTATTGTGAAGTTCCTGTGACTGATGCCTTTGTAAAACATTTTGACATCTAATGGTACAGAAAGAGGTGACTTACTTCCCAAGTTCCTAGTGCGGTTCTGTGCCTTCAAAATGCTGTGGGCTGAAGACTCCAGTGTGGAGCACAGAAGCAGCAGAGGAAGCTTCTGGGTGAGAATGCAAGAACGCAGTCCACAGCAGTTGCTTTCAATAACAGAATTACAGACACAAGCACAGAGAGTTTATCTTGTTCCTGCTGCCATCCACACAGCAGCATGTGGAAAGAATACTTGTGTTTTTATCTGCAGATAATGCCTTGACCATTTGCTCCAGCCTTTCATTGGAAGCACTATACATCAGGGACTTATCTCCAGCCCTGTTTTGTCTTAAGAAGCATTAAGGGGAGGTGATGAGGAGCAGAGAGGTTTCTGATGGGCCACTAGGGAGAGGAGTTACTGAGTGAAAATGTCAAGGTAAAAATTCTTGGCACCGTAATCAAGACAGGCTCCCAGGACCTTTTAAAATATGTCTTTACATCTACTTACAGTCTGGCTGAAACCAGATTTACAGTCTATTTTTGCAGCTGCCAGTCTCCACTTAGAAAAGCTTTAGAGTTGGATATGGATAGTGCACTTCAAAAGGTAGACAGAAACCTTTGAAGTGCACACAGGCTGATGTGAAGGGCTGCTCGAAAGCATAGGTTTCCTCTGACAGCAGAGGTATTTAGAAATGTTAGGCTCCCAAAGGTGCTCAGGATTTCATCTGTCTAGGTGGAAAAAGCACTAGATTTTACATCTAAGTGTATTTATGTATTTAGAAAGCCCATTTTCCATGTTTACCTTGTTTCTGTGTGGGCATAGGTGAAGGAAAGAAGACACCTATTTACAATTTGATGTTTTTCCATTTAAGAATTTGTTAACAATATCTTTGTAGTTATGGCAACACTTTTGGAAAAAATCTGCAAGGGCCAACTTCTGAATCAGCATAACCCAGTTCCGGTTAACAAAACACATATTTTAACATTCAGAATTTGAAAATGTACAAAATCTGGCATTTAATTTTCTTCTTTTGAATAACTTTTTAGAAAGTTTATAGTATTTATCAAAGCACACATGTTGAACAGGTTTCAATGGAGTAGGTTATTGTGTGAAATATTTAGGTTTAATAAGAACACTGAAAAGGATGAAAATATCTTCTTCAAACTAACCATTGACAAACCCCACATCTTGTATTTATAGAGGGGCTTTTTCTTCACTTAGGACAAATAACTATCACAAAAATAAATTCAGGTGCAAGCAAATCCTCTTGCCTATAACAAATAATGGTAAAACTTTATTTCAGGAGTATTTATCTAGAGACATATGAAGGCAGCTAACTGAATAGATTTAAGCACTGTTGATACCGTAGAAGAGTTCTGTACTGCTTGCTATTGTATTTTTACTAAAAATGAGAATTTGAAATAAAAAGTCAAAATATACAGTAACAGCATTTAAAAATTACATCTTTAGGAGTAGGTTATTGTGTGAAATATTTAGGTTTAATAAGAACACTGAAAAGGATGAAAATATCTTCTTCAAACTAACCATTGACAAACCCCACATCTTGTATTTATAGAGGGGCTTTTTCTTCACTTAGGACAAATAACTATCACAAAAATAAATTCAGGTGCAAGCAAATCCTCTTGCCTATAACAAATAATGGTAAAACTTTATTTCAGGAGTATTTATCTAGAGACATATGAAGGCAGCCCCTGGAGGCTGCTGGCAATACTCTACTGATACTGTAGAAGAGTTCTGTACTGCTCGCTATTGTATTTTTACTAAAAATGAGTATTTGAAATAAAAAGTCAAAATTTACAGTAACAGCATTTAAAAAATTATATCTTTAGTAGCATTTAAAAAAAAATCTTTTTTTTTTGCAAGAGTTCTAGCAACACATTTAATATACAAGTTTGAGAAAAAAAAAGACAAAATAGTGTTTTTACTGGAGGCCTGCAGAAGGTTTGTTGCAAAAAGATGATATTTGGACAAATAATCTTTGAAACAATTTCCCCCACCTTAGCTACAATACTGTAACTTATGAGATGATTTACTAAATCTGCTGAAGTACACACAGCTGCTTGTTTAACTTTTGTTTTGATGTATGTTTGCTGTTAATTGTCGTATTGACTTATAGCTACTTTGTAACATCTTTAGTGTGAGAATGTCACTTTTAGTAATAACTGGAAAATAATATTTAAGTGTGCTTATAATACTAGAAAAGAGGTTTTTTTTATTTTTTTCTTCAACATGTGACATTCAAAAGGAAAAACATTTTGACCCTTAAAATAACCTCATATATTGTTAAGGAGGCCCTACAAGTATCCTTCTACTGACTTTATTCCCTGGATCAAGAGGAAGATAAGCATACATGTAGAAAATAAACAAAATTTAAGTTGATTTGATTTTAGAAAGTAAGCAAATATATTGAGGGCTTTTTTTTTTTTCTTCCTTACAGCCAACCACTTTTTGCTTCCAATATAACAAGATAAGGGAAAAAGAAATGTAAAGAAGCTCACACACATGGAGCAAGATCCATGAAAATATCCATGAAAAAAGGAGGATAGTTTTGCACCAGTTTGCTGGGTCAAAGCTGGCCTTAAAACTACAGTGGCTGGCAGCTGCTGGTTTTCTGCCCCATTTCAGGAATCTTGGAGCAGTTGCTGCAGTGGTTTGTGCATCTCCTTCCCCTGCTATCAGCACAGGGGCTGGTGGCCAGGGCCACTTTACTCCTGGCTGGTGTCCAGCTGCCAAAGCAGCTGGCCCCTGGAGGCTGCTGGCAATCAGTGAAAATCAAATCAGCCTCTGCTGTGAACTGGTGCTGGAGTGAACTGATGCTGGGAAAGCACAGAGTTGGTGTATTGCTCCTTCTTAGCCAGAAATGTAGATCAGCATTTTCAGATGGCTGCTTTCTGTCTCAAAAGCTGTTTCAGTCTGCTTTAGTGCTTTAGGAATTTCACATTTAGACAAGTACATTTAGTCTTCTTATAATGAAATTGGAGAGATTAAAAACTTGTAAGAGAAATCCGGCAGCTTTGTTCCAGTAAAATTGTTCTGAATCAAAATTTAACCTAAGGATGTACAAAATATTTACATGGCAGGATGAAACACCTTCTGGAACAAGTTCTGTAGGGACAAGCAAAGGAGAATGTAGCTGTGCATACTTGTCTTTTACCAGTGCTGGTCAAGCTTGGTTTCTTTTTCACATGAACAGTAAAAGAATAGATATGGGGTCCCAGTATCAGACCACACAAACAGGATCTTGTCTCATAAAGCCAATTCTGATCTCAGTTTCACTTACCTGGAAAGTTTGTCAGAATCCAGCTGAATGGCAGAGCTAATCACAACCTGGTTCATAGGCAGGAATTCCAGACTTGTCTCACTTCTCCCAGGGTACTTGACAGATGAGAGATTCCCTTTTCCTCTGGTGTGTCTTTTTTTCCCCTGCCAGGCTTGAAGGATAAGTAAAGAAAAAAAGAGTGTTTTGTATCAGTCTTCTATCTCTATCCATTCCTATTTTACTGAGCCCTGCTGCTCACTCTGCTTTGTGGCAGCTGTTGTTGGTTCCCTGCCCTATCTCTGTAAATCTAAGTCAACATTTCCAGAGAAAATGCTGCTTAATAACTTCAAAGAGTTATTGCTTCTGTCTTTGTCTGTGCATGGTACAGCAGAGTAAAGAATAAAGAACTGACACAAAGTGACCCGACCCCCATATTTGTATTGAAGACTGTAAAGAGATGCTTGTCCAAGAAAATGCAGTTTCTTTGGCAAGCATGCTGACACCAGGAATACATGTGAATATTAAAATCCCCAGAGGTACAGGGCACTTTCTAAGGAACAGGATTCAGGTGGTGAGGACCTTGTTCTTTGCCTCATGCATGAGCTGGGAGTGCAAATTCGCCATGAATTGATTTAGTAGTCTGTCAGCAAATATTACTAGAGCAGCATCAGTTTCACTGCATCTCCACAACTTGTTTCACTTTCCATCCTCTGAGCTTCCCAAACATTGCTTCCCTGGCCCTGTCTGCTATGAGATTCATCTTCAGCATCCCCAGTTCTTCTTCTCCAGTTAAAGTTTCTCAGTTGAGGTAAGCAGGTATCCCACACATGGTGCTCTATTTTTGAGGATTGGTTGCTGTGATGAAGTCTGCAATGTGAAACAGTCATTTCTTTATAACTGGTGAAGTTGAGAGGGAATTGCAGGTACTTCTCCCTGATTGCATTCCTCTAGAAACAGCCTGTCTTTGTGAGGTGGGTTAGACTTCTCTAGAAAGGCAAACAAAAAGGCCTTATAACCAAGGTGCCACTCACAGAAGAACTTACACAGGACACTGGATCCAAATGGGGAGTTCTAGTTAGGGTAATCACAAAGCAGTCCTGTGCATGTTGTCTGGGCAGCCCAGTGCCTGCAGATCCTGACTTCTGCTGTCACCCAGTGACTGAGAGGGGACCTCATCAGTGTCTGTCAGTGTCTGCAGGGAGGGGTCAGAGAGGGACCAGGCTCTGCTCAGTGGTCCCAGAAATGGGACAAGGGGCAATGGGCAGAAATGGATGCACAGGAAGCACCACCTGAACATGAGGAAGAAATTCTTCACTGTGAAGTGACTAAACACTGGAACAGATCACTCAGAGAGGCTGTGGAGTGTCCCTCACTGGAGATATTCCAGAACCATCTGGATGGAATCCTGTCCCATGTGCTCTGGGATGACCCTGCTTCAGCAGAGGGATGGGACCCAGATGAGCCTCTGTGGTTCCTTCCAACCTGACCCATTCAGGGATTCTGTGACCATCATAGCAGGTGACTGTGGCATCTTTGGTTTGATGCTCCACCCTATGTTGTTTTTGAAAACAATAAAGGGCCCAGTTCTGTCCTCTAAAAACTCCCATTACACCTTTGATGACTCAGTGACCTTCCACAAGGTTTCCCCAGTTTCTTCTTCATCCAGCAGTAACCAAATTCCCCAATGTATTCTATTCATCCACCATCCCTCAATGCTGTCCATGCTGCCCTGGCAACCAGTGCCACCTTCTCTGATCTGGGCCACAAGGCTCTCATTTTGACCATTTGCTGCTGGTTTGGAAGTTGACCTTTGTGCAAGCATGGATGACAGCTTTGCCATTTGCAGCTTGTTTTATACATACTGGCATGGTGTCCCTCATTGCAATGAAGAAAATGTCATTGTCACAGAATTCAACAGGGTTTTTTTCCCTTTGAGAAACTGCTGTTCTTGTTAACATGATTTTAACTACTGGAATTAAAACACTAGAAGCAGAAACAGGGCCTTGTTAGTTCTGCAGATATGGGGAAATTCTCCCTGTCTCAGCATTATCACAGGCCAAAGAGAAGAACAGTATTTGGATGGGATTCCTAATCAGTTACCTGCTCAGTCCAGTAGCTTTAATACATTTCTACTTCTCAACATCACATTTACCTTATTCACAGATGTATTACATTGAGAATCTTCCAACAGTTAAATTTGAGACAGGAGAAAAAGAGAAAGAGAGAGAACCCTCAGCCTCATCTTACCCCTGCCCAGAAAATTCAATACAAATATTACATTTGGAGTGCCTTGCCTTGACTGCTGATTGATTGCTAAATTCACTACTGGCATTTCTACCTAAACACATGCAGGGAATACTCTGGCCCTCTATTTTGAAGGCTTACCCAACTGTGCATCCATAAAATTGGAACAGCAGCAGTAATTTGGCTTCCTCTGGCTCTTTCAGTTTCTTTCTGGGTAGACCCCAACTGCCTTTTAGAGAGATTTGCTGCTGCTAATTTGTTTTAACAGACCATCTGTCTCATTTTGTATTCTAGAACATTCTTCCCCTTTACTTGTCATGCTTCCAGCAGAGTGAGAAGTTAGTTGGACTGCTCATGCTGCAGATAGTTACCAGGCTGCTGTTCTCTTGCTGGTGAAGCAGAAAAAATAAAAGGCCAGCCCTTCTGTGCTCCCTTTCCCTGGGCAGGAAATCCTCCACTCCTCTCAGCAGGGGAGGGGCTCCTGGCACCTTCATGGCTTTGCAAACAATTCTCTTACACTGAAGACTTTGCAAACCCCTCCTAAAAAGACAATTGTTCAGCTGTTTTCAGCTAAAGTGGGTAGGAAAGCCGCTTATTGTACAAATCCTGTGGATTTTGCATCCCATGTAAAAAAATTGAAACATACAAGACTTGAGAGAAGTGAAAACACATAAGAACTTACAACTGATATAAGGCTATATATAAGGCAAATTTTGCTGTGAGTTCATCACAGGAATCTGGAAATATTAATAATTCTTGTTTGGTTTCAGATACCTAGGTTGTTGCTGTTTCCCTGAATGGTTTGTACAAGCATTGGAGAGAAGCATTTAAGGAATCCGACTTAGAATAAGCTGAAGTACAGCCTAGAAGTGTGCATTTTCTGTAATTGCACAGTCTAAATCACTAACACTGCTGTAGATATCTTTGCTGCAGTGTTCTCATTTGACCAGATAAGTCCCCCTTTAAAGGAACTGTTGGAAGAGTTCAGGAATAATCACTTAGGAAGCCATTAGAGTCTGGCAAGAAAAGGAAGGCACACTGATGCTAATGGCAGTGATTAGTGCTCTAATTCATCAGGCAACAGGATTATCCCATCTGTGATATCTACTTGTGAGGCAGAGCTCCATCACCAGGTCACCACTCTCTGACACTGGCCCTGATTTCTGAACTCCAACCTCAGAGAATCATAATGGAATGGTCTGGATTGGAAGGAACCTCAAAGATTGTCTTGTTCCAACCCTTCTGCTGTGGACAGGGACAACTTCCTCTAGACCAGGCTGCTCAGATCCCCATCCAACCTTATGCTGAACACTTCCAGGGATAAGGCATCCACAACTCCCCAGGCAACCTGTTGCAGTGCTTCACCACTCTCACACAAAAGATTTTTTTTCTTAACATCTAATCTAAACCCACTCTCAGTCAGTCTGAATCCATTCCCTCCTGTCCTGTCACTATTTGCACTTACTGAGGGAATTCTGAGCCCACCTGCTCTGTCCAGAGCCTCATGAGGCTTTGGAAAACCACAATAAACAGGACACAAGACAACTACCAATAAAGGAGGTGTGTGGCAGCAAGGATGAAAATGAGTCCTGCAGAGGAATGTAGAAAACAGCAAATGTCAGGCCTATGTGCATCATACAAATAAAGATGCTAAAACAAGAATTATAGTTTGTTGCTTTTGCAAAGACAGTGTAGGATGCATAGGCAGCAACTGAGGGATTCTTTGCAGGAGCAAAGTGAGAAAGTGTTTCTTGTGGGCAGTTATCCTGGAGAAAAGGAAGCCCATGGGACACTTTATCCCTCTCTACAACTCCCTTAGAAGAGGGTGTAGCTAAGTTGGGCAGGGCTCTTCTCCCAGGCAACAAGTGACAGGAAAAGAAGAATAGCCTCAAGTTGCACGAGGAGAGGTTCAAGTTGGACATCAGAAGGAATTTCTTCATGAAAAGAGTTGCTAAACTTTGGAACTGTCAGGGAAGTGGGGGAGTTATCACTGCTGGAGGTGTTCAAGACTGGGCTCTTAGTGCTATGGTCTAGTTGACAAGGTGGTGATTGGTCAAATTTTGGACTTGATGATCTTAAAGGCTTTTCCAACCTAAGTGATTTTGTGACTCTCTGATCATATTAGTATTAAAATTAAAAAAACCCTGAAGCATTCACTGATTTCTGCTGAGCGCAGAAAAAGGCAGATGGTGCCAAAAGTGATGCTTACAAATAATTTATTTTTATTGCAGGGTCGGAATATAAAACAAACATTGTCTTGTTTCTCTGAAATATAGGCAATGGGACAAAATCCTGGAGATGCATTAAATAAGAACCATTGTGAGAGAAGCTGAACATTACCAGGTTTAAGTGTATCTGTCTGCTCTTTATGATCAGAATGTGCACTTCTAGAAGGGAAGTTTGTACTTTTCAGGAAACAGGTGAATTTTCAAAGGACTAATACCAGACAAACTATAATCCTACCACAAGTTCATAATTTATGCCTTTATCAATATTTTTCTGCTTTCTTTTACTTTTTCTAAGAAAGATTACATCAAAAGAGAGTAGTTCCTAATGCTGGGATTAGTCCATATAAGCTCCAAACCCAAGTAACCTTACAACTTAATTTATCCTATATTTCTACGCTCCTTGCAGGGGAAAAATTACTGGGGATTTAGCTTGTTCCATTTTTTGCTGCCTAAATTATTGCCAGGGCTCTGAAATCAGAACACAGGTTGAGGGTTTTTTTTTTCAATCTCTTTAAAAAGCACCTTTTCAAGGAGCTACCATTTGGTCTTTTTTATTTCACTGAGAAACTTAACAACCTGATAACATGGATTGAACATCATGAATATAGAAATAATCTTCTTTCCTGTCTGGAAAAGGTAGTGAAAACATAACAACTGGTGGCTTTGAGAATGTGAGTGATACTGAGATCCCAGTTCCAAAACTATCAGACCCATAACTGAATAAATAGGTTTAAATACTGTGTGGTGGAAATTAGATGCCACAGGAGAGAAATGAAGCCAGCAAGTTATTTCTCTGTGATGTAGCTAGCCAAAGTACCTTACAAGCATTGATGTGTAAAACTGTTCAGTGTTCAGGGGTTTTAAGTCTTAATAGACAGCTTGAGGGTTTAACTGTGCTGAAGTTCTGCAGCAGAAAGCACAGAATTAAACTGGCTGAAAACAATTCAGAGGGCAGTTTGGAGTCAATGCTTTAACAAAATAGGGTTAACACTGAGGATTGGTGGCTTGTATTTCAGTGGGTGTGAGCAAAACCAAAATGCCACTTGCCCAAGGAAAGGAGGTGGTTTTGGCCTTTGTCCATTTATATAAAAACTGTATAACTTCATCTGTGACTGGCCAGCCTTAGCTGAGGCTTCCCATAAACTGATTAATGCCATGGTCTAGAGGCACCTGGCAGACTTATCATCTACTGAAAACACAGAGATAATTTTTTCTTTGGCTACAAATGGATGCAAATTGAATGCTACACTGGAAGAGTCATTGGGGACTCTTGCAGAGTGAAAAATAGATAACAGAAACTAAAATAAAAGTGTCTGACAGGATTTTTCATTTCTAAGAGAGGACAGTACTTCATGATGGGCAACAAAGGAACAGATGTGTTTTAATAGGTTGCCTCATGGCTGCAAGACATTCGTCTCTTGGCTGGACACACTAGTGAGGAGCTGGCAGCATTTCTTGTGAAGTTAAGAAAGAGGAATCAAAATCAGCATTGAATCAAAGCGGCGACAAGAACGGGGACAGACAGAGGGAGTGAACAGCTCAGCATGGCTGATGGTCTGGTCAGAGCTCCGGGCACTGGCAGGGGCAGCCAGCACACACCCCATAAACTGCCTGAATACCACAGGCAGCTTTTTGACAGCATTACATGGAAGGGTGTTCCACTGAAGCGTGACAAAATTTGGGCTTGGAAAAACGGGATAAGTCTCCAGAATGCAAGGACTAAGCTTCTCCTATGGAAAATGTGGGCCAGTAATGCTGCAGCTCTTTGGCTTAATGCTGGACTCAGGGTGCAGAGCTGAGCTCAGAGAAATCCACACTCCTGTAGCATGGGACAACCTGGGATAGAATAAACCCAGACACATCTGTCCACAGCTGCAGCCACAGATGACTGCCTGTGACCCTGCTCATGCATAGGTTCCTAGGCCTTTCTTCAATATGGCTAAAATGTAACTAAAATAACAACACCAAAATGCATTTAGAAAACAGCCAAACATAAAAGCAAAACCTTCTCTTAGTAGTGAATTATTATATATTGGTTTGGAATTTAAAGATCATCTGCTTCCAACACATTACAAAATATTTGTTTTCATAGGTTTTTTATTTTCTTCCAAGTTAAATGTGGCCATGGAGACATAATTGCCAATATAGAGATACGTATTTTATTAAGGTGCTATTAGTTTAAATTTCACCACTTTTTATCAAATTTATAACCACACAGATATAGTTCACATTTTATTTACAGAAACATATTGATTTTGCTGGTTCTTACAAGGCACTTGGAAGAAACGGTGATGGAACAGGAGCTGCTTTTTCTTTCAGATGAATTAGCATGGATTTCATGGACTGTGCAAAATGGATGCATTTACAAAACTCAGCATATTCCTGCAGCTTCTCATGCAGCAGCACCCGGGCCACTTAGCACTAGAGACACACTTGCTGGAAATGCTCATGAAGAAGTGAACCATCAAGCACAGGATTTTGGCAGGCTCTCACACAGTCTAACTGAATTAATTCTGCTGGTTATACCCCCTGCAGCATTTACTTGATGAAATGCAAGTGGCCAGAGCTGCTGCACGTATCCCTCCTCCGAAGGCGGCGCTCACTGGAATTGGTGCCCAGGTTGAGCCTAGGTCAGCCAGCTCTGCAGAGGTGGGCTTTCATTTGCTTAATTGTTCTTCCTCATTTTCTCCAGCCTTGCCCATATTCTGTGCAAAAACTGGCTGAATAATTCTTGTGAAATACCAGCTAAGAATTTTATATCCCTTTTTTTGTTGCTGTTTACCAGATTGTCCAACCAGACTGGTTCACACAAATCAATTGCATTTTTTGCTTGCTCAATTAATGTTAATATTCATGGCCTTTATGATGACTTTGTGTTACTGTCTTGTGATTAATCATTAAAATTGCACTGTAACATTTTGGATGTTTGGCTAACATCTTTCTGAAGAAAATTATAAAAAATGAGATTTTACAATTGAATTACTCAGCTTGAGAGCTGCTAAATATTTTTAAACATTGATCATAAAAAAACTTTTGGCAATTGGACATTTTCAGAAGTTTCTTATATTCTCAGGTTTTTGGGATAAAATTAAAAATACAAGACAGATTTTTTTTCTTCATGAAAAAAAATTAAAAAAAAATTAAACCCCCCACTGCTAAAAATTCTGATTCAGAAGGGAAACTCTGATGTTTCATGGAAATTCTGGTGGTTAATTCTGCTGCCTATTCTATGAGATGATTACCTCAAACTGCATCTGTTTTCATACACTGTGAATAGGCCTTGAACATCAGCACAGCAAATGGTAAGACTCCAATATTTAATAGGAAATAAGAGATAGAAGAGGTAGAGCAGCACAAAAAAAGAAAACAACAATGTTGAGAAAACAAACAGGAACAGTTAAAGCTGAATTTTCCAAAATAAATTCAGTATTTACATTTTAACATTTCCTAAACTGTCAATATTTTATTATTACTTTCAATTTTTGAGCAGCCCTGAGAGTGATATGAGTTGCATATTTTGCTTTCACAATCCTGTGGATCCTGGCATTTGGCCAATGAGGTGATTTCATTTTAATAGTACTTATTGATTACAAGTCAGACCTGAGAACAAAGAGAAGATCTAAGTCAGCTTGGATACGTATAAATTTATTGAAATAGAGGCTGAGAGAATAATGTGCTGCCACACCTGTGCGTTTTTGTCTTCTGCATGGACAATCTTCATGCACACTCACAACCGTGTCAGGGTAGCACGGAATTTCTCACCCCACCTGCCTGATGCTCCAATTTGTGTTGGCACCTGGCAGCTGCACAAACACAGTTATGGACCCAGAATCATGGAATCACTGAGTCACAGAATGGGCCTGGGATGGAAGGGACCTTAAAGGTCACTGGGTGGCTGGAGCAGCAGAAAGCAGACAGGGACACTCTGTCTGTGCTCCCTTTCCCTAGGCAGAAAATCCTCCACTCCTCTCAGCAGGGATGGGGCCCTTGGCACCTTCACTTACACTGAAGACTTTGCAAACCCCTCCTGTAAAGCCTTAGGACCAGACTGGAAATAGCAAAGATAGGCAAAAGGGGCCAGGGGCTTTTTCTGTCCCCTCCCCAGTGGTAGGACAGTGTAACTCTTACTGTTGTCATGCCCAGTTAGCTGGACCACATCAAGAACAATATATTTGCTGCAGATCTCTTAGAATTATAGAATCATAGCGTGGTCTGTGTTGGAAGGGACCTTGCAGGTTATCTGGTTCTGTCCTCCTGCCATGGGCAGGGACACGTTCCACTGGACGAGGTCACCTGGCAGCTGCACAAACACAGTTATGGACCCAGAATCATGGAATCACTGGGTCACAGAATGGGCCTGGGATGGAAGGGACCTTAAAGGTCACTGGGTGGCTGGAGCAGCAGAAAGCAGACAGGGACACTCTGTCTGTGCTCCCTTTCCCTGGGCAGAAAATCCTCCACTCCTCCCAGCAGGGATGGGGCTCTTGGCACCTTCACTTACCCTGAAGACTTTGCAAACCCCTCCTGTAAAGCCTTAGGACCAGACTGGAAATAACAAAGGTAAGCAAAAGGGGCCGGGGGCTTTTTCTGTCCCCTCCCCAGTGGTAGGACAGTGTAACTCTTACTGTTGTCATGCCCAGTTAGCTGGACCACATCAAGAACAATATATTTGCTGCAGATCTCTTAGAATTATAGAATCATAGCGTGGTCTGGGTTGGAAGGGACCTTTCAGGTCATCTGGTTCTGTCCTCCTGCCATGGGCAGGGACACGTTCCACTGGACGAGGTTGCTCAGAGCTTCACCCAACCTGGCCTTGAGCACTTCCAGGAATGGGGCAGCCACAGCTTCTCTGTAAAACATCTGCCAGGGCCTCACCACCCTCACAGGGAAGATTTTTTTCCCGAATCTAATAAAAAATCTACTCTCCGTCAGTTTGAAGCCATTCTCCATTGTCCTGTCACTCCAGGCCCTTGTAAATAGTCTTTCTCCATCTTTCCTGTGGGCTCCTTTGAGGTCCTGAAAGACCACAATCAGGTCACCATGAAGCTTTCCCTTTTCTAGGCTGAACAATCCCAATTCTCTCAGCCATTCCTCACAGGAGACATACTCCAGTCCTTTGTGCATCATGGCGGCTTGTAAGTTTAATATAATAGTTAAATAATATTTATGACATATAGTTTACTTAATAGTTATTTCAAAAGTTTAATTTATCTTTTCTGAGACACAACAGAGAAGAAAAATTTAATAATCTATTTTTCTAAAATTTTTGTCTATAAAAGAAAGTAGAAAATTGCTCGTATGTCAAAGTGATGTTTTATTCACTATTATCTTTTAAAATTTTCAAATTGCTGGAATTATGTACAGGCCTATTTTGTCTTGATTTTATCAGATCAAGAGGATGAGTGCTTTGGAAGAGATGATAATCTTAAAATGCTTTTGTTTCTTCCAAATATATTTATGTGCATTTGGCTTTTCAAATTGTGCATGAGCAATACTGTTGCTATCTAACCTAAACAAATTTTATGGAATTAAGAGATAATTTATTAGGATTCTGAGGTGCTAACAATCTCTTTCATATGGCTTTTTAAGGTGCATTTATCACTATTCTGCTGAGCATAACTAAAATTTTCAAGGGTGTGAATTTGGTAAAAAATATTTTAAATCCAAATTTTACTTTATCCTGTTGAACACCTGGAGGTGCTTTCGTTTCCTTCTTCCTCTTCCTCATCTCGGCCACATGATCTTGGCAATACATTTTTGCAAGTCTTTCTCAAGAAATATTCTCAGCCTCAACATGTACGAGCTACATGTAATGGTGTGATGGGAAGCATTGAACTAGAAATTGAGGAGGTTGAGATGAGTATGTTTCCTTAGAATTTACCAAAGGCTAATCTTGGTACTGAAATACCTGCCAAATAAACATTTCTCTGCTGAGCTGTTGATCAGTTTGGCAAAAATACTTCTTTAGTATGGAAATACACTTAGAAAACTTTGCCTGAGACAAGTCCAACCAGAATTGTTGTACTTTTTGCCATTTGACTGGTGAGGCAAAACCTTCAGATTTAAGTAGGAGAGACCTTTGTGTCTAGTTTGCTATTTCATCTATTTTAATTTCACTGACTTGCAAAGCAACATTTTTGGAGTACTGGTGGTTTGTTCAGTTTTTCAAACCGGATTTGATACTTTGAAAGGCACCAGATATGTCTGAACAAAGACATTCTTATAGAGGGTGACATTAAAAAGTCAGTAAATTTAGTTTCCTTTACAGTGTCATGTTTCTTCATAGCGAGCAATTTCAGGGTTTTTTTTACTGAAGTTTTTTTGAGAAAGGAAAATAAATATTTTGAAAAATTCTTGATCTTTTGTCTTATGGACTTACAGCCAAGATAGCAGGTGTCTAACAAAATGTCCAAGTAAAATGCTGGAAGTGCAACTGGACAACATGATATATATAATAATATATTTTCTATAATTTTAATAATATTGGAAGATAATAATGAATTTCATATACTAATTTTATTCTTGTCCAAAAGCAAAGCTCCTCTGGTAATAAATTAACAAAAGCTCACTACAGTTAAAAAGTAACTGAGTATTACAGGATTTGCTGCTTTTTTTCTTCTATTCTACTCTCTTACATTATTTCAGTTGGTAAGATAGAGGATTAACAGAAGAATACCTAAGAGAACTCTTAAGCTTTCTCTATCTACTTAAAGTTTCACAATGCTGCATTTTTAAGGAGATTATTTCATATTAGTGGAATAAATATTATGCAGATATTTATTGCAATAAAATATTTTATGCATGGGGACAAATATCTAATATTAAAATACTGAAATCTGTTTCTTGTGATGGCAGTGGCGCAGAGAGAAGGAAGGAAAGCTATTGCTTATAATGATTTAAAGTAGAATTCTTGGGTATTTAGATATTCCTTGTCCTGATCTTTGTATTATGATTAAGTTAAGTCTCTCTGAAGTGGTTCTTTGGAAGAATGTTTAAAGTAGAGTTGATTGTCACAAAAATTTCCACACGGTGTCTTGCATATGTTTTTTTTTCTTTCAAATTCTGTCCAAATTTGCACATGTGGGTGAAATAATTATATCTAAAAAGTAAAGTAGTTCAGTGAGAATAACAAATCAGAACACTTTTCCCCTTGAAATTTAGAGAAATTCCAATTCTTATTCACTTCCTCTATAACCTTTCTTCCAAAACTGATTGGTGTATTTACCTAATTTTATAGATGCATCATTAATGTACTGCTCTTAATTTGTGCTCCTCATCTTCTCTCACATTTTGCACCACAAGTTTGCTTGGGAAAACTATAAAATTGATATTTGGATTGTTTTGAGGTGCTGAGTTAACCCACTCAGAAGAGTCTCTGGACCCCGTGACTGAGCTTTGTATAGCACAGCATGCCTGTCAATCTTAGACTGACAGGTTAATTTGCTGATTTAAGGTCAACTGTTTCTTAACCTGAAGAAACCCTTCCCCTTGAAGATTTGTGTTATTTCACTCCATTTATATTTTTCAGTCTCAGCCTGTTCTACTTGACATGGACCAGCTTAAGGCCTGTTCAGTGATTATGGAATAGTCCCTACTGATAAAAATTGAGACAGTTTTGTCTGGTGAAAGGATTTCTTTGTTTGTTAGGTATTAGGGGAAAAAAAAAAAAAAACACTACTAAAAAAACCCCCAAAAAACCCAACCTAAAAATATCCCCATCCTTTCTTTGTAGGTACTGCTCTTCTCTCAGTGCTTCACTTGGTTAGAAAGTACTGGAGTGCAGACAGGTTTATCTTTTTAAACTTTATTCCTCTCTGGCTATTCCCACACTGTGGCCTGAAAACATTTGTAGCCCCATCTTGCTGGAAGCCAGAGCAGTCAGATGTGATTCCTGATGATCCAGGATGTGAGGCAGAAAGCACACAGCTTTCCCTGCCTGCACTCCTCTATGGATTGCTGTATCCCAGGAGAGTGTGTAAATATAAAACTCTTTTTGCTTTGTGGTCTTGCTTTCAGTTCTTCCTGTTCTCTGACTCGTGACTTGAAGAAGAAGGCACTGGCTAGAAAAGTCTTGCTTTCAGTTCTTCCTGTTCTCTGACTCGTGACTTGAAGAAGGCACTGGCTAGAAAGCAGAGCTCCTCCTCTTCTATAAATCAACTTATAATTATATCCAAGATAAGAAATTCAAAATACTCTGTCATTCTGCTTCCCACCCAAATACCTGTGATCTCAAGTTGAACTTCAGCATACTTCCAGGGGTCCAAAGGAGCATATATCATACATTTTATTTTCCTCTAAAAAGCTGTGCCAATTCCTTCCAGCTCCCAAGCAGAGCAAGAAACAAAAGGAGCATGAGAAGGTGAAGAGATATCTGAAGAAAACTTCTCTCCTCTGAAGAGCTTCACCTGGGAGCCAGTGGAGCAAAACTGCACCCAGATTTTCCCTGTCAGATCCTGAGCTCAAAGACCTGGGCCCAGGTTTTCAGAGGTATTCAATAACTCTGAAAGTGCTATGAAGGGCCTGGATTTCTACAAAGTGCTGAGTGCTATTCCTCTGAAAATCAATTGCCTCTACAGTGCTTCAAGCCAGGCATATAAAACATAAGAACTCCAAATCACTAGTCGGTCTTAAAAAGTCTTGGCTCTGAAGCCTGCCAAGTCAGCACCTTCTTTGCCTACTTGTAAAGGCAGCCAAAGAAAGGAAATAGATGAGCCATCAGCTCCGAGCATAATTTCTACTGATTCAGTTCTTAGTTCATGAGTTAGTTGGAAGGAGAAAAGGAAAGCATATGAAGAGAATGTTTTAATTCTCATAAGACAAAATCCAAATGCCTTTAAAACAATAAATAAAGCACTTGTTAGAGGAGTAGTTACCCCTTCTGTACACTTATAAGGAAAATGAATTAATTAAATTTTAATTACTAAACACATAAAACTAGTATATTAATTAAGTGGTTTCCAGTTGCAGTAAATGATGCATCAGCATTTTTTTTTCTATATCTTATTTCACTGATGACAGCCAGTAATGGGCTTTCAGGCTCAATGAGGGCTCCAAGCACTGGGAGCAGCGGGTTGGGAAAAGCAGCCAACAAATCTTTTGACATTAAAAAGCAGAGCTCTGCCACTAATTATGTTAAAAGTCAAGTTTGCAATTGCAAGTAGATGGTCCAGGCAGCAAAGTGAATGTGGCAAAAACCATAACCCAAGACAAACCATAACCCAAAAACTATAACCCAGACAATCCATAACCCGAATCTCAGAGTACTGAAACTCTGCTATAAGACCAGCCTTTAAAGCAGGTGCTACGATTTGAAATGGTAGTGTCTATCTGACAGGGTTTGGTGGAAGATTAGCTTGCCCAGGCTCAGAGAGAATAAGAAAGTGATACAAGCAGAATGCAAACCTCAAAGGACACGCTGCTTTGTGTGTTGAAACATCCCCATCTCTGCACAAAAATTTCTTGGTAACAGCTTTTTCTGGTTTGCCAGAGGATGGTGGATTTCTCTGGTAATATTATAACTGTAGTTCACAAAGGAGATTTATCTCTCTACCCTGTGGTACAACCACATTTTAAAACTTTCATATACATATCCATCAGAGAAGTTTCACTTTGGCAAGGAATCTCGCTTTTGTTTTTTTTCCCTTACACCTTTTTTCTTTATCTGCAGCCCAAGTAAAGCCTTAGAAGATGTTCTCCAGTAAACTCACTAGCTGACATTGAACTCAGAAATGCAGTGGAATTCTTTCCCAACTTCTCTCCACAAAGACTTGGAGTTACCCAGGTGGAGTGGAAGCAAGCTCCTGACCATGCAGAAATGTGCCAGCTCAATTGTTATACCTCAGCCTGTAGACACATCAGAACATCACACAGCTCCCTCAACTTCTGCTCGGTCCTGACATGCTGCTCCAAATCTCAGCTTTAATCCCTGCATCTCTAGACAGTTTGGGCTCTCAACCTTTCATTTTGTGTCCAGTCTGTCAGTTAGAGTGCCAGAAACCCCAGCAAGGAGCCTTTTTCAGTCCTTTTTCGGTGCTTGAGTGCTGACAGATGGGCAATTCCTGAATTTCTTTATTCTCTATCCTTCCTGTTTTACCAGAATTTAGGACCACTGGGGAATTCTGGCCTGAGAGTTTCCAACTTTTCCTCACTTGTCCACAAGTAGAGTCTGGCTACTTCATGCAGGCAAATGGGTCTGCTGGGCAGATACTTGTTCAGACACTTGGGACTGAAACCCACAGATGCAAGATGGCTGAGTCAGGAGACATCTAATTAAATTAAACAAAAATGCTTGGAAGGAGTATTTGAACTCCAATTCCATTTGAGGGGCATGTGACTTGGAGCTCCTGGGTCATAAATACGTCTGCAGCTGGTGACAGCACTTACAGTGACTATTTTTTACAAAATATCTTAGTCACTGGCACATTTGTTCCTTAGCCAGAGGTAGTTTAAACATACAGATTTCAGGAAAGTAATCTGGACAATGCCAAAAGAGTAGCTCTGTGGGTTTACTCTGTCGGTTGTTGCTGTTTATTCTTCTGCAGTCTGTTTTGCCAGTTGACTTTTATTTTGGTTTTTTGCGTTGACCAAAAGATGATAAAAAATTTTCTGAAAACAAGGAAAAAAATTAAAACTAATCATAACTGCAGCTCCATGGTACAAACAGCTTCTAGGAGGTGGCTGGCAACTGGCTTGTGGCCATCATTGTTTTTACAGAATCAGAAATCAGATTTTTTGAATATTGCCCAGGGATGTCAATTAGACCACAGTAAAATGTAAAGTCTGTATTCCCCTTGTTCCTTCAGTGGCTCATCCAACAATGGTCACAGCATTTTTTTCTTTTCTCTGCTCTGTGACTTCTTAAAGTAATTCAGACAGCAAAAATCTAGACTGACTGAGATAATAGCTTTCTTTCTCTCTGCATTCTGCAGGCTGATGTGCCAGAAACCCCTCAATTAAATATAAAAGCTGAACTGTACAATTATGTTGAAACAACAAAGCACATTTTATGTGGATAGGGAGATCAATTTATTTGAATGGTAAACAGAAATTTTATCTTTAGCTCAAGTTCTTGATTTTATAAAATGTAATTTTGGAAAAAAACGACATTTCTGAGTTTTCTTAAAAAACTCCAAAAGTTTCAAAGCTTTTTCACAGTATGAATCCAGTATATGGCAAAAAGTTTGCAAGCAGCTTTCTCAGGAAAGGAACATACAAACATCAAGTTAATGGCCTGAAGATGCACATGAAAGCAGTGGCATGATGTGATCCAATCCCCAGTGCACACAATAATCTCTGCACCAGGACAGGCTGGGGTCTGCCACAGCACACCCTGTGGGTGATCACCTGCTCCTTGTGGCCATGGCCAGTCCTCACCCTGTACCAAAACCCATGCCCACATCCCCTGCTGGGGTGTGTGGCTGTGTATGGGGTCTCAGGGCAGCACATTTGGTCACATGCCACACTTTCCTTCTGTCATGCAACACCTGCAACAACAGGTGAGGAACACGTGGCTGCCCTCAGCAAAGGTCCCAGGTACCTGTGCACTGCTGAGGTTTAGGTGTCACTCCAAAAAGTCCCCAAGGCTTTAAGGTATCCAGTGCACTGCCAGGTCTGCTGCAGAGCTCTCACCCTACACTCAGCACGGCTTTCTGAGCAGCTCTTGTAGCCTAGCCAGCATATCACATCAGCCACTCTTTTACCTCTCTTTCCTCTTGTGGCTGAAATATGTGGTCAGTAAGACACTGGCAAGGATATCCTGTTATGCTGCCCTCCTGCTTTCCCCTACACCTTCCAGAAAAGTGAGAAATATGTGCAAGGTCTCTGAAAAAAAACACTGTCAAGCAGTGGAGAGAAATTGGACCCAAACAAACAAAGAAGAAAAGCTTCTACGCTGCACTTGTATCAGAGTAGCTGTGAAAGTCTGAAAGGATTCCAGCTGATGGTAGAGATGAAAGTACAACAGCTGGAGTGCCTGATATACCTGCTGCCATGTGAACACCTCATCACCATGCCACATTTTGATGAGTGTTTTTGTGGCATAAGAGGGGGTAATAATCAAACAAACCCATCTCACTAGAAGTGAGACTACAGTTAGTGTGGGACTTCTCCAGTCCTGAGGGGAAACTGGGTTTGAAAGGTAATCTGGGAATAAGCCAAAGATATGTTAAGGTAATATATTGTGAGAAGAAAGTGGTCATCTTTCCAACACACTCATTACCCTATTCTGTCTTATGCAGACAAGGTGAACAGTCTTGTCCATCTCTAATCAATACCATACCTCTCACTGGCTTGAATGGATTGGACTATATTTAGAATTTCTGTATGGATCCCACACTATCTTTTTTCAGAAACACCATCCTCTATATCAACTGGGAACATGTCAATTGAAAGCACAGGAGTTATGACAAACCTCTTCATCTGGGGTGCCTGGCAAGGTTCCAGGTGAATAATACATTGAACATGGTGCTTCTTTGTTCTCAGGACTCTGTGACCACAAAGCTCCTGGGGGGAAGGAGAACATTATCAGCTTAACAAGTGGATGCTTATCTCTGATGAAGCTGCCGCCAGAATTTTTAGGTCACATTTTCAACTGCTTTTCCTTTCAGCTGAAGCACAAAGTATTAAAATACACATAAAAGAGTTGACTTGTTTCCATACCTCACTTTAAACAATGGCCAAATCCCACTCCTCTTTTCCTGGATTTCCTGTGTTTCTAACCTAGTCCATACCTGGTCCTTGATTTTTCTTGTCATTGGGACTCAATGGAGAAATCAAATGGAACTGATCACTAAATCTTTGAAATGGTCTTCCAGAAGAAAGAGCTTCTCAAAGACTTTTTAAGGAGTGTGACCATCACTGCTGGGCAAAGTGAGCTAGAATTATGGAGTGTTGTCTTGATGCTGTAAAAAAGGGGAATCAGCTGCTCTCAGTGCTCTGAGTTATGCCAGGGAATTCCCAAAGAAATTGAGATGTGAATTCTCCAAGAGAATAGATTGACACTTAGCTGGTGAGAATTTGTAGATCAGAAGGGGAGCTAGCATCCTGCAGAAGTGCACGGGGATAGGTGTTTCATTCTTTCTTCCTGCCTCTGAGAGGTGAAGCCAGTCCTGTGCTTTCCCTGGTGGGCTCAGGGGAACTCTCAAGGAGAATGCAGTGCCTTAGAATCTACTTTTACTGCATCCAATTAATTTCTCACTTGAGAAACCTAAGTCCCTGGCACAGATGAGTGTCTTTCAGGGGGCAGAATACCCTCAAGTGTCTTAACTTCTACTGTAGGCAATATTTCTCAACCAGTTACCAACTTCTTCCTTCAGGATTGGAAGTCACTGGCAGTACATGAAGATTTGGCCAGTCCAATAGTTTCTGAGAAGTCACTCACTAAGTATTCCACTATACCTGCAGGATTACCTCATCTAATATAAGATGAAGAGCAGGTCCAATAGCCCTAAATAAATTTCAGTCCAATGATGTCTCACCCTCAGCATGACTCTGGGGTGGGAATCATTCTTGTAGAATGAAACTATAACTTTTTTTTAGACTGTGCAAGGAGTTAGGGCTTAGAAAGTTAGAGAAGATAAATGGGAGCTATTCAAACAGTACTGAAAAAAACCCTGTTGATGAATTACAGGAGCCTTCAGACATGATTGTCCAAAATTAGTGAACAAATTGACTTATAGCAATTTAGATAACAATGTCCACCTGGTCATATGAACATGATCTATGTCACTAGGGGAGGTCATGCTTCATGCTGAAGGTTATTTTAAGCTCTTCCATAATGAAAACACAGTGTCTTTGTTACGTGAAAACCATAAATACACTGCTAGTTTTTTTCAGTTTCCATGAATCGCCAGCCCAACACACTGCATGCAGAATGATCTCTTATCTTCCCTCCTCAGAGAATGATGCCAAAACATGGTCTATCATATTCTGGATCTAATATTCATTTGTTTCAAGTGAATTGCCTGGCTTGTATCAATTCCAGCATTTCCCATGTTTGCTATCCACAGTAAGACCCAAACTTTGTCACCCTTGAAAATGGAACATGGAATCTGAAATCTGAACTAAACTATCTCAGAAAACCCCAGTATTTCTATGTAATTTTTGTAGTTTCTATATGTTTTTAATGGATTTTTTCTGTGTTTTGCTCATTTTCATCTTGAACTCATCTACAGTTTTAAAAAATAAGTATTTCAAAGACAAAGCCATCCATAAACATACTAATCGCTGAACAAAGTTTATCTCATTTAATTTTGAACACACTGAGATTAAAAATGGCTTTATAAAATGGCAATGCTCTTATACCTGATGAAGCTTTCTAAATATGACTCTGTTTAAAATCTAAATTTCTTTTTATTTTTTGTCATAACTTAGTATCATGGGTTTATTTATACTATATTTTAAAAGTTACTTCCTTGGGGGATATTTTCTTTTTACAGGCTCAATTCCTATTTATTTAGAGGACTATGATTGAATGGAAACACCTGAGGAGAGTGTAAAGCACTGAACCTCATGAATGTCATTGCAGCCACGAGAACGATACTTCAGTCACCTATGTGACTCACTGCTTTTTGTAAAGGCATGAATGATTTGAATATACAGTTGGATGAGCTTTAAGCTGATCAGCTTGTGGGGTACATATGTATACAGGAGAAAAATTATCCTTTGGAATAGTATGACTGAAAGGGAAGGAGTGAAACTGTACCAATTTACATACCATGAATACCTGATTTATGCACAGTACTTGGATCAAAACCAGCTTTGATTTTCAGCCCAGACAGGAAATTGATTTGCATCAGTTTTACATATGTTGGAATTTGACTCTATTTGTTTTCTGCTGGAAAATTTCAATGCTCTTTCACCATGATGCTGCACTAGGTATACTTACTAACGGTGCTGCAAAATGCTTTTTAAATGCCACAAATACAAAAGCTAATGTTTTACTCTCATGTAGGAGATCTCATAATTTAAAGTACATCCCTGAATCTAGTCCTTTCTTCTGTTTTGTTTGTTTTTCTTTTACTGCATTATTCCTGTATTAAACCCCAAAATTTAGTAAAAGCAAAATATTGTGAGAATGTTTTCAGATTCTAATTTGATAACAGATGTTCAAACAAATATTTTCAAATCCATAAAATTGTATTAAGCAGCATCTTCTTTTTATTTACATTTTTAATGTGGTACGAAATTAATTTTGGTACCAGAAACAGTTGCCAATAATACTCTGAACTTAAAACCCCAGTCTTTTGAGTTTCCAGTTCTATAGTCATTGATCAATAAACCTCTTGTTTGATGCAGCAATGACTTTTAAATAGATGTATGCACAATGCAACCCTGACATCTTACTAAAATTTCTAGATTCAGCTGAATAATTTTTAGGATAACATATCCCCTTCTTCTTGGATCCTGCATTCTGGGTGTAGTATAGCTACAATTCTCTCTGTCTCTCTCTCTCTGTGAGATTTAAACTAAAACAAAACTCTAAGAAGTCAGCCTTCTCCAGTTTTCCACTAAACCCCACCTGCTTTCTTCCATTTACTGAGTGTCTGCAATGTAACTAAAAGTGGTCATTTGAAATGAACAGGCACAGCACTGCCAGCTGCCAATGATGATACATTTTTACAGTGTTTTTATCTGAGTTTCAGTGGAAAAATAAGATATTTTTGTGCCTATTTTCCTCTAGTACAGTACACTGCATTTTTTTTTTTTTGAGTCTGGGAACTGCAGCATACATCCTTGTTCCTTAGGTTCCTTAAATTAATTGAAAAAAACAATTTTCTGGCTCCAGATGGTACCTTGCCTTAGATACTATCTCTTTCTCTCTGAAAATACTGATTTTCATTTATATCTATTTCAACCTCACTACTGACCCAGATATTAGATGATGCTTTGTGAAAAATCATTCTATAGTAACTTGTTGCAGGAAATTTCTGGGAATCTGGTGCTCAGAACTGCTGCGTGAGACCTGGAATGAGAAGAATGTTGGAAGTCCTGTGTTCCTAAAACACAGTGATGGGAACAGGATTCTGAGCCAGAGCTTTGGCCACTTCCTTACAGCAATCACTGCAGAAATGCGTAAGATAGATATATTAATGTTCTCAGGGATTCTGCAGCCTTTCTCTGTACTCCCTCCTTTTCTGTATTTCCCCTTTCGTGCCTCACTCTGCACCGTGGCAGCTTCTCTCCCCAAATCATCACTGACTCCTGCCAGGGAAGGAACAATCAGCTCCTGCTGAGAGGAATCACCTCAGCCAGAGCACAAGGAAGGGACTGGGGGGAAGAGGCAGAGTTCTCCCTGTTCCCAAACATTCCCCTTCATATAATGCACAGCAAGCAAAGCAACAACACGGGCTCTGTCCAACACAGATGCATGGCTCTGCAGCTCCATATGATATTCCTTGCCTGCCCTCTCTGCTGAGACCTCTGCACAAACAGTTTTTCTTTCAAATACAGACTCATCAATATTTAACAGCCAGGCTACTGCCAAAGCAAACCTTGAAATAAAGTTTAGCCAGATGATCCAATTGCCTTAAGTTAGCAGTGAACTCAAACACACAGCTGTTCAAAAACTAAAAGGTATTCTCAGCAAGGCTATAATTTAGGCAGCATTATCTTAAGGGATTTTTAAGCTCATGAGAAGCATGATTTGTGTTCATAGCTCAAGGGATTTGCGTAGATAACACATAAATCTATTAGCAAGCAGCAATAGCTGCAGCACTCACAGTCAATTGTGCACTGTTGTAAAAGCTGGGTGGCAGGGACCACAGTACTCACATTTTGGCTGGGGAGGTGTGGCTTCCTGGGGGAGGTGGAAAAAATATAAATAAGTCAGTTATTCTATGATCTGCTTGAAGAAAATAGGGTGTAAAAACCTTTGCTTCATTTTCAGCTAGCAAGGTTTTATTTCAGTCTCTTGCATGTTTGTGTGGTAATTAAGTTGAAGTAGAGCCTGGCACATCTAGCTGGCAGAAACAGATTATTTGTTTGGAAGATGCATTCACAAAATCAATATGAATCCATTTGTGAAAGTGGAGTAATTTAGAGAAATACCCAGTATCCTCATTTCAGTTCTGCCTGTTTACTGAAAACAGTGTGAAAAGAATTGGAAAGGCAATATACACTTAAACACCTACATTTAAGGACTTGCCAGACAAAAGATTGTGCAGTTATTAAGCAATTTTTTTTTCCCTGGATCCAATAAATTCCCTCTTTTATACCAAGAATGACTTTCAAAGAGTTTAATCAAAAATACTTCATGTGAAATCCTGTCATAAATCTTTTGATGAGTTAAAGTTTATTTTTAAACTTGTATTCCTCCAATTTTAGCTCTCTTTGTGGGGGACATTTGACTTCAAGTCTGATACCTAGCTCATCCTAGAAGTTTTCAGAACAGTGAATTACATTAAAAAAAACACCAAAAAAGCCCAAAAACTCTTTGCAAGAGCCACAAGATTACAAATGCAAATTAGTATGGTGCAAAGTTTCATTGGTATATATAAATATGCTCTTGCATTAGTCATGGTCCTTGCCATTAGACAGGTCCAGCCTTATTTTCTGTAGGGAACACAAGGATAATGGCACAGCTATACTATCATAAAAAATTGTTTGTGAATGCTAATACCTGGAAAAATTTGGCCACATGAGGCATTATGTGAAATCCTCCTGATCACACAAAATGTGGAGCTTTCATTTGGCTTAACATTCACTTGAAAGCAACTGGCATTTGGTCTACTGTAATTAGTAGGTAAAGGTAATATAATAAAGGAAATATAATAATGGTAATATAATTATGTGGTAAAGGGTCTGGAGCACAAAGTCTGGTGAGGAGCAGCTGTGGGAGCTGGGGGTGTTCAGCTGGGGAAAAGGAGGCTCAGGGAAGAGCTTATCACCCCCTACAATACCAGACGGGAGACTGGAGCCAGCACAAGAGGAAACAGCCTGAAGTTACACCAAGGAAGGTTGAGATTGGATGTTAGCAAAAAATTTCTTCATTGAATGGGCTGTCAAGCATTTGAACTGTCCAGGAAATTTGTGGAGTCACCAGCCTTGGTTGTATTTAGATGAGTAGATGTGGCACTGATGGACATGGTTTGGTGGTGGATTTGGCAGTGCTGGGTTAATGATTTAACTTGATGATTTAGAGTTCTTTTCAAATCTAAATGATGTTATGATTTTGATTCAAAGCCTTCAGGCTGTTAACCATGGTTTAACTTTGTTGTTTCACAATAACTTGCCTTCAGCTGTGAAATCATCTTAAGAAGCCTCTATTTTGAGGTTTTTTTGCCTTGTTTTCCTCTACCTTCCCTGGCTGTTCACCCAGACAACTGCACTGAGCAGCCATCATAATTGCAGCTGGTGAACTGACCTGAGCACTGAATCAAAAGTAAATTGTCCTGCCGAGTCAGCAATATTTCACAGAAATCTGTGAGTCAGTTCACTCTGTGGACCTTAAAAGCTACAGTGGGACAACACCCAGCACAGAAAGGCATCTGGGGCACACAGTCAGGGCGTGGATTTGTTCCTTTGCTCCAAAAGACACTTAGGCAGCACATGGAGCAATGACCTGCCATGGGCATTCCAGCAGCTGTGTGAGAACTCTGCTTCAAGGAATTCTTCAACCTTCCCATTTTTGGCTTTATGGGCAAATTATCCTATTAACATTCAGCTGGGGTAGTAGGAATCCAGCAGGGATGATGTAAAAGTTTAGTAATTCCCTAGAATGTACACATCTTACTATCCCTGTGGCAGCATAGCCCTCCTGAGCTGTTTTTCTTTACTACATACCTCCCATGGCTTTGAAATACATTCCCTAAGCAGGTAGATGTTTGAGCTATGACTGTTGTTGAGGCTGGTTGCTACAACACCTTTTTAGAGGTTGTGAATAATCCCAGGGATACAGCAGCCACAGCTTCTCTGGGAAACCTGTCCCAGTGTCTCATCAACCTCTCAGTAAAGATTGTCTTCCTAATATCCAACCTAAACCTACTCTCTTTCAGTTTGAAGTCATGAAAGGAGTTTTCAGCTGTTTTTTTTTTTTTTTTGTTGTTGTTTGTTGGGTTTTTTGTTTGATTGGTTGGTTGGTTTTTTGTGGGTTTCTTTTTTTTTTTTTTTTTTTTTTTGGAGAGGTTAAATAAGGTAAGTGGAGCATGTAGTGAAAGACCATAGAGAAAGAGTTAATGTTCACACATTTTATATGGAATATGGACTCACATAAATGACCATGTCAGGAATGTACCAGCTTTTTCTTTTGAGTTCTGGAGTTCAAAAGTTTTAAACTATTCTGAAGTATACTGCCTCTATTCAAGTGAGCATGGAGACTTGGAAGCAAGGATATATGGTGGAAACAAATCCTCTTGTATCTCTTTCAGCTACATACACTTTGTGTGGCACTTCAGCTCTCTGGACAGCCTGGTTCTTGACAAAGTCACACACTGATGTGAAAACAGAAGTTTTCCTAACTGCCTCTAAAACTGCCTGTAAAGCAATGGTAATAAGCTGTACATTTGTTCAAGTTCTTTTCCCATATGGGCAGGAAATGAGACCATTCTTTCAGCCCCATCAGTAAGAGACAAATGATGTGGAAAGCAATTTCTTGTGTACCCTTCAAGAGCTGTCTGAGCTGTGACCTCTTCTCTTGCTATTTTATCTTGCAACTTGTAAATAAACAAAGCTTTCCTAAGCAATTAACTTTGCAGCACATTCTGTGCATTCTCCTTAACTTATCCCTCTGTGGAACAAGTCCCTGAAATGGGATGGACCAGTTGGGAGAATCACAGACTGGACCTGAGCACCTCTGTTCTGAAATAAGGTTGTTACCTTCCTTTTCCTTGTGGCTGTGATCAATCTTATGGAACTTCATTTTATCTGAAAGATGTTTTGGTTCAGTCCTATTACCATTACCTTGACATCTCACATTTCTTCATTGCTGATAAACTCTACTCCTTTACCTAAAAATGATAATCAATGATTCTGAAAAATTAATTTAATCTAGCTTTAGTACTCATAAAGCACTCACAAATTATTCAGCTGCTGATCACAAATTATTCAGCTGCTGATCACGGGTAACTTTAGGACAACTCCAGACACAGGAATCAGGCTGAAGTTTTCAGCTTACACACACCTGACTTTTCTGATTTTTCTAATAATTATATACATGTTATTGTCCTAGAGCAAAACAAACAGCCCTCCCAGTAGCGTTAAGGACTAAAGCTGACCTTGTTCTTTGGACAAAGGTGTCTAGCAGGAGCAAGTAGATTCACTAGCAGTGCATAGACTTAGAGACATCTAAATTGTAGAGCAGTTTTGACAAGGTAAAAACAGTGGAATTAAATTCTGGATGATTTTGACCAAAAGTTTCATTTACATATTCTTTAGTTCTTTCAGACTCCCACTCAGGAGTGCAGAGATGAGTGGAGTAGCTACTCAACAGAGCCCAGGATATTACCTAATTTTGTATTTGATGCTCTGCTTGCCTTTTGCCTTGTGAGGCAACTGTGGGCTACTTTTTCATCTTTCTGTGACTCAGCTTCTCCCTCCCTCATCTCAATTTGGAAAAGATCCCTTCCTTTTTATGGATTTATGAATAATCTACATGTATGAACCTTGAATTTTAACCTTCATTTCTGCATGATGGCTTTTAATCTATTTTATCACAGAAATGCATTAATTTACTACTAAAATAGAGTGACTTTTTATTCCTTCTTATGAATAATCTACATGTATGAACCTTGAATTTTAACCTTCATTTCTGCATGATGGCTTTTAATCTATTTTATCACAGAAGTGCAAGTAATTTATTGTTTAAATAGAGTGACTTTTTATTCCTTTATAAAGAACAGGACTATGAATGATACCTGGGTTCCACAGTGGATTTTTAGAGAGATTTCAGTGAAATAAGACACAAAAGTAAAATAATGCTACTTTTGTTATTAATCCAGATCTTTTTATTCCTTTATAAAGAACAGGACTATGAATGATACCTGGGTTTCTTAGTGGATTATTAGGGATTTCAATGAAATGAGACAAAAAAGTAAAGTAATTGCTACTTTTGTTACTAATCCAGAATTATACTTGTATATTAAAACAAGAGTTGCTACCACATAAAATACTACAATTTGAAATTGAATCTATTGTTTATTCAGAGATTAGCAAAAAACTAAGTCATTAGTGTTCCAAGAGTACAAATGAAACTCAAGGTAAATGCAGGGATATAATTTAAATCTCATGGATTATTTGAGTAGGATTACTGAAATTTTAAGAAGAGATCCCCTCCCATTATGTAGAAAGCCACTCTGAGCTACATAATGCTGTTGAATGGATGTGATGGGCTTGTGGATGAGGTGTGATTAAAAGAAGAAGAAAGGCAGGATCTTGCTTTGGGGAAGAGGCAATAGATTAGCATGTGGTCTAGATGGTTTAAGTGGTTGATAAAAAGGCTAGATGAGTAGAAATATCTGCTAGGCAAAAAGTTGAAAGTATAATTGTAGGAGGACCAGCTCATCTTTACCTTAAATAGATGCTTTTCAAATCAATTAATTATCAGCAAAATAATCCACAGAGAACTTTAATGAAAAATTGCAGATGAATCCTCTTTTACTTGTGCTGTGAAATTGTTTATACAGAGAATGTCAATTCTGTGGGCCACTTAGAGAGGAATTAAATGAGCAGGGTTTCTTCAATTTTCTTTGCTAGACTAAAATGAATTACTAGCTTGCATTCTGCTTTCAAACCGAAACATAGCAATAAACACATCTGAAAAATACTGACAATACTTTAGACCACTGCAAAAACATATTCGGATTAATTCATGGCTTATATGTAAAAAATATCTACTTCAATTGTAAATAAAATTGAGGTATCAAAATAGATAAGGACTAAAAATTAATACTAATAAATACCTTGGAATGAGTTGATTGCAAGACTCCATGAAATCTGAAAGGATCTGCCATGTTTAAATAAAGCTTTGGCCAATGTGTTACTTGAATTGTTTTTAATAACCATACTTTTACTTTAAAGTGTAAAGCTTGGCCAGTGTTTGATTAATTCATCCCTTAGCTGTACTGTTTTCACATGTTCAAAAGCTAAAAAGCAAAGATTCTATAATAGTACAATGAGACTAAAAATCTAGTCCTTGGTTTCCAAACTCAGGTGTTGTCTGTTATCAAGCATAAAGCCAAGTGAACTTATCATATATGAACACCATAATGTTTCCAAAGATGTCTTTAAATTTGTAATTAAAGTTGAGCTTTACTAAGCTGAAGAGCTGAAAAAAGGGCAGTGGACTTTGTGCTTCCAAAGATTTATAGGGACATCTGTACTGAGCAAAGAAGAGTTCACAAAACCTATTAATTGATACCAAATGGGACAGGGGCAATATTCTGTTGCAGACTGATTCTATCCAGAGGCACAAGCTTCCCTAAGCATCCTGCCATATTGCTGTGGTCTTGGATAGACTGAGCACCTATGGCTCACTCCACTGCTGATCCACATTGCTTCTGGCTCTGCTGGAGGATGGAAATGATCCCACCGCCTGTCATTTTAATTTCTGTCAAATTGCCAGCCTCTTCTTCAGTGCATGGGATTCCTATCCCTATCTCTGCTGAAAGACAGTGAAACTAGGACTTGTGGGAATCAGCAGAAACATTTATGAAAAGAAGGACGCAGAAATTTTTGTAACTCTTTCATGAGAAGATTCCCTGAAAACACTAAATAAATGGTGTAAAATTAAACAATATGGGTATTTATCCTATTTATGCTAGAGCTCATAGAACCTATTCAGTTAGGAAGTCAAGAATTTGTTCTCTTTTTAAAGAATATATTCTGTTTCTGCTTAAGTCATTAGCATAGGACATGCTATTCTAATCACCTTTGGCAGAATGCAAATAAAACATGCAGTTTCCTATTCTTTCTCTCAAGTTCCACCAATACTGATTTGCTAATTCACTCTGGCAGAATACCAGGTGTCCCATTGTGTAAATATGCTTTTACTCATAAGGTGAATGAAAAGTTCAATTTCCCATTACTATTTTTCCCATCATTTGTTTGTAGTATCATATTTTGCTTTATGCTGCTCTTTCCCACAGAAATAGCCCATCTGCAATGCACAACTGAGGACAGGCAAGGTGTTTCATTTGAGTGTGCCTTAGGATATTCTTGCTTAGGAAATAGAAATGCTCTATTTTATCAGTACCCTTACTTATACTGATTGTTTAACTAGACACAATTAATGGAAGAAACAATCTCCTGTATCCCTCTTACAGGAGATAGCAGTCCTGTGACACCTGAAAGATTCTTCAATAAAAGGCACAGTGACTATACTCCCTTCCAAATCCTCAGAGAGACACTTCTCTTCATGAGATCACACAATTGCTGGTGGAAAGCCCTGATTTCCTTTGTATGAATCTTCTGCTTCTTCCCCCATTCCCCTGCAGACCAGCTTCCCCTCTTATAAACAGCATTGTTACAATAGCAATGCTGTTACCAGGTGACCTTAACGATGTTGCTAATCAGGTTCACTAAAAATTGTAGTTAGCAGGTTAACCAGGCTTTGAGAAATAATTAAAAAAATTATGTGTAATAAAACTCTTCAGTGGAAAAGTTCTCCCAAAGTCAAGCACAGACAAAATTTCCTTTCTGTCTCCTAGGTCTCACTGTGTTCAACCAGATTGTGTGAAGGAGATAGATTTTAAATTACAAACTTCAACACCTTTGCTTTAGCTAACATGTTCATTCACTTTGCAATTTGTCAAACTGAAGAGAGTGGCTTGGGCACTCAAGATGAGCTTCTTTACATCAGTAGGAAAGAAGGAATGGGAAATGCAGATAGAGACACAAGGTGCCATTTATCCCAGTCCTGTAATTTCTTTCCCTTCCACAAACATGGTAGGAATCACAAAAGACCAAAACATTAAATACAGAGGGCAATATCTAAGGTATCTGCCATCATCAAAGATTTTGTGAATGCAGTAATAGGAATTGCATTCAGTGAAAGTATTTCATATTGCTAGGAAGTGAACCTTGATCTTTAATGCCACATGGGACACAAATGCCCTGACCGTGGTTTTGACCCAAACACCTGTGAAAACTTCTTCAAGTGCACTCACGGGTTGAAGAACAGTGGAGGAACAGGGCCACTGCCTGTAATTAAGAAGATACTGCCTGGATCTCTATAACTGGAAGTGTTTACAAAGGTGCAATGTCATTTATAAGGCAAGGGGACCTCACTACTCAGGTTTCCATTAGAAGGGAATGCTAGGTGGACAGTCATAGGAAGGATAAGCACAGTCTTCTCAGGCTGTACCATCCAGGAACCAGAGTGTCTGGCTCCATCACACATCTGCCCTACAGAAGACATCAATCATCCTTCTTCTGGATTCCTTCCAATAGGCACCTCCCCTCCTCCTTGCATTAACTGGGAAGAAAAAATGCAACAAACTAAACTATGCTGTCATGTCTCTGTTTCCAAGACTTTTTGTTTGTTTTTAGGTACCTGGGTTGTTAAAGCTTCTTTTCCATTTCTTTACAATTTCTTAGACAGAAATGCCAATAGAAACCTGGGCTTACTCTTAAAGAAGCTTTATTGATCTCTGCTCAGCCAGTTCTAGGAAACTACTTAGGAATAGCTAGAAATGGTGGAAAATGGCATCACAGTGGCTGTTTTGGCATGCTCTTAACTGCCCACCCACCAACACAGCCAGTGCAAGAGGAAAAAGGGAGACAGAGAACACAGTGCAAAGGTTCCGCATCCAGGTCATATCTGCTGTCCAAAGAAAGCAGCTTTCTTTTTCTCTTGTTCAGTGTGAGGCATTTTGCTAAGTGTATTTTAACATGACAAGCATCTCACGAGACTCAAAACACACATCATCATCTTGCTCTGTGAATCCAACGACCTTGCTCTCGCATCCGTAAGGGTAGATGGATGACATTTCCAGCATTTTTCCCTGAAGAAAGAAGACAAAAGACATATTAGAAGTCTTAGGGACATTTCAGGCAAGCTGCAAGCTGAGAAATGTGTATAAAAATGAGTCAGTTTAGTAATCACTCCAGGCAGCACCTTTCCCATGGACTGTCAGGGATTAAATGAGAGAAAAACATGGTCAGGAAATAGTTCTGGTCTTACACCATGTGTTATTGCTATACACTCATTAGAAAGGCTGTTTAATACTAGGAAACTTGTTCAAATTCACATAATTTATTACGAATTTTTTAATAAGCTTCATTATTAATACTGTATTGCATATTGTCTGTCTGGCTGCGCTTGCTTATCCCTAATAATTAGCAAAGTGACCTGGCCTCTACTTCATAAACACCAGGCACCAAAGAGCATCAACAATCAACTTCTGAAGAGGCCGAGTAACAAAATTGCACAGCAAGTGTGTACACTTAAATGGTGATGATTTTTACAGCTTGCAAATCACACAGGCAAAAAACTAAACCAAAACAACCAAAAGGGGAAAACAGAAAAAGAGAGTAACAATCCATCAGTTTTTTGCATCCAATTTTTACAGCTTGCAAATCACACAGGCAAAAAACAAAATCACACAAACCAAAACAACAAAAAGGGAAAACCAGAAAAAGAGGCTAACAATCCACCAGTTTTTCCATCAGCTGAGGATGAGGAACTCAGATTTAACCTACAGCTTGTCTAAATTTACAGACTTTGTCCTATAACTAAAATTTTGCAAGCACAAAGTGATAAATGGATTTGTTACAGTGTCAGAAATTGTCTTTCACATAAGAGGTCAAAGAACCAGGATGATTATCTCAAGACAACTTAGTAAATGAAAAGAGTTTGTCATTAACTGAGGCCAATCCTTATTTGGAGCAGCAAACAATGTGTTTCAGAGGCCAACAGTTGAAAGAAACTGCCTGAAAATTAAAAGCACTTAAAAGTCCTTTGGGGCCAGTTGGAGTTCATTACATTTTTGTTACACATATTGTTTACTTTGGCACGTTAAGCTATCCAGAATATTCCATCAGCTTGAAAGTGTGCCTTAGCAACCTTTACAGCTTGGTTCTTGTCTGATCCACAGGGAGGCTGATGATGCTGCACATGATAGTGCTCCAGAAATGGCCCCATTTCTGCACTAAACACTGCCAAAAAGAGCAGCAAACATCTTCTCAGTCTTCAAGTACTGATATCTTACACAGTTCTGGATGAAGTAACTACTATTCCATGGGAGAGAATGAAAGCTTCTACGCCAAACCCAGTTAACACTTTCATTTATAATATATTCTTGCAACCTGCTCTTGACATTGACATTACCCTCTAGAGTTTACTGCAAAGCTTCTGTATGTAAAAAGAGCACCAGCCATGCTTGAAACATTCTGCTGTTCGTGTGGAAATCCATTTCAGAGTCAAAATCACCCTTATCCAAGCAGGATTTGCACTGTATGGGACAGAGTTCTACCCACACTCCATCCCAATGAGCAGATACATCCTGTCGTGTGGCTTCTGCACATCTTCCCAGGCTCAGACCAAGGCTAAAGCAAAAAACATGTGAATGATCCCATGCACGGCAAATATGCAGAAGCAAATCTCACCTCCTGCATTTAAGAAATTGTATTTTCTGCAGTCTACACAATTAATCTGTATTAATACGCTGTTGTGGCTGTCATGTCACATACTGTTTTTTTCAGTCAATAACACGACTTGTTTGTTAGGTAGGCTCAGTTCATAATTTTGGAAGCCTGATACTGTAGAAACCTACAGGGGATTAGTGTTAAATTAAAACCACCTGTGGGAAAAAAAAAAGGTCTTTAAGACCTCTGATGTTAGGTCAAATATTGCTCATCACTGAAGATTTTTCCTGAATAAAGGAGAAAAGACTCACCTGATTGAGCAAAGAGTAGATCAGCATGACTGAGAAGGGGAATGAATGTGGCAGAGAAATTCAGGTACTGTGAAGCAAATGATGCAGAAATCAATGCAGAATGGAGGAGTGGAGCAAAACAGCCACCACATCACCTTGGAGAACAGGTGGCTCTTTAGAAAGAATGAAAAAAGACATAAATGATCTTCAGGACGGAAGGAATATAGGGAACAGGTGTACCTGCTTCACAAAATACCTAAGTGGAATTGTAAGCAGGGTAAAAGCTGGAAAGACCTATGAACTGTGTGAGAGACGAGAAACATGATATTTGCACAGGAGACTAACAGCTAATAACAGATCTGTCAACAGAAAAGTTATGAACAGAAAAGGTTTAGAGGGAGAGAAGTTTGACTGTGAGTTTAGTTGGGACACAGGGAAGCAAAGTTCAGTGATTGGAATTACTACTTCTTGTGGAAGATTTCACTTTGGATGTATAAACACAAAGCAAAACCTACTAGTCAAATGCCAGATAGGATATTTTAACACAGTGCCCACATCAATATATATGGAAATAACTGGAAATAATGTCTAACTCCTATTACTTTCCCTAAGAAATTAAAAATCACAACTACTTATGAAAGACCTATACTATTTATCCTGGGACAACAACATAATTAAAAAGGCCTTTCCTCTTGTGAGTAAAATTTATGCTAACTAAGCATCATTTATCAAGTCACCAAACTAATGCTGAAGCGAAAAAAAAAAACCTCCTTCATTTCACTTTCAATGAAAACAAGATGGAAGGAAAAAAACCTGCAACTGGAAAAACTGATAATTACCAGGGTTGGGACACAGGGAAGCAAAGTTCAGTGATTGGAATTACTACTTCTTGTGGAAGATTTCACTTTGGATGTATAAACACAAAGCAAAACCTACTAGTCAAATGCCAGATAGGATATTTTAACACAGTGCCCACATCAATATATATGGAAATAACTGGAAATAATGTCTAACTCCTATTACTTTCCCTAAGAAATTAAAAATCACAACTACTTATGAAAGACCTATACTATTTATCCTGGGACAACAACATAATTAAAAAGGCCTTTCCTCTTGTGAGTAAAATTTATGCTAACTAAGCATCATTTATCAAGTCACCAAACTAATGCTGAAGCGAAAAAAAAACCCTCCTTCATTTCACTTTCAATGAAAGCAAGATGGAAGGAAGAAAACCTGCAACTGGAAAAACTGATAATTGCCAGGGAAAAAAATTACCATCTGAAATAACCTTGTGAACAAAGTACGTTTAAAGCATAGAAGCCAAGTGTATAGCTCTTGGAAGCAATGTTGATTTACACCACCTGAGAATCTGCAATGTCCACAAGACAACAGCAGACTCTTTCTTCCAATCACTGAATAGTTCTTTCCACAGTACTGTTGTATTATAATATGACTAGGAAATGTTGCAAATGGATCTAATTATTATTATAATCTTAACAATATAATCTTGAAGTCCTTGTCAAATGTTATTTCCAAGACATAGAGAGATGTCCTACAGGCAGAAGAATTAAAATAAATAGATTAAATAATTTCCTACTGGCGAGATATCCTAAGAAGCTAATAGGTTTAGACTCTGGATTGGATTCTGTAGCAAAGATATTTGATTTACTTGTCAAAATTTAAAGATCTTACAGTCCTCCATCAATCACTATGAAGAAGATGGGTTAATTAGAAAACCCAAACTTAACAATTACAATTCAGACAATATTTTGGCAATGTGTATTAACTAGAGGTCAAGTAGGACTGTGTCTTCAATCTAATATTTTACATCTAGTTATTACTAGTCCATGTACTCCACTGTTTCAGATACACAATAGTAATTCTGGTTTTTAAAAAAATGGTGGCTTCCAGGTCTAGCAAACTCTGAAATCCTCCAAAATTTGGATGCCTGGCTTTTATTTGTGGCTGCTTGAGTGATGAATACTGAAACCAAGAAGAGAAAGTAAATGAATCCATGTCTGCAATGACTGGATTTTCCCAACTTTCTCAGCCTGCTTTCACCTGTTTTTAGAAAACTCTCCCAATAATTCTTTATCAAAAATCTACTCTGTCTGTAGAAAAAAGTTCATAATTGCTTCAGCTGTGTAGGGATCTTATGGTTTGAAGTATATCACTCTGGAAATAAGCACAGTCATTTAATTTGACCTTTACAATATTTGAATAGTTTCCAGATGACTTCCAGACAACAACAGTGCATAATTCTTGCCTGATAAAGAGAATCAAGTTATTAAAAATAAAAAAGTCTCCAAGTGCATAAATAGTATGAAGCAGGTCAGTAATATTCCAGTACGAGCCAACATTCCTTATCTTACATTACGTTGATAGTGCTGCCATCTGTTCCACTTTTAAGTTCCAGCTTTAAAGCTTTCAAGCCAAAAGAGAAGCAGTATTTTATTAGCAAATACTTTCTCCTAATGTACCATCTGCTTGTGAGCCGTGTAAAAAAATCACCTTTGATACCTTTTATCTTGCAGATGTTTCTCTGGGACACAGTCTTTGGTGGTGCTAAAGAGACAGTGATTCCCATGGAATCTGCTTTCTTCCCTGCCAGAGCACCTCACACTGTGAGGGGGAAGAGAGGGAAAACATCCACTCCTTTTGGTGCCATTGGGAGAGAGAAATGGTGGAAAACAGAAGAGCGGCCATGGGAGCTGTGGAGTTGGCCTCTGTCAGCTGTGAAGTCTTGTACAACCACCACTGATCTTGTCAGTGAGGATACTGAGATTTCTTATCAACAATAATTTAACATTTCTGTGCATGCAAGATGTTTTTGCACCTCTGTAGAGCATTACCTGCAAAACCCACTCCTGCTCAGTGCACAAAACCCTGCTGCCCCATGAATCATGAATTTTTGGACATGAACCATCACATCTGAGGTCCTGAAGACAGATCTTGAGTTTGTAAATGATCACATACAATTCCAGACTGTGAGTTCTTCTGAGCAACCAGCAAACCGAAAGCAGTGTTATGGTCACTCATATTTTTGGGAATGAGTAGAATTATGGATAAGCTTTGCTGTTACTGTCAGTAGGTACCTGAACCCTGAGCCTTGCAATGCTGAGGTTTAACTCTCCGCTCCAAAAACCACTGTTAAGTCACCGTTTCTGTGCCTTGGGTGGTAAGTTATGTAGATGTTTTCTTGTTTATCAAGCATTTTGTAAGGATATTGCCCTGCAGTCAGTGGGAAAATCAGGTGTTTGAGATGCTGAACAGAAATATGGCTTGCTGCAATTCACAAGAAATGAGAGCAGGCAGCAAATTATGTCTGAAGAGTCCTTAATGCACAAATTAACTGAGGGACAAGGTTGCTTTAACCGTTCATCACACAAGAGGAAAAGTTAATCACTTGTGCACTTTCCGGTGCAATTCTTTAAACAAATTAATTTTTAATTATAATAATTAGCATCTAACATAAATTGGATTGTATGGCTTGTCTGTATAGCTTGGGGTGCTTTATGGTGGCTGCCATGCCTTGTGGGCATTCTGTTTGTTAATAAACTGTTGTGTTTTTTTTTTTTAACCCACTTGCACTAGTATTTATTTCATGATGGTAGAAAGGGATTGTGCGAACCCTTTTAGAGGAGACAGCTCATTCCAGAGTGTCTTCTCCTAAATCTGTCTCTAAATTGAGGGACTGTGGTAAATACTCTTACACTCTAAATACTGTTATGGGAATAGACAGTATGTAGTATGCTTGTCCAATTAGCATTTTCACAGACAAATACTCCAAATTATTTAATGCAAAAAACCCCGTATTAATAATACAGTCAAAGTTGTTAGATGTACAAAAACCTTCCTAGTACTGACCCCTTGCCTGTGGTGGTGTCCTAAATCTCATGTCTCATTCCACTTCATTCCACAGCTTTCTCCCTACCCCCTGCTCCCAGGGAAGGAGTGAAAGCTGCCCTGCAGTCCCCCAGTGTTGCCTGGGGCTGCCATCCCTTCCCTGGCAGCATTCCCGGAGGAGGAGCTCGGCAAGGGCACTCTGGGAACCCAGTTCAGCCCCTCTCAGGCCCAGGGCAGTCCAGACACCCCTGGGAATCACCCCTGGGATATCTCCCAGAAGGGAAAAGTGTAAGACACTTCCTGGGTGACAATGTAATATTATTAATTAAAAAAAAAAAATGAAGGGCAGCTATTCTGTACTGACAAAACTGAGGGAAAACAGTGTTTTAAAATAATATAGTCTACTGAAATAATTTACTTCCTTCTAATTCCTTTTTGAGAAAATGAACATTACGCATATTCTCATAATGTATTTCATAAAAGATGAGTGATTTATGAAAGACCTGCCTGTGATGAAGAATTAAAAACATGCAGCCACAGATTCAGATCTTAATTGTATTCTTTGTGTTTCCTAGTAATTCAATAATAAATCTTTCATCTTTTAGTGGTATAAGCTAATGTTAACAGAAAAATCATTTGGTTGTCAATAAAGAGGTCAGCTACTCTTCTGTTTCATTTCACCACATCCTGCCCTACACAAAATAGATAGGAAATATTTCTCACTTTTCTGCAGGTCTCCAGCAGCAATCTCTCTAATTTCAATATTCAAATCTGAAAAGGGGCATTACTCAATCATGAAAAGAACTCACAAAATAAACAGTTCATCTAGTATTAAATATTCACCAGCTATACGATAATTTGGTCTGAGAAATATTAATTTATTTTCTGTATTGTGAATTTAAACCTTATTTTTTCCTTGCAAACCATTCCCATTGACTTGGTCATGAGACACCTGTTAAAGTTAGCTCAGCCCAGGACACGTACAAAATCATATTTATTGGGTAGCAAACTGCATTCATCTTTGTGACATCAGTGGAGTGCAGCCTGAGAAGTGCAGCCTTCCCAAGACAAGGTCTGTGAATTCTGTGAATTCTGGGGATCTGAAGATCTCAAGATCTGTGAATTCTGGGGTCTGTGAATTCTGTGTATTCTGGGGAATGCAGCTCTACAGAAGCCAAAGGGGCACCAGGAGAGACTCTGTGCCAGAGTGTTGCACTGAGGCAAGGCAGAGAGATTGCTGTAGAAGTGTTCTCACATGAAAAAATTAAAACATTTCTCCTCCTGTCATGAGGCTCCTGGTAACTACACTGTTAGATGTGCCTGTCACTCAGCATCCCATTATTTTTCCCTAACAAAACAAAAAAATCCCTGCTAATACAAACATTGGCTGCATCCAAGGGAAACAGTAGCAAACTGTTATTTGTTCTTTGAATTAAAACCCCTCCTTTTGTTTAAATCTTTGAGCTGCTTTGCTTAATCTAGGACAATTCAATAGCTATTTACATACCATTGATTTTCTTCTAAAGATAAAGTCATCAGACCTCTGGAACACAGCCAGTTTTTCCAAACCTAGATGAATAGAAACCACTGCATAACTTTTAATGGTAGCTAGATTCCAACTCTGAGATTTTCTTCAGTTGTTGGATTGTAAGAATAAATGCTGAACAAACACTCATGTCTCATATCATTATATTTATTGTTCAGAATTGCTGGTCGATATTTGCTTGCACATTAACTAATAGCACTGACTATTTCACTGCCCATACAATATTATAGTTAATAGCAATTTTGATGCCTTGCACCACAATAAAAATTGGCCTGGAAAAAATCAATAGATTCCTTGTTTTGTATCAGGAAAGAGAGACAAACAGTAAATCATGAATTCAGTTTGATAACATGGTATTCAGGATTTCTTTGAATGATAGTTATGATTCTCTGTAGAGTCAAATTCTAATCTGAAATGCATCTTTGAGTGCTTTTGCTGTCTCTGCTTGGGGACAAGTCACTGCAATAGTGTCTCAACAGATTTTCTGAGGCAAAGTGTATAATACAAGTTTGGAGTTCACACCACTAGTTTTGCCTGGCTGATGTTATTAATGGATTGTTCAAGTTAGAGCAACACAAATTTGACTCATGGTACAACTTGAATAGGGTATCTTACTCTGAATCAAACAGAATATACATATACAATAATAGAAAAGGGATTTACCTAAATGAACCTCCCTAAGTTTCAAACATAAGCGTTCTGAGGTTCTCTCAGAGAAAGGACACTCACGAAGGAAAAGAGACATCCACCAGTACAAATAACCAAGCAGGAATGGCATTCAGGCTATGACAGCAGTCTGAGATAAACACAGCAAAATGGAGTGGGTTTTTGGAGGCTGTTTAGACTGAAAAATATTGCTGCTTTTAACCGAAGAGTTCACTCAGTTTTATCATAATGATCAGATACAGTGGCTTTTTTTGATAATTCAAACCCATTTTTTTCAGAGCAGATATATTAAGGATCCAGCATCAATGATGTTTTACCATGACAAATTATCTTCATTCATACTCTTGGCAGAATAATCTCTTATCTTTTTCTATTTGAACAAATAATGGCTCACTGTAAGACTAAAGCATTGGTTATATTGTGCAGAGGTTTAATATATCAAAAATTCAGCATGGATAATTGCAGAACACTCGTGATAATCCCCTCAGAATCTTCTCATCAAGGACAGGGTCTCTCCTGCCTGTGCGTGTTTACGTCTGCAATGGTGCTTTGCTTTAAACTCACTCTCTTTATTCCAGAATCATCTGTTCCAGAATCATGTGCTGGAATTTGTAACAGCAAATAATACCTGAAGGATAAGTCTAGACCTGAAATACTGCGGTCTGTGCTTTGCTGTAGTGCGTGTTTACGTCTGCAATGGTGCTTTGCTTTAAACTCACTCTCTTTATTCCAGAATCATCTGTTCCAGAATCATGTGCTGGAATTTGTACCAGCAAATAATACCTGAAGGATAAGTCTAGACGTGAAATACTGCAGTCTGTGCTTTGCTGTATATTTTTGTTGTGTTTTTTTTTTTTTTTTTTAATTGTGCAATTTGCACATAATTTTTTTTCTGCCTGGCCAAAGAATATTTGAAGTAACATCAGAGATAACATGAGATGAACTGACCACAGCCCCCATTCCTCATCCCCCTGTGGTGTGCAGGTGGAAGAGGTGGAGAATCAGGAAAAAGTTAAACTTAAAAAGGGTGTAGGGCTGCTTGGAAAGGGTTTTTAAGAGTTGAGTTTACTCCTTATGATCCTACTATAATCTGATTGATAAAAATAAAACTTTTTTCCCCCATGTTAGGTCTGTTTTGCTCCTGTTAGTAACTGGTGAGTGGCACTCCCTGTCCTTAGCTTGACCCATGAGCCCTTTGCTGTATTTTTCACTCCTCTGTCCAGTTGAAAAGGGGAGTGATAGAGTGGCTTTAGTGGGCACCTGATGTCCAGCCAGGATCAAATTCCCACAACTAGTCACATTATTAACCTTCTTATTTCTTAATTTTTCTTTCAGATAGAAGACCATAGGCATCTTGGAGTATCAAAATAATTTGAGAGAAATTGCATACACAATAACATTTTAAAAGTGTGTATAAAATACATGCTCAAAAATCCAGGCACTAATAAAATTGAACAATATGGGTAAAAGGATTATAATGCTTTTATTTTAAATGTCAAGCTGTTACTGGTGAAAATTAGCATCATGGCAGGATGCAGATGTGGAGAAGGAATTGAATAACAAGTAATTTTGATGGAGAAATGTTAAAATATGAGGATCAGGACAATGGACAAATGAGGTGTTAAATCAGTGTTTGTGTAAGTGTCTTAGGTGAATTGGAGATTTATATGCAGAGAGAAGGAGACAAAAAATGGACACATGGATATGGAAACAACACAAGGGAAGAAGTAGCAATTATGTAGGAGAATGAAGTGCTAGGATACTGAGAGAGGGTAAAGAATCTGACAAATGGAATGACCAGAGACACGGCAGGTCCCTTTTCTGCCTGTGGATTTCCTGACAAGCACAGCACTCTGTGCCTGTTCGCTGGCCCCAGATGTGTGGCAGCTCTTGATACTGTTGTTGAAGGCCATGGGTTACACTAACTTGAGAATAGCAGTAAAACACATTCTCATCACTGGTAAAAGAGCTTTTGGTGAAGGCTTGAATCGCTTTGCCACACCAGTTTCTAATTGTCTCGTTTCTATCACTTAGCCAAAATTTCAAACATTTTGTCTCATCATTATTTCTTTAATATCATTGCCAGACTCACTAATTGGATGCTTTGAATATGCCTCTACTTTACCCTAAGGTTATTTTATTATACATTTACATTCTTCATCACAACTGATGAAAACAAGCAGAATTTTTAATCTTCACTCCTTTCATGGCATTTCTTTGGCACTCATGTCAAAAAAATAAATTCATCATTTTGAATTTCACAGCAGTCTGGCTCATGATTTCTTACTAATTTTCCTAACAAAAAATATTGAATCATCAATTGCAATTGCTCAAATTGTAATCAGATAAAATCTGCTTTATTTTTCTATTTCATCCAATCACAAACACAAATAAAACTGGGAAATAATTTTCAGGAAAACATGTGTGGACTCCTCCTATTACTTCTTGCTTGCTAAACAGACCCTTCCCTGAGGATGCTCTCCAGACTTTTCACTTTATCCCCATGGTCCAGAATCTGGAACTACTAGGAAACAGCTGCGCTATCAAAGCATTCCTGTACAGAGGTCTCAAACACATCAAAAATACCAAACTGGAACTCAATGTTCAGGAAAATTATTCTGAGCAACTACACCTCAAGAAACAGTTTTCTGGTTTTTTTTATAGAAATGGAGGAATATTCTTATTTTAAAGGACACAAACAATTATTAAGAAGTCTGCAAAGTGGAAAGACAGAGTGGGTAATATCAAGTCCTTAGGAAGGCACTGCATAACACTAGTAGCAACTGGACTTAAATAGAATGAAAATAAAAAAAAAAAAACCAATAAGAAAGAAATGTGTTCAATTATTAAGGCCATCAATTTTATTTGAATGATATTAATTTTTACCACAGGCTTCTGGTGATGGTGATTAGCAGCAATTCCTTTTACTTTGATGTGCAGGAAAATATGTGTGTGTTTCTGAAATGCAAACTGTACAGGGTTAAAGAAATTGGCTTCAAGGAGCCAAATACATGTTTTCTTTTTTCTTTAACCTATGATGTCTAAAGCACAAAGTAATCAGGGAAAAAAAAAAAAGAACTGTAATCAAATCAACTTCTTGAGACTATCAGTGCATTTTCCACATCTTTCTATTCTTTCTGTTATTTATCTCTGTTATTTCTGCCATATTATAGAAACATTTGCAATTTGACATTAATAAGACCAAATCAAGATCACAGAAAAGGAGAGTTTAATGGAATCCACCTATTAGCAGATCTTTCAGCCAGTGATTTCCTGTCACTGGTCATCTCAAACCTCTTATTTAAGTTCACAGTTTGGAAAGGACATCTGGAGATCTGTTGCTGATCCTTCTACTCAAAGCAGTGTCAGCTACAGGGTCATAGAGGTGGCTCAGAGCTTTGTCCAGGTGGTCTTGAAAACCTCAGGGATGGGGTCTGTGAGGTCTCTCTGGACAGCCTGCTCCATTGTCCTCCTGTCCTCAGGCTGCAGGTACAGATCAAACAGGACAGATCCCAGGATAACCCTCATCAGTATTCCACTTGTTAGTAGCCTATGATTAGGATAGGAATAACGGCATCACTCTCTCAGCTGAACCATCAAGCCTGTTTTGGATGACCATCTGGGCCATAAAACTGTGATTTGAAGACAAATGTGTCAGTGGAAAGTGTCAAAAAGCTTTGATAAAGTCAAGGTAAATGGTATTTAGTTGAGCACCTCTCCTATGAGGAAAGGCTGAGTTGGGATTGTTCAGCCTGGAGAAGGGAAGACTTTGGGCTGATCTAATTGTGGCCTTCCAGGTTCCAAGGGAACCAACAAGGAGGATGGAGAGAAACTATTTACAAGGGTCTGGAGAGACATGACAAGGAAAATGGCTTCAAACTGACAGAAAGTAGGTTTAGATTAGATTTTAGGAAGCAATTCTTCCATGTGAGGGTGGTGAGGCCCTGGCACAGGTTTCCCAGTGCAGCTGCGGATGCCCCATTCCTGGAAGTGTTCAAGGCCAGACTGGATGGGGCTCTGAGCAACCTGGTCTGGTGGAAGGTATCCCTGCCAATGGCAGGGAGACTGGAACTAAGTGATCTTTAAAGTCCCTTCCAAGCCAGGCCATTTTATGGTTCTATATCTGCTACTCCTCCTTGATTCACAGACCAAGGTGTTTCACCTCAGAAGGCAATCAGACCAGTTAGGCATGATTTACCCTTCGTAAATGCACTATTGTCCCCATCACCACATTCTGCTCTACATACAGTAAAATACACTCCAAAGTAGATTCCTTCATGGGACTGAAGGGCAGCTGACCAGCCTGCAGTTCCCTGCATGGATTACTTGGCCATTTTTTGAAATGAATGTGACATTTACCTTCCTCCATTCATCAGAGGTGTCCCTGTGATTTCCATGTCCTTTCAAATACGGCAGTGGCTTTGCAAGGACCTTGACCAGTTCTATCATCACCTTTGGATGATTCCATGATGGTCAAGGTATCTCTGACTTCACTCACTGCTGTTTCACAGCTGCACAACAACCATTTCATTGCACTAAAGTCTCCCTGGATTTCGATGGGATGCATGCAACAATTCATCCTCTGCCACTCCTGTGTTTCATGCATCTTTTTCTTGTACCATAGCTGGCCATAAATTAGGTATCTCCCCAATTGCTGAGCTGTGAGTAGTCAAGGAGAGAATTGAACTACACCTGCCATGAGAAAGCTGATAGACTTTTTTAAATAATAGAGTTTGTGGAGAAAAAAAAACATTAAAATATCATTCACAACAACATGGTGTTTTTAAGCAGGGTTTCAGAGAGCAAGCAACCCAAATTTCTAGCATTCCTACTAAAAAACATGTGCACACAAACACTGGAATAAATGAAAAAGGAGAGAAATAACTGCTTAGTTCTGGTCTATGATAGCAAGAACAATATGAGCAATTTAACACCAAATTAGCTACTAGGAGCACCCACTGGTTAATTCCTTAGAGAGCAAATGAGAGAAGAGATGCAGCAATTATTCTATAGAGTCGTCTTTAAATAGATCTGAAAAGCATTACTAATATCTAAAGTGATTTTTTTTCATTTTTATATAAAGAAATGTTGTGTAAGAAATATATTTCTCAGAACACTGAGATGTTTTATAGAGTCTTAAAGAAAGCTGGATAAGAATCTTTTTACATCCCCAAGCACAGCAACAAGCACCGTTCAAGCTGGCAACCTCCAGAGCCCTCTAAGAGTCACTATTCCTTCAGAATCTGGAGCTAAGTTAGGAAATTGTTAGATGGCGCAGTGATCCAAGTATTTCCACTCTGCTCAACACTTCACAGGTTGAATTTTTGTCTAGAATAAAGTTAAAAATATAAAATATTATACAAACAAACTGAAAAAGGTTTCCTTTAATGAGTTGTTAAATTTAATAATACTACATCCTTCCTGACACATTAATCAGTGTGATTTATTATGGTAGGGAAGACGAATTCAGAGAAATGGAAAGAAATTCCAACAGCAAATTTGTGCTAAGTCCACTGTTATCATACAAAGATAAGAGTCTTTCCTAAGGAGTCTGTCTACAGTGATATAGGTTTGCTTTAAAAATTTAATATCAGCTTTTATGACTGAAAGAAAAAAAATGAAATAAAACATGAGCATAAAGGAAAGAAATTATACAAAAAATTACTATAATTATGAACATCAAAGTTATTTATCAAAACTCTATCTTCTTTATGCTAATTATTTTCCCAACAGATTATTCTGAATAGGATGAAGCCATCTCAGTCATGAAAGAAAACTAGTGTTTTCCTGTTCCCTGATAATTAGTCATTCATATTTAGATAGCCTTCATTCACTGCTGCACAGGTGCCTCAACCTTTGCCACACAACGTTGAGCTGTATTTAAAGAAATACTCTTTGAATACTTGTATAGGAATAATAGAAAACTGTATTAAAGCTTAATCGCCCCGCTCTCTGAACAAGAGATCTGTCATGTGAAATTAATCTTTTTTTTTTTTTTGTCAGAAACATGCACAAAACAGTTCTGACACTAAAATATGACAACGTTGTATCAGCAAGCCTGCTTCAGCAGCCCTGCTAATTTAACACCCTATTCAGCAGATATTTAATTTCTGTGGCTGTTGGCCATGAAGTTTCAGAGAACTTCTATGGGTTGGCACCTGCAAAGCTGAATTCCAATTCCATAAACATAAATTCCTGCCTTCCTCATTGCAGATATGTTAACTGCTGACTCTGGCTACAATTCTCCTGCATGTCCTATTCCCATAACTATATATAGCAGTCAGCATTACATGTCCATCAGAATTATGAACGTATGTTTGGATAGACCACAAGTAATGACAAAGCTGTGGGAGGAAAATCAAGCAGGAATAATGGAAATACAGGTGTGCTCAGAGGTGTTAAAACTGAAAAGGTTCTCTGAATGTATTCCCATCTGGAAAGGTTATTTACTTAATGTTACAGGGAATAGATATTAGAAAAAAAAATACTGTGAGGGATGACCCATCCTTATAAGTGTTCAAAGTGTTACACTGCTCTGAGCAGCCTGGTCTAAGAAGGTGTCTCTGCCCATGGCAGGGGGGTGGAATGAAATAATCTTTAATGTTCCTTCCAACCTAGGCCATATTGTGATTATGATCTCATGAGCCAGGACCTTCTAAAGGAGAGGTACTGTTAGAGAGCTACACTGCTTCAGTAATAATGAACTTTACCCTCCCACTGATGCTGACAGAGTGGTTTAGGCTCGACAGGGAGTTTACAAAAGATTCAATAAGAAAAGAATTCTTCTGAGTGCTGGGATGTCTGGTTGTGCCATCTCAGCCACAGAGCAACTTGGAACCTCAAATCTGCGTGATTTTAATCAGAAATAGCTGAACAGCACAATTCAAATGGTGATAAAATATCTTATTCACAAGACAAAAATATCATTATGTTCACTATTCTCTCTAACTCAGGATTACAAGCTAATGAAATAACTAGTGAGAGAGAAATCTCCTATTTCAATGTTTCTTACCTAAATAAGCGTCATCCACTAATAGAAAATTGCCATCACCAATGACAGTTGATGGTTTTCATCACTTCACTACTTTCACTTAAAAAAAAGTATTAGCTGTATCACTGCAAATACATAATGTGCATGAGCAGATCGGGCTGATTTGCAAGGCTATGGGAAGAGTTACGTGAGATTATCACCAGATCATATTGACTGATTGACAGGGGTGCTCCCAGTTCAACGCTGCCAGTTCTTTGCAGTTTTGAAGACCATCAAAAAAAGTTAAAATAATAAAATAAATGTAATTGGTTTGTTGCTGGAATGTGTAGAAAGAATTTCTACTATTTATTTAATCGGGATTCTTAGATTCTGTTAGGTCTATTCAACAATGTGTGCATAGTACAAGTTTTATGGTAGCAGAGATACCTAAATGAGCTTGAAAACAGACTGATATGAAACCTAGAAACTACCTTGCTAAAGCAAGAAATATGTCATGGTCTAATTAACCATGTAGAAAAAAAAGAATGATATTAATAAATTTATGCAGCCAAAATTTCACAGTAAAAAACACTGCAAGCACCTTTATTTCAGATGACCTGAGATGGCACCCTTCTGGGTGGTCAGCGAAATTTCAAATTAACAAAATTCTCCCATCCTTAAAACCAGGATAAAGAACTATGTGAATTACTGCCTTTGCTAAGTAAATTTTAAAAGGGACAAGATATTTATGTATTGTTACTGAATTGATCTGGTTTGATCTCCTTAAAGAAAGAAAATGAGTTTTGAATATACTAATTTTTATTATTCTGTTAAACACCAGGACCATTTGCATTTGATTCCAAAAGTTTATTGTCACAGAAGATCTACACTTCCTTCTTGACCATCACCCTAGGGTCACATGCCTGGCTGCTGGAAGATGAATGACAAAGCAGAGAACTGTACACCAGGAATGTTGACTCCATATTGGCCTCTAGAAGTTGTTTGTCTGTCCATTTTGGCCAGGGCATATTGGCTTGCCAAAAGCTGTTTTTCCATCTGAAACCTTTCACTGACTGATTCTGTGGTGGCTGGACCTTGTCTGGCTGCTAGGTACCCACCAAAGCCATTCTATTACTCCCCTTATCAACTGCACAGGAGAGAGAATAAGAACAGAATAAATTTTGGGTGTAGATAAAGGACAGGAAGAGATCACTCACTAATTAATGTCATGGGCAAAACAGACTCAACTTGGGGAAATCAGTTTAATTTATTACTAACCAAATAAGAGTAGGGTAATTAGAAATAAAAAGAAATCTTAAAAATCCACCTTTCTCTTACCCCCTGCCTTCTTCACAGACTCAGCTTCTCTCCCAATTTTCTCTCCCTCCTCCTCCCACAGTGGCACAGGGCGATGGGGAATGAGGCCAGTTGTCAGTTCATCATGGGCTGTCTCTGCTGCTGCTTCCTCCACAGGGGGAGGATTCCTCACACTCTTTCCCTGTTCCAGTGCTGAGTCCCTCCCATGGAAGACAGTCCTCCATGAACTTCTCCAGCTGAAGTCCTTCCCATGGGCTCCAGCTCCTCATGAAGTGCTCCAGTGTGGAGCACTTGGAGTCACAAGTCCTGCCAACAAACCTGCTCCAGAGTGGGCTTCCCATGGGAGTCACAGCCTCCTTTGTGCATCCACCTGCTCCAGTGAGGGCTCCTCATGGGCTGCAGGTGGATCTCTCCTCTATCATGGACCTCTCCAGGCTGCAGGTCGATCTCTACCACAGCCCTTCTCTTCAGGCTTCAGCGGGCTGGCACAGCAGACTTCTTAAACAGTGAGGGAAGGCAGGAGTTAAATAAGCACAGCGTGTAAGGTATGGAGAGAGCAATTAAGTTTAAAACATAAAATTGAAGACAATTAATGGATTTGATAAATAATACAGGTATCATTCAAATAAATATTCCCAGATAAAATAGAATTTGAGATTAATTGTTCTAAATAACTAATGGCTAGACATGTAAAACTGTAACATTATTATTATAATAATATTAACTTAATTGGCAATTCAGTTTTCCAAAAACCTTCCAATCTTCTTGTCTATGCACAGTAACTTGCCTTTATTTCAGATTTCAGCAAGAAAGTTCAAACTGCACTGCTTAGCCTGGAAGAATATAATAGGACTCTGTGATCCCCATAATGGTTAATCTAGATGAGTGCCTCTGTGTTGTGGATGTCATGTGACAGCTACCCAGTCAATATCTGTACAGTCAGTTACAGTTTGCAGATGTACCTGCAGTCAATGTGCATCAATATTGAGTAAATGTATAGTGTCTTGTTCCCTGGATTATTGTGTGCACCTATTCAGGAACTGCAGCTTTATTAATGAGAGTATTAAACTGCATGTCCAAGGGACTCTTCAAAACTAAGTCCATATTCCAGTCCTGACTGTTGTCACTGATTGAGAAATATGTATTTTGACTAAGGCTCTGTCAGAATTCCAGGGATCTTTGAGCTGGAGAACCTCACTGTGGCTGGGTTCTGCACTGCCATCTGTGCCCTGACCATAGATCCTTCTCATACAGCATCACCTCAGGGCTCCCAGCATCAGAAATAAGATTTTATAACTGCTATCACCTTTTTTGGGCTACTAATGAATAGTTATCTGCATTGTGAGTGCATTTCTTATGGGATGTGAAAAGAACTGGCACCTCCTCAGGGCAAAGCAGCTCTTGAGCTTCTTGCTGTGCACAAAAGACCGGACCTCTGTCTCTGTGCAAGTAACCTGAACTGACCTAACTGCAACAGAAATGTGTTGCATTTTTTTTTTCCAGCCCTCCTACACAGCATGATGAACTCTGACAGTGAATTTCATCTCCACAGCCCACTTCTGAGCAGTACCCACAGTAATAAGGAACTGTGGCAAGGAGTGCAGTGGGATATTTTTGGAATCGGGAAAACCCCTCAATTTTCCATAAGACAATAAAATATACTACTGCATGTACTTCAGTAAAAAATTCACAACTAGGCCTTTAGTGTTTCTTTTTTTTTTTTAACTCTTGGAAAAAGAACAGTATGCCTAATCTCCATTTTAACTGGTTTTCCTCATTCATTTGGCCTCATTTCACAAATGCAGACTGCTTGTACCAAGCTTTTATGCACTGCTTTTACTTTCTCTCTCCAGTGTGCCAATAAAAGTGTTTTTCATCTGAAGTCTTATATTTATTACTTTCGGTGTCACTTAAGGGAATAAATCTATCACGGAGCAAAGTGCAAGTCAATAAAGTAATGTACATATACCAGAAAAACTTTTTACCAGCTAAGGTAGCTAGTATGTTACAGAAAAGAGAATTCTTTGAAATATACTGTAAGGTAATATTCTTAACTGTAGTTGTAAATTCTGCAGTAAACCAATAAAAGTGTGCTTTTATGCTCTAATAAAAGTCAGTTTTAAATACCTTAGGATGCCTTAGCCTGTTTTAACCTCATCCCTCTAGAATTGCTCCCTTGAATTAAATAGAAAATACATTTTATCAAATTTTCCTTAAAATAAATTAAAAAAAATCTTTATTGTTGCTATGGCTTCCACAGAAAACATGTAATGAAGACCTCTATATCCTAAAAGCTCCATACTCACTAAAACTATATGATTACATAAAATAATGACCTGGAGGGAAGCTATAGAAGTAAAATAAATATCCACAGCCACTTAAGCTGTGCATCTTCTGTTTTTCTGGATGGCTCAGCATAAGCCAGAATGATCCATGCTCAGGCCAGAAGCTTACCTTAATGGAGTGATCCTTTGGCTACCTAATGCAATTGGCAGGAAGGTTTCATTCTGTCTTTTTTTTTTTTTTTTTTTTCAGATGTTTTGCTGGGAATTTGAAAAACCCAGACAGCAAAGGGATCTATTTGGTGGACTTATCTCTCAGCGTGTGGGCTGAGTGGTTGGCTAGACAACCTTCGGGCTGGCTTCTGTCAAAAATTCTGACGGAACCATCACGCCATCCATGGGAACAAAATACCATCTGTAGTGGGCATTATGAGTGCACTAAAAAATAGGCAGATGAACAGGCACACATGTATATTTGTGAAGCAAACTGCATGGCAGTATGAAAAGCAGAAAAGGCCTTGGCTCTGTGCAAGCCTCACTCAGCAATAACAAAAACATCTCTATATTATCTTCTCTGTGTTCAGCATAAACCCAAAACACAGCCCCACACCAGCCTCTATGGAGAAAATTAACTCTACCCCAGCCAAAACCAGCAGAAACTCTTATAGCTTTCTTCAAGATAAGGAATGGTATGCAAGACTTGGGTATTGCAAATAGCTCCTCTCAGACAGGCCATATGGCCCTGCCACACCACACTGGTTTCAGGATTCTGGGTACGCTGTGAGTCGGTGACTTTCAGATTACATTTGCTCAGTTCACATGCAAAACAGTGTTTTGTTTGGATTTTATTACTAGCAGTTCTGTCAGAGCATGCTTAAATCTGAAAGCCAAGCTACTTTTTCTTCCCAGCTCATGCATTTTCCAGTAGAAATGAGGTCTCTGGTGGCCTAATTTCACCCCTGCTCAAAATGGCACTAGTCTTGTCCTTAATAAGGGCTTCAATCTATGCAGTTTTACAGAAGGTGTAAGAGATGAGGAGGTTAAACATATAAAGGCAAATGTGTTATGGCAGAAGAACTGACAACCAGATGTAAATCATTCTCTTTTTGGATTGGCGAAGCAGCAGGAAATAAAAAAGAAACCACATACCTGGCAACACTTGCTCCATTTAGATGTGCAACAGGAACACTCAGACAAAGCAAAATCAGAAGCCTTTTTCCCCAATCACTTTTCTGACAATTTCATAATGACACAAATTTTGTGTAGTTTGACTGTGATCTGTGCACATTCATCAGGTTTTTTTTCTAGAGTGTTTAACACCACACCTCTTTTAGTACTGAATGCATTTTTTGCTGTTATCATTTCTAGTTCTTCTGAACCTGACATTTTTTTTCGGATTGTGTGTATTTGTGCAAATGGCGTGCTGCAGTCTGTGAGTACATTATACAATTCTTAAAAAAAAGTATTTTCACTTGTTAGCATTATGGTAATAGTGTAGGCATTAGCAGTGACTAAACATGTAAATATTTAGCAGCTAACTTATGAATATTAAATATTGATATTTTGTAATATTGAAGACAATAGAAAAACAGAACTGTTTTTACTGCCTTATCTACCAGCCGAAGAGATTGTCAAGATTTCCAAGTGCCTGATGATGTCCAGTGACACAGCTCAGAAGACTAATTACCAGCCAACCCAAAAGGCAGATGAAAGGAGACATTTTCCTCTTTGAGGAGAAATGAGACTGGCTAATTTGCAGAAGAAACTTATCAACAGAGAGTATTCTGCTCTGATGTTCTGCTTTTACTATGACAGTGAAGAAAAAACAATACAGAAAAAAACTCCAATGATAAAATAGAAGCAAAAAGATCCTCTATGCAAGCAGATGTCAGCTCTTTGCTGGAATGATTTGTGCTCAGCATTATTATTTATGCTGCTCAGCTGCCCAGAAGCTCTGATCGTTGTTGTTACCACCTTTGCTAGGATGATCCAGAAGGAAATCCTGCCTGCCTCAAATCAGATGCTTCTTTTAAAAGAAAACACTGATAACTGGTATAAGAGCAGTACTGTCAACCTTACTTTGCTGATTGGTATCTGAAGTACTGCTAGATACTTTCCAGGATGCTGAAAAAGCTAGAAATTAAGCCCATCTCAAAGCTTGGCCCTAGTGATAAAACTGCTCTTTTTTATCATTGGACAGGACAGGGGGAATATTTTCGAACTTTAAGAGATTAGGTTTAGATTAAATATTAGGAAAAAAATAAATCTTTACTGTAAGGATGGTGAGGTGCTGGCAGAGTTTGCCTGGAGATGCTGTGGCTGCCCCATCCCTGGGGCCAGGCTGGGGGGGGCTCTGAGCAATCTAGCCTGGTGAAAGCTGCCTCTATCCACAGCAGGGCACTGGGAACGAGATGATCTTTAAAGTTCCTTCCAACACAGGTCATTATCAGTAATTAGGGTGGGTTGAAAGGAAATAGGAGCTTTGGGAGTATCTCTAAGCAAAGGTAAAACAATGAAGAGAAGTTCAATATTTCTCTGCTGAGCACGACGGGGATGGGTAACAGACCCCTGGGACCTCAGCAAGTGCTGCAGCTCCAGGGCACACTTCACTGTGGGTGAAGTAGAGTCTGACCCAGCAGCAGCAACGGCCCTGTGGCTGGGAAGCTTCTGAAGAGCTGCAGCACAGACCTCTGAGAAGCAGAGAGACACATTCTTGAGCCTCGTTTCACCTCTCAAGGTCCTGACTGTGTTTCCTTAGAAACAAACCTAAGGCTAAGTCTTCCAGAAAAGGGCTACGTATACTGTTTATCAATCCCAGTGTCATTTTAGTTTCATACAGGACTTGTCCTTCCCACCTTCCTGCAGCTGTCCTTGTGTTTATTCTGTTGTGTCATACTGTTGTCACCTGAAATTGGCTGCTGGCAAGAGTTGAGGATCAGAAATGGTCATTCTGGGAGGAAAAACTTCACTTGTTTTGATTTTCTTAGTAGGTGACTCCACTGCAGCATTCAGTTTCAGGTTAAATACTTTGCTTTCATTATGAACTAGAAGTAAGACATTACTGATCAGATCTGCATTTATATATTTGCTGTGCTATTACTGTAATTATTGGTCTTGAGTCTTCTCATTTACATTTCATTTTAGGACTTGCAGGTAGAAAAATTAGACTATTCCTCCAGAGGGAAAATTCTGCTTTCTGATCAAGTCTATTTAAACTGTCAAAATTAAATCCACAGCATGTAGAGAAGCCTGTGTTCCAGAAAAGCACCTTCCCTAACTCCAGTACTTTTTATGACCATTTAGTTCACCTTTGTTCTCTTCCTCTATTTCACAAAGATGACGTGAGTAATGATTATTATATTAGCTCTGGTATCATGAATGCTACAGCAGACTTACAGCATAATTCTTTTCCTCCTTAGGGAATTGATATTTTTAATCACAGTATAAGAAAACCTAGTCTGCAGCCAGAATATTTTTTTCCTATTTCTGTTTCTTTATTTGTTGTTTTGATGCAATAAATTGATTAGATAGACTAGCCAGTAGTTTCATAATCCTGTTCTGAGCCTACCAGAATTAATTAATGTTCACATGATACTATTCAGGAAGTATGTTTTAAAAAGCAGAGTACTCATTATGATATAATTTTCAAGGATGCCAATTCACATGGTATAATTACAGTAGTTATAGTTATATTGCAAATGGGCAGCTCAGCTCTCAGGTGAGGAGGTGTCCAGGGTGCAATGTGTGGTCCTGTGTGAGGCTCCTCTCCCTCATCAAATCTGATTTCCCCTGCCCTGGCTGCAAGTGTCAGTGTTATATCAGTGCAGAGGATGTCAAACAGCTACAGAATGGGTCTGGGTCCAGTGAAATGGGAAATTAACTGCCTTCATGACACCACGTGTCAGGTGTGCTCAGTGTCCAGCCCCAACATAGTCTGGTCTTTAACACGGTCTTTTGGAAAAGACTTGAGACTTGGCTGCAAATGTCAGTGTTATATCAGTGCAGAGGATGTCAAACAGCTACAGAAGGGGTCTGGGTCCAGTGAAATGGGAAATAGCATTAATTGCCTTCATGACACCATGTGTCAGGTGTGCTCAGTGTCCAGTCACAACATAGTCTGGTCTTTAATACAGTCCTTTGGAAAAGACTTGAAACAGTTTTGATCCAATACTCTTGCCTCAAATAATCCAGAATTAATAAAAAAGGCATGTGAAAGTGTATCTGGAGATCTTTTTAGCAGCTTGTTTGCTGTTTGGTAAACATTTCTCAGCATCCACAACAGAAGTAACTTGATAGCTGCACTTACAGACTGCCAAACTGGGCTTTATGTCCATCTTGTCCAGCCTATTTTTGGTACTGCACTTTTACCTGGTCTATCCCACCAAAAAAGAAGAGGAAAACCTCAGATTTTGTTAGTGCACAAGCACAAGCAGCTTTCATCAAGAACTTACTAGCACACCCAAAATTTCTTTAAATTTATTGCTGAGGTCAGTGCTGAAGGGTTTTCTCTCAGTCTAATCTCTCTAAACCCAAAAATCAGCCAGTGATGACTCAAGCCCTTCTTATTACGACAGCCTCACTGAGCTCCTCAAGTTTATCAGTGAATCAAAGGGTCATCTGAGGCACTTAAACAGAAGAAATTCTGAACACTACAAGATTCTGGAAACTGTGGCACTCCTATGGATGATTCCACAGTGTCCTGGTTGCGGAGATTGGGCAGAGTTTAGCACCATGTGGGCAGAGCCAAGTGGAAAAGAGACTTTGGGACTATCTAATTGCAGCCTCGCTGTACCTGAAGGGAGCTTGCAAAAGACTGTTCACTGCCTGGAGTGACAGAACAAGGGGGAATGGCTCCACACTGACAGAGAATAGGTTTAGAATAGGTTTAGATTAGAGACTGCTGTGAGGGTGGTGAGGCACTGGAACAGGTTTCCCAGAGAAGCTGTGGCTGCCCCTGGATCCCTGGAAATGTTCAAGACTAGGCTGGATGGGGTTCTGAGCAACCTGGTCCAGTGGAAGGTGTCCCTGCCCATGGCAGGGGAGTTGGAATGAGGTGCTATTTAAGGTCCCTTCCAACCATTCTATGATACAATGGGGATTCTGTGGCATCAAGGTGACATTTAGAGAATTATATTCTTCTTTGTCAGAATACAAAGTATTGAAGTAAACCAACATTTATATTCCTTTACCACTTTTGTTTTGCACCTTGCATCTGCAGTGATGCACTTGAATACTGCACACCTGAAGAGCTCTATAGCTCTGAATGCCTGAAACACATTAACAGCATTGGAATGGGCTAAGGCATACAAATCATTGTTAAAGGAAAAGTGGTTGCCACAGCTCTGGGATAGAGCTAAATGTGATCTTCAGAGGCTATTAAGTTAATGCTGTATCATATTGAACAAAGTAAAGTTAGCCACTGATGATTCATGTCCTTTCCAGCCCAGCTTAATAAATGGATACAGAAGTTATATTGATTTTCATGGATGAGCAAGTAGATCTGAAATCTGAAAACTTGATGAAATATAAATTATGGTCCATGTGTGATGATCTCATAACTGAGTGGGAAGTCTATTGCTTGAAGAAAGTATGCTAAACTGCAAAGAGTTATTTTCACACACTATCACAATATGTTTGTTTTTTCTTTCTTTTATTCATTTATTTTAATACAGTTTGTCAAACTTCTTCTTGTTCCCATTGGGATTCTCAGAAGCCTTGACTCTATCTGCAGAAAGCTCTAATGTGGACTATTTAGTCTGTCATAAAGTGGAAAGTATTAATGGGAAAGTAGCAATGTGAAAAGTTCAACTTCAGTCAATAGCATAGAAGGAAGAAATATGAAGAAAAACTAAGTTTTTGTTGTTTATTTTTTTAAATGAGGATTTGACAATCAGCTTCCAGATTCATTGTAATTAGAATCATGAGGAAAAAAATCATTTTATGAGACATTTTCCACGTAATATTTTCCTATGGATTTACTTTGTGGAGGACTTCAACCACTATGCTTCCACAGGTTAATGCTTCCAATGAAGATTTATTCCTATAACATAAATTTTCTTTTTCATGATGAAAAAGGGAAACCTCTCAAACTTGTAACTCAAATGGATTTTAACCAACATTAAGAACTTTTCCTAAGTAAATTTTGTCAGCTTGTCCTGGAACTGTGAAAATATTTGATTTAGTAAAGGCCTAAAGATGGAAGCATCTTGGTTGTTTTTCTGTGCTCTACATGCTTAGATCAAAAATATTAAACAGAGGCGTACTGAATCATCAGAAATTATACTGCACAGGTTATTCAGAGGTCAAGAAGGTGCAAAAGGGAATTGAGTGTCCTTGTGTTTCCTGATGTCTGCAAATTAGTTTAAAAAGTCATTGAGGAGCTTTTTTAGCCTTTTAAAATAGAGGATGTTCTCCTTAACCTCATTGCTCATGTTTCACTGCTTTAGTTCTTTTCCCTTCATACCCCTGGAGAATGGCAGTGTAGTGACACTCTAGGAAGCAGTAGCGGGGCCACAATTTTTGCCCAGTTTTTATCAGCAATGCTTTTTAACTATTAGTATTAATGTTTAAATAGAATGTTGTTCATGACCTTATTCACATTGACTAAAGAGGAATCCAACCATCTCCAGAAGAAGACATCATGTAGCTCAAAACCATCCCAGATATAGCTCCATGGGGTCATGGCAGCCTAGAAACATATGTAGGATATTTGGGAATATTTCTGTGGCATCATGTCAATTCAGATCAATAAAGCCCCAAAGAGATACTGTGTTTGTATTATTTGTGGAAAGAAGATTCCAAAGTCTTGGGTCATTCAAGTCAGCAGCAAGCACCTCATGGGCCTCAAGGCAAGAAGGGCAAGGTCTGTGACACACATGTGATGAGATGAGGATGCCCTGAGATTTTTCAGACTTTGTTTATAGTATCTAGATCAGAAAAACTAGATTTAAGGTGTTCAGATACTCGAAATTTCTGAAATGCAGCTCCTACAACAGACAGTAGAACCTCTCATTCCTAGCCTCTGTGTGTCAAGATGGAAAACAATTTTCATGCGAATGGAAAACTAGGAAGAACACTTAAGGAGAGACAAAAAACCAAAAGTTAAAATAAAAAATAATTTCCACTCAGATATTCCTACAGCAAAACTGTTGCAAGTTCTCAAATATGCCTTGTGGTTATATTAATTTCCTTAACATGCTTAGGAGACTGTTACAAATAAAGTGCCTTACAGCATATGTAATTTATCTCATACCTTTTTCTGATGTTTTTAAGAACTAGACAAGAGCAATTATTCCCTGAGTTAATTCAGCACCACTACATTCTCATAGCCAACTAAGACCACTAATTCTATCACAGTCCCCATGCATCTACTTGGCTGCAATTCTGTAGTCCATCTTACTGAAAAAACACTCTCAGGTTTTGCATGTTAGGCAGCTGGAACAGCCACAAACACTAAGATGTTTTGCATTTAATGATTTAATCAATTTTGCTCCCTGCTCGCTGCAGAGAGGAATTGTGCGCAACAAACATCGGTGGAGTAGAAGTTAGGGCAATAAAGAGGGACAAAAGAGAGGTAAAGCAGCATCCAAAGGAAAAGATTCACTAGTGAGAGATTATGAGACACTGGAATTATCTCCATAAGTGGGAAATTTATTTCTAACTTGAAGAATAACAAATATTTAATCATGAAAGCAAGAAAAATTGAGGATGAAACAGTATGGTTCTGTTGAGAGCTGGATTGCTCAATTTGAGTGCAAGACAGGAGACTGGCCTCATGCAAAAATCCAGGAAGATGGGAAAGGAGAATCTATAAAGAAAGAAAGAAGAGGAAAGTAGCCTGATATATATATATATATAAATAAAAGGGAGGAATAAGAAAGTAGCAGTTGTGCATTTACAGATGCAAAGACACTTTCCTGACACACCCCTGACCCTAGTAGGCACACTCTTAATCTTTCAATTACTTGTTTAGCTTTATTTCCTCTCAGAAAAACCCAAGTCAACCCAACCAAACAATCCAAACACTTCAAAAAGGCACAAGTACCAAAACCTGATCACTTGACTAAAGTTAAGCTAGGAAGATATGGCAATCTAACATTCCTGATTGTATCAGATATGCCTCTAGAACTCTTTAAATTTCAGCAAAAAGATGGATACATGCACCAAATGACATGACCAATGTCTTTTTCAGTTTTGTGGCTGAAGAATCTTGTGCAGAACATAGGAATTAGTAGGTTTTTGCATTACTTTATGACAGATAAACTCATGCTTACAGCACTTCATTATTTCATAGATATCATCACTCTATTTCAGTTGTGTAGAATGTTATACTCTAATATGTCCACACATATAGAGTAAATATAAATATGTCTATATAATATATATTCTCTGATACTTGACATATTTGTATCTCCCTGAAACTACATGTTAAAAAAGATAGTTTTCAAGATTTTTCTCCTATCGAAGTAGTCCTAAATAATCAACAACTCCAAAAGAACAGATATTTAGACCTTAATATGAACTTTCAAGGATGAATGAAAAGGATTCTCTTGCTGCTTATAGATATAGTTTAAAATCTCAGAGCAGTTCTACTACTCTGATGCTTCCAGAATTAAGCTAATAGGCACCAAATGCTGACTCCATAGTAACTTTTAGCCTTTATTCTTCTATTTTACTGTTATTACTTATTTAATTTTATTTTGCTGATCTATGAAAAGTAATTAGCTTTTATTGTTATTTAAGAAGTATATTTACCTCACCAAAGTCCTTGTTAGCAGTATTTTGATAAAAAGAGAATCCAAACACATTCAGAGACACTGGCCTTTGCTTGGGAAGATGATCTAAAAAGGTTAAGGGTAATCCTTAAAAGATTTTTCTCCTATTGAAGTAATCCTAAATAATCAACAACTCCAAAAGAACAGATATTTAGACCTTAATATGAACTTTCAAGGATGAATGAAAAGGATTCTCTTGCTGCTTATAGATATAGTTTAAAATCTCAGAGCAGTTCTACTACTCTGATGCTTCCAGAATTAAGCTAATAGGCACCAAATGCTGACTCCATAGTAACTTTTAGCCTTTATTCTTCTATTTTACTGTTATTACTTATTTAATTTTATTTTGCTGATCTATGAAAAGTAATTAGCTTTTATTGTTATTTAAGAAGTATATTTACATCACCAAAGTCCTTGTTAGCAGTATTTTGATAAAAAGAGAATCCAAACACATTCAGAGACACTGGCCTTTGCTTGGGAAGATGATCTAAAAAGGTTAAGGGCAATCCTTTTCTCACCTGTGGAGCTGTCCATATGGTGGAAGCTTTGCTGACAATACCAAGTCAGCAGTTTCACTACATCCATTCTCTAATAGCTGAGTTGTTCTACAGGTCACTTACAAAACTGAGGGCAAAGGTTTACACCACAATACAGAAGAATGGCCTGGTGACTCCAAAAGAAATAACAAGCACTGTAATCAGTTTCCTGCAGCCAATTTCTTCCAAGAGGACATGAAGCACTTTCCATCCCATCTCCTCATAGATACTACCTGTCATTTGATGTTCAGCTCTGGAAAGCTGAAGGCATTCCAAGTTTGAAAACTCATAAACCCATGGGTCAGTTTGTGCAATAAAATGTTTGACAAGAATCATTTTAATGAGCACATATCCTTAAGGTATGCCACATATTTAAAGTCAGAGAATGCATTGCACAAGCTTATTACATGGAGCTGTTGTTGTACCAAGTGCAGCCAACACTCTTGAAGTGCCTGTGTTTGTTTTTACTTAGGTTTACTTAAGATAAAGTACCTCAGATGTTTGTTTTTGAAGTAGTATCCTGGGTAGTATACCCTCCCGCAATTAAAATAAGCTTTGCCAGATGTTCTTAAGGAACAGAATCTTCTCCTTTTCTATAAAGCTATATATTCTTTACCAGGATTTTATTAATCCAACTTTTCGTATAGGAATTTTTATGTCTTTAATTTCTAGATTTTTTTTCTGTGATGCAGATTCCATCAATTTTCTTTCCTTTAACAAAATCTTCAACTTTTAAAAGAACGTAAACTTTAATTCAACAATGTAGTCTCATGGGATTATTCAGTCTTCTCTGTAAACATGAAGTAAAATCTACTCATTAGACTTGAGACAGAGGATGATTTTTAAAAAGTATTTCATGCATGTTATCCATTCAACTAGCTGATGCAGAGTATTTTATGTGGATTAATGTCCCCCTTCCCCAAGTTCACTTCAAGAAGTTACGGGGATTCAATGATGGAAAGGAGGAAAACAGAACAATTTAAGAGCCATAGCATGCTCAGGTGGTGTCAGTTGCCAAAGCTCAGTTTTGGACAGAAGCATGAGCATGAAAGCAAAGTCTCCAGAGTTCCTGGCATCCCTAACATTGATTAAACCTCATTGGGAATGCAAGAACAGTAGTTATAACTGGCACTCCTGCTTCTGCAAGGTAGGGAGGATCACAAATAGCTTAGCTCATGAAAAGAGATACCAGATATGTGTCTAGAAGAAAATGAATTCTCTGTCCTGCTGAATCAGCCACCTTATTGCTGCAGAGCTGAATTAGCAACAATTGACATCTGCAACAGAATTAAGCCCAGCTCTCCAGGAATTAGAATCCTGAAACAGCGAGGAGCCACTGCCACCCTTACCACCATCTAAAATGCTCAGACTTGTGAGGCCAAGGTAGTTCTCCCCATTGAAGGCAAATCTATGACGGACCAATTCCCTGAGGTGTAAATAGTGTTGCATCTGAAAACTCCACCATATGTTCAAGACAACAAATCCATGCAGGTCACTGGTTTAGTGTTACATGTTAGATTAGAACAGCAATATGACATTTGGGACAGCTTCTTCCAGAGTTTCATCATCACAGCTCATTTTCTTCCAGTCAGAGAACTACATAATGTTAATAATGAGCCATAATATCTAGTATTTTAAATTAAAAGCTAAAAGGCCAGTAAACAAGGCATGTAGGGTATGAATGAAAGGCAGTAATCTTGCTAGAGCTGAGCATTTTCCATAATTGGAATTTTAAAGGTTACATGTGCTTGATCTAACAAGTCTATTCTTTAGGTTTTGCCTAATTTGCATCTAGGTAGCAACTGGACTCTACTTTTTCTCCACCCCATCCTCTTCCTCTTTCCCAAGCTGTGTCCATACAAGCTACCCATCTTCACTACAGAAAACTTTCACTTTTAAACTGTTCCAGTACACAAGAAATCCCAAATGTACACAAGTCTGAGATGTTGACTTCCCAGACAAAAATGCTGACATACAGCTGCCTTGGCACCCAGTCATCAGCAGCTGGAGCAGAAAGAGTAGGGCAGCATTTTGCTGATCCCCTCCTATGCTTCCAGAGAGGGGCAGCTTTGGGGAGCCTTGGCTTTCAGCACTTGGAGTTAAAACAAAGCCAGAGCTTTGAAGTGAAGAACTGCTTTGTGCAAGGAATGTGTTGTGTGTGGGAATGAAAAGACCAAGGTAGCAAGGGGGAGCAGCACCTAGCCATTACTCTTCAGCAGTGAAGCTTAAGAATTAGGGTGATTCCTTCTCATAGAGAGAAGGAATAAAGAGCTAAGCATAGCTTTATGCCTTAAGCTAAAGGGCATAAAGAGCTAAGCCACTGGATGTGAAGTCCACAGTTATCCTTCAGTGTTCTGAGGGTTTAGCCTGCTGTTACACCACAACACCTACAGTGTCTCTGATCTTGGCCTCTCTCCCATCAAATTTGGGTTGAATAAGTTACACACCAGAGGGTTGTCCTCTCCCTAAATGGAGCTCTTTCTTAGTGTAAATCTGGACTTAAGTGACGAAAGCTGATCAGATCTGGTGTCTGCACATGAGGATGTCATGAGCTGGGAGGCAATATAAAAATTTCAAGCTATGAGCCTTTTCAAGGCCAGCAAGAAAATGCAGGTCAGAGATCCAGGGATTTCTTATTTCTGTTTCAGTCCCAGGTGGAGAGGCCTTTCCAGGCTGGAAGTTCACATAAGGTTGGGAAGTACTGACTACATAGCACTAATGTAAGCTGACTTTCTTGTGTCAGGCCTCTTGTGTGGAATTTTGATGTGGCTTTTCAAGAAGGATAATGATTTTTTTTCCAGGAAACATCTCCTTGAGGTTCTTTAAATGGTGTTATTAGGGGTGGCAAGAGTGGACCAGAAGGGCAGCAGGAAAAACTTTAATCATCAGCTGCTGACATGCAAATAGGACAGCCTCTGGGGCCACATGAGATAATCATGTGGGTTTCTGGTGGCTCTTTTTCTTTGGTCTTGTACTTCTGCCTCAGTTGATCCGGCATCCATTAACTCACAGTCCACAAAGCTCAGGCAGCAGAGGAGTCAGAAGTCACCTCTGCACATATGTTCATTGCACTCTGGGTGCATCCAGCTTGATACTGAGCACATTTGGTTTGCTTTGACACAACACACAACATACCCTCTTTCACTTTTTCACACGGGAGAACCCATCAGTCAGACTGGCTAAGAGATATGAGCTGATCTGTCCCAGCTGGGAGGAACAGATTCAAGCAGCTCCTCTGAAGAAGACTTGGGGTAATATTGCCAGCATCAACATTTCCCCTTCTCCTGGTTGGAAGAGGGAGGAACACATGCACCACAAACTCATAGCACAAAGCGTGCACAAAAAAACTTGCAAAAACTGATCAGAATACATTAGAAAAAAAGACAAGACTGTGAAACAACGGTCTTATTTTCTCTGCTGCTTGAATGCTGATTTTAGCTTAGTTTGTTAAAAACTTCAGACATTGGCAAAATCAAAGACAGAGGAACAAGCAGGACTCCTTGTTCTACTTAAGAAATACTAAGTCCCTTCCAGAGAAGAAGAGAGAGAAGACATCCCTCCCACTCCACAGCTGCCTGAGTACTCTCACTTCATCTTGATGGTGGATCCTGTGTGTCAGGATCAGGACTTAACAGAACCTTGCTGTTTAGGAGCAAGGACTAAACAGCACTGCAGAGGTGTTTTCATGGCATTATGGGGCTTGCAGGACATGGTTCAGACTTAGCAGGAGGAGCAAGAATGAGCTGCAGTTTTATCAGCATCTGCAGAGTTCAGGAGACCAACTGCTGAAGGAAGAGAGTTCAGACAGCGTAATATTGCAGGATTCTTGCAAAAACCCTCAGAATTATCAAATTATCAAAGGGATAACAGGGTGAGGAGTAGAGGAACAGAATAAGCATTGGTACAGCCAAGGAAAAGAGTGAACCTTTGCAATGAGAAAGAAAAGATTACTATGCACCCAAAAACAATACATGACACTCCTTTTGTCTCCACAGCCTTGAACCGTTTCTGTTGGTAGGTACAAATGTCTCCAGGGGAAAGAAGAAACAACAAAACACAACCCACAGCTCAGTTCTGTGTGGAAAGGAAAGATCCTGAGGCTGTCAGGTAATCTTTACTGATGAGCAGACCTGAGTCATCTTTATTGGCCACCACGTTTCCTTTAAATCACATTTTCTTTTCAAGTGCCTGAAAGCAGTTTAGAAGGAAAGAATGGGTATGAATGGCCTGGTAGTCATGTTTTAAGAAACAGAGAAAGATTTCAGGAGAAAATAAGCAAAAAATCAGATTAAACAATCACAAGGATCACAGAAAAAGGGAAATATGCAGCACATCTCTCATGAAGGGTACAAGGTTTATGTAAATACTGTTAGTAGCTGAAATACATAGAGATCCCAGCAGCCAAATGAGGTCCTGTCATCACCCCTGGTATGCAGAGAAAACAGGAAAACACTGTGAAAGAGGAACACTAATCTTAATACTTTTACTCTCCCAAATTTGCTGTGTGGATTTGACAAACACCAATAACCAGGACTTGAGTTATCATTCAAGTCAAAGATCAAGTAAAGATACGCACATGCTTGTTCTCATCCGAAGACAGAACTTAACCTACTCCAGTAGAGACCAGCTTTGAAGCTGGGCATGTGTCTCAAGAGAAGATTGCACTTGTTGCTTCCACTGAGAAGACAGAGAAAGAAAGGGCTAGAAATTTGGCTCAGCTATGAATTCCAGTGACCAAGTACTTTTACCCAGCAAATTAAATTTTCAAACAACAGTTTTTTCATTTACCTCTTTGCCTTGAATATGTTTTCACAATAAAGCTTTAAAGTTGTCAAAATGTTCTTTTTGGCAATTTGAAACTCAGTTTATTATCTCAGTTTGGGACAGGACAGCTGCTGACTTAGAATTGCTGCTGGTTTGAGAATCAGGCTTAATTAACATGCAGAGATCCATCACTGATTAGTCTGATCCAAGCCCAAGAGATATTAATAATTTGAGTCTCTATCTATGAAGATTTTGCTGAGGAACTAGATTTAATGGGACTTTAAGGGGTGGGGGGGAGGTGGAAGCATATAATTTTAGTAGATGCAAGATATCACAGCTTAAGAATATTAAAAAAAATATTTGTGAACTTAAAATTTTTGTGCTGATATATAAAAAAAGTCCTGTGGCCTTTAAGAAATCCTGTTTATCTAAACCGTTTTGTTCTTTTTTTTTAAGCTACTTCTGCTATATGTTACATCTAAATGGATTATAATAGAAGGAAATTCAATTACTTTGGTCCTCCTTGGCAGAACTTGTTGTAGCTGTCAGTCCTGCTGCATTGCACGCACAGCCACAGTGGCATTTTGTGCTGTGCAATGCAGCACTCTGCAGAAGCACCCGAGGCAGCGCTGAATTAGCTGGTTTGGGAGCTGCACAGGTGGGAACACTGCCAGGGCAACTGGGGGACCACTGGCCCCAGCTATGCAAACCATTAACTCACACCTAGTTTGGGAATTTCTAAACCACACCATATTGTGCAGGGTGCACATAAATTTTAAGACACTTGAATAATAAATAATGGTACAGTTCCATTCTCCTCTCCTGTTGCTTTTCTTTTTTCTCTTTTATTTTTTTTTTCTTTTAACCTGCATTAAATTTATGGCTGAATGCCACCTGGGTTAATGCTAAAAGGGGTGAAGGAAACTTTTTTGCCATCCCCTTCCCTCATCTAGTATGTCTTATATTTTCTCAAATGTTTTTAACATCAGTACTGAATTCTTTTCCATAACTACGGAATAAATAACCCATTAAAAATATAATGTCATTATAGCCCCAAGAAACTTGGCAGAAGAGCTTAAGTAGCTCAAACCCTTTTTGTAAGCCAATGAGATATCAAATTGATGGAGTTCTAGCAAAGTTATCTAATAAATTACCCATGTGCAAGCCACTGCTTTCTCCTCCTACTTTCAGTTGTGTACCAGGGCAGCTCCAAAGACTAAGCTCATGGGCACATGTCAGAAGGATTTTACATTTGAGTGAGAAAACTAAAAAGAAAATATTCATTGCTGAGAAATGAACTCAGAAAAGAGCTGTAACTCAGATTTTAAACAGCATTTCATGAAGCAGAGTATAGAGCACTACCACTTTGGGGAATCACAAAGTAGAGGAACTCTTGAGTTGCTGCTAAGAGCAACTATTCCAACTTAATGTACTTTTTTTACCCTTCTAGGTTTATTTGAAAATTAATTAGTATACTGAATAGTAGTAATCTTTTAAAATTGCCCAAATCTACTCCTTCAAGAGCTCAGAAAGCAATGAGAAGTATTTAATGATCATATTTAGAAAAAAAATATTTACATAGTTTTTAGAACAACAGTGCTCAATTTTACTAAATTTCTTTGATTTATTAAATAATTTTATTAATAAGAAAAGTTACTCTAGAAAAGTACCTAGCCCTGATTTGAAGATAGCAACATTTTGAAAGCTTTATGTTCAGCTAAACTGCTCTTTTTTCAATTTCTTATTCTCTAGATGAGGAACGAAAACTTTGCAACATGGCAAATTAATAATGCCAGAGAAAACACAGTCCTCCTTCCAACAGTAATTTCATGGACATACAAGTTGCTAGGATTTAGCCAAAATAGTTACAAAATTCTAATGCACTGGATGTTATTCATATTCTAGGTACCAAAACATTGAAATATGTATTGTTAGGCTTCAAAATTAGAATGCAATTATTGTATTTGCTAAAATTCTAGGTTGCCCAGCCACTTCACAACACTGTGTATACAATTTTGGCTAATAAACCAGCACAAAGCATGTGAGAAAGGTGATGCACAATTTACTAAAGACAGAACATGTTACATTTCCCTTACATCCTGCTAATTTCATTGGAAAAGAGGTGGTGTGGATACCTGGAGCCTTTCTTTAGCTGTGCAAATATACAATTGTTGCATTTCAAAATGACTTTAGGGGCTGGCAAGCTAAGAAAACTTGCAGAGGTGGAGAGGACCTTTGCAAAAGGTGCTCTTGCTCAAACTTACAAAAGATAGAGGACCTTTCAGTATCTACGGGTGGTATTCAACATATGATTCCCATCAGTTTGGAGGGAATTGTCCCTTATTGTCCACTCATCGTTTCTGAAACAGTAGGAGACTCTACATTCCAAAAAAACTAGTAACACCTATCTAAATTCTCCCACCTCCTTTGGCTGGACATCACTTGAGATCCAAGATTATTTGAAGAAACTTGAATTCCCTTATATTAGCAACTTAGGAGAAGGGTAAAAAACATATGGATGGATTACCAAAAATGCTTTAAAATTCTCATTGTATTCATCCTAGGTCTGGATTGTGCTCTTCTCTTTCTGCATCAACTTAACATGAAGGAAAAGTTAATCTCAGATGCCGTGGAGATTCAAGGTAACTTCTCCATTTCAGAATGTATTGTTCAGTATGATCGCTGCTCAGCTTACCTGTAGATGCAGAGAAAAATTTGTTATTGTCTAGAAAAATAAATTCACTTGGAAAAAATCTGTATCAGTCAAACAAACAAATAATTCTGCTATTTAATCAAAAAAGTTGGTAGCAAAACACAACAGTGCTTGAAAAAATTTTCCAATGATACTTATGAACCTCAAGTGTTTGGGGCTTTTTTGAGTAAAAAACTGATCCCAGGTAGTTTTAAGGCAGCTAGGAATCCATCAAATGTTATAGAATCCATAATAATGTATGTATTGACTAAGATGTATTGACTTCTAAACCTGGCTATAAACATCCAAAGGGAAAATGACTTAACAATATGCCATATATGATCTTTGAGTTCTGAGAAAGATGAAATTAACTGGAAAACCATCTGGTAATTTGCATACAAGATGTCCCTTAAGCACATCTGCAGTGATCTATCACATTTAAAAGCAAAGTAAACAAAGTACACAAGTAATCACAGAAATCTCTGAACTGTATGTGTAGATAAAACATCAGTGTGACTCTGAAGAACGAACAGGTTTTGAGAGTGGTCCTTTGAAGAGCTCCAGAGAATTACCAGTGCATTTTTGGACTGACAGCAATGTGGATTTAACTACAGTATCTTCTGGGGCAATGACAAAAGGGGACTTTCCAGTATATACACTTATAGTGCAGAGTGTGTATGTGCTTTCCAGGTATATACCTGTATACATATATTCCCACATTTTCAAGCTGGCAACAGAACATTTATATTCTTCTTTGAGAAAACACGGACCAGAAAGGTCTACAAAGCCCTTAACAGATACAAAACGCACACCTGGGTTTGGATCACACTCCCAAGCCACTGGGACAGTGACTAACCCTAAATGACCCGGCAGCGAGCCTGGGAGGGACCCGCCGGCCCGCAGCCTCCAACCAGGAGCGGGAAGCGACCGCACACCGGGCACCTGTGCCGGTACCCCTCCGGAGAAGGGGCTGGGGCGGGAGGGGCTGGGGCTGGGGTTGGGATAGGGGCCGGATCAAGGGCAGGGGCTGGGACAGGGGCTGGGACAAGGGTTGGGACAAGGGTTGGGACAGGGGTTGGGGCTGGGACCAGGGTTGGGGCAGGGGCTGTGGCAGGCGCTGGGGCTGGGGGCGGTGCGGGGGCGGTCCCTCCCCGGGGGAAGCAGATAAAGGCAGGGCGGCGGGCGGCGCGGAGCTGGTGCAGGGCAGCAGCGGGGCTGGCCGTGTGTCCCTCGCTCGCCGGCCGGCATCGCCCTGCCCTGAGCGCCTCTCGGAGCCAGCCGGCAGCGGGGCAGCGCCATGGGGGCCGGAGGAGGGCTGGGGCTGGCGGCCGTGCTGGCGGCCGCGGTGCTGTGCGGGTCGGGGGCGCTCGCCGGGCGCGTCCTCAGCGGTGAGTGCGCGCTGCGGGGCCGGGCGGGAGCGCAGCGCTCCGGGAGCGGCGCGGGGCGGGCCCGGGAGCGAGCCCGCTCTCCGAACCGCCCGAGAACCGCGCTCCGAACCATCCGAGCATCGGCGGCGAGCGCCGGGAGCGCCTCCCGGGAGCGCTGCCCCGCGGGCTTTTCGGGATGCTGCGGGGGATGCGGGGGATGCGGGCTCCGGTCGAGCCCTGTCCTGCCCCGTCTGCCGGTGCTCAGTCGCCTTCGAACTGCTTTAAAAAGATCGAGCGTCTTTCCGAGGAGCGTCTCTGCGCTGGGTTTTGTTGGCAGCTGGACAGGGGTGCTTCTTCTTTGTCTGCGGCGGTGTTAGGAGGAGAGGGCAAACTTTTAAGAGCGTGCGGCATGAGGTTTGTTGTGTGTGGGTGCGTCCAGAACTCTCAAAGCCAAAAGGAAGACAGTACTTTAGAAAGCTGTGTCTAACCTTGGAGCTTAGGTTTAATTTCAGAGCTGTAGGCTCCCACTGTGTGTTTGCAGATTACAGGTGCATATGCTCAGAAACTGCTAAATTTAATGAAAATTAAGTTTTCCCTTTTAAGCTTGCTTTGGTTCAGACCCTCCAGACTAAAGCGGACAGGCTCTTGGGGGTATGTTGCATGTGCCTATAGATCCATGCATTTGCTTGGAAACAAAGATTTACACACCCCACTCTGCTTGTTAGCAAGTTGTGTGTGTATATGTGGGTAAGAACGTGGCTCTTACAAACTGTCTCCAGAACAATGCAAATTATTTATATACTATTATTTATATTGTTTCAGAGGATGTAGCAGTAGCATATCAACAAAACTTTTTTGTAGGTTATTTTTTGTTGCAAGCATTTGATTGCTGAATTCAGATAACTTAATTGCTGAGGGAGCACAGTCACTGGACCATTTTGATTGTGCTCTATTTGAAGCATGTTCCCATGCTACAACTGAGATGGGTTCTTTGGGTTTTGGTAAAACAGTATCTTCAGGAAATAATTGCTAAGTAGCAGTACTTCCAAGACTGAAAAAGCTTGTTTGCCTCAACAGTAACCTGAACTATTTTATCTGCCTCTGTTATACTGTGAATTATATTGGCGCGTGTGATACATCATATGAGCCAATATAGTTCACAGTATAACAGAGGCAGATAAGTATTTTAAGTATTGCAATTTATATGACTGCTATGTAAAACTTTTTTTTTTTTTTTTAAGGAATAGTGAAGATTAATTATCTATGAGATGCATTTGGCATTAGCAGTCTCAGTGCAGGAATCCATGTGTGGCTGAGGAAACCCAGTCCCTTAATCTTCCAGCTACAGCTTCTGTGTTTAACTGTGACATAGGGAACTGAGGTCCAGCTTTTAAAGACATATGTGATATGTGTATGCTGCCTTGTCAGATTGTTCCTAGATGCACATTAGGCTTTGGGGATTTTGAGAGGACACAGCCTCTGCCCCATATTTCCCTGGAGCATTTCAAACCATATGATGAGCCTCATGCCACTGTATTATGCTGATATTACTTGTCTGGTAGAATACAGGAGAGGGTTTGAAGCCACAGAAAGAACCATTTATGTGCTATTAGTTTATTGGTTGAAATTGTATTCATTAGATAAAGGTTTCCAAACAATAGCAACCACATTTATCTATTTGTGCTTATTGAAGGTATCTTAGGTACTGGAAGAACTTTTCCCCCCCCTTTCTCTCAAGGACCACACCCATATTCTGGCACATGCACATGGATTGGTGTAGTACTAGCAGTAGCTGACATTATTTTAGGCAAGAAATAGTACCATTGAATAATCGGGCAGTGTCTGCTGTCACCTGACTCCCATCTAGCTTACCTCTCTTGTAGAAGAACTAGCAGTTCTTAAGTTTGTTTGAAATCATAAGTCTATATCTTAAACTGACCTATTCCTAAAAAATTTACTTATGCTTCAGCCGTGATTAATAATCTGGCATAGTAGGAAATTCCACTGCTCTCATTCCAAATAAATATATAGTTCCTGTCACTCACCTAAGCTGTTTGTGAGACTGCTTGAGTGCTGGTTGGACCTTGTGAAAGAGTCCCATTGACTGCAGTAAGTTTGCAGCAGACCTAGCAATAACTGCAAATATGCTACCATATTGATCACCATGTCAAGAGGACAGAGAAGAAAAGACCTGCCTTTTTGGAAGACCATTTTTTTAAGTAAAGGGTTTCTGCTGCTTTTTCCAAGTATGTTAGTTTTCCTAGGATATAATTAAAACTATTGTTGACATCAAACAATTTATATTTTGGTGTTATTTCTTTGCCGTCTTTAATTTGGAAAGTTTTAAACAGTGATGCAAAATGCTTTTTTGATTTTTAATATATCTGGACAGATGTTTTGTGAGCAGTGCTCACAGCCTCCATATCCAACTATCTGTTGCCAGAGAATTGATTCCTATAGGAAAAAAGCCCAAAGCAGTCTCAGGAGAAAATGCTGAGTCTGCCTTGCTGTCCCATGACATCATAAAGAACATGAAGTGATGATAATGCAGTTTGCAAAGATGCAATTACTTTAAGTATCTATTGGGCAGGAGAGATGCAAGCTAATCTTATTACTAATCATTTAACAGCCTATGTATTAATCATAGGTATTATAGCTTAATGACTGCTGTTTGTCTAGTTGTATTTCTATAGCTTTTAAAGTTTTGCTCTTTGCTGTTGCTGTGCCTCAATAGCAGATTAAATAGTGATGTAGTATTTTAAAGCAGTATATATCTATTTTGCTGCAAAAGTACCTGGATAGATAAAACCCTAAATGAGGAAAAACACTTGATGAGTCAGGAAACTACCAGAGTTGCCCCTAAATTATAGAATGTTGCTTCAGATGCCTTTGAGGAAGTGGATATGTTCATTCACATGGCTTGTGATCAGATTTGAGTTCTGTATAAAGTACTGCAAATTAAGAGAATTAAAGCAGCGTCTTCATGGATACTGGATTGACTAGAGATAACAAGCCCTTTCTCAAAAGATGCATCATTTAACTTAATTTGGTTGGCCTGCTTATTACACCTGAGTTTTGTCTGTCAAAGCATTTTCTCTAAATGAAACCTGATGTAAAGTTGTAGGTTTTTTTTTTTTTTTTTGGTGTGAACTGTAAATTTCAAGATACATATGCAGCTCAGAATTTGAAAAGATATAACCTGATAAACCTGCCATCTCATCTACATGTGCAACAGGTGTGTGTTGAACACATTTTTTGGAAATATCCAGCATTTAGTTTCATACTGCAAAAACTTCTCTTGGATAGGCCTGCCCAGATAGTACAAGATCCTTTTGCTCAGTTGAAGGTCTCAGTAATCACTAAAGCTGAGACTTGGAGAAGTGCAGGAGAAGGTGGGCATTGAATTCCCATGGACTCCTTTATTATTTCTTCTCCTTTTCCAGCTGTATTGAGCACTGTCTTCTTGGGGACAAATCAATGAGCTGGGCTCTTAGAGTGAAATGTGGTGATGATTTTGGATATAATACATGTTTCTGCTAAACACACCTTGCTGCAAACCAAGAAATTCCACAATACCCTGTGGAATGAGAACCCAGTTTTGATGAGACCTCTGATGGTGGAGGTGTCCTTCTGTAGCAGGGTAGAAATATCCAAGTACTTAAATCAGTTTCTAGTGTCAGATTTCTGTATTAGAGGTGACCCCCCCTCCCTCCTTGTCAACCATGTATAGCTTACCTTTGCCATGAGAGGGAGTTATGCAGGTTGGCCAGGCTGCAGTTCTGCTCAGGGATAAGGAAACAGACATGGAAAATCCTAGTGCTGTGTCTCAGACCAGCATGCTGCTTTCCCAGGAATACAGTTTTTTGCTCACAGCATTTTGTTCAAAAATGGAAAGGCATTACAAAGCTTAAAGTCATGTCAAGTCCCAGTATTCTACTTTGCTAAAGAGCCCAAGAGGAAGTGCCTGCCATGGAGGGAGCTATGGTAAAAACTTTGTGGAATGGTATGGACAATCTGCTTGCTTTCACATGGCTTTTCTTCTCCCAGAGAGAGAAAACTGGGCTCTTGCCTGGTTGAACTTCTATTCTGTACCTTGATTTTAACTCTGTGGGTCAGGTCTGATCCTATGTAGATCAAACTTCTTGATTATAAGATGTTTGCAGGGGAACATGCTTTGGTTCATACAGGGTTCTGTACAGCATTATTTTTCTGAGACCAGTTCCCCATGATGGCTTTCTCTTTGCAAATCTCTGATGGCTCAGAAAAGACAGTAGATGCTAATGTACAATAGGTAAGATGAAACAATCCTTTGATAGTAATTGCTACACTCTACTCCCATACTCTTACCTCTTGCTCACTAGTTGGAATTTGAGTCTCGCTGAAGCCGTCCCTCCTGCCACCTCTGACAAACAGTGGGACCTTCAGTTCTGACCAATCTTGAATAATGAGTTCTAACTAAAAAGCTGGCATGTCTCTAAGTAAGTCTGAATATAGCTGCTGTATCCAGCTAATGAGTCAGGCTCACTTTATAAGGAGGGAAGGAAAAAAATTGATATTTTAAGAGTGGGATTAATTTAATTTAAATTTGGATTTTGAATATACTGCAGATCTGCGCTAAGAGATGCTGCTGTCTGTGTTTGTTTTGTTCAGTTGTCTGCACAGTGAGGTCGGTGAGTCAGTTTAGGTATGAACAGGTTATTGGGAAGAACTTAAGTTTGGTGAGATGAATCCCACACTGTATCTCAAGGACTACATGTAATGTGAATTAACCAGTGATGCTTTACCTCTGTATTTTCTCTTAGTGTAAATTATCTATTAAAATATTCTAACAGATTTCTCCTCCTCTCAATCTTCTCAAATTTTTTCTTAAGTGAACTGTCACCAATTTTGAGATTCCATGTGGATTGGCTTTTCCCACTTTCTTAGGACCAGGTGAATGAGCAAGGCTTTGCTTGTTGCTTTCTCTTTTAATTGTGGAACTGCCACAAAAAGAAAGCACTCTACACTTCTGTACTGAAATGTATAAAGGGTGTTACATCCTGGGAAGCTCTTAAACCAAAGAAATTAGTATAATTTGCACCCATATATTATCTACATCTATTGCAAATACTTTGGTAACAAATTAATGAACTACACCTACTTGGAAAAAAGGCATTCAAATTTCACTGCAGATTATTGAGAATGGATAATGCTTGCTATGAAAAATAATTGAGAAAGAGTATATTTTCTCTCTTCTCATTTTTTCTTCATTTCATTGACATAGGGGGGATCTGCTGACTGGGGAGATTTGTATTGACTATCAGGAAAATGTTCTTCGCACAGAGGGTGGTTGGGCACAGGAACAGACTCCCCAGGGAGGTGGTCACAGCACCACAGCTCAAGAATTGGGCAAATGGTAGGATTCTTGGGGATGGTCCTGTTCAGGGCCGGGAGTTGGACTTGATGATCCTTGGGGGTCTCCTCCAACTAAATAATACTCTGTGATTCTGTGACAAAAGAGTTATGAACTATTTCCTTCTAGAGGCAAAAGTAAGAAATAAGCCATTAGCAGAAACTGTCAGAAGTGCTTACATTTATGCCTGGGAGAAGACCTGTTGAGGGAACTGACCTATGAGTATAAAAGCGGGTATTTGTGAAAATGCCTGCTGGTTTGGGATAGGAGACTAAAACTATTCCTGCTCCCCTAGGCTGGCACACAAACTTAAAACATTCAGACTACAATTTTTGTCTATTATGTCTATTCCACAGCAAGATAAAAGCAACTTCTTAGCTGCCATAATATGTCTGTCTTTAAAGCCTCTGTAAATTCTGTTCTGGGCTTCATGGCTACACAGAAAACTATTGATGAATGGACTTAATTTGAATCACAGAACTGTTTGGGTTGGAAGGGACCTTAAAGATCATCTCCTTCCAACCCTCTGCCATGGGCAGGGACACCTTCCAGTAGACCAGATTGCTCAGGACCCTATCCAACCTGACCTTGAACACTTCCAGGGATGGGCCATCTTCCCATCCCAACTTCCCACAGTTTCTGTGGGCTTGACCTTGAACACTTCCAGGGATGGGACATCCACAGTTTCTGTGGGCCAGTCTTGTCAGTGTTTATGCTTTTTTAATAAACAGCTGAAATTGTGGAGTACTTGGTCTGTCTTCAGGTTGTGATATATAAAAATTTATTGTGTCACTGTGTTGATAAGAATTAACCCATGTGTTATTGTGTTTATGAGAATTAAAAAAAAAAAAACCAACAAAGCAAACCCACTGCTAACAGCTTCAGCTGTTAAGGGGGTGTTTTGCTTGATTGGGTTTTCTTGTTCTGAGGTTTTAAAGTTCTGGGTAAAATAATCCACCTCCCAGACCAGACTTAGAGATATATAGCTCTTCCCAACACAGATGCCATTAACACTTGAGTGTTATAATTGGCCTGATTCTGTCCAAGTTTTTCCTTAAAAAAGGGAAGGCAATTGGCAGATTTAGGGTGTTGTTTTAGCAGCTATGTTGCCACTTTTTGTGAACCCCCAGGACAGTGCAGCTGTGAGCTGACCCCTTAGAGAAGGAAGTGGCTGACTGCCATGGCAAGCCCTGTGATATACACCTGTAAAGTTCACATGATCAGAAGAAAGGAAAATAGTTATTACAGGAAAAGCTAAATGGATCTCATGCTTGAAATTTATGATGTGTTAGATAGCTGAAACCAGAGCTGATGCCAAAATGAAGGTATGTTTCACTTAGAAGAAAGGAAAGCTGTCAGGGCTTTAATGATTTGACCTGGGGGAAAAAAAGAAATAGTTTTTGGGAAATACTTTAGAGATTTTTTTTTATACCCTGAGTTATGACTTGAGTCAGTGACCAAAAGTTTTTCATAAAAATGGATATTAATTTTCCAGTTGAAGACACCCTGTATTGATTCATGTAATTGTATGTTTTCCTGCAATGGTAATTATGGAGGGTGAAGTGTTGATTAGCTTCTAATGAGGTTTAGGCATCAAGCTACGTCTTTACAGCTCTATTGTCAATGGCCTGAGTTCCCTCCCTTGTGCACCAGGGCTGAGAAGCTAAGTATAACAAATAAATGTGTGTTGTTTTCTTTGGGAAATGAGTGAATGATTGAATTGCTGTGTGAAGATGGCAGCTTTCATGCTGGCTGGTATTCCAGCTCCCTGTACATCAAGAACAAGCCTGAAGCACCACATCAGGCATTTTGAAAATCCAGACAAACTTTTAATCTGCTGTGGAAAAGACAAATTCTTCCACCAATTTATTCAACATGATGAGATATTAATTTTCCAGTTGAAGACACCCTGTATTGATTCATGTAATTGTATGTTTTCCTGCAATGGTAATTATGGAGGGTGAAGTGTTGATTAGCTTCTAATGAGGTTTAGGCATCAAGCTACTTCTTTACAGCTCTATTGTCAATGGCCTGAGTTCCCTCCCTTGTGCACCAGGGCTGAGAAGCTAAGTATAAGAAATAAATGTGTGTTGTTTTCTTCGGGAAATGAGTGACTGATTGAATTGCTGTGTGAAGATGGCAGCTTTCATGCTGGCTGGTATTCCAGCTCCCTGTACATCAAGAACAAGCCTGAAGCACCACATCAGGCATTTTGAAAATCCAGACAAACTTTTAATCTGCTGTGGAAAAGACAAATACTCCCGCCAATTTATTCAACATGATGAAGATTTTGCAGGACAAGGAATCCTCCTGCATCCTCCCAAGACTTAAAAAGGAGAGCACAGAGAGGCTTTGACAAACCTCCCCAAAAATAACCTGTTTAGATCAATACTTGTCATAAAGGGTCATATGTATACTCTTAACTACCCATTTTTGTGACCAGCAATCTTGCTGCATTGTGCAGGGAAGCTCTCAGATCCAATTTTAATTGCACTTTTATTCAGCTGATGGCAAAATCCAGGTGTTAGGAATGAGTAATATTTAATATATAAATGAGCACTGCCAGGTGCTCCTTTGCACTGTCTCCTTTTTGATTGCTTGATTTTTTTGAAGGTGTAGCTATTATGGGACTATTGAGGACAGTTGTCATTCAGAAATAAGCCAAAAAAGTGCTTAGAAGCACAATAAGTGAACTAGTAAAGGCTAACATACTCCATACTCCATAAAGGTGGAGCCCCATTTTCAGGAAGCACAATAAGTGAACTAGTAAAGGCTAACATACAGGTGGAGCCCCATTTTCATCAATAAATGTACTGAAAATCACTTCCCATGGCAAAAGAAAAAATAAAGACAGGCACTGGACAGGACAAATGCATCTTGTGTAGCTTCATATTCTGCATAACTGTACTAAATCTCTGTATAAATGGTATAATACAGTAATTAGATTTTACTTAAAACCAAATCATCCCTGTTTTTTTTCTCTTTGCAAAAGTTGCATTAATCTTAGAGACAACTGTTTGCCTGCTGTCTGAGGACCTCTTGCATGATCTTTGCTAATTCACAAGATACGGGATGGTTAATGGCTGAAGTTAGGTTGTCTGGCCTGTGTTTGAGAGAGAATAGAAAAAAAATCCTTTTAGAAAAAATCATTTTAGACTTGCTGTCTATAAATGCATCCATAACATTTACTTGCCCAAGAATTTAGCAAGAAGGATATCCATTACAAGAAGTACTTTAAGAATGGCTGATAGATGAGTTTGGCACGAGAGGTTGGGGGCAGCCTCCATTTAGCCACCTTAGACATGGTGTGCATGCTCTGATACGTCTGCTGTGCACATCTGCCTGAAGCACAGCTGCTGGATAGGCAAATGTGGTCCTCAGGGGTTTTTACATAAGCCATTAAAAGTGACCTGGAACCTTTGAAAATTTTTCACCCTGGGAAATCACTTAAGAAAAAAACTGTGTGATGATATTTTAGGCATAATCCTTAATCCGGAATAAATCAGTAACAACTTTTCCCTCAGGAGGCTTGGTTATTAGGAAGATGGGAGGAAAAAGTACCTGCTAAGGTATGGAAGAGATTGCTATGAAGATTTCAGTACAGATAAAGGCTGGCATGGGATCTGTACAGCAGGTTTTATTTGAATGTCAAATTTATGAGTATATGGAATTCCTTAAACTGCTCAGGACTGTGAGTTGAGAAACATCAGTGGTTTGAACACTGACTCAGCTGGAGAATGATATGTCTTGAGTGTTAAAAACTTTGGGACAGAAGATAACAACTTGCTTTTATCATAAATGCAGACAGAATGTAATTATGAAATGTTATCACAGTTATCACAGTTTTTTTTTAAGTAATATGAATCATAAAAAAATTATATTTGGTGGATGGATGCAAATATGATACAGTAAAGCATCAACAGCAGTAATATAATACAGCAAAATGTGACCAGCAGCTGAACCCAGGCAAAATCTGACTGGATGACACAAAGACCATCTGACAAGATGCATCAGCTTTGAAACAAAATGTGATTAGGAAAATTTATTACCACTTAGTCTCTTACTGGCCACATTCTGGAGTGCGTCACTGGGACTTGTTGTGGAGTGCCCTGTGACATGGGGACAGGTGAAAACAAATTGTTCCCTGAGGTCACTGTGCTCATGCAAGCTCAAGACCAAGACTAGTCTTCATAACACAGGCAGAGAATATTTTGGTTAATTACCATAGATTTCTGGTTTGCTGTTTCAGTATCTCTTTCACTTAAGTCCTTGTGTTTTTATTTGTCACTTTGTTTTCAGAGGTCTCCACCACGCTCATGCTGCTCTGGTTAATGTTAAATATTTCACACTGCTTTTTGCCAAGTGCTCTTCTGATTTTTCTGCTGAATCCATTGCCTTGAGGAGAAAAAAAAAGTCAAAATACAAAAATATAATGGAGTTTACTACACCAGGCTTTGTGCATTCATTTTTGTCTCTCTTCACATATGCTGTGCACATGCAGTGGCTGACCTAATCTAGGTGGATGCTAATGGTATCAATCCCTGGATTGCAGGTTAGTTTGTAAGGTTCAAGAGGAGGAGGAATGGGATTTATCAGCAGGGAGCTTATCTTCTACCTGATGTCTTCAAAGACTCCAGCTAAGCGAGGTGTGTCACTCAAAATGACCTTTGTGGCCCTCATGGGCCTGTGGGGGTTTAGTTTAGTAATAAGCCTGATGCTCTTAGGGAGGGAAGTCTTTGACCTGGCTATCTTATCAGCAATTTTGCTTCTAAATGACACTTAGCTGTGACTTCTGTCATGACAGTAATCAAGGAACATATTATTGGTTTAATGAAGCATGATTATTAAAACATAATGGAGATATAACTGATTGAAATAACAGCTTGAAATTTGCCTTTTTTTTTTTTCTTGAAGAGGATTTTTTTTCCTCCTCCTGTAAAATTATCTGCAGAAATATTTTAATGAGTAATTCAGTTTAAAAAGATATTTTTTCTGAGGCTGATACCTAAATATTCTACTTTGGAGCCTGTGTGAAACACCCAAAGATGAAAACTGACCCATATGGATGGAAATGGTAGCTAGCACTTCCTGGAGCAAATCCTCTTCACTTGCTAATGGAATGATGAGACCAAAAAAAGATTATTCATGTTGTGTAGTATATTGGCATGATTCATTCCAATGGTCTTGCTTACAAATCTAGTTTCTATTCAATTGTCACAGAAAATTTGGAACTCAATTTATACAGCTGAAATAACAAAATGTTGCTTTAGAACTAACTGTGGAGTCTGCAGAAAGATGTTAGAATAAGGTAAAGTAGCACATAGTTGATATTTCCATACTTATCTTGTCTCCTGTACTATGTGGTCCATTCTTTCATTTTTCAGTGGTAAATTATTTCTGCTTTGTAGTTCAGAAATTAGTAGTGGGAGAAAAAATGAAGCTTTAAAACTTGACATCTCAGTGTGTTCCGAGAAGAGCACTAAAATGTCAACTGATTTGCCAGCTATTAAGGCACAACTGCAGATTTCCATTAACACATTTGTCTGCCGCAGTGGAACTGGTTCAAAGTCCGCTTCAAAAGAAGAAAGAAAAGATTCAGAGTAGGTCGCTGCCTAAACACAGGGATTAAATTAACTAGAACAAGAGAAATTCACAGCTTCTTCCAGAAAGCTTACTGCTCTGCCTCACACACTTCATTCACACTCTTTGGGTCTATGGGTCTTAATGCCAATTATTTCTTTGTTTCTTGCTGTTTTCTTTGTTGGTTTCTGGAGGTATATTCTTGCAGAAATGATCAGCCTGTGAGGAGGAAATTATTTCTCGTGCCGCAGGTAGAGAGCAAAAAATGAAAGAGCAGTAATTTAGGAGTTGGATTTCATTCAAATTTTCATTTTTTAAAAATTATTTCACTTTGTAAAACTTGATTTTAGTGTTACTTAACCCTGCCCAAACATCTGGTGTCTTTAAAAATGGTGTCTTTAAAATTATTCTGGTCAGTTTAAGGGGAGAAGGAAATTGTCTTCCACAAAGCTTCAATGTTTTAACTTGCAAACCTTTGGATAGAAGTTGGATACAGCCATCTGTGTTCTGATGGCTCTGAGAGGGCTCCCTGCTTTGAGTGCACAATGGTAGCAAGCTGGGCACATATTAGGGGCTGCAGTAGCTCTTTGCCTTTGTGCATCACAAGTACTTGTCATCCTCCTTGCTGCTCCATACAGTCCCACCTGGTTTCCTTGGTGTGGGTGATGGAGCTGAGCGTTGATGCAGTTCCTGTGTTGGACAGGAACACAGCACAGTTTATGAATACAAGCCTTGGAGCAGGTCAGAAGCAGCACTTGCCATGACTCAATGGTCTCCAAGGTCTTTGCCAGCCTAAAAGATGCTGTGACTTTGCTTGACTCTCTATGCAGCAGCTGACTGGCAGATGAGCATCCTGAGAAAGCTTAGGCAGCCAGCAAGGATCCATTTCTTCTGCTAGAAGGTTTGACTCAGATTTTTTGGGAGAGTCACAGAAAAGTAGAGGGTGTGCATGAGAACAGAGTGTGAGGGGAGCACTTCAGCCACCTGAGAAACAAGCAGGGGTGGGGAGTGGATAGTGTGTTATAAAGGCAAGGTTAGCTATTTTCCCATGGGAGGGAGGAACAGCACAGGAATTATGAACCATAGTGATCAGCCTGCTCATCACAGTTGGTTGAACATTCCTGCATAACTGAAACTGTGACCGGGATTTTTTGACATCTGAATTTGCTCATAATTTACTACTTGATGTCAAGGAGACCTATGTGCACAGAATGAAAGGAATCATGGAAGAGTTTATCTCAAAGATTGTCTGGGAAAAGAAAAGGAACAGGACAATGGACAAAGCAGTCTTCCTAAATTTGCATGTGCATCTTGAATTAATGCTTTGAATCCAATCCTGAACTACAGGGGAAGGTGTGGTCACTTTTCTTTGGAAGTGATTAGTGTCCTGCATAATTCAGTGCTAGGCTTTGGATGTTTGTGCTGTTATGTACACATGTGTACTCTGGCAATAAGCCATTGTCACTCACCCGGCAGTGAGGGCCAAAATGTTGATCAGCTCCTCCTTCCCTGTGCACTCTGTCCTGTCAGTGAGACACAGCTCCTGGGGAAAATCAATCATGTTAGCAAAACTGGAATTTCAGCATTGTAGAGGGAGGGAATGAGCTGGGATTTCACATGCAGCTTTCGTTGCTGCACTTCCCACTTTGCAACATTTAGACTTACCACTTTGTTACTTTGATAATAGTGGTTCTTTGTGTCTAACAAATCTAGGAGGAAGAACATTATTTCATATGCATCTCTGTTAAAGGGTCTGTCTTTTCCTCTTCACACCACTGCCTAGCTAGGACTATGGCCCTTGCTGCATTTATTGGGAGCAAGGCTCCTAACCTATGTGTGTAAAGGGAAATATCAGGAATGAAATTGGGGAATATGTTGTGTTGTCAGGACATTATCAGAGAAAGTCAAAATTGGCACTCTCTGCCTGATCTTGGAGCCTGGTTTTTTCCATATCAGTGGCACAAGCCTGTCCTTTTTTTAGACTGTTCTTGTTCCTGTGTTATTTTGGTAGATTAATTACTGATAAACAACTAAATTTTCAGAAGTCTGTCTGCCAAGGTAAGAATGAGATTAAAAAGATGCTTTTCTTCCTGATAGTCCTCCAGATGAACTTTAATAGGGTATTATAAACTGAAGGTTTCAGGGTTTGTTGTTTTTTCTTTTTCTAGAAAGATTACAAGGTTTGTAGGAAACCCTGCAAAGTTAAGCGTAGTATATCTCTACTGCCCCTATAATTTAGCTTTCTACAACAGAAATGATCCCCAAAAAAATGATTTACTTTCAGATTTAGCCAAAGTCAAGAGCTGATCCTGTTTTTCCATCCCTGTATTAATGCAAATACAGAGAGCCCTTTGATTCAGCCCTTGTGCTGTCTGCTATTGGAAATACCCTACTTATTAAACAGAAGAATGAAGCAATGCTAATGCAATTAGCATTGCTTTGTAGCTTGTAAGGTTTATGTAGCTATTAAGGTTTTTTGTTTACTTTGATATGTACCCTTTGTGCACAGGAAAACGTTGCCTGGGAAAACATAAATATAGCTGGAGTTATGTGAGGATGTTGCTGTTTCCCATTGACAAATTACAAATTTTTAAGGTGAAACAGGATAAGTCATGTTCAGATGTTATTTACACGAGTCATGTATCTGGGTTTGCTTAAAAGTGAGACGAAATACAAGATTTTCAAATGCAAATCTGATAAAAGACAATAAACTACAGTACTTTGTGCTGGTGTAGCTTTACCTCAAGTGCTGTGAGCAGTTTTGGGTGCCTCTATATAGGAAGGATATAAAGCCATTAAAGAGTGCCCAAAGGAGGGCTGTGAAGGTGGTGAAGGGTTTTGAGGGAAAGCTGTGTGAGGACCCACTCAGGTCATTTGGTCTGCTCCGCCTGGAGGAGACTGAGGGGAGACTTCATTTTGGTCTTCAGCATCCTCAGGAGGGGGAGAGGCAGATACTTATCTCTTCCCTCTGGTGATCAGTGACAGGACCTAAGGGAATGACCTGAAGCTGTGTCAGGGAGGTTTAGACTGGGTATCAGCAAAAGGCTCTTTACCCAGAGAGTGGCTGGGCACTGGAACAGGAACCAGGGCAGTGGTTACAGCACCAATCCTGACAGAGCTCAAGAAGCTTTTGGACAACACTCTTAGGCACATGGTGTGACTCTTGGGCTGTTTTTCACAGAGCTGGGAGTTGGACTCCATGGTCCTGAGTGATCCCTTCTAGCTCAGCCTGTTGTGTGATTGTGAAATTTCCCAGTAAAATAACTACTTTTGTTGATTTCTAAACAGTCTAGATAATGCCTGGTAGGTTTTTTTTTTACTTTGGTATCCTTCAGTCATTCTTACTTAACAAAATAAATTTTCCTACTTTCCTTCTCCAATGATAAATTTCTATACTGGAAAAATTTGATTTTATTTTTTTTTAAGAGATGGTTCTATTTAGAAGCCTTATTCTGTCCCTAAATAAACATAATGGAGTTCAGTTGTGGCTGATAAGTGAGTGTGTTAATTCCTCATCTTTTATATCTTGAATAAACTCTAGAGAGTCTTAGTAGTTGAAAACAATTATTATTTTTTCCTTTTTAGGAAACAGACATATATTTTGCTAAGACAAAGGACTGTAAGAAGCACACTCTCTCCTCCCATAGACCTTTACAGGTTGTGCTTAGGCACATTGTAGTGAAGAGTGGCTGTAAGTTGCTCTCATATACAGCCTCTCAAGGTTAACTTAAGCGATCGAAAAAAATTTTCAGCTGCTTCTTGCCACTAAACATGTGTAGTTGAAAATTAAAAAAAAAAAAAAGACTAGCTCTGATTACACAATAAAAGTGAAGTTGGTCCATTAGTATGCAATAGTCAAGGAAGTATGCTCCAAACAGATCCTGGCTATAACAGACAGGCCTGATGGTACAGTCATTATAAAGTAAAGAATATTTCTCTAAAGCCTATTGGGAATTTTCAGTGTTTTGGAGAGTTTCACAGACCATGGCAAGGTGGCATAGATTCCCATGAACTGTGCGCTGTTTGAAATTTAAATTAGGGCAAAGGATTTCAGTGGTTCTAGGTTATCACCATGAATCCTCCCAGGCAAAAATCCCCCGTCCTTCATCAGCATATGCATGATGTGCTGTATTCTGTTCTTGCAGCTTTGATATTCATCACTGTACTCTGAACAGCCCCATGTTTTTGTTTTTCAGGCCAGAAGGTGTGCTATGGTGCCTTCAAACATTCCTGTTACAAACTAGCCTATTTCCAGGACTTGTCTAGACGCGTGGGCTTCCAGGAGGCTCGCCAGGCTTGTGAAATCGATGGTGGGGCTTTACTCAGCTTGGAAAGTGAAGCTGAGCAGCAGCTAATAGAAAACATGCTGCAAAACCTCACCAGATCAGGCTCTGGGATTTCTGATGGTGATTTCTGGATTGGGCTGTGGAGAAGTGGCGATGGACTGGCCACATCGAGTGCTTGCCCCGACCTCTACCAGTGGGCTGATGGAAGTATGTCACCATTCAGGTAAGTGTGTGAAATTGTTCATTGAGAAGGTTCCATGGAAAGGAAGGGAGCCTGAAATGCCAAACCTTGCTTGTTGGCAGGAAGTTTGTGGCATCTCCCCCTTGGCTTCTCCAGATGAAGGGTAGCTGGCAATCGGGGTTTTGAATTTGAAGCTGTGGCAGGATGGCATTGTGTGGCTTCAGCCTACAAATTTCTGTGCTCCCACACACTGAGTTTGCCTCTGCATGGCATCTGGAGGTTCTGCCACACACGGAGTCTTTTGGTTGTAGTCTGAAAGCAGGCAGGTAAATTCTGCAAAGTTTTGGCCACCTCAAATCAGAGAGCCAGCCACCAAATAAATTATTATGAGATGCTTAGGATAAATTGTTCTGTTTCTACCCTTTTTGAAAAGGGTAGAAATGATGAAGCCATCTTAACTTCATGATGAAGCCAAAGGCCAGAGTAGCAGCAACTCACAGAACTCAAGACAAGGGGACAGATAAGAGTCTGATAGGGAGAAAAGCAGAGCAGTAGGGTGTTGTTCCTGCAGAGGTGCTTTGATCAGAATTGTTTTAAGGTTCAGAGATGTGCAGCCAGGGCCTTTCACAGAAGGGTTGTGGGATATGCAGGATATCTTTGAAGAGGATGGGACTGTTTGGGTTGATATTTCTTCATTGATACAACTCTGTTCTTTGTCATCCTGATGAACCTTATCTTCAAAAACTAGAAATTGGTACACAGATGAGCCTTCCTGTGGAAGCGAAGCCTGTGTGGTGATGTATCACCAGCCAACTGCAAACCCTGGCCTGGGAGGGCCATACCTTTATCAATGGAATGATGACAGATGCAACATGAAGCACAATTTTATCTGCAAATATGCCCCAGGTAGGTAAAAGTGAAGTTATATTTCACTTTTGGGACATTGTTTTGTTTGTGAGGGAATCTTCAAGTATCTTTTGGTCTGTGGAAATGGTTCCTTTGGTGTGTGCCTGAGCTGGCGTTAGCAGGGGATGTTACATATCAATAACAACTATTAAAATACATTTTAATACATTTAAATAAACCTGTTTATATCTAATATGAATGATTTCAAAGTTAGCTTCACTATCATGCATTCCCAGGGGTTTTTTTTATTTCATTAATTCCCTTACTTCACAAAGCGTTTTAAGTGTACATTTTCTGCTTTCTAGGTAGGGTGACCAAGACATCTTAGTCCTCCTGTAAAAAATATTGCACTGTCCTCGTAGCTGCAGCCCTGCCATTTTTATACAAACTTACATGTGGTGGTTGTTTAAAAAAGTTATGGCTTGAAGAATGAAGTCCAGAAAGGCAGGAAAAATTTCTGCATTCATGCATGTAGACTTATGAGATATGAAAAGCAGATGCATGCTAGTTGAGATGGTGACAGCAAAAACAGATCTTAGGCAATTTGGCTGTACTTTCAGACATGACATAAGTTCTGTATATGTCAATAGAGGAAAAGTGAACTATAAACTAGAACATGGTGCAAAACCAGAAAGGACATAAAAAGTAAACTTTGCAGTTTGAGCCTATAAAATTTTCTGTTCTTGGTGGTACTTAAAGTAAATGAAAACTTGTTTTCCAGCAGGACCATGGAAATGTTTTCAAATAATTTTTGGGGTGTTTGTTTTTCAAAACAAAGCTAAAAGTCAGAATGAATATTAAATTATGGATTTATTTCATTTATTAATTAATAAAAACTCAAGAAGTGGCCCATAGGAATCTCATGAGGTTTAACAGACCACGTCCAAGGTGCTGCACCTGGGTCAGGGTCTCCCCCCGTACCAATCCAGGCTGGGGATGGACAGATCCAGAGCAGCCCTGGGAGAAGGACCTGGGGGTGCTGGTGGGTGAGGGGCTGGACATGCCCTGGCCATTGGGAGCCCAGACCCCCCCGTGTGCTGGGCTCATCCAAAGCCCCGTGGGCAGCAGGGCAGGGAGGGGATTCTGCCCCTCTGCCCCGCTCTGCTGAGACCCCACCTGCAGGGCTGCATCCAGCTCTGGGCTCCCAGCACAGCAAGGACAGGGACCTGCTGGAGCCAGGCCAGAGCAGGCACCAAGGGGATCAGAGGGATGGAGCAGCTCTGCTGGGAGGAAAGGCTGAGAGAACTGGGATTGTTCAGCCTGGAAAAGAGAGGGCTTTGGGGTGACCTAATTGTGGCCTCACAGTACCTGAAGGGAGTCCAGAGGAAAGATGGAGAGAGACTGTTTACGAGGGTCTGGAGTGACAGAATAACAGGGAATGGCTTCAAACTGAAAAAGAGTAGGCTTATATTAGACAGTAGGAAAAAATTATTTTCTGTGAGGGTGCTGAGGCCCTGGCACAGGTTGCCCAGTGAATTTGTAGATGCCCCATCCCTGGGAATGTTCAAGGCCAGGTTGGATGGGACTCTGAGCAGTCTGGTCTACTGGAAGGTGTTCCTGCCCATGGGTTAGAAAAAGGCTATTATTTAAGGTCCGTTCCAACCTAAACCATTCTATGATTCTGTGAAATCTTACTCTTAGCAGCTGTTTGAGCTATATAATTCTGCAGTTTCTTACCTTCTTTCTCTATGCTGATGATCAAAAAATAATTGCTCTCTTTGTAGAGATCTTTCTGTCCCTAGAGATCCAGACTATTTTGTTCCTCTGGTGGATACATATATTTTTCACTTTTTGGTCACTTAATGAGGATATTAAAGGTAATTAATATTGCCAGCAAATATTAAATATTTGGAAGAGTTGATATACCAATGTGTTTCAGTATACTGTCAACCCCAAAATCTGTTCCTGCTTTTGAAATTTTTAGTGGTTATCACTACTTTATGATGATCAGTAATCATCATAGGCCTGTCAAGGAAATGTGACAATTTTATCACTTTTAGAACAGTTCAAATTATTTTGAAATAGGGTAACTAAATAAAAATGCTCTATGTGGTTAAAACCCTCACATTTATATGTCAGAAATTGAAGTCTTTATTAAAAAGATTTGGTTTCAGGTGTATTTTGTAGCTTTAAAAGTAAGCAAATTTAAATTAGATAATTATTCTATAATAGTGAACTACTTATCATTCTTGTTGAGATGTGATAAAGAATTGCTTTTTCTATTGCTTTTACCATCTGAGAAGATGTTGGGTGTTTTGGATTTTCAGAAAACAAGGTGATAATAGTAACAATGAAAATACATTTATATTTCTTTCTCTAGGTAGAAGTAGGTTATTATTTTATAATGAGGCATATAAGGCAAACAATGTATAGGTAGATTATTGTTAGTATTGACATTGTTATGCAGCTAAATACAGTACTGCTGAATTGTAGCTATTTATTTTTCAAACTGTTGGAATTGTGCTCTTTAGCAAAACAGACTATTCTCCAGAAATATATTTTTCTGTCACATGGAGGAAAGGAGTAGATGCAAAAATGTATGTAAATAGATATTTGACATTTCTTTCACTGCCTGAAGAAAGTAACACAGTGTTTGTAGGAAAATTGCATTTGTTATCTCAAACCAAGTGAGACTTACAAACGACCTTTTTCCCCCTTAAATCACTGTAAAGGCTTCAGTGTCAGCTCTTAGCAGTGCAAAATACATCCATTTCACCAGGAGTGCTAAGGTACCACATGCATATTGAATTTCAGTTTGTTATCTGAGCACGTTGTTTTTCACAACTCTCCTGTCTGTGTTCAATATGGGGTCCATGATACCAGCCACAGGCCAAAACAGGTTGTAGGTGACTTTGATGAAGTTGCATCTAATTGTATCATCAGCAGGTCCAGGACAGTGCTCATTAGACAGTCTTGCTCAAGCAGCAGCTACATTTCTGGTAGACACTTTCATTTTTCCAAGCCCTCCCTTGACAGCGTTTACTGTTGTTCAGTCTGGCTTTGGATCATATTAATCATTCAGCAATCCTAAATTTAATTATAGGTTGGTAATTGTGACCATTGTCCAGCTCCTGTAGGTTTGATATTGCAATCAAATTAAAAACTCTTCTGCTGTCAAGAGACAGCAGCTCAGCTCTTTGGGGTATCTTGGTATCTTTCTTTATATAAGGCCAAATGTAGGTATTTTTTACCAGAGTAGGTGAAATAATTGCCTTTATCTAGAAGGCTTTATTGCTGTTTTGATTTCTCCTAGCAGTTTGTCTCAAGACACTCAGAACTGTAGTCTCATGGCACTGTTAAGTTAGTATAACGTTATGGTAGAGAGAACATATATTGTTTTACAACTGTCTGTTGCACAATGAAGCTTTGAGTATGTTAGGCACTTTATTCAGCACAAGAAGTTCGGGTTTAACCATTAGCCATTAAATCAGAGACCACCAAGAATTGACACTAGATTAAACTATAACATTCTTCTAAAGAGCAAAAAGTATGAATTAGAGGTGATTTGACACTAGTTTGCAAAGAGTCATTTTGTAAGAAGATGAAATGCTGAAGAATTAAGCAATTATTGTTTGGGGGAAATGTATCTAATTCTGTGATACTGCATGAAAAAAATGGAAACATCTGTTTTATTGCACACATTTTTCATTCTTCAACAAATCAATTTCAAATATTGATTTAACAGATAATGTCTTAGAAAAAGAATTAGGAGACAGAGCAGAGCCAGAATACGGTAAGAAATTTTGACACATTAAATTCCATTGCGCTGGTAAATACATAATTATAAGGATACCATTCAAGAGCCTCCAAAATTACTCAAGTTTAACAGGCACAGTTAAGAACTGGAACATAGGGAAAATGAATTCTTCAGAGAGCAACAGCTACAAATATATGGCTGTTGTTCAGAATAACACTGCTTGTAATTCTTCTTCCAGACACAATTCCAATTATGTAACAAAATCCTGTTTACATGTATATTTAATAAATCATAAATATAATCATTTTACCAATATAAATTGAAATGTAATTGATATTAATTTATATAACAATGTCCATATTTTTTACTGTTTTCCTAAAATGTCTGATCTCCTTTTCAGATATTTTTCCAACAGTGCCAGCAGGAAATCCTTATGACACAAGCAAACCAGAAGATCAGTATCATATTATTGCTACTGAAACGGGTAATATGTTCATGTGAATGTAATGTTCTGCTAAAAATATTAACAGTGGAATTAAATAAAAATTTCAGTTTCCATTTTTGTCAATAGGAAGAAACAGTCTGTTTCCCTGGGAAGTGCTACATATATTTGAATAACATTTCAAGAGTGTTAGTCCTCTTAGTTGCTGTAGAAACAAATTATTTCCTTGTCCCACCAAATTTAGAATAAATAATGTGTCCATAATTGCCCCATGTACCCTGTGTTTTTGGAAAACCACATACTAAGAGGAGTTCAGTGCCTTGCTGAGATTCCCAGTGGAGATGACACTTGATATTTGGGAAGTGGATACCTACTGCCCAGGTTCTGCAATGCCCCTGGCTGCTTCATTCAGGAATTTATCTTCTGAACAGAGTCCCGAGGCTCAGGAAGAGTTGTAGCCTGGCTTCAGTTCAAGGAACTGAACATGTCTCAGGAGCAGCCCTGGATTTTACAGGATTGCACCATGGGATTATGGAAGAGGGGTGCTTTGTTTGCCCACTGGTTGTCTGGATTTGAGCCAGCTTCCTAATTGGTGTTTCCATTATTTTTACCTCCAGAGGAATTATTATATTGAGGAACTGTGGTTTGTAATCAATAATACCTTTTAATACAAACTGTGCGAAGACTCTAAAACAACATGAATATTCACATTTATTCTTGCTAGAGAAAATGTTTTTAAAATAGGACAATAGGTAAGTAAATCTCCCCAGTTTGTACATTAAATGTGTACTAGTACAAAACATGGGCATACAGTTACTGGTAAACAGTATCCTTCTGGAAGTTGCAGACCCCATCCTCTATTGTAGACAGGTGATAGAGTCTCAGCTTGTGCCATTTCCCATTCCTTTTGTGCAGGGACCTGCAGAGGAGCACCTTTAGCTCTCCTCGTTAGTCAAGGAAAGGCTTTATGTGTCTTTTAAGGGGAAGGGGAAGATGAGAGCCAGGCTCATTCCTCCTGTGGTCCTGCATGGGCAGGGAATCCAGATATGAAGATGACAGAGTCTACAGTTAAAATGGACTGTGAAAAAATTAGGCTGTGAAATGTACTCCATTAAAACACTTGAATTTTGAATTACAAAATTGGAAAATATCAGAATTGAAGACCTTAAGATATGTTTTGCATATAACTCAAGTGCTGCTTTATTCTTGATACTGCTGAGTTCTCTTTGGAGCTCTTCCTGTAGAAGGAATATATGTGTTCTTTTGTGTAAGTTAATGTATTCCTGTTATTTTACTCCAGATTTTTACTGACATGGTTAAAAGCATTTCAACATGGGAGACATTAATGAGAACTTTTGTCTTATAGGTATAATTCCGAATTTAATTTATGTTGTAATACCCACTATACCACTGCTGCTGTTGATACTGGTGGCTTTTGGGACTTGCTGTTTCCAGATGCTTCATAAAAGGTAAAATATACTCATCCATAGTGGTTTTATGATGCAGAATTCATATTTCCATTGGCAAGCTATTCCTACTGAAAGACTGCTTACATCTATCCCCAAGTATGCAAATAAGTTCCTTTTCATCTATTAAAATGCAAGTAGTTTACAGCTGTTACAGCTGAGCATTCACCTTCAGGCTTTTCCACAACATGCTGAAATAATTCTAGGTCTCAAAGAGTACTGCTGGGACTCCACCTGTTTCTGAAGAAAGTCTCTTTGCAGACCACTTGTTAATCAGGGCTGTTGTCAGCACTTTTACTTCACCTCTTTTATTGTGATTACCACCTGTAAAGTACCTGGGCTGTGGGAATTAGTAGAAGGGTCCCTCACAGATACAGGGTGAGCCCAAGGACTCACTTTCTAACCTAAAGTAAAAATTTGCTCCAAGGACAAACCTAAGGGTCAGCAGCTGCTTAATCCTGTTCCACTGCACATACCATACAAACAACAGATGGACCCCTGGAGCACACGAATTGAAAATTAAAAGCAAAAGCTTTCTTTGGGTCTCACACTAGTGTGATATCCTTTGTACATCATGTGTGTGCTAAAGAGGATGCATAAAATGAATAGATATGTATTCGTAGCTGTGGTATCAAGCAGGGGTACTATTATGCAAAAAAGAAACATTTCAGCCTTTGAAATACAGTATAATTTGCTTCATGCTTTAAAATTCTTTGGACTTTTCATTTTTTCTCAAAATATGATATAGATACATAAAGACATGACAGCATATAATTTATATTTTTTTTCTGAACTAGTGTTTCTGAAACTCACATATCATTTATGCTTTAGTTCAGGAAGTATTTTCAAATTAATGTAATCCAGAAGAGTTTAAACTGAAATATGTTTTATAGATAAATGCTGTTTACATAAAATATCGAGAGTAATAAGCAGATTTGTAAGCTGCTTTCCCTCTTGAGGACCAGGAATAACTAAAAGGAATATGATATCACTGTTTTAACAAATTTGAAAAAAAATCCTTCTTATTTTTAGCTCTTTAATTTTTCCTTACAGTTTTTACTTAGTATTTCCTGCCAGTAGCTTCAGTAAGTTATTTCAGGTGAGAAAACACTCCAAATGTGAAGACTGTTTCTGTGTGAGTGAATGTACAGTGATATTTGCAGTACTCCTTGGTTCCATGCCTCATTGAAACAAGTAGCCATAAAGAACAGACATTACAAGGTCTGCATAACAAACTTGATTGTGGTTTTATTTTATGCATTTTCTCTAAAGAAAAGGAAAATGTACACTTTCCAACCTATCTTACGACAGGCAAATACAAGCCTGTGAAATGTTATCTATAAACCTCACCACTGGGGCTGCAGAAGGTTGGAAGCTCAAAGCAGAAAAGAGTAGTAAAATAATAATGTATAACACTAAAAATTGCACAGCAATTGAATTTTGGAACCCTTATTACAGTGGCCCTGGATTTCTTGGTAAGTATGGTACATGTTAGTGGCTTTTCTGGCAGTGACTTTTCTTCTGAGAAAAGTTTCATCCCTCGAATACTCCCGGGAAAGCAGTGAGAGATTCATGGCCCACTGAAATCAATAGAAAAAGCAGTGTTGACTTCAGTGGGCTTTGATCAGGCCTTTGATGCTATAGCAGTTCATCCAGAAGTAATTCATCTGAACTTCCAAGACTTCAAAATTGCATGACACAGATATTGGAAATTCACCTTGGAAGATTTCCCTTTTTTCTGTTAGCTGATTAGTTTGATAGATGAAATGATACAAAAATCAAGGACCAAATGGTTTTGATGCAAAACAAGGTTCTCTTTTTTGTTGTTTGGTTGTTTATTTTTTTAATTTTTGTTCCCAGAATGTCCATTTTGAGTTTACATCAAAACCTTTAATTGAAGAAATCAAACCATTTTAAAAAATCATTTAGATAAAAAACCCAAAAAAACTATCACCAAAAATGAAGTATTTTGTCTTTTAAAACAAAATACTTTAAAAAAACGTTGTTTTTTTAAAAATATTTTCCTATCTATTTTCAATTTCCACTTGTGACCTGCCTTGCAAACCATTTTACTTCATCAGAAATATGCAGCTCTTAGGCAAAAACCAAATCAAAAGAAGAAACAATCACTTGAATTTATCATCTGGACACTGTAGAACTTTAGGAAAGGGATTCTGTCCTGCTGGGGAAGGCGGGATCCCCAACTTTCCACATGAACCTGACTTCTCATTCTTTTTTAGGCTTCCACAGCATGGTGACCTTTCCTCTGAAAGCCACAACCCATGGCCAACCAGGACATGCCTAGCTTGAAAGGTCATGACTAATTTTGCCTGTCATTGGGCTCTTGAAGGGTAGTAATAAGGCAAAGCAGCACCTCGTCCCTGTAGCTAGCAGAAATGATCAGCTCATTCATGCTTAGATGCTCTCCCTTTCATTTCTTCCAGGGAAGCAAGGAGAAACTGCTTCAAAGACCCATCTCCATTATCATCTGAATGCCTTGCAGAAAGTTTAAATTCCAACCTGGTATATTTCTCAGTTTCTATGATTGCATTTGATGGTCAAAACACCAATATGCTCAAGCTATTTATTGCATCTTACCTTTGTCACTAAAATCTGTTTCCTGAACCAGCTGTGAAAATCAGCGTAGGTTTGCTGAAGATAAGCTCATTTGATACAGCTCAAGGTCTTATCCAAGGTATTTAGAAATTGCTCCTGCTGTGTGGCAAGGACTCTCCACTCAAAGCCTTTCATCATTAATTTATGCCTGCTTTTGCTGGAATAATCCAGAAGGAAGTAGTGACTTCGTTTCTTTAAGAAGGAAGCGCTGGAACTACTTGATTCATTGCAATTGCTTTGTTTATAGCATTGTGGCCTGATCTAAAGTCCACTGAAGCCAAAGGGAGTCTTTCCAATTACTCCAATGGGCTCAGGTACATAATGCATTACTTTGTAGGATTTCAGAGGTAAGTCTGGAGGGACTGAAAGCTACTGTAGCATTCAGCACCCTCGAAGTACATTTTAAATCAACTCAGACTCGCTTGCATTTGCACACCAGGAAAGGAGTAAAACTGAATGTATAGGACTGTTGGGACTCTTAGGTTTCCAGCTTACACAGTTATATAGGGCTGCATCTCCTCCTCTGGTTTTTACTTAATCAGGAAAAAAAAACAACCCTATTAGTGTGAAATATTCTATCCAGAGATTGAAACATTTCACTGAAATGCAGCTGCAATGGCTCCTGAAGTGGCTCCTATTTCAGTAGTCTGCAGTGCACTGTCATCTGCCAATCTAAGTGATGGGAGATGGTGTATTGTGGCAGTTGTAGCCTTGTCGAAAGACTGCCATAAACTTTCAGGGTGCCTCAGGGCTCCCCGGAGAAATCAGAGCAAAATCAATAGCAGTACTGAACAGCAAATACTTTTTGGAACCAGTTTTATCTTTTTTTTTTTTTTTTTTGATTGAAAAAACACCAAACACAAAACATACTATTGACAGTTTTGACTGAAAACTAGCCCTAGGGAAGCTTTCTACCAGTCATTCATTGCCAGGAGTCTGATTCATGTGCCATCACTTCATGAGATGTCAGGTCCAGCCCTGAAGGGAAGGGGCTTGCTGGCGCAGGGTGCGCAGCGAACCCCTTGGTGCACCCAGGGTGGGCAGGGGTGTGGTGCCCACTGGGGTGGGTGGGCTGCACCTTGGGCATGGATCTAGGGGGATTTGTGTGCTCTGCTTCCCCCCAGACAAGGAAAGTGGTCAGCTCCCACCAGCCCTGGTCAAACTGAGTCCTTCTCTGAAAAGACTACTCTGTATGAGAGGTGTGGTTGGATGGGAACTGGAAAAAAATAAATAAAAACCATCCAGGCCAATTCAGAACAGTTCCTGGGAGCAGCACTGCTAAGCAGAGTGGTGTGGTATTTTTGGTAACAGTGCCACTGTGGATGGGGAGCCCACACTGAGAGAGCACCAAATGAGGCCTTGAGATGCGGGGATGGAATGCTCAGGTCTGATCACAGAGCTGAATCAGGACTGCAAAGGCACACGTGCACTGAAAATATTTTGTACTTTTATCTTTCAGTAAAGGAAGAACAAAAACCAGTCCAAACCAGTCCACACTATGGATTTCAAAGACGCCTAGGAAGGACAGTAGCATGGAGGTATAATGATTTACTGACTGAAAACGAGGCAAAAATAACATTTTGCAGTGAGGCTGTATTATAATGTTGTCAAAGAACATTAGCTTGGAATGGCTTGAAAATGCAAAGGATCTACAAGAATGAACTGTAAGCTCCCCCTTGAGGCAAATGTTCAGATCATTTTTATATGATGTTTGTTTATTAATTCAGTAACAAAATATGCCATGCTAAATAAAGGGTATGTGTTTATTTTGCTAAGGGATGTAAGTTGGCTAGTTGTAAGCAATGAAATGAACAGAGCATTTGAAGTTTTTATGGGGAAATATCCACAGTGTATGTCAGTTTTAAGACTGTTTGTAGTTAAACAAACCTCCTCTGTTTCTTTTAGTCTCTCATGCATTGTATTGTATAGTCAATGTACAGTAAATGGAACTGACAATTTTACAGTGTAACAATTATTTATCTTTGCATAAAAGTTTGATACAAAATATTTGTTTAGTATTTATTTGCACACTTAACACAGTTTTTGAACCTTGGGAACAAATATTATTTTATTAAATAATGACATGGTTGCTGACAGAAATAGCCACCATATTGTGACATCAACCTGAAATGGCAAAATTCAAGGATTCATCAAAGTCCTTTGCTGTTATAGAATGAATTCATTTTGCCAGGGAATGACTATAGCTTTTTTTCATATTGGCCCAATGTCAACCTAAATAACTTGGAAAGTGATACCTTGGTAATGGTGTGCCCTTTAAAGGCAGCTATTAGTTGTTATTTCAGTAAAATATTTTTATGATGGAAAAAAAATCACAGTGGGCAAGAGTTTAAGATTAAAATTGCTGTTTCAGTAAGTCTATATAAAAAAGACATTAAAGGTCATTTAAATATAGCTAATAGTTTGTTAGGAATAATATAATGTTGGAACAAAGAGAAGACAAAAGCTTTTTCTTGGAAGTGGCACTCATAGATTGATTCCAACACTACTTAGACTATTATCTAGAAACACATTAATTATATTAATTGATGGATAGATTTAGAGGTAACTGTGATTCATTTAAAGCTGTCTTTTAGAGTTATGATTAACATCATTAATTCCCATTCTCTTTGGTAGCTTAAGAGCTTTCTGTGCCTTAAGAATGGTTGTAGAAGTCATTAGGAGCAGTCTGGGGTGGTGGCAGTAGCACTCTGGTTGATTTGCTGGTGACAATCTGGTGTCAGAGCAAAAGTTAAGGGATTTTACTGCTGTTGCAGCAAGAGGTCAAGAGCCTGAGTTTAACCTTGCTGGCTTTAACACAGATTGATAACTACCTCTGGCTGGGGATAGACTCACCAAAGCAGAATTGAAGGGCTGGCTGATGTTCACTGTGTCACTTCAGACACAAATGCGTCTCAATTTTTCCGAGTACAGAAAAAAATATTTAGAAGTTGCCATTAATACTAATTGTGCAATTAGTTGTTGAAGCACTTTTGGAGGTATCTTAAAGCTCTTGTTATGCAGTGGTTTTGCTTCCTTTTTAAAGAAAACTCCTCCTGTAGTTCAGGTTAAGTATTGCTGTTCCTACTTAAAATATTCTGTAGTTCTTCCAGTCAGTAGGAACTTCTTTCTTTGTTCAGTCCCCTACTTCAGTTTCCTTTGCAGTGTGAAAATGTTATGATCCTACATGATCACCAAGACCAGTTTTACTACTGACATAAATATTGATTAACTCAGCTGATGGGAAGAGAGACCTCTTTCTTGAGAAGAGTTGTGGTAAAAAGAACTTGGTTCATTTTTATGGTCTTGAAGGATTAACTCCCCTTAAGGACTGACTTATTTCTTCATACTTCCAAAGGGTACGTGAATTTGTCACTATCAATATAATGGTTAATGGCAGCAGAAGTGATTTTGAAGCAGTAGTTAGGAGAATGAAAATACCTTCAGGAGTGTTTTTTTAGAGATTGAAAGTGATGTCTACAGACCAGTTTTACTACTGCCATAAATGTTGATTAACTCAGCTGATGGGAAGAGAGACCTCTTTCTTGAGAAGAGTTGTGGTAAAAAGAACTTGGTTCATTTTTATGGTCTTGAAGGATTAACTCCCCTTAATTTAAGGATTAACTATTTCTTCATACTTCCAAAGGACATGTGAAGTTGTCACTATCAATATCATGGTTAATGGCAGCAGAAGTGATTTTGAAGCAGTAGTTAGGAGAATGAAAATACCTTCAGGAGTGTTTTTTTAGAGATTGAAAGTGATGTCTACACAGACATTGACACAGACCTGTCCCAAACTCTGTGTGAAGGCAGATGAAGAAGTGACATCCAGTGCTTCTGTTGTAGTGTGCTCAGATTTTATGTAGAAATAAGAAATATTGGCTATATGGTTAATGGCAGCAGAAGTGATTTTGAAGCAGCAGTTAGAAAAATGAAAATACCTTCAGGAGTGTTTTTTAGAGATTGAAAGTGATGTCTAGGCAGTCATTGGCACAGACCTGTCCCAAACTCTGTGTGAAAGCAGATGGAGAAGTGGCATCCAGTGCTTCTGTTGTAGTGTGCTCAGATTTTATGTAGAAATAAGAAATATTGGCTATTGGGACAAAATATTTCCATATTTATCACCATATCCATCCTCTGTTTCAAAGCATCTTGGAGCAGACTCAATTGCAAATAATCTATTCTGCCCAAGTGTTTTAACATAGTATTGGCTAGTTTCTCCACAGGTTAATTTGCAGGCGACTGAAGCTGTGGATGTTGACCGAAGGCTAGAATGTGATTGACTAAGGTTACGTTAGTTTTAGCTAGACGTAATTAGTTGAAATAAAATGGATTTTAAAATTAAAATAGTTTATATTAAATATTTCCATATTTATCACCATATCCATCCTCTGTTTCAAAGCATCTTGTGGCAGACTCAATTGCAAGTAATCTGTTCTGCCCAAGTGGTTTAACATAGTATTGACTGATTTCTCCACAGGTTAATTTGCAGGAAGCCGTGGATGTTGACCAAAGGCTAGAATGTGATTGGCTAAGGTTATGTTAGTTTTATCCAAACATAATTAGTTAAAATAAAATGAATTTTAAAATTAAAATAGTTTATATGATATATCTTTTTATGTCAGGGTTCATAATAGAACTTTTTCAGTCTGATGAGGTGGTTTATCAATGTATATCTCAAAATACATCTATGCTTAGCATTTTGGAAAGTGGGAAGATGCACAGAGATAAAAGTATCTTACTGTATTCCTGGGAAGCACATTTTCTAGTGACTAGATGTGCTTTCAGTTGGCTTTTTTATTTCATTAACAGACTGTAACACAATGTACAATAGTGATGTATGGTAAATAATGCAAAAAATCAGGTCATATTTTACTTAAGCACTTTAATGTAATTATTTTACCCAAATCAATTTATACTGATAGTAAAATGCTCTACTTTTTAGAGTAATAGGAGAAACAATGGTTCACTATGAAAGATAAAATTTGTAACTCTAATATTTAAATGTTAAAAAACTGTGTCTTTCATATAAGAGACTGTGTCTGAAACACCTTCTTACCTTCTCTCTGTCATAATTATGTTTATCTGAGTTCTTTGTGATCACAGATGTCTCGATAAAGCTGCAGATTTTGGTCTGGACCTAGTTCCCTAATGACAAAGACCTGAAAGCAGTTTGGGACTTTTTTTTTTTTTCCCCAGTGACTGACAACCTCTGTTTGCAAACATTTCATACCTTTATTTAGAGTTGCAAGAACCAAATCCAGGAGCTTACAACACCCATGTGTATATGTGTAGATACACTTATGAAGTAAGTGAGAATGCATTTTGTAGTTTTGGTACTGTGGAATGATAAATACTTTGAAGTTCTACACTGGTCTGAAAACAGAAATAAGTGCATCATATTACACTAATACCATAGAATTTAAAGCATTTGAACAAGTAAGTAATTATATTTCATTATATACCTATTTATAAAAGAGCTCAAGAAGATAAACCCCTTATTTTAGTTTTCATATACTTTCCCCTTTAGAATGCTGTAATGGGATACTCTGCTGTTTTTTTTACAAAGCACAAAACATATATTAAAAATCACCAGTACAGAAAAAGCATATAATATGGAAGCACTATTATTCTTGAGGGAGAACTGGTACTCATTATTGTCAAATGTTTTTAGAAACATCACTTTTTATGAGAAGAAGTTGCAGGATTGTAAGTCTGTGATTGAGTGTGGAAAAGCACATCTCTATAATTGTTTGAATAATTGCCAAACACTTGACTAGAAAGACAACTAAAAAGCTTTATTCAATCCTTTTTAAACTCTATTAATTCCAAACACATTACACAAGAGAGAACATTTGGCTGACATTCAGTTTATTCATTAGAAAGCAGCATGATCCATGGTCAGCCTTTCTGCACAATCCATAAACCTCACTCCAGAGCCTTTTGTAACAGGCAAGGCAGAGGAACTCCCATGAGCCCAGATTAGAGAGAGGACATACACCTTCATTTTGATATGCAGAGAGATTGCTGGAAAGAGTTGACTCTGCATTAATATGAAATTGCACATTGAAAAACACAATGTAAAAACATAAACCAGATACTATTTCACTTGATATTAACAATTTTGATTCTTTTCCACTACAGCATTTGCAGTTTGCAAACATTTTTTTACTGCCTGTGCTTTGTAAAGCCCTCCACTGTGCAGTTAATGCACTGATGTTGAAAGAATCTGTTTTCCTAAGATCCTCTATAAAAAAAAGTAAAATGACAAAACTATTAACAAAACCACAGCATCTCTTTTGAAATATTGTGCTCACTTGGAAGTGGGTCTTATTAACAAACAGAAGTTAACAATGTTTTCCTCACCCAGATTTACATATTTAGTTATTTTCTCTGTGAGATTGAAATGGCAGCCTAGTTTACAGCATTATGCAATGTCTTACTTTCAACATCTAAATTCCATTGCTATAATTAAAAAATATCAAGTTAATAGATGATGCTTTTGATCCAGTCCACAAACATGGTGACTCGAGCATACACTCCTGGTCGTTGGGGAAGTGCACACCCGTCGCCAAATGATACCACACCAACCAAAAACCACTTGTCCCCATCTTTGAATGTCAGAGGGCCACCTGAATCCCCCTGCAATAACAAATTCAAAAGTTAAAAGTGAACAGTGTCAACTCTCAGGCAGAGCCTGTTTATGATGTTTGTTCATTTTGTTCCTTAATCACAGATGCTCTACCCCTATATGTCCTGAGCACCAGGAAGTGAGATCAAGATGAATATTTCCATGTGAAAAAAAATAAATCTTGAAATTATCAATTTATTTTTTTTCTTTATATTTTAAATGATGTGAGCGTAAGCTGTCATCAGTCTTCAATATAGGACTGGACTTCAAAAGATTTTTTAAAAAAAATCTTATTCCTTTTATGTTCAGCCCTTCATATTTCACAAAGCCTGGGTAAATGTGGAGGATTTTTTCAGTTGAATATATTCTGCCAAAACACAGTTCTACTTTCAGACACCCCAGAGTTTCCACAGTTTCAAATGTAGAGAGCAAAATAATAAGATTGCCAGAAGAGGTGTTCTTTTCTCTCACCTCTTTTTCAATACTTTAGCAGACATAGCATTGTAATAGAGACTGAATTTGATTTAGCTTGAGTGGGGATGAGTCAGCCGTGGGTGTCTTGTTTTGATGAGAAAGAAAACAATTACTATTTTTCATTGTCTATCGAGTTAGTTGAACCGGTATTAATTGTGCCTTCCCCAGGCACTGTGAATGGATCTTTACCAGAGAATTCTGCAAGGACTCAGCCATTAAAATACTTCTGCCCATAACCCTAGGGCATCCCAGAATGTTAAAGGCTGTGACAGCAGCCTAAAGGGGAATGTGCTATCAGGAATCAGTTGTTCATCTTTACTCATGGCTGACTGGTCATTGATCACAGTGCTGGTCACTTGTGCTCTCTATCAGCCTGTGGTCCTACATGGAATTGTTTTTTGCTTTGTTTTGGGTTTCTTTTTTTGGTTGTTGTTGTTTTGCTTTTGTTCAGTATAAGGTTCAGAAATAAAAAGGGAAAGAGGAAAACCATGAGGGGAACGGACATTAGGCTTGGATAGAGTCCTTGTTCTAGACTAAACTGGGCAAAGTCAGGGCACAGGTTGGTAGGAAAAGGCAGTAGGAATTATGTGAGAATGCTCTTCATCAGGCTTGAGGGAAGCCAGCCAGTCTCCATGCCACAGACTCTATTATTGCTGGAAGAAAAATCATGTGGCAGCCACCTCTGAGTACATTCTCAGAGAAGCAGTGAGATATAAAGAGAGCTGGAATGGATAAAAATTAAACCCACACGAACATATATCAGTGCAGAAAGGCAACATCTCTGAAATACTGTGGTGTCTGCTTAGGAAAGGTCTCCAGAGTCTACAAATTCTGGAGAAAAGCAGCTTTGCTTTGTCTCTTTCCCATAATGGAGGATTTCTGAGACTTCAGTCTATTTGGTATTTATTTCTCTGTTCTGTGCATTTCTCTAAGCATGTGCCTCTCTCCTTCATGGAATTACTCAGCAGGAATTATTCAAAGCCTAGTGCAAAAAATTTCCAGTCTCATATTTATCTCCCTCCATGATTGTTTATGCCAAGATGACACACACAAAAAAATATTTAAACTTGTATCCTGATAAATTATTAAATGGGCAAAGTACCATGACTAGAAATTACATTAATGGACAGGGATTGTTCTGGTTTTCATGAGTGGAGGATCAGGGAGCGTTTTATTCAGTAACTAGATGAAGTTTATACCAGCAGTGGAAATGAGTTGCTTCTACTTACCTGGCAGGAATCTATTCCGCCCATGTCATATCCAGCACAGAGCATATTCTCAGTAATATTATATTTTGGCATCCATTGCTGGCATTTTTCATTGGAAAGGAGAGGGACCTCTGCTTCTTGCAATATATTTGAAGAGGGACCTGATGAAAATACAAAGTACATTTACCTGCAGCATTAAATACGTGCATCCCACTGGGAACAGTGATGGTTTTGTTCCTGTTCCAGCATGCTCAACACGCTCCTGAGCAGCAGGAATCCCTGCCTTACTGCTGTACTATTCAGGCTTATGCCCCTGTAACACAGTCTCTGATTAAACAGGGCTTGTTAACTGAATTCTGTCTTTAATTTTTGTAATGGACTGAGAGAGGGACCTCTGCTTCTTGCAATATATTTGAAGAGGGACCTGATGAAAATACAAAGTACATTTACCTGCAGCATTAAATATGTGAATCCCACTGGGAACACCTGATGGTTTTGTTCCTGTTCCAGCATGCTCAACACGCTCCTGAGCAGCAGGAATCCCTGCCTTACTGCTGTACTATTCAGGCTTATGCCCCTGTAACACAGTCTCTGATTAAACAGGGCTCGTGAACTGAATTCTTTCATTTTTGTAATGGGACTGGATTTGGTTATAATTGAATCAAGATTACTAAAATCAATGACTATGAATTCACTGTGAGGACATCTAAGGGATGATTAAAGGCTTAGGAACATGTGTTGTCTAGTGTTCCCTCACTATTCATTGTGTAACTTTGGTTATTTAAGATCATTTTTTTAAAAATCTTTTATTAATTCCTACCCAAAATTTTAAATACTATTTAATGTAGAAGTCAATGTATTCAACTGTGGAAGTGAAATGGCATGTTTATTATTTCAGAGATACTCCAAATCTGGAGCATCTGACATACAAACAGAACACACATTCACACTGCAGTCAGTTTTCTTGACTTCTGGGAAAAATCATTTGCACATTGTCAGAAGACTAATCTTCCTCTTCCCCCACCCAATATCTGGAACTGAGATGTACATATTTCATGTTGAGAAAAGTAGTCATCATAACTTCTTAGTGGATGTAAAAAGCTTTCTTCATAGCCTAATGAAGTGAGATATGAATGCTTTCTTCTAAGAGATACATTATAACTATAATTTTGCTTCAGAGAAGGAATAGTGGAATGGGATAGTTCCTAGATTTTCATATGGAAGAGTAGCTGTCTAAACTATTTGACCTTAGCAGCTCCTGTGGAATAGGAACAAACTTCCTCCCACAGCTACATGCCTGTCAGAATTTTCCAAGCAGATGACCCACCTTCATTCCTAATATCACCCCAGCCAGCAATCGAGCAGTTAATTCCTGGTAAAAACTGTTGATTCTTTTCTGGTAGGCAGATAGGTTGTATGTAATCTGTGAATGAGAAACAATTAATCCATTTCAATCTCTTCCCTGTTTTTATGAAGTCATACCAGAAAACATTCATTAATCCAAACCCTCTTTTTGCCAAGATATCCAGGAAGTACTGAGCAGACTCCCCACCACACTTGTATCGTTAGCACCCTTCTGCCTAATAGAATAAACGGGAATAAATGGGTCTTCAAAAGCTCACCTGTGTACTGCACTTTGTGTTGAAGGTGCATCAGAGCAATATCACTGTCTTTTGTTTGCTTCATGTAATGAGGATTTATAACTATTCTGTCGATGTTCCGAACCACTGCTGGAGGCTGTGCCAGCTCTGACTGACTGTACAAGCCAAGAGCCGCTTGCCAGCGGGATGGCTTTAGTTGTCTCCTAGAAGTTGCAAGGAGAGTATTCACAATTAGGAATCGTTAATGGAAGTCTTGAAAAACATGTGTCAGATAAAATGCTGATATTTAGCCTCGTGGTAATCCCTAGCATTTGCATGTTTTGTCAAATAAATAGAACAGGGTAGATGTGCTTAGCATTCCGTGAGAGTATCACTGTCTTAAACATCCACACTGCAAATATGCGTTGCTGATTTTTTTATGGTGAGCTTATAATGCATTATTTATAATGAATTAATCAGTTGGTGGTGCAGAGGAGGAAAATACATTAAGTAAATTAGTGTGGCTTTTTAAACGCTATGAAGAATACTGCTGACTGCCCAGCAGGCAATTAATATTGGTCCCAGTTAGAAAATTGTAATGGAATGTTGAATGAATAACAGGTCTCAGATGTTGTTGGAAATGCTGCAGCTCATAGACTCAGAAAATGAGTCTCTTAGTTTTTAATCTCAATCAAACAAGATATGGTAAGACAAAATATGGCATAATATGCATTTTTCCCTCCTAATCTGCACATGCTGGTTGGAGGCTGCATTCATCAGAGAACTTAAATATTTTCAGGATTTTAATCAATCACTTCATGGTTTAAAAAGTACATTTTCAGCCTGATTGTTGGACTGAATTGGTTTCTGCTCATCTTTTGGTTTGACATCAAGAGGTTCTTTTGTTCTAAACTAGAAGTGTCCAAGAAAAATGTTCAGAAAGTGTGAAACTGCAAACTTCAATTTAGGAAAATTCTAGCAAAGGCAAGATGATAAAATTAGATTTAGTTGAAAATAGGAAGGTGATTCAAATGAAAAGGAGGTATCAAGACAATTGTGGATTTGTTGTGTGGAAACTAAGAGGGCTTAATCCTTTTCATTTTAGTGTCTTTGTGTCGAATGTAGTGCCTGTCATGCCATGAGGCAGCATTAGGATTGTGGCACAGTCTCCACTGGCTTACTATTTAGCTATTTGTAGCTAATTGTGGTGGTGGCTTTTTTTTTTCTTTTCTTTTTTTCTTTTTTTCTTTTTTTTTCCCCATTCCAGTTTCTAGATGTGTTTTACTACATCTGTTTTTATTGTAGATATTATGAAAGCAAATAATAGAAAATATTTCAATATTCATCACTTCCTTGAATGGTACAAATAACACCATGGAGAGGATATCCAATATTGCTTAATCAATGCACATAAATCAAGAGTTGTTCCAGTGATGCACAATAAATCTTGTTCAGTCCAAGATAATATGTAGGAGGAATGCTTGGTTTAATTTATGGGATATGACATCACCTTTTATACCACTGGTAGAGGGATTCACTTAATTTATGGAGGCCCACAATTATTCTGGATTAAGTACCAATGCTCAGTATTAATACCATGCATTTAAAGTGCAATTCCTTATTGTTCAGGAAATGCTGCTTGGTTTCCACAATTGTCTGCAGTAAAGTAAGGACTGGGGATTTACCAGGATGTAAAGGAGCTTTCAGCTGAGCCTACAAGTGATTCAAAACACGGTAATTAAACCAGGAGTTAGTTGTGAATTTTTCATATCAGTGTCACAATTTGTTCTTAATCTGATGCCTGCTTAGTGAACTTGCACATAAAATAACTTTACCCATAGACACAGTGTGCCGCTGTCACCAGCCACTCGTCACTGACAAGGGAAGCTCCACAAACAGGTCGGAAATTAAAATGGAGTGAAACTATCCAAGGCCAAGCCTCTCTTCTGGCATCATTTCCACCCACAATTCTTGTTCCGTTATTCTGAGTTACCAGGTGTTTTCCACAAGCTAAGATAAAGCAAAATCAAATCAAATCCAATGAAATGAAAAATTAAAGGGATGTAGCATATTTTATTAGACTAGCCCATTTTCTTGGAAAAACCAAGGCTTTGTAGAATCTGAACTGGTATTAAAAAATACTGTGGAAAAAAGTTCGGGTTTATATAGCTGAAATCAAGGTGCAACTGTCTAAGTTGGATTTAGATGTTTTCTTTCTTCAGACCTTCGGGAATTTTTATACAGTTATAAATGTTTTCACTACAGATCCATCTCTAGTGTACACTTAACAATGAAATGAGGCGAAGACTAAATTTTCCTTTGTTTATATCATTTATGACTATAGCATTTATAGTCCATTCCCGAACCTTTCCATTCAAGCTATAAACATTTGGCTTTATGGTCTGAACAATTTGATCTCTGAAATATTCCTGGATTCTGTGTACTTACATTGAATGTTACATTGCAGATGAACCACCAGGTTGTCCCAACAGTGTTCTCTAGAATAAAAGTGCAATTCAATCACAAGTATCTGCACACCAGATAACTCTGACTATCAAATATATATACACACACAGAGAAATGTATACAATCATATATATGAAAGTACTTTCATTTAGCAGTGTCAGCCTGTTAAGTTCAATAACTAATGCTACATGTTTAAATTATTATTTACAAAAGTATAAAACATTATGTGTTATACAACTTTAAATATACATATTCCTCTTCAGTGGGCACTTAATTGATTTATATTAAGGAAATAAAAGTAGACTCTTCTTGTGTTTTAGGGAAATGGGTCATCTGCCTGATACAGATTTGCAATAAAGTTATAGCTGCCTATGGTATTTTTTCCTACCTTTTGAGGTGTTTTCAATACCTTACCACTAGAGATCAGTGTGGCCAAAGAATTTAAGAGGTTAGTTTTATATCCTTGTATCATTTTACTAAGAAAATAATGCTACTGTAAAATATGTAGTTGCATATGCTAGGTTAGAAATTATTTAGCAAATGTATAAAGCCAGAGTCTGAAGAGCACAAGACCATAGATCAAAACTGCTCAAGCATTTCTGATACCCAGAGGTTTTAATATAATGTTCATAGTCTGTAATGAATCTGAAACACTTGGGACAGTGTGCGTGCTAGCAATTCAAATCTGAATTTGAACACACAGAAATAAACACAGAAATAAATACACACAGAAATAAAAATGAGGGGAAGATAGAAAACCAAGCTCTGCCAATGGTTTGTTTCAAGTGAACATTTCCACATTCCATTTTTAAATATAGTAGGTGAAGGATACTTTAAACATGATAGGGAATGATAGATCCCTCACTGTGTTTGCTCTAAAATTTGGTATCTGCTGTGAGTGAGATGTGACCAATAATTTCCCAGTGGCACAGAGGGACATGAAATAAAGTGGGAACTGCAACCACTCACCACCTCCCCAGTTAAACCTTCACTCTAGTGGGGTGCAATTGAGATATTCTTCTGGCCCTGAATAGTCCCACATTGCCATTTTCCACTTCAAGGTAGGTACCCAATTTTAAAGCTGTAATTTAAAAATGGGAACCATTTTCTGTGACATGTATCCAAATCTGTAACCAGACAAATATTAAGAAACCAAAAATGCAAGAAACCAAAATAATCTTCTGCATAAACTTCACAGCAACTAAATACTCTTTTCCATGATGTCTCCATAAGCTTTCAAAGGGGGGTCAGTGGTGCTGTATATTAGGTCTTTTATCTGATTTTATGCTTTCTCATAAATAGATGCATAAACTACCTGAACTAACAACCAGAGTATCAGATTGTCCCTATAAATTTACATTTTCAGTGTAAAGGGAGTTGCCTGTCCCACCACAAGTACCTACTGGTTGGTGAAATTACTTCATTTGCCTCTGCTTTTTCTTTGTGGAGCCAGCTCCCAGCAGGAGAAGCACTTCCTTGCCTGCACTTCAGCCCAACAGTTCTCAGCTGCCTCTTGGTCTGCACAGGAGTGGCCAAAAGGCACCAGAGGCAAGTGCTGAGCACCCTCCTCTGTGCCTCTCTGAGTGTCAGCTGTCAAGCAGCACGCCAGGCAGAAATCTGGAGTAGTTAGGATGTCTGTGAGCATGATCTTCACTTAGAACTGGCAAAAACAATTAGTCCCTGTGGAATCTGCTCACATATATCAAAAAGGCAGGATCTGGGGCTCTTACAAAGCTATCCTGCCAAAAATCACATTACCTAAGGGCACCAGAGAATTCTTTTGCTGTCTCTGTCACTGCAGATTTCAAGCCCTATTATATGTGCCTTCCTTTGTTTCAATGGTGGATGCACTTGAATAAAAAAAAAAGACAATGTGAGAAATGCATTTTATAATTGGATTACCAGTTAATGAATTCAGTTGCTTAAATTATCAGATCTGTGTGATCTTTCTAGCATTCATTATATGTAGAAAAACCATGTGTGAATCTGCAATAGTGTCACCCTGCAAAATGATTCCTATCAGCTGTCCAGATGAAACATGGGAGAAGACACTATTTCTGCAACAGAAATACAACTAAGATAAATCAACTTATTCCATTTCCCCCTGCTTTAATCACATTTAGTGTTTAATAGGTATTAACAGAAGACATCTTTAAATCATTACTGCTTTTCAAGATGTCTTGTGGCAATGCTGGTTTAGATATTCACTCAAGAAAAAAAGAAGAGTAGCTTCCAATGATATTCCATTAGTTTAAGATACTTTCACCACCATGAGAATGATAAATGTTTGGGGTTAACAGAGTATAATTAGAACATAAAATGTAACTTTTAATTATTTTTTTGTGTAGAAAAAATAATACACCATAGAAAATTAAGACATGTCTCATGCTTTGTTACTATGTGGTATGTTTATTAAGGGAAACTGAAAGAACATGGACTCTCACTGTCCTCAGCATGGTTTCAGCATTTTAGCAATTAGACAGTAATTTTCTGGCTTGGTGTTCTGGTAGAAATACAGAAAAAAATTATACAGTAAAGCCTCTTAGAAAACAGTAATTGAAGTCATTACAATTCTTGAAAGCCTTTCTGCTTGGGAGTTGTATTGTAAATCCCACCATTTCCTGAGGATGTAATCCTGGGCTAACATCACATTTTCACTTAATCTACAAGAAATTACCAGTTTCTAGTACCCTTCAGAATCTCTTCAGCAGTTATTTGGACTGAGAATGGTTAGAATAGAGTCAAATGTATTCTGAGGATCATGCCATCTAATGATTCACTTGTAAAGGTGGAGACAAATCCAGAAGTCATTTTTTGAGTGGGCATCGTTTGTTTAAATATAGATTCCTGTCTGTAGATGGCTTAAATTAGCAATCCTCAGTGTGTCCAAAGTCTATATCAATAAAGTTAAAAGACTATAGAGTGTGACTCATCATATTTCAAGAGACACTTTGATGGATCACATTTTGGAGTGCTTATTTTTCTCTGCTGATTACAGAGAGAACCTACAGTGACAACTACTCTATAACTATGGGTAAATGTCACTCCATCCTAATTCTTCTATATTATATATAGGTAGTCTTAGTTCTACTATATGATGTACTCATAATTTAGAGATTTCTAGATAAGAAATATTTTCATAAAAGAGCATAGAATTTCCACAGTAAATGCAGAGAGATGTCAATTAGGATTTGAGCTATATATTAGTGCATAAATAATCATCACAACACTTAAAGACATTGTTTGTATGAAGAAGAAACCTCACTGTACCCACCTTTTTGTAAAAATTAGGCTGTGGTCACCTCCTTTGGTGATGGTGACAAATGGGCCATCTCCAGTGAATAATACAGCTGATGACATATTTGCAGTCCTAGGACAAACAGATACATGCATATTTTTAGATATATACCCCGATCCACCATTGGAGCAATATTTGGGAAATGATTATGACTATAAATAAACACCAGCTTAAATTTTTTTTTTCTTGTCCTCAAATAATGACTCTTTAGCAGGGGATTTTTGAGACTTGAAACTCCTTTGGATTAAAATGTGAGTCTCTTACTTCCAGTCTTACATCTTATTCTAAGATTTCTAATGCTACATTAATATTGAAAGAGATATTAGTTAATTCATTTGACATCAGTAAATATTTAGTTTTGTTTTTCTGTGCCACAATGAAGGGTTTGAAATACCAGTTAAATGTATGGAGCTAGAACTCAGTATGCCAAACAGGGCAGTAATTGCTGAACCTTGGGGTATCATAGTCTTGCTTTTTTGAGGGGTGCAGTTATACTATATTGTCTAGGAAAGAAATGAAATTATATTTTGTATAATGAAGAATCTAATGGAGTAAAGAAAAAAAGTTAATTTTCACCTCATAGATCTGTTGAAATCAGAGTGGCTGTGGAATAAGTCAATAGTGTCATGTTTGCTATTGATAAAAATTGAGGTGTATTCATAAAGTCAGAGAATCACAGAACAGTTTGGGTTGGATGGCACCTTTAAAGGTCATGTAGTCAATTTAAAGGAATCAACTAGTCTATTCTTGGACTTTTTTTTTTTTTGTAGCAATGGCTTTTTGAACTAAGAATTCTGTGTACTATTGGTGAGACAAATTGTTTTGACATTTAGAACCCATATCCAGATTTACTTTATAGTCTGTTCTGCATCATGCACTTTGTGATACTTCATATGACCAGTTTGGAACACATATCTGTGAAACATATTTGCTTTCCCCTGAGGAAGCATGGGGAAAAAAGATAGCTGTGGTTAGACTGAATAATTTTTGGGGGGATGACAACCTCCCATCTGGCCCTTTAACCTTACACATCAGGAGCAAGAAGAGAACCATTTGTTTAATACACAAGGAGCACCTGCAGGTTTAGTACACAGGGAGCACCTGCACTGTGTCTACTCTTTAAATGCAGTAAATCTCACTCTCCTGGGAAGGATGAAGTCTGGAATCTGCTTGCAAATCTGCTGTGTATGAAGTAAAGATGCATTCAACAGCCCTGCTGGGCCACCAGGAGAGTTGTATGATCCATCTGCTGGAAAAGTCACTACTGCTGTATTTCTCAGCCTGGCAGTGCTTTTAGACAGTCTGAGGGAGCAGTAAAGTGTCAATCCAGGTAGGCAGAGTCAAATTCAATAATGAAGAACTTTGCTGAGATCAGCAAAGTCTTCCCAGGAACTAATTTCCTTCCGAAGAATGTTGCAAGTTCATGAAGAAAATAGAACAAAGGGTTGCAGAGCAAAGCCTAAAAACTCTCACTCTTGTTGGACTTCTAGGTGTGATAAAATTGCCAGGTCTACCCCCATTCCTGGGTGCAATTTAGCAAAGACCCAGTTGGCTCTGGTCCCAGGGAAACAGGATTGTTTTGCATCTGCCTAATGCAATGGTGAAAAGCTCAGTGTGTGATTTTCTTGGCTCCAGGAAATAAGATGCTGACAACAGATTTTAGCAGTCAGATTTTAGCTGTCAGAGGCACAGAGCTACAAGTGCAAGCTGAGCAAAGGATTATTTTCAGGTTTCTCCAGAGCATCAATTTGTTCATCTTGCAGCCCAGACTCATTAAGAAGATTTGTAAATTATTTCCCTCAGGTGTATTTTGTAGACGCACAATAAGCATGTCTCCAGAGTGGTTTCTTGGTTGGTACAAATCACAAATGCAACAATCAACATATTTGAAAAATGGAAGCAAAAGAATTCACACTGAGATTTACTAGAACCTGTGCATAACATTGCACTTTGTAGCCCAGGTACATAAATAATCAGGATATGATGCAAGACTCCTATAAGCTCAGTCCTTTTCATAAATTAAACAGAAAGTGAGACTAGCAAATGTATAAGCAATTAATAGTGAAACTAAATTGTCCTAGATGAACTTTAGCCCGTCTTTCTAATAAAACATGATTCTAAGTTGTAATTCAGTGTAGGAGCATGAGCTACAGGCTACTCAGGACCTGCTATTGCAAACATCCATTTAGTAACAAATATGATGATGCTTATTAAGAAATATGCTGCTACAGGGGGGTTCAAGGCAAGCAGAATAGTTTGATGCTCACAGAAGTTACACACACACATACATATATATATATACACACCTATTCATATATTAATACAGACCTAAATATAGTCACACCCATATGAGAATTTTTCCTATGATGTAACTGCAGTAACACTCAGGTTACAAAAATGTGATACAAGTTAAGTTTAAAAATATTTTTTGTTCTACACAATGGGAGTATGTAGTAACCTGGGAAATGGAATTATAAAAAAATTACTAGGAAGCTTGATAGGAACTCTTTTAGTAAGTGCACCTGAGTAGTTTGTAGAGACAACCTGAAAGATGTTGCTGCAGAATGTTATGGGGAAAAAAAGCATTAACTGATATGTAAAAGTTAGAATGCCATGGAAGGCAAAGCTTGTTGAAGCATATCAAATATGTTGATTAAATCAGTAAACCACAAAATTACTTCTGTCCAGAAGGGAAAGAAGGCAGGGCAGGGGCAGAAATAATCAGAGGAAGAAGGCCACTGGCCACTCTGAGGAACAAGGTATTTGACCAGAAGCACAATTACACACAGTTTGTACATTCTTACGTGCATGTGTACATAAATTACAGTCAGAATTTCTGCATGTTCTGATGTTTATGTAAACCCAGTACTCACCCAAAGGAAAAAAGTAAAAAACCCAACAAACCAGCCGACATTCATCCAATTAGAAGCATTTCTGAAATAAAACTTGGATATTTTTCTAAGTCATTCTAGCTCTGTGATTACTGCAATGAATTTGTTAGAAGGGGATTTATAAGCATCTTTCTTTGGTCACAGACCAAAATAATGAATTGCAAGCTAGAATTTAGTTTGATTATTAGTTGGGTGAGTGACATTCCCTAAAAACCTCAGCACTGCAGGAAAACTGATTATTATTTAGTGGATGGAAGTGGAGTAGCACATGATGTAAGTAATGCCAAAACTTAGACCATAAATTTTACCACAGATTGAAAAATGCAACACCCTGCACTCAACAATCCCCGTGTTTCACCTGAAAATTCTTCTGAAATGGCACTAAAGCCAAATCTATTTTTCTGCCATATACTTCTCTACTCCATCCTTGCTCTAAGTCTATCTCAAGAGAAATTCCATTTCCTCTCCCAACAGCTCAGATGTAATGATGGGTATGAAAATACTGGGAGCCCAGCAGCAGAATATCCAAGTGATTATCTCTACCTGGAATGAACAGCAGCACTACAAAAGCTGAGCAGCCAAGGCTGCTGTTGCCTCCAGCTTTACTCTTGAGCCATCCTTATGGAATGAAGATGTAAATGATGACATAAAGTGATAAAAGGGTGATGCATCCACAACACTTTCCCAATGTTCTCCAATATGTATCCTCATGCCCAACCTGCCATGTTCAGAGTCATCAATCCTGTACTGAATGTCATCAAGACAGCGTTTGCCACATTCTCAAATTTGTTGGCACACCAAGCATTCCACTTGACAGAGACAGATACATTTTGCCATTTTTTTGGAGAGTACACCAGTAAAATGAGGAGGAAAATGCCAATATACACTCAACAAATCTGCAAACAAGTTACAAAGGACAATGAATATTTATCACTCACCCCAACCCCAGCAGCTGGCAAACCCTGTCTGAAATCTCTCCATTCCAATCATCTGCACATGCCAGATGCCACGTCTTCCCAACCCTGGCCTGCACCAGCCCTTCGGTGCTCAGAGAGCCATTGAGTAATCTCACTGGAGAACAAAAGGGGCAGAAGCATTTTAGACAGGTGGCAAACCACTTTCCTCCCCCACCCCAAGCAAGCAGAAATGTAATACAAAGACATTTATTATTGCCAATGAAGAACACAAAAAGTTAAAATGCATTATGGAGGTAATAAACCCAGCATCTCCAGGATGTTGTGTTCCCACAGGAAGGAAATCCTATTGTTATTTCCTATATTTCTGCCACAGGAGATATTCATACCTTGTGTTTTGCAAATGTCTCAGAAATAGACAATAAACAGTACATTTTCCATTGACTCTAAACAATGCATTTTTTTCTTAGTCAGCATTATACAATTTCCAAATAATGAAGCCTTCGTTCCCTGATGCTCAGTAATACTGACTGGAAATAAAGTTAAAATGAGTGTTGACGAAGAAAAAAATAAATTTCCAGTTCCAATTGCTACTGTTTTCAGTGCAGTTTTAGTTAAAACATTCATGCTAATAATTAAAGTTCACTGAAAAACCAGTCCTTCTATAAAAACTTTTCCCAAAAGAAAATGTTCAAAACAAGAAATCAGAAACTCATTAACTTACTGATAAAAAGTCTTATGCTATTGGCATAGTGACTAAGGAATTTGGACTGTATGGCCAACATGTATACACATGTATATGCATACACATGTGTATATACACATGTACATAAAAGAAGAATTTTATATTATAATAATAAATTTATATATAATAATGTTAACAGAATCTCATATATGTCTGAGCAGCTACAGCTGCATTTTAGGCAGATTGCATGTATTGCCACTGTGAAATAGAGAAAAGCATGCAGTGCACTGACATATATTGTTTTCCAAAATATTTTTTTAAAAAGTCTTATTTGCGCAAAAAACCTTTTTCCACCAAAAATGCTTTCACATAGAATACCCACCATAGTAAATAAAACTTTTAGATTTTTAGAAATGCCTCTGTGACACCTGGAGTGTGTGAATTAAAGAGGTGATTTACACTGATTAATTAATTAAATTAAATTAATTTTTGAGCTTCTTAAACATCTTGGAACTGTATGCACTGCAAGATTTCTCCAAATTACTTTTGACACCTCTCTTCTTGAGAGAACTTGAAGTCCTTTTCCTTTCTTCTCATCAGATCCATGTTCTTTTCCAAATACATTATTGGTAAGGAATAATAAAGTCATTGAGGATCCAACAACTACTTAATTCAGATATCATATATTTTAGAATTTTGGCATTTCTTTGCAGTCCCTGGAAGTTTCAGAAGTTGGAAGATTTGAAAAGACAGTTTGTCTAGTTCAAGTTGCCACTTCTGATAAGTCACTGAAATTGGTTTCAGGAAAATGAGCAAGGCTTTTGGACACTGGAAAGACTCAGTGTGAGAGTTTCTAATTGAATTTTCATTTTGTTTCAAGACATGGATCAATTTGGCCAAAGTTTGGATGAAATGGGTTTTTGGAAACAAATCTCCCAGGCTTTTCATGTGAGGTAATTTGTACTGAAGTAATAGACAATCAGTGGCAAAATAAATCTTTGAGAAAATGTACATCATGTTAATGTAGGTGATGGTTTTCTTGTTCAGATCTTCTTCAGCAATAACTGGAAAAATAAATTCAAATTTTCTTTACTTAAGTAGAAACTGAAGTGAATTTTATTCTATGCATTTTAAAGGAAGAATGTGTTTGCCACAAAATTGCCAATGGCACTAATTTGAGGAGTGAATTTATAACTTCAGACATCTATCATCTATCTGTCTGTCTGTCTATCTATCATCTATCTGCATGCATTCACATATGCCATGTATATTTTTATATATATGCATGTAAAAAATGTTTAAATCTATGGACTATCAGAACACACCTAAAAACATATCTGATCCCTAGTAGAGCTCTTTAAAACAAAGGAATTGTGCTAAGCTTAAAGACCACTTTTAAATCCTCCTTTAGTTCTCCAATGTAGATTGTCAAAAAGAACAGTTTAACTGCTGTGCAAGGCCAAACATGACTTTGCCATTAGTCCTATGTTTAAATTACTGGATTAGAGAATCTTATTTCGCTGCTATGTAAAATGAATTCAGATACTGTACACATGCATTTTGGAAAGAACCACTTTACCAGAGAAGTAAGGAATAGCAGTGAATGATGGATGCTGCTTTTGAAGCTGTGCCATCCATTCACCCCATGGAGTCCAGGTGAGCTGGAGGGTGCCGTGTGTTATAGTTGGGCTTCACACTCACAAAACTATTTGGAAATTTCCACCAAGAACACGTTTGTTCTCTACCCTGCACTGCAGATTTTTTACTGCTGTGAAACTCTAATTAATTACAGCAAAACCCAGTATAATTTGGAAATACAAAATGAATACAGAAGAAAAGTATATGTTGAGCTTTCATTTACTTTTGAGGCTATTATAAACAACTGTAGTTTTCAGCACAGAGAAGCTTCCTACCTTTTCCAGAGTTCTTCACCAGATTTCATACACTATCTCAGAAAAGTGACTGTTTTCCTGGCCCTGACAAACTCAGTGAGGTCCTGCTATGCAAACTGGCATGGCCTGTGTGCATCTGCAGCGGTTTACATTAGCTGAGCTTCTGTGGCTGTTTTCCTAGGAAATTCCTTCCAAATATGCATGGCTTGGGTTCAATACTAGGAAAAAATGTCTTCACCAAAAAGGTTGCTAAGCATGTCAACCTGAAAAGTGGTGGAGTCACCATCCCTGGAAGGATTTAAAAGACATGGAGATGTAGCACTGAGGGACGTGGTTTATCATTGAACTTGGCAGTGATGGATTTATGGTTTGAATTGATGATCTTAATAATCTTTCCCAACCTAAATTATTCTATAATTTCTTTGTATGAAGGAAACCTTACTGCATTTTGCTTCATCAGAGCCATCTTCACATTGAGGTACGTGGTCACACAGGTTGTGCAATGGGATGCATTTCCCACTACCACACTGATGCTCGTCAACTTTGCAAGCCCCTAAAGGGAAACAAGAGAGGAAAATTAACCTGTGGTTGTGAGAAAGGTTGATGTTCACAGGAGATCTTACAGTTCCCCTGAAGAAAACTGTGTAGATAGTATGAAGAGCCTTTGATTTCCTTTTCTTTCCATTTCCATCCATCTCTCTTTCAAAATAAAGATAAATTTCAGGTAAATAGAAGATAATTAAAAATAAAATCTGTAGTACTCTGCCTTTCACTTTCTGCTCTAGCTAGTGTTGCTTAGTTAGTAGTCTTCCATTGCAAGTGATAAACATGGAAATGAAAAGTCAAAATCCTGTCAAAAGTGACTAATGATTTCAAATGTCAAATGTTCAGCACTTTCACAAATTTTAGAGACCTTAAACTGTCAAGTCAAGCATATGAGCAAAGAGGCAATGAAAGCTGAGAGTCTCCTTCTGAAATGTATTTGTTAGGAAAGGTGGAAGAAACAAACATAAACTGGATGAATGAGGAAAGAGTTCATACAAGTAAGATTAAGCTATTCAGAATCAGTTATACAATAAAAACAAATGAGGGAGAGAGTAAATGTAAAGTTATAATTCTTTCTGTGGCCAAAGTGTATTTTTAATGCCTTAATTTGTATTACAGGAAATATACATGCATAAAGTTAAATTCAAAAAATTGTTTATTTTACCTTCCTGGACATACTCACAGAAATATTTAATTATCTAGTCTTATTTAAAGCAGGATGATTTCTTTACTTCTGAATTTTTAATATTCTTATAAAATGATTCATTCATCAATCAGCATGGTTTGTACCAAATGGAAGCAGAAGAAAATGGTTTATAAAAAGCTTGAACCAGATTTTCACACATTCAATGTCCATAACTAATGACAGATATTACAGAGAACTTAGTTCTCAATTGAAAGTGTTTTTATTATATTGCATCCAGCCAAAAATTATTTCTGTTCAAATAATTCTTACTTTTCCAAAAACCAATATTTCATAGAATAAATAAAACACAAAGGAAAATCTGATATTCTTTTAAAGTTAATTTATTTACTGACAATCCTTTTGTCCTTAAGCCTGCATGCTAATGATATTAGTCTCTCTCCTTTGGCTGCAAAGATGATGAATAAGCATAATTCTTTTGCAAATGGAATATTTAAAATATATTTCACCAGAACTGGCAATGGTCACTCTGAGAATTCTTCCTTGCTAAGCTTAATTTTCATTTTACAAAGTATGGGCAAGGCTGACCCAGCAAAGATGCTGAATCAGCTAGAAAAGAAAAAGGCAGAGAGCTGTTGGACTGAACAAATGTGATTGAGAAGGCAGAACAAGAAGCAGTAAAATTGTCATATGGACATTTAAACTAACACCTCAAACTTGCACAATGGGATTAAACAGAATTAATTTTACAAATGTAGACCAAAGGTGAAGATTTTAAAAAATATTAAGAAAAGTAATATTATTGTTACTACTGTGAATCCATGAAAAATCTGCCCCTGACTAAACATGCTGGGAGAGACTTGCCATTTCTGAGAGTTAAATGAAGAAAAACTGCCTAGATCTTTGTTGATCTTCTGTTCAGGTAAGTGCATGGTACTTCACACATCTCTCAATATATACTGCTTTTTCTTTCTCTGTTTTTGTCCTGTCAGACTTCCACAGAAGTAATACAAAGCCTCTAATTAATTCAGTCAAGATTTGGCCTAGAGTTTGTATAATTATTTGTCCTGCTAAGCTTCTTACTGTTCCATGTAATTTGCATTATGCTTAATTTTGCGTATTTTGGTGAGTTGATTGCTGAATTATGAGTGACAAGTCTAATTGCAGTCCCCAAGAAAATCAAGAGTCTTTCAGAAGGGATCTGGCTGGAACCAGAAACACTGCTGTCCAAATATTTAAAAGACTAGTTCTTGGATTATTCACATACTGAAGACCAAATTTTTGGAGATGCAAGAAGGACCATAGTACAAATATTGATCAGAGTTACCACATTCAGTGGTATATTTTCTCTTCTAGTACATGTTTTCAATAGTAAATATTTTACGAATACATTTAAACATACTTTAATGATACCCTGAAATTAAAAGTGATGCTTTTTACTGGGATTTTTATAGGGAATAGTTAGTATTTGCCCTCTTAACATCTGAAAATATTTTGGTCAAAATACTGAGTCAATTTTCCACATAATATCACAGAGTTGCACATGATCCAGACATTGCTCAAATTACACTAAGAAACAAACCCATCACTTTTCCTGCCAGGAAATATAAAGTACAGATGAGTAACCAGCCTTTTTCTCTTTAACATTTGCATTTTTTCTACTGAGCAAGTGCTGAGAGTCACTTTGCCCTCTCCACATTTTTGAAATACATTTGGCCAGTGGTTTAACCTCTTAAATACAAAGGTTCAGATGCTTACTTAGATTGTAGCCAGTAGTAAAGTTTGCAAGAAATCCCTTCCCAGTTGAAGACTTGTCCGTCTGGAGGATCACTGTCATCTGGTTTGTTGTAGAGAAGACATCTGGCAGTGGGCCTTTCTCTGTGTAGACAGCTATTCACCAGGAAAACATGAGTACATTCAACCTATTTTGTTCATATGTATTTCAAAATGTTCTGGGTTCAAAAGCAAATGCTGCCACCACAGGGACGTAGCTGCTCCCCCAAACCTAACTCAGACTGCCGTGGTCAGACCCCAACACCAGATTTGACTAATCAGCATAGAACTATAAGGTTCAGCTGAGAGATTTTCCATCTGTTTGTCCACACACATAAACAGTCTGATTCACTGAGAAGTTAATTTCACATGGATTGCATGGAGAGCTGAGTGTGTGCAAATGTTTTGGAAACCTGATGGCACATAAAGTATGCTTTCTCAATTTTTCCTCTGAATTTCCTCTGAAATGAGGCCCAAAAAATGCAAATGAAATGAAAGGAATTTAATTTCCATGGTATTACATCCGTCAGTTTTCTCCAGCTGTCTGATTACATTCATTTTAGTACCCACTGCTGCTACTTGCCCAAAAGTAAGGAATCTGGTCCTCTGCCATCTCTGATTTCAACCACATCATAAATATTTTCCAGATCAAAAAACTGAAAATGAAGTTGGATGTTTTTTCCATTTTCAGCATTCAAGTACCACACACCTGGAAAATAGTAACACACACACATACAAATCACCTTTTCAGTAGTTATATTCACTCTGCCATTTTCCTGTTGAAGGGCTTTGGGTCGGGGGGGGGGCGGGAAGTCCTAAATTGTTAATAATCACCCAAGAAATTAGGAAGTTTAAATCTTGTATTTAAAAGCTGTCAAGATCAAAATTCTATAGTTTATTCTTAAAACATTTTTGAAAACTAATTTTAGGCTTCTACAACATATACACATGTGTTTTTAATCATTCATGTCAGCTTTGAGTTTCTCCAAGGTAGTAAATCTCATTATTTTCTGACAGTGGCAATGTGACAAATGGTCTTGTCACTTGAGTCTCATTTGATAGTAAGACAATTTTTATAATCAGTCATAGAAGCCTGTCTTTGAAGTTGAAGTAGCTCTTTGCTTCTGTTTAGCCTGTACTTTCTCATATTTAATCTAAGTGTGGATACTATAGGTATCTTGTAAAGAAAGTAAAAAAAAATATTTTCAAAGAGTGAAAAGAGTTTTCTCACTAGCAGGAATCTCATTTGGGAACTTGTGGAATGAATCCTGGAAAAGTGAGCCATATCTCAAGTGGAACAGAAACACAAAATGACAACTCTTATGATTACCATAGCAGCACAATTCTCCAGGATTGAAGGAATAAATAATTAAAATTTCATTAAGAAGCAATGACAAAGCTCTCTTCCTTGCTTTATCCATCAACAAGACATAGCAAACCACCTCGAAGCATTCACTTTTGCCAGGTCTCATTTAATCTAAATCAAGTAACATCAGTAGAATAACAATGTCTTCTCACTAGTATGTTAAGAAACATTAAATAAAGAGAGGATTCTTTACAAAATGCATGCACATATTCTTTGCCTCTAGAAAATGTGAGCTATTTTACAGCAGAAGTGATGATATTAACCTGCCAAATACACCAGGTTATGGAAAAATGGGGACTTTCATCACCTTGTGTGCTGCTGCATTGACATAAAGACATTTGACATAATAGGCAGGATGGAATTGGCCTGTCTGGACCTGTTCTATTGGATTATGCTTTTCTTCATCCCTTTTAATCAGCTGGCATATGTTTCTTTAGTTTCTGCTTATTACCACATAGAATACAGTTAAAAGATCCTACTGTATATACCTTGGATTTTTTTTTTTTTGTTTGTTTGACAGTGTCAGTGTTGGAAAAGCAGATTTAGTATCTCTACTTTTATATGGTTAAATTTCTCTTGAAGATTTGGAAAAGAATTACTTACAAAAAGCTAAATTAGGGTAATTGTTTGGAAAGTTTGCAGAGCTGAATGTATTGTTTGGCTCCCAGAGTTCAACCGGCCCTCCACAGTCAGCTGAAAAAAACAACATTTCAAAAACATAATTAACCTGCTCTCTTAATCTTTTAATCTGTGGTAACAATGATAATTTCTAAAAGTAATATTCCTGAGTATTGGTCTGCACACTGTAACTATGACAGAAATATGAAGACAAGAATATGATACAGTCATATGTCTCATTTACAGTAATAAAAAAGCTAGGAAATGTAGAGAATAAGAGGGGCCTCCAAATACAACCAATTCATGCACTTTGCTTGTATCCTTTCTTGTTATCTGATCTGCCTCAGCATCACAGAATTGTTAAACCTGGAAAAGACCTCTGAGACCATTGAGTCCAGCCTTTGACTGATCAACAGGACCTCGTCAACCAGACCACACCCTGAGTGCAATGTTTAGCACCTTCCTGAACACCACCAGGGACAGCAACTCCACCATCCCCAGGGTAGCCCTTCCCATGACTGACCACTCTTTTGGTGGAGAAATTATTCTTGCAGCATCAGCACAGATACTCAAATCTAAAGCTCCTTTTGTCATCTAGCAAGTAGATGCAAAAAACCACAAACCGTTCCTTTGTTTTCTTCAGGACCCCAAAACCTTTTACAGCTAAACTTTGTCAGTGGTTAAACCAGCCATTGCTTCTTCCTTAAAACAACTGTTCTACTAGGAAAGACCTTTGTCATAAAGATGTGTATGTATTTACAGGTAATAATTAATAAAATTTCTGTAAAAGCAAACCTAGTAGATCTGTGTACACACATAAACATGCACTCACAACAGCGACACAGCTAACTGTACTTTATATAGTCAATATTCTGTTTCAGTTATAATTTTGATGGTGGTATTACATCCCAAGTATGTCAACTTAATATTCAAACACTTTACTTGATATTGAGAAATATTATTTATTTTCATTTTAGCCATCAGAATGACTAAATGAATCATGAGGATTAACTGGTGTTTTCCCAATTTTGTTGCTCACAATTACTTCATTCAAAAATGAGTAGTGCTCCTCCACTTGCTTCAGGAAATTATAGTTAAAGCAAAACAGCTTTACCTTCTTTGGTTTTTGGTGGTGGTTTTTTTTTTTTTTGGTTATTTTCAATTATTTATTTATTTATTTCTTTATTTAATGTTTTATTCCTTGCAATGAAATTGTCATGTTTTCTTCTTCTTTTTTTTTTTTTTAATTTTTTAAAGATTTTCAGACTTTGGCTAAACTTTAATTCTCTCCTCCCCACCCCGTATGGCTCAAATTTGCATGCCATGATATCTGATTTCACACTCTGAGCCCTTTGATTGGGAACTGCATAATCTACAAGTCCAAGTCTGACCACTGAATCCCACTGGGAGAAAGCTAAAAAAAACCCCAGAAACCCCTAAACCAAGAAAAACTTGAACTTCCTTACAACAGCCATTTTCTAGAACTTTCTATTTCACTGAATCACTCCTGGCAAGAAAAGTTGAAAGCTCAGAAAGGAAAAGGAACTGTTAACAATCTCATCCTGACTAATAATTATATTATGTTTCAGCCATATGGCTTACAAGGAAGATAATTTTCTATAAATACCTTGAACAACAGATAAAGATTACATTGGGTTTTTTTAATGGAATATTATGGCATGTGAAATCTGATCTGGTCTTGACTACACGTAAGGCACATAAGTAGTGATCTTTGTCTAGCATGGAAAAATGAGAGAAGAAATTGAATTTACTCATGTCCTGAAATAATGTTTTAAAAATTTCCAGTGATCTTTGAACATAAATTCATATGGAATTATTCATACAGCTGTTACTTATTAGAGAACCAAATAGTAATCACTACCAACAATCTTGGTTGAGTACAACAGATGACTTTCTCAACATTTTAGAAATTATATATGACCTGTATCTCTGTGCTTTGGCCAAAACTTCAGTTTATATTGACACAAGTGTGGACTATACACTGTCTTTTCCACACCATTGTTTGTGTTAAAAGACAGATTACAAATTAACATGAAGATGAAAGCAATCTTTGTTTTAGATGAAAGTGAAAGGTGACAGACTTGTACGAAACACAAAAGCAAATCTGGCTTTCCCATGCCACCATCAGAAATACCCTTTTTTACATTTCAAGGAGTTTTTGTGGCACTGTGAATGATGCCAGTGACTTGTACTGAAGCTCTAATTCTAGTAAAAGAAATTGACTCAGCTCAAATTCTTTTATGTCTTGTTTATGGACATGACATTTGTAGTGAAATCATTAGTGTTAGTAAGCTTGTACACATTCATCAAAGTAATTTCATACTTCTTTGAAGATGATTGATAACATTCACTTTTTCTTTTTTCATCAGGTTACAGATAGCACGTTTCATACTTCTTTGAAGATGATTGATAACATTCACTTTTTTTTTTTTCCATCGGGTTACAGATAGCACATAGTAGCATGTGCCATTAAAATTATGAAAACAAGTTATTTTTTCCCCAGCAACAGCTTAGACTGTCCTTTTGTATCATGGATCTCTTTAATCTCTTTCATAAGGAGTTATAAGCCATATTACCGCGTCCCTTTTTTGAATGCTAAAATTTTATAACCATGCACTGGGTAGAGATCTATGGTTTGATATTCCTTTGGTGTTTCTCAGAAGCACTCAGCTACTGTTTACCACAGGGCTGTTCTCCCACTAATCATTAGACTGGTGCTAATTTGTGAGGTGTGTTTACCCACAGCGCCTGAAGGTTGGCTGGAGGGGGCAGACATCAGCATCTCTCCACAAAATTACTTTAATAAAAACTTCTATTGAATTCCAAAACTCATTTTGAGAAACTATGACTGAAATTACTACTGTTATTAAAATTTCATTTTGCTGTCAGACACACCTTGTTGAACTTTACCTCCCTGTGTCTCATGATGGAGCTCTAAAACTGCATTTTACTCTTAAATTTAGATGGTTTTTGCTTACCTGTCTTGATGCAGTAGATTTGGAGGTGACAGATTTGAGAGAATAACAATACTATACAGTGTTTCGACATGAATACAGTGTGAACAGTCTTACTATTATTTTAATTTTAGACCATTTAGACTATTTTTAAATTTTTTTATGTTGTCAAAAGAGAAACCAGCTGTGCTTTGAAAGGCACAGTAAATCTAAGATAATGCAGTCCTGGAACATGCTCAATGTTTGCTTTAATGATTTGAAGCTATATCTGAATAGGCCTTTTGTAGAAATTTTTTTTCCAAAATTTCATCCACTTGCAGAATAAATTATAAAGCAAGCCCCAACTGATATTTTAATGATTTTTTTTCCACAAGCTCTATTTATACTTGTTTTTGCTTTGAATGTGTTTGGACTTATATAACATCATGTACCATGTTTCTCCTCTCTTTTATATAAGTTATCCAGATTTATAAGGATTGTTACCGGTATTTTTTCTGATTTTTTTTTTTTTTTTCTGTGAGATGTTCCTGTTTAGCTCTGTGAAACTGGGATGTTTTGAGGAAGCTTAAACCTCTGTGCTTTTGTCTAAAATGCTCTGCAGATGGAAGGGTCTGGATCAAGCTGTACAACATGTCTGGAGAGGCATGGAACTTGATCTTAGTGTGTTATCCTGAGGATAAAATTAAATTATAATGCTGAAGAGAGGTTTTTATAAAACTGAGGCTGAAAATTCTGACCCACTCAAACACAAATACAGCAATAGGAAATCAACAGTGATTTGGTGTTTACTTACTGGGAACTAATGGGGTGGTAGCAGCAGTTGGCCTCACAGTTGGCTCTACGTAATTGTCTTCATTACACTTTCCCTTTGTCAGGCCAGTGTCATCCACGGCAATATCACTGGGACCACGCCTTTTAAAGGCATCAAAAATAACCTGAATTCAGGAAAAAAAAAATCAGAATTTTAAAATTTAATGAGTGATTTTCAGCTTTCTACTCTGTACCATGCTATCTTTTCTTGAATGCTCTTGTTTCCACTGTAATCTGCTGCTACACTCAGAGGAAGGCATTGGAGATGAGACAGAATATCTCACAAAATAAAACAAGACTGTGTAAACTGAGCGGATCATTTTAAGGAATGTAATAGCTTCATTTAAATGATGAACTTGATTCAAAAATATTTAATACCTTTGCTTTTTATATATACATATATTTAAAATGTAATTTTAAAAACAATTCTGCATTGCTCATCAGCCCAGACTTCTCCTGAACTAATGGCACAAAAAGCTAAAATTAATCTAATTTCTTCTTAATGGCTCTTTAATACCCATGTATTTAATTCTGCAAACAAGGAGTTAGTGCTGGTGAACTACAGTTAGGTTTAGCAATCTTCTAGAGATCATATGTGGTTACATATTTCCTGGAAATCTGATGCAGCCTGGTCACAGATGCATTTATTTCCTCAGATGTTAAATGCATCTTTCTGGCAGTGCTTGCCAGAAATCAATCAAAACTACTGTAGCAGGGCAAATCATCCCAAATGCCTATAAAAAGAAATTGTTTCCAAAAGAGAGCTGCTGAAAGAATTGTCTGGAATAAACCTCCTCCTTTTGTTTACTTTAGATAAGTAAAGTCAGTTGTTAATCATGTGGTATCAAAACAACTTCCATCTGCAATGGATTTTCAGTGGATTAATCTGTAAGTAATTAGTGAAAACACTGATTCACAATCTGAAGCAATTTAAATTTAAATATTCTCATGGCTAAATGCTTCACATCACCCTGACTATCAAGATTTTATATCCCACAGCAAATTTTGATAGGCTTTGAACACTCCTGTTTTGTGAAAAGCTCTCATGATAGCATTCATTGTTCCTTGACAATGATCATGTTTTCTGAAATATTAATACTTTAAATTCCAGAGTAGGGAAAAGGAGCTGTGAGAATTCAAATGGGGATTCCAACCTTCTGCAGGCTAATATTTATTTGATGGCAGGTATCTTTAAATGACACTAAGTATTTGGAACAGTGGAATTTTGGGGTCATTTCAGAGAAGTCACTGATATCAGTTTAGCTAAAATAAATGAAAAAAGAAAAAAAAAAAAGCAGCTTAACAAACCTTAAAATCAGATGTTTCATTTAAAGTTACTTGTCCATAATTCCAGTTGTTTCCATAGTTTCCTTCTTTCTCAAAAATTATCTTTTCTTGACCATGCTCATCACTTATGCTAACTCTTAAACGGTAAACATTATCCCCATACATGAAATACCTAGAGAGGGAAAAGCATTTTGGTATTATTAGAACAAAGTCAGATTCCATGAAAAAATGTTACTCTTTTTATTTTATAATGTTTTATGAAATTAGGATTAATTTGAAGCAAGCATGAAAATAATATTAATTGTATGTTTAAATTACACCTGGAAGTGTAGAGGCCTAGTTAAGCTTCATAACAAAAAACATTTTAAGGATTCTTAAGATCATTTTTGTATAGAAATGAATATTGGATGCAGGGTGAAAAAGAAAATACATTATAGCTAACTGCAAAAGTCAAAGCTATGAAGGAATTAAACTTCAGGCCTGGAGCTGAGACTGATTGTGGAAATCCAAACAGAACCAGGCTGGTGTTGCTGGCATGCTGAGTGGGATTAATATTTTAAATGAAAGAAAGATCTCTGGGTATATTCTTAAACAAAATACAGGTTTAGGAATTATGTAACAATACCAAAAGCTTAGACAATACGTATCTGAAGGGACCAAAGGCAAACTCAGAATCCGGACTCGCTCTTCTATGAGTCCAAGTCCAATGGGTGTTGAAATATAAAATCCTGAAAGGTAATGGTCACACTTTAGCCAGGACAAAAGAAATTTATTTTTTACTTTTTTACTTATTTAATTGGAGTTTTTATATTTAAAATAACATCAAGCACAGATAGTGTTGCATGATTTGGAAGATTCCCGACACAGTAAATGTGAGTGATTATCCCAAGATATATCCATCAGTCAATGACATATTAAATTGAGCTTTTAAGCTTCTTGGACACTCAGCACTAGATAAGCAATGGGAAACTAGTCTTTTCCAAGTCAGTGGGGATCCTGCCTTATAGTCAGTAAAGGCAGCAATTCTCCTACCTTTATAAAAATGTCTTCCTATTTGATATTGCTTGTGATTTTCCCAACATTTTCATAATTTGTATCCACAAATGACAAAGGGAAAATATGGATTGTGTGTTAAGAGAGTGACAGAATGACTACGTGAATATTTTATAACAAGTTGAGACATTATAAACAAACTCTCTTTTATTTGTGAAATTGGGTTTGTTGCTTTTTTCTGAGATAATTTGTTGCAGCTGGGAATTTGGACTTGTTGCCATATGAGGCTAGGCCAGAGAAGCACTGGGATTTGTCATAAGAAATGCAAATTAAGGCAGCTTTTAAATAAAATTCTTGCTTTATTCAAATCATGGGTGTAAACTCGTATTTTCTTCTATCTAACTAATACATATATATGCAACTATTATATTAATAGAATTTTCAAATTAATATATTTATAATTAGATTAATTAAATTATATAGACTGTATTCTGTTATTTATACTTCCAGATTATTTAGTTTTTTCATGTGGGGGGCTAAAATTCCTGAAAATTAATCTGAAATATGAATCAGGCTTTTAATTTCCTCTCTTGACTTAGAGAACCTGCAGTAAAATAGAAACGGTGTCTAACTTAAAGAAAAAAGTCAAAGGGACACTTCTCTGTCTTTGTTTCATCGATTCTCTGAGCATTCAGAATCAATTTTTGAATGTGTATTACAGCCTTTATTTTTCAGAAGCACAAAAAATAAAAAAAAGTTTCACTGAATGTAATAGCTTGATATTTATGATGCAATTTAGTTAAAATAATGGTCACAGAAATTTAAATATGCAACACAATAACATTACACATAGGAACATTACATATGTCAGCTTAGACTTGGCACAGGAAAACAGAGAACACCTAAAATGGATTAATATTTTTGAGAGATCATTGTCAAGTGTTTTGTTAAACAAATTTTACATTCTTTCATCTGATTTGCATTCTAGAAGCCAAGTGGGAAGACAAAACAGTGTTCTGAAGATGTTTAGAAAAATGTGCATTAACTCAGAGAGAGGTGAATAATTTCTATCTGATAAAGTGCAGAATACTATTTATCTTTTCCCAGGAGTAACTTCTTTCAGAATAATTTGCAATTTTTCCACTTATTTGTCACTGAATAAATTTTATGTAAGTCTTGTATAGAATACACATAACCATTGCAAGATCCAATTTGTATTTTATCTGGTTTTAGCTGGACTGACAAATCAGCTGAAAGAGTGATTGTTTGGCTTTATTGTTGAAGCAGAAAAAAACTTATGGAGTCTAGTGCTGGTATAAGGATTTGTGATGCATTCAAAATCCAGTTCCTATCGTCATTGTCTCTTTAAATAAATAACACTTTTGATATTACCACATTTCCAATTAAGTCATTCAACTGTAACAGTTACTGGAGTGTTTGTGTGTTTGGCACACTTGGTGCGTTTGCTGTGCAGTAACTAGGGACAGAGATGCCTCCTGCAAACTTCAGGTCAACTTTATTTAAATCAAAATTATTTTGTGACAACCATGAGGATGTCAGCAGTAGAGAGGGGTGAAAAGAAGTGATTTGCCTAATAATGCTAATTATACTTTTTTCCCCTCAATTTAAACATACAGGTTTTTGACCTATAACATTTCTGCCCAATAGAAATTCCTTTCTCTGATAAGGCACTTTGGTGTAATAAAAGCATTGAATTTTTTAGTACCTCACCCTTAAATAATTTTACATATTCTGTTTTTTACTTTTAGTTTTGGTATGTTTCCACAAGATAGCAATCAGAAGGATAAAACATTTTATCTGGTAGCCCTGACATTTTTATGGTAGAATAATACAACATCCTCGTAATACCACTATGAGGAATCCATAATGCAGAGATATAAACTAAATCAAGTTTTCCCTTTAATCTTAAAGCCACTTTTTTGATCTTACCTGACAAGTTGCCAAATGTATGATCAACTTCAGGACCAGTCATCAAGGGAAAGGTAGGACCATGAACTCTGTCCCAGTCTGAATCATCATCTAAATCTTGTATCCAGAAACAAAAGCCATCTTCAAAAGTGCAATTGATTTTCTCATAATCTGTGAATAAGAACTTGTAGTAAATAAAAGATGACAGAGATGGTAAGTTTTTTTCTTAGAATTACACGGGAATTCTTAGAATTACATGGGAAGGAGTGATGAATAATGTCAATTTTTAAATATGTTTGTAAACCAGCCCACACTGACTTAATTTCCTCTTTATGCAATGCAACGAAATTACTCAAATAAGTGTACTGTTTGTACTTGTTAATAAAACACTATTTTTGAAGAGTAGCCCAACATACTCTCGCACTCATTCACCAACCTTCATTTCTGATCCTTCTTTTCCTCTTTTCTTTGCCAAGGCCTGGATTGCTCCAGCAGAAAGGGCTCACCATTAGAGCAGAGTGCTGTGCTCCATGGCCCTGGGATGCCCCTTCCTTTCTTCTCATTTGCTCCTTTGCTCACATGGCTTTGCATCCTCATCCCTTTTGTTCTCGTGGTATTTCCGTGTCTGCCCATGGTGCCTTGACATGCAGGTTAGGCAGAGCTTCCACATGACAGGTACTTTCTGATCCTGTGGATGCTTCCTGCAGCATATCCCATCCCAGCCACATTCCCTGCTCACCTCCTGCTCCAAATTTAGCAGCTAAAGAAGCCTTCATTTATCCAATTACCAAAGCATGAGTCATATTGCTGCATTGTTGTCACTGTAGATTTACCTCATCCAGACTTTTCTTAAGGCCTATTTACTGAAGCAGGTATTTTCCTGAATGTTATTTCTAAATGTTGTTCTGAACATTTTATTTTATAAAGACATTGTGGTTAATGATTTCATGGTGTTGTTTAGTGAACAAACTGGCTGAGAGGAATCTGATGGAGGTGCAGATACAGTTTTATTTACACAGATAAGTTCTGTAAGACATTGCCCTACTGCTAGATACAGGCCTTACAGAAATAATTTATTTGATATTTAAAACAGTATGAATTTATTCAAAGTGCATCTAGTTATTGGGCTAAGGCCAGAAAATGCTGCTTCACTTTCCACTGCCATTTTCTCAAACTGAAAGTGTAGATTCACTAAAATTTTGGGATAAAAAAGAAACAAAAAAACCAAAAACACTCACACACATACACACACACACATAGAACACTTACTGTTTAGTTCACTCGCATTAAATGCAGTGTATGTTGCATTAAAGCCATTATAATTCTCTGAATAATCAGACATGAACTGTGCTGTAGCCTCATGAGAAAAAATGTAAATTGTTTCAAGATTGGTCCCTGACAGAGAAGCTGAAAACATAAAAGAAACCATACAGTCAGAGAGAAAATAATCACAGGCACGTTAAAATTTCCAGTGTTGTCATAAAATCACACTGGATTAGTTTATTGAGTCCTAAGGAATGGTTTTCCTGTTGTACTGCAATCCTGCTACAATAGCTTCAAACTCTTGGAGCATTTAGCTGTTAGGCTGACATATAAATATTCTGCACATTCCATCTCTCATATCCACCAATATGGACATCAGCTAGTCTTTTACCATTTCTCATTCTCATTCTCTACCTATTTCCAAAAATAAGGATAAATAATAATATATCTTTCTGGTATACTTATCTTCCTGTAGTCTATCTTCAGAATATGTTTTCCATCTCTGATGGAATTTAGCTCTATAGACTGAGTCTTGTAAAAAATGGGTACAATCCCAGTTTTCAGAGTAGAATATAGAGACAGAGGTAAGTTATCATCAGTATTTCAAGATCTGAGGAAAACAATGTATTTACAAATACTTGTAAAGATTTTCAGGAAGTTTTGTAGCAATTCTCCCACCTGTTCAGTTTAGATTCTTTCATTTTATGTTACTGTGTGTGATATTACAGGAACTTTTGACAATATATTTCCAATGAAACATGGACCCTTCAAGACCATGAGGCTGATGAAGTTATCAAGATCATTCACATAAGACCTCAAAAAACCAGTAGAAATTTCATAATGTATAAGGGTTTTGTCTGGTCAAATTAAAAGGCAGATGAGTATATTGAGATTGATGGTCTAACAGGGTAACTTTATGCAGATCCAGTCTTCCTTTTAAACATACACGTGCAGCTTTTGATACCTCAAAATGCTTATTTAACCACTTAGATTTTAGTATTATTAGCTGAAAAATAAACTTACCTCTTAAAACCTTGTTTTGTCCTAATCCTTCAAAAATACTCAGCTCGTCTGCATATGGTTGTGTTTCAAAAGAAGTGAAGTTCAGTTTAATGGACAACCCTTGAGGCACTCTAAGGCAACAAAAGAAACATAAACTCAAAACTGAAAATCTGTTCTTCAGTAAAGTCATTGAAGTCATTGAGTGTTTGAATGATAAGTTCAGAAGCAACATGAAATTATTTCAATCAAGATTATTAATCAAGATGATCTATTTGTCTAACTTTTAGTTGTAAAATTTCCAAAGGAATTGAACATAAACTTTTTGTAACAGTGTGCGCACACCTTTATGCACTGGAGTTAAGTGTATTTTAGAAACTGAATGTTCTGAACTCTAGAATGTGATTATCAGTTCTAGAAGGGGTTTTTTTGGATGGTTTTGGCTGGGTTTTGTTGTCCTCTGCATCTCATTGAATTGCAAACACTTTTTTCATACATGTTACTCTTAGATATCTCATTGCTCATGTAGACTTCCCAAACCCAGAGGAACAGTATCCAGATATCAATATGAACAGCAAGATACCAAAATATCTCCTGAAAGTCCAAAACAGTCTCTTATGACAATAACAGGATTTGCATGCAGATTTGAGGATCTCAAACCCACTCTTTGGGAAATTGTTGCAAATCCAAATCATCACACACAAAGTTTAATGACAGAAGACACTTGAAGTAAAGTGTAAAAATTCTTGGCCTTATTTTTCTATAGTTATGCTCTATGAATAATATATATTTAATTTCTTCTCCCATTTCCTTTCCACTAGACTCATATGGTAGTCCAAATCCTAAAACACTACCAGCTTAGCTACCACTATGTGTTTTTTTTTTTTTTCTTTCAGAATTCAGAGACTCAATGAAAATAAGCTTTTAACAGCAGTCTGCTGGGGCTTATCGGCTTATCAGTAATGATAACTAGAGAAGTGTGAAACAAATACTTAGATATTTTGCCTTTTAAATTTTTGTTGTTGTATTTTTATATTTCTCCAGATGGAAGAAAAAACATATAGTTGGAAGGTTCAGGAAACTAAACTTTCAGAGAAATATTAAGCATATTGCTCTTTAAGGAGAGGAGATTGGATCTTCATTTGGAGTTAAAGGGCATGAAAATGTAAAAGCTCTTTCTAAAGGTAATGGGGGATATTTCTAGACAAAGGCAGGCACAAGAAAATCCAATCTTGGATGTATTATAGGTTGCCTTTTAACACATTTTTATTGGGATAATAAAAAACATAGGTTACTGGAAAACCTAAAAGTTCCCTCATGGAAATAACTCTGAAAGAAAGACAAAATCTGAGCACCACTTTGAATTTCTTAGGTCTTAACTCTCAGTGTTTCCTGATTTCTTAAAGCAGTTAAGTGGAAAATAAATTCAGATGGTTGTCTTTTGTCATTTTTCAATCTGTAATTACACATATCTGCAGAACCTCTACCATATTATTTGCAATTGCTCATAATTCTTTCCAAAACGATGTTTTTACCAGCCACATACCTGGCATAGATATCTACCTAATAGAATGCTTCTTGCTGCTATAGCAGCACTTGGAGCAACATCACCGGTGTAGAAGGAAGAAGGGCACATTTATTTACTGGGGCCATGTTAATTTACTGGCTCAAGTTCTGCAGTGCCATGAAATGAGGAACAAGGCAGACATATTCTTAAGGGAAAAAATCTTGTTCTTTTCCTGGGGCACACCTGTATTTTAAAGCCAGGTGTTGTCAGTAATTACTAGTGAACAGTACCACTAAGGATAAGAAGGAAAAAAAAATCTACTAAACAGAAGGAAAACCAAGATTTCAAGGTTAAGATGAAAGTTCTGAACAAAATCAAAGCCTAGCAGTTTCAAAGGAGCCTTTGGAATGAGAAACTCAAACCTTTTGCAATTTTAAAAGCAATTTCTTAATCTCCTTTGAAATCTTCTGCCAAATTAATACTTCTCAGAATCAAAGAACATTCATTATTATGAAACCATAATAAGAATTATTGCCTTTCAAAGCAGTAACTTCTGAATTGGCAGTCATAGGATGGATATTTAGGACTAACTTGTGATCATCCAATTTTTAGATATGTACTTTTGGATGAGATTATTCATATAGTGTGGCTATCTTTTTTCTCCCTGGCCTAAGAGAGTCAAAATCAGACAGTTGTCCCTGTCTGTGGGTATATATCCTTGATTAAAAAAACCCAAAACCACTTATTGTGCCTAAGGCTTAACAAGCATGTGGTAGTATTATGTAAAATACTAACCATGCAATTCTAAAATATATTTCTAAATTACATAGGTACACAGGTACTCCTAATTCACATGTGAAACCTTTACACCTAAGTGACAAGGGAATTATTAAAAACTCTCTTAAATAAGAATTACATCATATAAAGCCATTACCTGAAGACTACTATTTAATTTAATCCTTTGGGGAAAAAAAAATCTTGCAATTATTTTATGTGGTTTATTTTGAACTTACAGTTATGTTCCTCTGGATGTATATGACACACAAGATTTCTCAAAATTGTACCTAAGAACTTTTGTAAGTGGAAAAATTATTGATATAGTTATGGAGCTTATGCATGAAGGTTGTTAAAGAAAGTTACATAAACACAAAGGAGAAAATGGTATTACATATTTTCTATGCTGGGGTATTTGGGAATAAAAGCAAATGGCATAAGACTATTGTGCAGGAAACAAGATCACCTCATAATCAAAAAAATATTAGGTACAAAATTATTGGAAAATGGCTTACACTATTATCCATTGGCAAAAAATGTTTTCATTATATGGCTCTGGATAATTCATAGAGTGAAAAAACCCAGAGGAACCAGTCAACATGAATTTTCCATCACAAACTGCAGCTGTAAAGATATAATGAAGAACATTTGTCAGAATGACATTTGAAAAACAGAATCAGAGCCAAAATATGGGTGACCCTGTATATAGATTTACATGGATTATCTTGGAACTGCTTTGTAAGCAACAATAGGAAGACAAAATAAAATACACTATCAACTTATTCTGATTTCTAATTCTTATCACTGATCTCAAAGTACTATATGAGAAGAGAAGCACTACAGAAAATTCATTTTTAAATTAGACACAATCCAACTAATCCAAACTAGTCTAAATCAATCCAAATAATTCAAAACCAGCAACTGGATTCAGCTAATCCAATACTTTCATTTTACTCTATACTTTTATAAGGAAACAGGATCTTGCCTTATCAGTCCTTATCTACAACTACTTTAAATCAGAAAACTGTGTTTGTACTACCAGAGACAATTTGATATCACGTGAATAAAAGCAAAAGGGGATATGGTTGACTATTGTTATCTCTGCTTTTATGAGCTTCCTGGTTCCTTGCCTTATATATTACTGAGAACTTGAAGAGATAAGTGGATCTCCCAAGTTCCCTGCCAGCTATTGAATTCATTCAGCTGAGGTAAATGTCATTTATCATAATCTATTTTTTCAAAGGCCTTTCAATAGTTTTTTTCCCCTTGGTGTTGGTATTACATTCTATGAAAACTTTTCATTTTAAAAAGAGGAAAAAAATATTTTTAAGCCTCAGCATGATTGGAAATGATAATTCATGTAGAGATTTTTATTTCAGCAGACACTGAGGAACAGCTGAAGGTTTTTGCTTCATCTCTTGAACATTATATTAGGAATTTGTCTAATAATGTTTTATCTTCAGTTGTTCAAAAAGTATCATAGGGCTTTCACATAAGGATAAAATCAGTACCACACATGAATATTTGGAGAGGTAAGAGGACAAGTTCATCAATTTGAGCAGATGATCAGAAATTATACAGAGCTTTTAATTAATTTCAGAAATGAAACCATACCTATAATGATGAAATTACGAATAACCAATCATATTGAAAATTAAATGGGAATTTTATTGAGCATAGTCCTCCTCTGGGAAATTATATGTAAAAGATTAAATTAAGCCTCCTTGTGTGTTCATTTTATAAGTGTAAAATTCTTGCTGCCTATCACTGTAGCAAACACAAAATAAAAGTCAAGCTTTGTTTCATGTAGCCATACACCATAAATAAATACTGTGCAGAATGAACTTTGCCAACATGCCTAATGCATGAGCTGAATAGAAACATATTCCCTTTTGCAATCTTTGAGAGGAAAACACAACACATAAGATTTTAAATACATAGAGAAAAAAGGTCCATGAATGATAGTTATTATTCTATATTAGCATTAGAGCTGGATATTGGTATAGAAGTACTTTTTTTCTCCACTTTAATTCACATATTTCCTGTCCTTACCAATGAGAAGAAGAAAATCATTGTGAGAAGAAGGAAAGTGCCCAGCTTGTTAACCAGTGGTGCTGTTAAGAAGTAAGACATAGTCTGATCTAAAAGGAATTTTATAGTATGGACAATAATAAAAAAGATAAGCATACTTTTCTAATAAAATCAATGACAAGTGTTTGCTCATTCATTTTTCTTAGAATCACAGAATGGGTCAGGTAGGAAAGGACCACAATGAGTCCAACCTCCTTGCTGAAGCAGTATCAACCCAGAGCACATGGCACAGGATTGTGTTCAGCTGGTTCTGGAATATCTCCAGGAGGGAGACTCCACAACCTCTCTGTGTGATCTGTTCCAGTGTTTTGATCACTGCACAGTGAAGAATTTCTTTCTCATGTTCAGGTGAAACTTCCTGTGCATCCATTCCTGCCCATTGCCCCTTGTCCCATTGCTGGGCACCACTGAGCAGAGCCTGGTCCCTGCTCTGACCCCTCCCTGCAGACACTGACAGACACTGATGAGGTCCTTTCTCATTCACCTCTTCTCAAGGCAGAACAGGTCCAGCTCCTTCAGCCATTCCTCATAAAAAAGATGCTCCAGCCCCCTATTATTATGATTGTTCTTATCTTCGTATTGTTCTCTTTTATTTGTTCCTTATCTCTTAAGAGACAGTGAGTAAATTCAAACAGGTCCTTAGGTGTATGGCTAAGGAATGTGTCAGGAATGAGCAGGAGGACAGCAGGGACTGATCCTTTTTCCCTAGAGAATCTCCTAGTGCTTCCTCCTTGCAGGAAGAAAGCAGCTGTGGTCAAAGATGGATGGGCATGGAAGTCATTACATTTTTGCCTCATCCTGGAGCCCAAAGAAAAGCTGCAGTTGCTCTCCTAAGGAGACAGGAGATATCCTTTGAAGGAGCCACTTCTACTCTTTCCCCAACATGTATCGTGCTGTCCACTTCTATTTACTTATGCTCTGTGCATGGGACATTATGAGGGCTTCATCCTGTTAGCCTGGAATTTGAGGGAGAAGCTCCCCAAACTGGTCAAATCAAGCCCACATATTTCACCTGACAGGATCTTTCTCTGCCAAAGGCCAGTCCATGACTTTCTGATTAATCTCTCTCAGTGCTGTAGTGATGCTGTGAGGTGAGTAATCACAAAATGATGGTCTAGACATATAATAACTGCAAAGAGTCTGCAGAAACCCCTCCTGGGATCAGCCTCCAGTCTCCCTTTCTGTACCCTACGTGCTACATGGCTGCTTTACAGCAATGCCAGTCATTATTAGTGGCTGCTGCTCAGACTTCACATTTCTCTGGAGACCCTTTCACTGAAATTGCTGCCTGTACTTTTGTAAAGCCTTTTGTTACTGCACTGCATTGCAGAGCCAGAAAGAAACCTTTCAAGGTAATTTTAATCAATAAAACAAACAAATAAAAAAAGGGTGTTCGGTTGCCTGAATCTCTTCTGAGAATCTGAGATTTTACTGAATTCTCTCTAACGCAGGACAGATATTACTAAAATTCACTTCTTAATCCTATATTTTTAAACCATTGTCTTTATGAAATCAGAAATACTAGAGGGAATAATAATCAAGATGAAAAACCAAGTTTTTTAGAGGACAACAATTCTTTTATATGCAGGAGCACTTGCAGAGTGAATTATGAATTTTTCATAAATCTCATTGTGAAATTCTGAAGAACTTCTGAAAATCTAAACAATTTTAGATTTCATGTGACCATATTAAGTTTATACGAATGGGACAAATATGAAACATCAAAGATGTGGAAAAATTGGCAGCTATCCCAAAGGTGCATTCATCTTCTTACCCCTCATTCAACTGGTTTTATAAAATCTGCTAAGAAACTTAAATACATAAAATTAGAGAAGCTCTGAGGTTTTGGATAGGAAAGGCTGATAATATAATACAAGAAACATGGATCAACACTTTGTCCTCCAGCCAGAGCTGTACTTCTATAAGGTTATGAGCCAAAACTGCTGCACTAGTGGTAACTGACCAAATTGTTTGGGAGAACCAGGCATCAGTGAAGATAAACAGGGGCAAATCATCCAGCTCCCTGGACTGTAACTACAGCTGTTTTCCCTTCTGACACTGACTATTTTTACTCTTATTAATATTTATTTTATACTTTTATTTTTACTTTTATTACTTTTATTATTTGTACTTATTTATTTTATTTACTACTTTTATTAAGTATTCACATTCCTGAAATTTTCAGCTCAATTGTGTTGAAATGAGGATGACTTCCTCATTTACAAAGGGGAAAACATTCACAAATTATGTTTGGTAGAGATTTAGGGAGATGTGCAAATCACATCCAAAAGCCATGTGCATAACAGTTTATGCCTCAGCTGAAAAACTCTACTCAAGCACAATTCATAACTTAAACCCCTGTGTGGCCTCCAAGACACAGCTGAGTCATGTCTACACTGCTTTGACTTCAAGAATTTGGGATCATTTTTGTCTGTATCTACCAATATATAATATAAATTAAATTCTGTCACACATAATATGTATGAATGTAATGTCTTCAATAAAATGTGGGTGGAAACTTGTAAATTCAGACCTAGTCGGGGCATTGACCTGCTAGAGTGAGTCTAGAGGAGTCCACCAAGTTGATCAGAGGGTTGGAGCTCTTCTGCTATGAGGAAAGTCTGAGAGAATTGGAATTATTCAGTTTGGAGAAAAGAAGGTTTTGGGGTTACATAATTGTGTCCTTTCTCTGAAGGGATCCTACAAGAGAGATGGAGAGAGTCTATTTACAAGTGCTGGAGTGACAGGACAAGGGGAAATGGCATCAAACTGACAGAGTATAGATTTAGATCAGATATTAGGAAAAGCTTCTGGAACAGCTTGCTCAGAAACTGTACAGATGTCCCATCCCTGGAAGTGTTCAAGGCCAGGTTGGATGGGGCTCTGAGCAACCTGGTCTAATGGAGGGTGTCCCTGTACCTGGCAGAGGGTTGGAATGAGATGATCTTTAAGGTCCCTTCCAACCCAGGCCATTCTGTGACTCTATGATGGTAAATAAAAAGCTTTCATTTTATGAGATCTATAATATTACTTTATGAATATAAGGGTATATATTTTTCTTATTTAGCAATACCTAAAATTAAAAAAAAACAACAAAAAACCAAAAAAAACCCCAAAAAGCCAGCAAATACCCCCAGTATAATATATGTCTAAAAAAAAAAAAAAGGATGATGGTAGAAATGAATGACTGAATAACTTCTTGGGGTTATGTTACCTAATGCTTTCCATGGAACTAGGGTCTAGCTGAACCGTAGTACCTTATGATTTCCTCGCCTGTAGAAGGATCAACTCAGAGCCAATAGTTATTGTGATCTAGCTAGGTGCAGCTGTTATGATAAGTGCTTCAGTGGATATAGTACTGAAGTATTCTGATGGATATTTTCCCCAAAATGTTCAGTCAAGTCTCCCTCCTGAGCTGACTGCAGTCAGAAAAAAATGTATGTAATGGGAAGGGAATCTGCAATTCTCTTTTCTTTTTTTCTGAAGAAAATTGCATTTATGACAGAGAGTTCAGCCTGTCACAAACCTTCAGGATCAAGCTTTCATATTCTTTAAAAACATAATTGGTCTTTTACTTGCTTGTTTGTTTTTAGAGCCCAGCATTTCACATGTTTCTGAAAGCTCAAAGCAGACTGCACTCACTGTTTTTCTCTTCTCACAGCAGAATGGAAAGAAGCTTTCCAGATTTCTAGCACTAAATTCTATAATAAAAAAACCAAAACAAAACAAAAATAAACCCCAACAAACAAACAAGCTAACAAAACACTGAGGGAGTTAATTGCTCTGATTTCTCCTAAAACATTTGTTCTCTTTGTTCAATGTTCTCTTTGAGAGACAACTTGACAGATTTTTAACTGAGAGCTGAGGCAGTGGAGAGCAATGCAGGCAGCATTCACCCACACGCTTCCCTGGCAAAACTGCAGAGCACTTTGGTAAGGAGCACTGCAGTCAAACTCCCTGGTACAAATTGTTTCTTGAGGAAACTAGGAAGTCAGATGGAATCATAGAGTGGAATCACTTCAGTTAGAAAAGACCTCCAAGGTAATTGAATTCAGCCTTTGCTGGATTACCACCTTGTCTGCCAGCCCATGTCCAGTCATTTCTCGAACACATCCAAGGATGGTGACTCCACCACCTCCCTGGGCAGCCCATTCCAATACTGGACAATGATTTCTGTGAAGAAATTCTTCCTGATGTCTAACCTGAGTGTCCCCTGGCCATTTCCTCTTGTCCTGTCACTGGTTACCTGGGAGAAGAGCCTGACCTGTGCCTGGCTCCACCCTGCTGTCAGGGAGTTGTAGAGTGGGAAGTTGATCCCTGAGCTGCCTTTTCTCCAGCCTGAGGCCTCCCAGCTCCTCACATGGATTATTCTGCAATTTTATTGTCCTTCCTCACCAGTCACTCAATGGGACTTGTAGTGAGAGACCCAGAAATGGACACAGTACTCAAAGATAAGACAAAGGCAGACAAACTGACTGGCACTGCAGGATAAGAACTCTTTTTGTTAAACTCCAGTGGGGTTTCAGGTCTGTAGTTTTGTAGAATCAAAGATGGGCTGAGGTTGAATGGGACCTGTATGGATCATCTGGTCTGAACACTGTTTGAGAACACGGATGCAAATCTTCATATTAAATTTGTATATTATTTTTAAATTTACATGGGATTTATGTTTGTAATATTTCCGTAGTAAGCAACAAATTTATAGCTTTATATTAAAACAGAAAGACTCTAATATTTCATTATTTATTAAGCATATTCTTCATTAGTGAGGATTTTACAGAACACTGTTTCCTCTTGCAAGATAAATATTATAAAAATCACTCATTATTATGTTTAATAGGATTGATTTGGACTTCACTGTGCAGTGAAGTTTATTGACCATAAACTATTTACAAACTACTGACAGTGTTAAGCATGTGTAAAAAGACTGATTTACAGGAGTTTACATTCTTACCACATCTTTTTTCAGATTCATCTGAACCATCTGGGCAGTTCAAGACTCCATCACAAAAGAAATCTTCACTAATGCAGGTTGCACCATCAGCACAGAGTTCAGCAGGTGGCAAACACTCAGCTAGAATAATAAAGATGAGAGCAATAACAGCACAAAAGTAATGCAGTCTCACTACAAAGGAAAATTGACTTTCCTCTGGTTGCTTTACCACAAATCAAATCAACCACTCTATTGTGTTTTACAAAACTGCATTTTTAGAAGCCTGGAATGAAATATCACATACTAAAAAGATAAATTTGGCACAGAATAGAGAGACTTCTCAGAAGTGAAATATCTTTCGAAACAAAGCTTGAAGTAAGGCTGGAAGAAAATATCTATGAATTCCCCCTTTTTTTTTCCTTTACAGAAATAAACTACTTTATGCAATATAATAAATGACATTTTCCAATTTCTTATGTTCAAACAATGTGAGAAAACTGTACTTGGGTTTAAAAAACAGTGAATAATCTCTGGGTTTAGGTAAATAGAATTTAATTGATTTCTTCAACTTTGACACGTCACACTCTTACACCTCATCATTCTAAGGAATCTGATTCTTTAACTAGGATATCCTAAACAAAGAGTCTTTAAGACTAGATTCTTAAATACCAGAATAATCAGAAACAATATTCTTTTCAGATTTACAGATTAAACATTTAAGTTAAGAGCAAATTTCTCTTAGAGGTATACATGGGCAGGTCCTTGAAATTGTAGATCTTACTAGTAGCCTTTTCCTAGAGCATAAATGTTCATCTACTGCAAACAAACTCTTAGTCTTTAGAGGGTTTTGGTCTTAGATATCTTTAGAATTGAAGTAGGTCTTATTAAAGTGAACAGAAACATGTAGCTAAACTAAGCTTTGGAGAACTACTAATTTGAAAATTCTTAAAATTGTATTAAATTCTATAGAACTATTCACACAGTTCCTTGTCTCTACTTCAATAAATGCTTACAGAAAAAGGTCAACATTTATGATACAAGAAGGAAAGATAGTAATCTGTAAAATTTCATATTTTCATATTTTTTTTATAGAGCTGCTAGTTCTGTAATCAGATTAAGTAAGATATTGTACTGTGTCTCAGACTGACATTGGTATGGATGTATTGTAGCACTTCAAAGTGTTTTACAAAACACCCTCAGTGCTGGCAATGCAAATGTTATAAACCCACAAGATTTACCATTTTGCATCCAACTGGAAATTAAAATAAACCAAACATACTCCAGTAAAGTGTTGGAAGTGACACAAGGCCAGTGAATGAATTTCCACAAATGAGCAGAGACAAAACTTTGCATTCTAGACCCAGAGCAAAAATTCCAGCCAGTAACCCAGGAAGAGATTTTGCACAAGCCCATCAGGAAAGAAATCATTGTTTACATACAACATGATCAATTCTCAGCTAATTCAAGTCAGAAAACTAAACAGCACTGCCACCTCCTGGATTGAAAGAAATCAACTTTTCCTGCTGAAACAGTCTGACTTCTTAAATGGCAAATTACTCTAAATTGTGCTGTAAGTGTTATATTCAATTAAATAAGGGCAGTAAACACATAAGACTTGAACACATTAGATTGCTTGTAGAAATCATATATATTGCACCATGTAAGAAGGCTGGAGAATGTTTTCAATGACTCAAAACATCTTCAGCTTTCTGTCCATTGGAAGTCATACTTTGCTATTAAGTTGCTTATTTTGTTTTATTTTCTCCATAAAAGTAAAGAAATAACATGAATTAAAAAAAATCAAACAGCTAGTATTAGAGTCAATGTGTGCTTTAACAAGCATAACACATGCAGCATTTTTGTAGCATGTACAGTCTTAGAAGTCCCTTCTCTTTGAAAAGGTCTCCTTGGTCTAAGGTAAACCTGCATATCCTGAATTTTCAGGAATGGAATACAAGGATTGAATGCTGCGAGGAGAGGCTGTACATGAGCAGGGCAATTTTGCAATCTCAGATTGCTCTGTGTAACCTCCCTGCTCCTCCACACACAGAGCTACTCACCCACTGTTGTTGAGGACTTGCTTGTGGTGAGCTGTCCTGAACCTGGACAAATAAAACCCAGGGTTAGAACCTTATTCTTGCTCTCTGGGAGCACTTCTGTGGTTGCTTGGGCACAATTAAGCAGCAGTTAATCTGCTTTTATATCTGCATTGTTTGCTTCCCGCACTCCAGGTATGGTAGTACCAGCTTGAGTGGCTTGGTCCTGAAGCTCAAGTGTCACAATAAACATAAGAAAAAGTTATGTGAAACCCAAGTGTTTCAATAACTTCAAAAGATTTCTTTCCTCCTTCCACCCCTCCCCCCCCCAACTAAAATAGGAGTAATTCTTTCTCGTCTTCCCCTGTAAAAGTTCTGACCTGAAGTTGGTGTCAAGGAACTTGTAATGAAACTCGTGGGATCTATTGGAAAAAGAAAAGTTATAACACTTTCAACATTAGTACTAAAAGGAAAATGTACATTTTCTGACAAAATTTCTCTACAAATAAATTAGGAGCCTCAAACCTATCTATTATTTGTCTATTTACCTACAGGTGCATATATACATACCTGTGAGTGTACATATTTACACATGAAGAAATGCTTAGGTAAATAAGCAGATTTCTATTAGTGACTGTAAACTGCAAAACATTCTGGAAAAATGGAATGTGCATTTGTGATTGCTCCAACAGAAGTTCCACTTCATTGAGGATGCATCTGGAATTTCCAGCTCCCAAAGAGTCTTTTTTTTCCCCCTCTCTGATTTGCTTTAGCATCCCTGTTTATTATTTTTACTTTCTAAATTAAGACTTAAATATATGAGTTGGATGATGATGTCTTTGACTGAAAACAATCCCCATGTCACTGCAGGTACTGGATCCTGTACCTCAGTTTCTATGGTGAGGGAAGTTTCTAGGCCTGAAGGAATAAAGTGGGAGATGCAGTAAGGACTCCTCTACAGTTTGTCACCCATCAGTTTTGTGTGTAGAAGTTGATGACCATTGGCCATAACCAACTTATTGTTGTTAGATATTCCTGCTCTCCCAGACCTAGCGCAGAAACTTGCAGGAGGATTTCCCACCAATTTTTGATCAAACCATGTTTATTTAGCAAATACTATTAAGCTAAACTGGACCATTCTGGTCACAGTGCATTCTGTGTCAGCAAACTTAGGGACACAGTTTCTTTGGCAGAGAGAGAGAAGAGCAGTGAATAGATGGACGTTTCTCACAGCTACTGCAGAGAAAAAAAAAGCTTAATTGATACCATCACAGGTTTTCAAAGAGATATATACACACACACAAATAAATATATATATTTATACCAACATATCTGTCTATACATTTACTACAGGATAACCAATTTAGAAGGAATTAAACATTCCAAGACCTAAAAAATAGATGCATGCTGGAGCAAACAATTCTAAGACAACAGTTATCAGGGAGCTACATCTTGAAGACTGTTGAAAAATTTTGGTTGCTACAGATGTTCTCAAAAGTGCATGCACAAATTGACAGCAAAATCCCTAAAAGGAAAACACAGGAAAGTGATAGAAACAGCAGTGGTATAAGCACAGTTACTAGAAATTCTCAATAAAGTATCAAATTGAGATGGCAAAGGATGATTTTAGGGTTAGCAGAGCCATAACCCTGCATCCAGCAGGAGTAAATGTACCCAGTGTGGTAAAATGTGGGTATATCATGACATTTGGACTGAAACATAAAGAACAAAGAAGTAGACAATATTAACAAAAATACAAAAATGACCTCAAGCAGACCTAAGGCCAAGAGAGAAGAAATTCAACCCAGGAATATTGTTGCCATTCCAACCTGGGTGCAGACAATTCCCAACTCCCTTCCCCTTTCCTTAGGAACCTCCCCCAATCTCCAAATTTTGCTTGAGGGTGATTAACAACATTGAACTTAGGACCAGGGGAGCATTAAGATAGCATACCAGAGGAAGGGGCAGATAGGGGAAAAAACTGAATGTTAGCAGTTTAAATGGTATCTTTGGGAATAGACTATAGTACTTGCACACTTTGGACTATACACGTTGGTAGGCATGTAACCAGACTAACAGTAACTCTTTCATTACTATGGCTGTAATTAGAATATCAATAAATACTTTTCTCCTATATTTATAGGGGCAGTTGTTTAGCTTCTGGCCTGGTACCCTGCCCTGGAACATTTGTATGTGACAATTTGCATGCAGTTTGTATGTGACTACCTTCACCTAGTGCTATAAAGAACTTATTGTATTGTTTATCTCTCTGGCTGACTTTTGGCAGGTTTGCGAGACTAAGTTTGTCTGCTTCATGTCTTATCACCATAAAAAAACTTCCAGGGATAGTGGAAGGAAAATCTGTCTGTCAACATTGCTTAGTAAATCAATAACCACAGCATGAGAGCAGGACTCCCCAGCCTGATCTACCTCCATAAATCTGCAAAATCTTCAGCTTGCAGCTCAGCTGGTTAATGGAGGCTCAGATTTTGGGATGGTGCTCTAATTAAGCTCCTACAGATTTTGTACGGACTACAGGTTACTCACTGCTTTCTCAAATAGCCAGAAATGGTGAAAGCAGTTAATTATCACTGAATGGACCCTGGCAGTCAAGCCCCAGCTGCAGCCAGGGCAGCTTTACTAAGTTATGTGAGCTGAACAGCATTTGTTTTCCTTCATCTTGTATTGGTAACAAAAATTAGTGTCTGCTTTGAGAAAGATACTGACCTGGTGAGGTTAAAGGTGTTGTTGTAGTAGGATTTTCAGCAGCTGCTGGAAGAAAGCAAGTTCATTATAAACTTCTTTTATAGCACAGTGTCTAGTTTTAGATGACAGAAATGAAGATTAAAAAGAAATCAGCTGTTACTATTTCTCATTGAATCACTGTCAGTGTCCTGCTTCCTTCCTTTTGCCTCATTCCCAATCATTTCCTCAAACTCCATGATTTTCCCAAGGAAGAAAGATCCCAAAAATGAGTTGAGGTTTTGAGGTTTCAAAGCCACTGCAGTTCTGCAGTTTCTTTCAATCCTCAATCCCTATTGATTGCACTGCACATTTCACCTGGGAAATCTCTCTTGAGGCTTTTTATTCTATAGAGATTTGCAGAGCACCTGTGTCTTAGAGAACAGTATTTAGAAGAGATGAATGAGTTAAAATTAACCTGGGATAGTTTACAAGAAAGTAAGTTAATTTTAATCACTGTGAAAACTCACTTCAAGCAAGTCACACCTGTGTGACACCTCTCTCCCTCTCTGAAATAGGAATGTCTCTAGCAGAACATATTGATATATTCAAAAGTGCCACATATTGTGGTTCTTAATTAGTTACAATTATTTTATTGAAGCACTCCTGGTAGAACGGACAGGTGATTTCTCATGTGGAAAGAGGCATTTCAATGATCCATAGCAGGAAAAGTTTGACTACCTCAAAGTTCATCAATGGATGAACCTTTTAAGATGCTCTTAATTATTTTTTGGTGGCATTTCTGAAGTATAACAAGCAATCAATTTCCATAGTGTTCTGCAGTAATTTGTAATAAACAAGCAGTAAAGAGAACTAAATATGTCCAGACTCTGAATTTAGCCTTTGAATACTTGAAGTATTTAGCAAAAAATGCAGCTTTTGGTATAGAGTAAGAGACATGGCACAGCAGATTGCCACTCCTCAGGTTTTACTTGATAGTAACTCCAGCAGGTCTACAAATGTCAGCTAATCAACTTCTGCTTCAGATTGTTTTTTAACCTCATCCTCAGTGAACGGCTGTTTTGCAGCTTTTTTTCCCGTAAAAAAAAGGATTCCCACTGATCTTGAAGTGCTTCCATTTAGACTGATATATTTTCTAGTACTTACACAAAATATCTGTATATTTGCAGAATTTAAAGCAACCTAGTCCTCAAAGCCCTGTTCCTTTCTCTCCCACTTACATTTACCTAGACTCTACAGGAATACGGAGCCTGTTCCCTGGGTGCACTGCTCCCAAAGCAGTTTGTTTTTTCTACAGGACATATTTTTCAGTAAACAAGTCTTTACTCACTGCAACTCTGAGCCCTTTTCTTAATTTTTAGCAGAACAAAATTGTAACTGTATTTACTTATGAAACAACATGGTTGGGGCTTAATTGCTTTTATTAGAGGGCTAAAAATTACAAATATTATGCTTCATAAAAGGTGAAATTGAGTGGTTTTCACTGGGAAACCGCTACTTTGCCCTTTACTTCCTCCTTAGGGAATGCTGGTTCATACTTTGTAGTAGAAGAGGTTGTAAATTCTTTAAGCTGCTACTGAAAGCTATGTAATGGGGAGGAGGGCACCCGAGAGAAAAAGTAATGATCCAATTGGTGTCCGGGAGCCAAAAATTTCATTCCTGCTGCCTGTAGTTCTGAGGCATTTTTAGAATTAAAAACAAAAACCAACAAACAAACAAACAAAACCCCAAACAAATAAACAAAAACTTCAAACAAAAAACTCCCTAATATTACCTGTGATTTGTATGCTGTTCACATCAATTTTCAAAGCCTTGGTAGGATTAGGGTTATTTGCAATGACACCCCAAACCAGCTCATTTTTTATCTTCTCAACTGTTACCATCTGGGTAAAATAAAGGGTGAGGATCACCACCACACTAGCAATATAAAACAGAGAAATCAATTAGTTATTTGAGCTGATGAAAAAATCTGCTATAGTACATCATCTAGACAATATTTCATTCTAACTCTGGTTCCATTGGCGAAGGCAGATGGTTTTTTAAATATTGGCTGACAAAGATGACATAAAGAAACATTTCTTAATCATCAGGTCAGTTTGAATCTTGGGGAAACTTTGTTTTTTCTTTATTTACTCTTACTCACACTATCAGAAAAAAAACCCAAGACATTCATTTCAGTTGCTGCAATGGAGCAGAACTTGAGGAAAACTAAAGAAATAGCTTTACTGTTGTTCAACAGCTGTATTAATTTTAGCCCTAAAATATTGAAGGTGAACCTGGAAGTATAATGAAAATTGTATAATATGGCAAAATATAATACAAAGTGACCACTTTTATAACGCAAATCTGTGGATTCTGCATGTTTTGCAGATCTGCTGTGTGATTGCCTGGATTCTCACAAGGAAAAAATGATGTCTGAAAACAGAGATCTTTAGAAATTGTGGTTAAACTGCATTTAACTTGTATGAATTTTATCTAGAGTGCTTTCTGTTCCCTTCATCCTTTCTAGAGACTATTATGAAGTTTTATGTTTGCAGCTAGAGTAAGGTAATGTTGAAGTATGACACCTGCCAAAGATAAATGTTTTCTCCTTTATTTAAATTTAGGCGTAAACTTTTTTATCCTTAAACTACCCACTTGCAACTGACTCAGTAGTGCTCTTTGTAAGGAGTGATTAATCCTGTTGTTTTGCTGAGCACAGTTTGTAGTTTGCAATATGTAGAAAAGCTCTCCTTCCTGTATATTTCTGATAACCTCTAGGCCATGCTGAGCAAACAAAAGCTTTTATTGCTGTTTTTGTGACTCAGCAGCAGCGTTTCAAGGGTGAAATGCCAAGCAGATTGCCTGAAGGGGTAAACACTTTTTAAATGAAAAGAAAATAATGTCTGAGACAAAGTTATTGGATGCAGAAATGAAGACAGATCCTTACTGTTGTATAAAAACAAGATCCAGCATTCAAAACCAGCAGATTTTCTGCAATTTCTATGATTGTTGTGTCAAGACACAGTGGTGGGATGAGTTTTGCCAACACAGTTAGTTACAGTTCAGATATCTGGGTTCCCATTTTGGTTGACAGAAAGAAGTAAGCTGTTCTTTGGCATAATTGGTCTCCTAAAAGGCATCTAAATTGACCAGATGAGAAAGCTAAAAACCCAGCACTTACAAAGACAGTCTTGAGCAAACTGCTTAGAGATGTGTCCATCTTCGATGCCCAAATTTTGATGAGAATAGTCCCTTTCTTTGTGCAGAACCCAAATTTTCTGCAATTTCTATGATTGTTGTGTCAAGACACAGTGGTGGGATGGGTTTTGCCAACACAGTTAGTTACAGTTCAGATATCTGGGTTCCCATTTTGGTTGACAGAAAGAAGTAAGCTGTTCTTTGGCATAATTGGTCTCCTAAAAGGCATCTAAATTGACCAGATGAGAAAGCTAAAAACCAGCACTTACAAAGGCAGTCTTGAGCAAACTGCTCAGAGATGTCTCCATCTTTGATGCCCAAATTTTGATGAGAATAGTCCCTTTCTTTGTGCAGAACCCAAATTTTCTGGCTGTATCTACCTTTACAAGGACAACACTTTGTAAGTGGCCTACTCTTGCTGCTGTGTATCCATTCCCTTAATGTTATATAATCCTTCATAAAGTCATCATACTCTGCTTTCTGGCTAGCAGGGATATGTCCTCACTATTTCAATCAAAAGATTGCTCCAATGTAAATCTGCTTCCCATTATTTACTGATATTCATGGTCAGATAATACCCCAATAAATTGTTTGGTTTTCTTTTTTCAAGGACAGTCATTCAAATAAACTAATCTCCTCCACATATTTATCAACTTTATGTACTTACACTGATATAACAAGAACATGTGGTAGCACAAAACTATTGATCTGTTTTCATGTAATGTGTACTTTAAGTTTCTGATTTCACCTATGAGACAGCCAGCTAGACCATTCATTTCTCAGGGTTCTTCAGTTCTGCTAGAGTCAATCTTTCTTCCTCTGTTTTGTTCCTGCCTGCAGTGTGTCATTAGACTTCTCTTGATTTAAAACTTGAGTTACTGGTAGTGACATGAGGTCTGACCTCAGTTTAAGCAGTTTTACATGAGCAAACTCAGCACAAACCTATATATTTTCCTTTCTAGATAGTTTCTTACCTTTCTTACTCTTCCATTTTTCTTTCTAAATTGACAGTCCCAGGGACTATCTCTTTTTAAAAATCTAATCCTAAAGGAAGTTTTAAGAGAAAAGATATGTCTTGAAGCTTCATCCTCTTTAGAGGGCCTTATCTAAATTCTAAAAATATTTGGTTTTGGGGTTTTTAAAATTGATTCACAGTCCACAGAAGAATTGTCTAAATTAGTAGTATCATTGTCTCTTGCCTATATTTTAAGTAAACTTTGTTATATACAGTTACCTGGTCTCTGATGTCAATCTGTTATGGTCATTTTCAGATTTCCTGTAGAAAAAAAAGCAACAATAAAAAAGAAGAAAAACCACAACCAACACCACGTGGCTGCCATAGAGATTATAATGTTTTGGACAGAATGGGGACTCGTCCTGGAATTGTTTAATAATGAGAGACAGTGTTACACGTGTTTTGCTAAATCAGGACCTTATTTAGAATACTGCAGATGGAATTAACACCACAGACCTGGCTGCATACCTTGGACATTTTAGTCAGCTGGCCTTCAGTGGGACAACTAACACCCCAGAATATTGAAAATGAGCTTTACTAAATGAAGCAGATTCACGGAATCTTTAGGACACAGAGGCTGCAGCTTTTCCTGTGTCAAATGGCAGCCTTACTTGTTAACACCCTAAGGAATGTGAATTAAGTGGATCTGTATCCACAGGGACATATGAACGCCTGAGCCTCCAGGCTTATGCCAGGAGATCCCTAACCTGAAATTCAGCAGTTCTTCGAAATCTGGAATTTTTCTGGGAGGGTGTTAGGGCTCAGCCTTACTGGTTTGGTCAAAGCAAGGACACACAACACGCTGGTGACAAACTGAGCACATTGGAAGATGTAAGATGTGAAAGGCACAATATAGGAGGTTCCCAAGGATGTCTTGGTAATCAAGGTAAATACTTCTGGGAGAAATACCAAAGTAAGGACTTTTGACATTTATTTTCAAAGTTAAATTAAGCTGTACCTACTTGAACTGGGAGATTTCACATCTCTCAAACTTGTATTTCAGATCACTTTCTTGAAAGATATTTTGTATCTGCATGAAAGAGAGAAATCTTGAACCAATACAGTAATTAAAAATACACACATTATCACACTATAATCATGGTTTTAGTACTAAATAACTTTTTCTAGACTACAGAAGCAAGGTATTTCTTTGGTGATTCACTGATTTTCTCAAATAAGGAGTATATTGGGTTCTGACCAGGCTTAGGATCTGAAATAACTCTTTTTTGGAAAGAAAAAAATCATCAACAGCAATTAATGTTAAGGAATTAATGTACCTACAAATACTCTTGAATAAACAACAATCTGATAGGTTCTTACCAATTTTTCTACATCAAAGGCAAGGACTTTGAAATCAACTGAGGAACTGTTTTGTAAGGTGGAAGTGAAAGATGTGCCAGAGACTATTTTTAATATTCCCATATAGCTGTGAGTATTCACATCTCCTTCAGCTAGATAATGAAAAAAAAGGTGTTTTAATTATATAGAAGTAAATGAAAAATATTACATTGGATTTTATTTCACATGGATCATCAATACAATAATTTCTAGGGTTTTTTTACTGCTTTGCAATGATGTTCTGCCTAGTGCTCAGTTTAAAGAAAAAATAGACTTTTTAATGTTTACAATAATTATAGTGGTAATAATATTTTTATTAATTCCACTTGCCCTTAGTTCTCATTGCTTTCACTTTTGTTTTAGATTTGTTTTAGTGCAACACTGAGTGCATAAAGGACACAATGATATACAGAGATGTTCTGCCTAGTGCTCAGTTTAAAGAAAAAATAGACTTTTTAATGTTTACAATAATTATAGTGGTAATAATATTTTTATTAATTCCACTTGCCCTTAGTTCTCATTGCTTTCACTTTTGTTTTAGATGTTGTTTTCCTGCAACACTGAGTGCATAAAGGATATAATGATATGCCCATTTATGTCTAACAAAAGGGACAGAGATAAACTGGAGGGCAAATAGTGAATTATGAGTATTTTGTATGTTCTGGATAAAAAAAATATTGCAAATTATTGCCTCACATTTTATGTATTTGTGCTGTGCCCTTTTTTATATGTGTAAGCTGGTTTCAATGACAGCCCTAGAAACATCCAGTGTCAGAATTGTTAAATTATTTTTGACCTTTCTTTATGTATTTGTGCTGTGCCCTTTTTTATATGTGTAAGCTGGTTTCAATAACAGCCCTGGAAACACCCAGTGTCAGAATTGTTAAATTATTTTTGACCTGACATTTCGCATCAATACATTCATGCAATTCTGGGAGAATTTATAAAGAAATTAGACAACTGGTCCTTACTGCAAATTTAATCTTGACTTTAATATGCCACAGGTCATGACGTATACATAAAGGAATTCATTATACATTAAAAAAAAATTTCTTCACTGTGTAACGCACTGGAAATTCTCAAAAAATATCTGAATTAAATCTGATTGATAGGAAATGCCTTTTGCTTACCAGTTGCAGTACCAGTGGTATTTTAGGTTGTGTTTGAAGGCATTAATATCAAAGCAAGTTTTAAGACAAAACCAGATGTCAGAGACTGAAATATTATCACTCATGGCTTAAACATTGTTATGAAGGAGTTTTGCCCATTAAGGCAAAACTGCATAAAGAAACTGTTGAAATATTATCACTCATGGCTTAAACATTGTTATGAAGGAGTTTTGCCCTCATTATGGCAAAACTGCATAAAGAAACTGCGACCACCAAAGCCCTCTCCTCCCTGGAGACACCTCCTAACAGGACCTGGGCATTTCCACCTGGCCCAAACATATATTAACCCACTGGATTCTGTTTTTTTCAAGAAACCCCCACCACCAAGAGGATCAACAGAATGCCATCAGGATCCATGAAGTATTGATATTTTCTGCTTAATCTGTCTCCACCTTACTCTCCCCTCCCAATCCCCTTTTTTCTATTTCTTCCTTTTTATCTCTCCTTTATTGTTAGATAAAACCCATACATATTGACTTTGGCATATGGTCTCATTTGCACGTTAATTTGTGCAGAGGCATTTCCAAGAAATTTAATAACTGAATCATAACAGCAGATAAGGAATTAATACTACAATGAACAGTTTATTATGGAAGGCATAGCATAGCGACACCAATTTAATATCAACTAGTAATAGCAGACTGCTTTGAGCTTCTTTGAGGCTTGTCCTTAAAACAATTGCAAATCTGTTAAAAAAATACTCCTAAATAGTAAAAGCCTTTTCAAATCATATATCAACTATAATTAAAATTATTTTATAATCATATTTTTACATTTTTTTCTATTTTTCTTTTAAAACCAAAGGCATTAAGTAAAAGCCTGTCTCTAGATTCAGTAATACACCCTTTGATTTTACTGGAGTGTGATAACATTCTGGTAGGAAGGTAAGAAAGTTGGTAGGTGTTGCAGTTTTTAAGATCAGGAAACAAAAACAATGGCAACTGAAGGAACAAACATGATATTCTGACATAATGGTCTTGGTTGGTTGTTTTCATTTTTTTAACAGAAGTCTTACAGAAAATTTAGTCTTCATGAAAATTTTGCTGTCAGAATGAAATAGTATGAGTTTTTGGTTAATCAAAGCAGCAAAATCATAAATGTAGCAGAATATTTCCTCAGCAACAAAAATAAACTGTGAGACTCTCTCTAGCAGCTCCATAACCCTCACGTGTTTTGGAGCCCTGAACTGGATCCAGTCCTCCAGATGTGGCCCTCCCACTTAACTTATATCCACATGATTTCTTAACCAAAATTTTAGTTCCATTTGAAAGTCATGAAATATTGGTATTTTAATTTAGTTTGCTTTGAGTATCAGTAAATTCTTCCATCACATTCTGAGCACTGAATAAAGACTAAGAGTGACTTTACCTGAGCTTTACATGGGGCAGGCAGCTGGCTCATGTAGGAGCTCTCTCACACCAATAAATGACTTAAAAATATTTTTTAAATAAAGAAAAGAATACATTCCAAGGGACGGGCCTCACAAACTCTAGGAGATTATTAGCCTTTCAGTGGATTATTTTTATTCTGATTCAAAACTCATACATGGAGAAAAAGGTAAAATTTCACAGTTTTCTATATTACCTTCACTAGTTGATGAATATGGTGGAATAACCCAGGTTTTATGGCTTGCATTGCATCTTAGGGACCTTTGTCAAAGCCTAAACCATGAAAATTATTTTCTATGTCTTCAGAGCATGATTCCAGTGCTTGGGTTTTCACCTTACTTTGTTCCCATCATTTTTCAGGGTAGGAAAACACATAAACCCTAAACCACTGTTTCCCCTGTCCCCAGCATTAAAAACATAGCATGAAATTAAAAAAAAAATATATAATTGTAAGAGCACTGTTTTCAAAGTCTAAGGAATTCCTAAAGATCTGTAGCTAAAGGCTGGCTACTTACCTCGTTCCAGCTCCTGGATTGATAACCAAGAAAGTACAATCAGTCCAACACTAACACACACAAAAATTGCAAGCAGAGAAGCAAAGAAAATCTCATAGCTACTAAGAGAAACATATTTCTCATCAGATAATTTTTTCGGCTTCATTTCTGTCTCAAAAACTTGTGTGAATTAAGAACTGACAAAAGACACAGCCTGAGAAGGAAAGTAATAACCCACACAAACAGATATATATAGGAGATGCTTGTAAATGAATTACATCATAAAACTTCACTGACATAGGTTTTTACAACATTCCTGAGCAGTCATAATCATGCACAGGATATGCAAATAAGAAGAAAAGAAATCTGCTCAGAGGGGAAGCACTGAAGATTCTTGTCTCAGATGAAGAACAAGCAAACCACAGAAATGTAAGGTTGGTCACTGGATTTGCACTTTTTCTTGTAATTTGGTATTTTTAAGTGACAATATAAAATATTGCTGCCAAATGTATTGCTTATACAGTTTTCTTTTTTATAATTCCTCACAAGGGTAATTATGAAGACAACAATGAAAGCTGTATCTTTCCTCATTCTGCTTTAAAAGTTCCTTTAGAAGTAATTTCATTTATAAAGGAAGTGCTGGGAAATGAATTGTTTAGTAATGTGCCATAGCTCAGAAACATGTTCAGCACTGAACAGTAATTCAGCAGCACAAATTTAATCTATGTAAGACATGGTTCTTTGACCACAGAACTGGAGAACTAATCAGAGAAGACATTATGAAATGCATGCTTGTTTTGTATTTTCTTACCAGGCATAAATGTGCCATGGGATGCAAGTCCTTGATAAAGTTAAAGCTCTGTGGATGGTGAGAGCTGCAGCTGTAGTGGAGCAAGAGTAAATTAAAGAAGCAGTGTAGTAACCAGTGGAACCATTTGGATATAAATTTAATATGTCAAAACTTTTGAGCTTCAGAAAAGTAAAGCAGCCATATTGATTCTATGTTTTGAGCCTTGGGAGTTACTGTTTCTGACTCTCAATCAGAGTGCTAAACCCAGATTTGTGGTATGGCACTCTTCCTTGTGGAGAGTCTGAGCACACCAGCCATATTCCTGCCTGTCAAAGGAAAGGGAAACTTCTGAGTCAATCTTTGGAAGACAGAAGCTCTACCTAACTGTTCATTGACAGAAATGGAGATAATATAAATGGGAAAGAAATGAGAAAGTCTTGAAATGAGACTCTTGGTTGACACAGCAGTTCTCTGTCCACTCTTTGAGAACCATGGTATTTGAAAGAATTGCCATTTGAAAAGATATAAAGCACTAAACCACAATCAAAATCTTGGCCTGACAGCAGGAACCTCAATTTAGCGAATGAAAGCAATAAAGTAATATTTCACTTTACTAAAAAGAAATAATTATTTACTTAAACTCAAAGTTTTTAAAACAGAATTCATTGCACCTTAATCATACTGCCCTTACAGAGCAAGAGAAAATGGAGACTGTAACTTGCAAATGGATTAGATCTGTGGGTCATCATGCTAGAGAGAGTAGGAATTGCTTTTGTATATATTGTATATCATAGACACACACATACATGAATACAAATGTGTGTAGATATAGGTGCATACCTATGACCAGATCATGTTTGTAGTGCTGAGCACTGCTGAACTGTGGCATAGTAGTGTCTTTGTAACTTTTTGTGCTTTCTCAGCGCTAATTTCAATATCCTTCATTTCAAGGGGTTTAAGTTTCGACATCTTTCTGAACACTGACTCTCACACAAATTGATGCATCTCTAAATAATTCACTTTGCTCAGCTACACCTATTAGGTTCTCCCATATCTACCAGAATTGTGCCATTGCAGGGAGTAAGGGAAGAATGTGAAGAGGAGGGAGTCACAGAGAGCTGTTATGGACTGAACCACAAGCCCTCAGCCCCCATCTCCCTGCACCACTTGAGGATGGCTGTAAATCACTTTTGCCCTGCTGTGCTGAGGAGGGCACTGAGGAATCTTCTGGGTAGGCATCTGGCAGCCAGGCAAGGTTAAATCACTGCAATTGTCTGTGCTGCCTGAAACAATACTAGTTTAGTCCTGTCTTATTCATAACAACATTTTTTTTGTCACAAATCTGAGGAGTTTTGTGTTGATGGACTTTGGATTAGTTTGTAATATTTTGCATAATTTCACTTTTTGTAGCATTGACATTATATGTCATTAATAAAAGACTAACACTATTACCAAAGGATGGGGCTGCATTTTAAATTCTGAATTAATGCTCTAATGGTGAAGAGATTAGCCCAGAAGAGTAAAAAAGTTCATTGACTCCCTGCACAGTGATTTTCTTCTCCCCTCTGTCTTATTGGAATATCAGCTGCTGCAATTTGTGTTTGTTGCCTCTTGGGCTTTCCCTTTACAATTCTGAGAAGAGTCCATTTGCCTTCTCTGCAATCATCCCTTAGGTATCTGAAGGCAGCAATTAGACATCCCTATCAGCTTGTCAGGCTCAATCAGTACTGGGACATTGGGTTATTTCACTCCAGATGCTGGACTTTGGACTTGTTGACCTTGGTTGAACATTATGAAGTTTATTCCAGGCCGTTTCTATGCCTTTTAATGACGAGTACATTCTGTGACTGCAAACTGCCCTCTAGACATTGACTTAATTTTCTTCCACTTTTATTCCTCATATAATTACTTTTTTTGTTCATTCTTCTTCTGCAGTCTTAGTTGCATTTAATTTTTGGGCATAATCCTAAAACTTGTTTCTCACTTTAATTTCTTTTGCATATTGATAAGACTCCTGAAAGTTGGATTTGGTTGGTTTGCTATATAATTAAACTGGTGAGATGGTATGATCCACTCAGGAAAAGAGTGAGCATTAGACACTGTTACTAACAGTTTACTACCATCTACTGCAAGTTAGGAATACTCACATGTCATGGACACCCTGCAGCAAAAAAATTAATCACCTAAGGAAATAATGCAAAATTAAAAATAAATTAGATTATTCAGTTGAAACTAATAAAATCTGTTGCATATTATGTTCTAAATTTTAGTTTTATGACACTACTTATGAACTTTATGATAAAACAATACAACATGATTTTAAAATACTTTAAATTATATAAAGGCAAATACTCTATTAGTGTGATAAAACCCAGAGAAAGATGGCAACTTATTTAATTTTGATAATTGAGGTTTTTAGAGTTATTACTATAGCTATACAAGGGAAACATCAGGTTAGGTCATCTTTAAAGAAATAGGCTACTGCCAGGGTAGAAATCTAACAGATTCACAATTTAGGTCATTTATACTGCATCCATATCTGCAGCTCCACAGGTGTTTTAGCCTTATTGGGCTGCTTTCATTTCCTTGCTTGATCAGTCTCCAGCACAGGATGAAAAGACTGCTGACATAGGAGGAGAGGGGATGTTGTGCTCAGATAATTCCTCTAATACCCAGACTCTCACAAACACACTTAAAGCCTGATATTACATTAATAACCAGGTCTCTGTGGGAAAACATTTTGTCACCCCCCCCACAGACTTGCCTTGACCTACCAAAACAAAATGGAAATCTGCTTTCTTTTGGCAGCTCTTTTCAGATGTCTCAAGTGTTTTTCCCTAAGACTGCTGTGAAGGTATGGAAACAGATTGTGAGCTATTTTCCCCACTGCATCAAAACAATAAGTTTAAAATGGAGATCACATGGAAGAATAACTTCTCAGTAATCATAGAATCATAGACTGGCCTGGGTTGAAAGGGAACTTAAAGATCATCTCGTTCTAACCTTCCTGCCGTGGACAGGGACACCTTCCACTAGATGAGGTTGCTCAGAGCCCCATCCAACCCATGCCTGCGCCTCACCACCCCCAAAGTAAAGAATTCCTTCCTAATATCCAATCTAAACCTACCATATTTCAGTGTGAAGCCATTCCCCCTTGTCCTGTCACTCCAGGTGCAAGTAAATAATCTCCCTCCATCTTTCCTGTGGGCTCCCTTCAGGTACTATAAGGCCACAGTTAGATCACCCCAAAGCCTTCTCTTTTCCAGGTTGAACAATCCCAATTCTCAGCCTTTCCTCACAGGAGAGCTGCTCCATCCCTCTGATCACTTGGTGGCCCTTCTTTGGGTGTGCTCCAACAGGTCCCTGTTAAAAAAAAAAAAAAAAAAAAAGAGGACGAAAAATATCCATGGTAGTGATCATGCAACTGTGAAACTTCATATGAAAGGAAATACATGGACCTCATTTACTAAACCAGTTATCAGATGTTTTAATTAGAAATATTTCATTTTTTGTGTAATTAATTATTAAATGTTGCCTGACTAAAAGTCACATAATATACATCCCTTATGTACTATTCTCTCTTCAAAGTTCCTCTCATATTTTATCCAGCAAGACATAACTTGGCAGAGGAGTACATAGTATTTGTATTCACCCTCTTTTCACCTGTTTCCAGAATAACCCAGATTGGAGTGCTTGCTGAATCTTCTGTTTTCTGGAATGCTACTTCTTGTCCTGAGGTTCTTAGAGAAGACCACAACATTTTAAAAGTGCATGCAGTATTAAAGATTTCAGAAATGAGCAATATTATTTTATTTAAATTGGATTAGAGGTGGTGAGAAAACAGTGCTGTAGAACACAAAAGTATTGGACAAATTTGGGAATACCTGCATTTTAATCAAGAGAAAGATATGAAGGAACATTGTCTCCATTTCCCTCCTGAAGTCATACAGTTTATGATAATTAAAAATCCAACCAATGCCAAGCCCTCCAAAACCAAACTGAAAGGCCATGGAACAGGTGTAAGTGCCCCTAGGTCTAGATTATTTAGGACTCCATTTGGCTGTGGTATGCCAAAGGTGGGAAGCTAAAGAAAGGAATTCGACCTGATATCTTCCTTCAGTCCCTAAACACTCCCTAAATCCTGGGTCTAAGTGTATATTGAGCTGGCAATTATTGAAATCTCTGATTTGATGTCTGGTGACCTCATCATTTGAAGATTTACTGTAGTGGGAAGATCTCGTGGAGTCATGTGAGTGTTTGCTCTGAGACACTGCCCAGGGACTTTCACATGCACACCTAACAAGATTCCTAGGGGTGATCACTAAACAGAGGGGATGTGTAATGTGCAAATAAAAACGGTAAGGGATAATATAGTAATGGATGAAGTAACCAATACATTTACTTCGTGTGGAAGACCATATAGAAACTGACAAAAGGTTCTGAGGCGTTTTAGATTCCTATCACACAAGCAAATATCTGTGTTGTTTTGTACATTCACAGTTTAAATTGTGACTTCCAGTAAGACCATAAGAAAAAGGAAGAAAAAAAGTAAAAATCCCTTACAGATTTTATACATCCCTTGAACAGTGTTCAGAAATATGGATTAAGCTGAACTATTAAGTTAAAAGATCCAAATAAACTGCTGGTGAGGAATTTATCTTCATGTTAACAAATCTATATCAGAAGAATAATTAAAAAGGCACTGCTGTCATGAGCAATAGCTCTTCAGACTGTCTTGGAAAAAATATTGCCCAGAAAGCAAAACTGGAATATGTCACCTTTCCCTCAGTTTGGAGGAAGGCCTTTTTAAAGCAAGCAAAAAACTCACCTTGGTTAAGTACATCCAGGAAGACCTCACAGGACAGCCCTGAGGTTCTTTTCTGGGTCAGTGCATGTCTTGTCTGACTGGTTAACTGCAGCTCAACATTCACTTCCTTTTCCCAGCAGTTTCCAACACAGAATCTTATTTTTAGTCGGACTCAGAGAAATATGTTTCTGAATAAATTATAAAAAAAGTGGGGCTAATTAAAAGTATCCAGAAAGGAAATCTGTAATGAATGCAGTTGTCTTCAGCAGAAGTGATCACAGAGGCAGCAACAGGCACTGAGAATAAAGGAAGAATTTCACCTAACTTTAGAGACCCAATGGTGAGAGTAAGAATTTGCTTCTGGAGGCCATCAAATCCTTCTACATTGATTAAATATAGTAAATAATTATTTTATAATAAATGTCTAATTTTTCATAAATTAAAATTAGATAAAATGAGAAAAACATTATGCCTTGCATTCAAAAAATAAACTGATAGACCACATTGAATTAATTAGCTGAGTTTAAACATCTACATGTACATAATTCCTTACATTCCCCCACATTTTTAGGGGAAAAAAGGTGTGGATCATGGGAACAAAGTGAAGACAGTAGCAAACAAGAAGAAAGCAGAAGACAGCATGAATCATCTGAACAAGAGAAAAAGCATGTCAATGCAAAGTTCTCTGTGACAAGTAAATGGGATGAGCTAGGAACAGATATGGCACACCAGGGAAAGAATCAGAGCCAACTCAGCTGATAACACTGCATGACAAAATAGGCAGGTAAAAGACAAAGGTCAAGAGGAAATAGCAACATTATTGCTTCTCTGAATTCTCTGATTAGCTGATGTAAATTGATGCCAGTGTGGAGCAGGCACTGAAAACAGCAGTAAATTTGCCACGATGTAATAATTTCTATGAATAAAACAAATCACAGGGACATTGCTTTGTATAAAGATTTGTGCCTTGTAGGCTAATATGGAAGCATTGAAAAGAAAATTGAAGTGGCAGGGGAATGGTTCTCCTCTTTCATCCTTGCCTTTTGTTCACAATGATAGAATAAATGCAAGCTAAGTTTTCTATACTACACATCACAAGGCTTTGTCAGTATGTATTTGTTTCTGAAGAAGTTTGAAAGAAAATCTTCATCTCTGTTTGCAGGTTAAAGGGCCACAAAACACAGAAGAGGGAAAGGTCTGAAACAAGGACTTAGATATGGAGTAGTTTAGCCTCTTTCTGTCCTGTGTAAACCACTTCAGGATATCTATAACCTTGGCAAAACCTGGGGAAAATTCTGGGGAAAATTAGCTGTCATTAAAATGCGTCTTCATAATTTATGTAGTTTGCAGCAGTCTTTCCAAAGTTTGTCCATGATACTTAGAAAACTGTTATTCTTGATGAATATACAGAGATTTTTTCCTCAAAAATATGAAAAAAATGGGAAAATTTATGCTCAAATAATAATGAAAACAGTAAGATCTGTATTTCATGAGTGTTATTTCAACTGTCCAAGAAAAACTCTTGACTGTACATCTTGATAAGCATTGTTGTTAAATTTTAACTATTAAAAATATGAAGAGCATCTCTTTCTTTGAAATTTAAGTACTTAAAAATTCCCAGGCCCTCTTGCTAAATATGTCTCTCTTAGACCACCAGATATTTAATCTGATCTCTTCTTAAGACGGAAAGACCCTAACCATTGGTATCTCCATAACAGGAGAACTAAGAAATGCTTACGGAGCAACAATTATCTCTATTGCTAACTTATACAATCAATAGTACAAAGACAGCTTGTCCATAACCCTTTGGAATTATTTTGTAAATCCATGTGTGAAATCCAATCTGATTTTATGAAGCATCTGTTCTTCTGCGTATCTGTGTTGTGGATATAACATTCTTAACTGCCTGAGATTCAGAAGGGCAGACCATAAGAAACAAACCCTCAAATTTCTCCATTATTATACCTTTTGTTGCCACCTCATGTGGTTACTTTTTTGTTGCCCATGTCAGGCAGAGTAAAAGAAAATCAGATATGTGGGTCAGAAACAGATTACCCAAATAAAGGGAGAAGACAGGAAGAAGTAAATCTGAAATCCTTGCAGTTCATTCCCAAATAGCACACAAAATGAGGTGAAAGGTGAGGCCAGAGACGCTATGAAACAGAGCTGATAAGCATTTACCTAGTTCTCAGTGTGTCAAGTGTAAGAATAAGCTTACTTTCTAAATGCACATATTCCAAAGCATACTGGCAGCATGACATTTTTTTGATGTTAAAATTATCTACACATCCTTCCAAAAACATTCAGCCTCAGCCTTGCTCCTTTCCTTTTGAAATTTGTAGTGCAGATTTCAGTAGAAGCTGAGCCTGACTTGAAAAAGGTTTATACCAGTGCAATTCCTTTGAAAAATCCCACTTTATACTTAATGTCACAGCAAGACAATAATTACGTGTGGGCTATGGAGGAAAGGTATGAAAAGGAAACTCTTGTACTTCATTTTAAAAGATTCCCCAAATCAGGTAACACAGATCTCAAGCTAGAGTACTAAATGATTTGGCAATTCTTATTTTCTTATCCTCTGTACATGACCCTCTAAATAACTACTGAACTAAAAGTAATTTATATTCTTTTAGACACAGGTGGAGAGATATTCAGGTCAGACCTCTACAATAACCCATTTAACTTCTTGCACCAAGTTAACTTTTCACATTGGACATTTGACAAGATGATAAATAAACAGAATTAAGTGCAATTGGTTTCTTAGTTTTATTTTTAACACAATAGTTATTTGAGCAGTAGCTGACAGCAGCACAGAAGGAGGAAAATGCTGTTGGATTTTGAAAGCAACTAAGCATGTAATTACTTTCTCACAGATTCAAATAACTGGGCTCATCTATTTGAACAGGAGTTCAAATTTTGGTCATTGTGCTCAAATTGTTCTTCATTACCCATTGTAGGGACTACAAAGAGAACACTTTTTATTTCAAAACTCTTTAAATGCTCCCAAGATACTGAATGGAAAAATGTTTTATAACTCTCTGTTGTTGAATCTATCAAAACTTCTCTTTTTTTAATGCCTATCTAAATTGGGAAAAAAAAACCTGATATCAAACACATCAGAAAATACTAACAACAATATTTAAAATTTTATAGCTTTTTTCTATTTCAAGCCTTCAGCCTCAGTTTGTCTTCATTTAAAAACTGGAACTGCCACTGCAAAACCAATGAGAACTGGACAGCTGAGACACTGGACTAGTCTATGTGGAAGGTTTTACATCCCAGTGTAAATCAACTCTGAGAGATTTCATGTGGTTTGGAGGAAAAGAAACAAATAAACAAAAACAAAAAGAGGAAAAAACTTGCTCTTTTAACTCAGTCTGAAACATGGCAAAAGCATAAAAATTATTAGAAACAGATAAAATGCAATTATGTCAAAAATCAGGGCTCAGAAAACCCATATAGAAGTGACCAATATTTCAGATTTCATATATTTTTTCCCTTTTAGGAAGGAAGGGACAGGCAATGGGAACAGGATGATTCAGTGAAATTCTACAAAAAGCATTTTAAAGCTTGCAAATATATCTGCATTTAACTTGTATCAATCTATCACTATACAATTACACAAGAGTTTTAGTATTTCCACCTAACATATATACCAATTATTTCAACAGAATGGTCAAAGCCCTGCAAACATTATATTGCCCATAAACCACTTGATTTTCTCCCAATTTTGCAGAAACAACACATTTTGAATCAATTTACCTTTAAAAATATGTCTTGGTAAGTACAAGCCCAGCAGATGGATTTGAGAACTGTTTTTTTTTTTCATTTACATAGAATTGATGAAAGATTATAGAAGTGGAACCAAATTGGAAATTCTGTTGCTAAAAGGCTGCAGTTCCCTCTCTCATACCTCTGCCAACTCTTCAAATTATAAATGGAAAATTAAACTGTTTCAGTCACAAAAGACTAAACTTGAATTTAAAATGGTAAGATTATATTGAGTTGAAAATATAATTTTAGGAATCATTGTTAATGTACAACTGTATTTCAGGATTTTCCAGTTACTACCAACTGAAAAAAAATCCATATATAGTTACAGTTATTAGACTTATTTTCTTGGAGACACAAACCTTTAGCACAGTCTGCTATAAAATGGCCTGATAGTTTCTACTCTGGAAGAATAAAGACTCTTAAGTCTAGTAAGTTTTTAGAGATTTAAGTTGACATAACAACACAAATATAACATTCAGAATCTGCAAATGCTGAATGAGCCTGACATATTTTATAACAAATATTAAGTTTCTATTTCTTTTCCAGAAGTAAGAAAGAATAATCATGATAGATGACTGCTTCTAAAAGAACAGACATGACAATTTAATCTGGTTTATTTTAATTTGTTTTTTTCTTATTTCTTAAGTAAAATTTCTTTTCTGACACTGTTGCACATGTCTGATTTTCTTCCATGAGCTTAGAGTTTCATTTAAGGACACTAAGACCCAGCATTTTCCTTCTCTCACCCAGTATTAATTGTTTTTGTTACCTTTCAAATTTTATCTTTGAGATCAAGTTTATCCAAGAGAAAAAAGAAGTCATAAATAATAAAGTCAAATTGTGTTATCACACATATTTGTCATTAAAAAAAAGAGTATGTGGAGGCTAAAACCAGCAAAATCTCCCAGAAAAAATGATTTTCACTGTAGTCACATGTGAAAAATGAACAGTCAAATATAAAGAAAAAGGGTAACTTTTCAAGGGGAAGCTGGCTAGTAAAATGCTTATTAAATGGTGTAATAGTACAACTGTACAAATGATAATATTTATACAAATTCTAAACACTTGAGAAGTAATAGGATTTTACTTCTGTTTAAAATATATTTGAACCCTCTCTTATAAATACATGAAAAACATGACACTTTTGAAACAGATGAGGTTGTTGAAAGCATTTTACACCACCCTTGGGATAGTCAACAAAATATACTTGGTCATTCAGAAATAACAGACATGGAGACAAACCATTTGTTGAATGAAGGATAAAAGCTGAATTTTCATGTAATTTATATCTGAAATCCTCAATTGTCAGAGAAAAAAATTTATGTAGAATTAGGAGACACTCTGTCCAAAGTGAGATTTAGATTTGGTAAGATGAAAGTTAAAGAGGGGACATGTTGGAAGACTGTGCCAGAAAACTAGAGAAAAATATAATCCAGGTAAAAAATACCAGAAATATCAGAAAAGGTAAAATTAAAGAAAAAAGAAAAAGAAAAAAAGAGAGAAGGTAATGTATTTTGAAAACACCACAATGTATAAACTGACATAATGTGGAAAACCAAAAATTCTGTCAACTATGAATAATTCAGGTGCTAATTTATAAAATTTATCTTAAACTCATTGTTTTCTCTTCTCTACAGTAATGTGAAATTTTGCATATTACAGTGAAGAAATATCTGTTAAGCCCTATTTAAGCTGTTGAAAAAAACTGTGAGTATATACTGGGAAGCTGAAGAAGGACATTTCATCAGGACCTGTAGCGGTAGGAAAATGGGTAAAAACTAAAGGAGGAGAAATTTAGGTTAGATATTAGGAAGAAATTCTTCCTTCAGAGGGTGGTGAGGCCCTGGCACAGGTTTCCCAGAGAAGTTGTGGGTGCCCCATCCCTGGGAGTGTTCAAGGCCAGGTTGGATGGGGTTAGGAGCAACCTGTTCTAACGGAAGGTGTCCCTGCCCATGGCAGGGGTTTGGAACAAGATGGTCTCTAAGGTCTCTTCCAACCCTTTAACAGTCTATGATTTTATCCTGACTTTCTGAAGTACAAAACAAGTTCACCTCTAAAATTTTGTATAGAAACCTCCCTACTAAACGTGTCAGAGCACTGCATTTGCCTGCAACACTGGAGCCTGGTTGCAGGGATCTGGGAAAGGGTGCTCGAAATTTCCCTTCCTGAATGTGGCTTTGTTGACATGAAAGCTGTTTCTGAAGTACAGCTTTAGGGACAAACACACAGCCAGTGACTCCTACAGAGGTGCCATAGGTCTTGGGTTCACACTGTCACTTCCAAACCACAGTAAGGAATTCCAAAGGTTCAATGAAATACAAGCCAGTGTTGTTGTAGTGTTTTTGATTGCTAAGCATGGTGTTGTATGGCATGGAATATCACTCTGACCTGACTTTGTCCCACGCTGCTCACTGTGTGAGTCAGAATGGGAAACAGAGAAAACCCGGGCACTGCTCAGTCATAGCCAAAATATGAGAGAGTTTCAGACATGATTACAAAACATGAGATTATACAGGCTGCTATGAAGAAAATTAACTTCACCCCATCTGGACCCGGTACAATAGATAAAAAGAACGTTACTTAATCTAATGATGTAATTTAGTGAGTAAATAAATATTAATTAAGTGGATATGATAACTACTATATCTACTTCAATGATATGAAGCTTTCACATTGGTGACAGTTGGAGACCCTAAATGACAAGGTAAAGAGAGAAAAAAAAGAAAGATGAAGGTGATTTTTCCAATACTTACCACTATTTAGGTAATGGGGAATTTTAACCTCCTAGGAAGGAAACTCTTAACTAACTTCTCATTTCTGAAAAGTTGAAAGAAGAAATAAATTCCTGCATTAACAAAACTCACAGTCAGACCAATATTGTTAAAAATCACACTCCTTGCTTGATCTGCCACCCTTTTGGAAACAATATATTCAACATCAGGGGGCAGTCACTGTGTTTATTGTTGAATCTTATTCTCTGCACAGTATTCATATTTTAACTCAGACAAATAAAACAGTTTTCTTTTCCCATGTTAAAAAACAAGTTTTCTAGTCTTATTCTCTGCACAGTATTCATATTTTAACTCAGACAAATAAAAGTTTTCTTTTCCCATGTTAGAAAACAAGTTTTCTAGCTCTCATTGATCAGGTTTTATATTACTGCATGAACTGCTGGGATTTCTGCTTTGTGCTACAGGATTTACACTGACCATCCCTTCTTTCTTTTACAGTCTGTTTAACTTTCACAGCCACGTTTCACTGTGCATTGAAGTCAATATTACAAATTTGAAGCAGACATTTGACTGTAGCTTATCCACTGGGCTCACTGAACAACACACCAGTAGTCATAATTTTGGGACCTGCTGGACAGCAGTCTATTTTCAGACACCTTAAGATATATCTTTCTAAAAGTCCTCCTTCATAAGGAGTGGTTAATGTACACAGATTTTAGACACCTGGTACATGAAAATAACTTTTTCAAGAACTTCTGAAGGTTTCTGAATTAGTGGAAGATGTCTCTCTCTGCTGTAGTGGTGACTAGATGATCTGTAAGGGCCTTTCCAACCCCAGCCATTTTGACTGTATAATAATGTGTAACAGAATATTAGACTATGTCAATGTGAGTGGGAAATACCTTGTTTCCAGCTGTATGACATCCTTCTATTGGCTAAGTGCACATTTAGACAATGCCCACATGACCTGTACCCCTAACAGATTTCTCTGAGTTACACAACCTTTTGTGCTTTCTAAGCACATTCTGGGTTCTCTAAAGGAGAGGGTTTTTTGCCACTGGGCTATATCAGATTAAAATTGTGCTCCTTGAGCTGGCTCAGCTAAGCCAGACATGACTGAAGAGGAGTCAGAGAGAATTAACCCTTCACTCCATACCACTGAGCTGATGACAGAAAATGGCTTGTGGCCTTCTCATGCTGCCTAACAACATCAAAGCAAATCCAGGCAGGTGATCCTGGGGATTGTGGTGCTGATGAAGTGATACATAGGTTATGTAGCCTAGATAAGGGAGACAAATTCAGGACTTATATTCAGGCTCAATTCAGTGGGCTACATATGAAACCAGAGTCTGGGAGCCCTGCAAACACCCTGAGTCACTTGCTGCTTCTTTCACCTTACACATCAAGGTAGGTAAAGTGACTGGACTAATGACATTTTTTTTCTATAATTCTAAAGAGTGCTTTCAAGCTAAGAACTGAAGATTTCAGTTTTTAAAAGCTTTCAATTCTTAAAAAAGGGAGTTTTGGAAAACGTCAGTCTTTCCTGTTTTGAAGCCAATACAAAATTCTAGCTGAATCAAAAGTTGAGGGAAAAAACCTCTTGCCTTTGGTGGTCTTTTTTTGGTTTTGGTCTCTGTGTTGATCTCATCCAGACTTGGCTTTTTGCCTGGTCATTTCCTAGTGCCCAATGGGAAATATCAAGGAGGCTGATGCATCAACTCACTATCTGCAAACTAAGAAGGAGAAAAAGAAAAAAGACCAATTTCATGGCACAAAGAGTCTAAAGTGATAGTGTAGGGAAAAGGTTTCAAATGTCATTACCTGCTGTCAGAAGTGGATCTTTAGTGGCAGATAAAAGCTGACCATGTCCCTGAAGTAAAATAAACCAAAGAATGACAGCAAAAGATATTCATAGGGACTGAAAAGAAAGTGTTTTGCTTTGGCATCAGGCCATAAGGAAAAGTGCAGCTAAGGATAATTCATTTTACAATCCTCCCCAGGCTGTATTAGTCCTCTTGCAATTTTGGAGAATAATAGAACTAAAATGTTCTTTCCTGGAGCTGTGAGTTCAGCTTCATTAGGTCTTTTTTCTATATATTGGAATTTAGATAGCAGGGAGATATGTCCCTTTCATCACCCAAAATGTACAGATACCGATCATTAAATTGCCTCTTCTAATATCTGGAAGTATCAGCTAAGCTTAGGGATGTAGTGCATGTTTCTCCAGAAACAGCCCACCATTTTTCTAGGAATTATGTCAACTAACTCTTATAAATCCAGCTGGTCATAGTTGGAAGTTGATGTTAACAGGCCTGATCCAAAGCCACTCAAACTGGGAGACTCTCACTGACATCACCATTGCAGCTATCACTGGTTGTAGAGGAAGCCCCAGGACATCACAGAATGGTGATTATATTTATTAAAATATTTAAAAAAATCATACCTGCATTTTAATCTTACTGCACTTCGTATTTATAGTGGTTAAATAAAACTGAAATTCAATGCAAATGTCTCAGATTTCTGTAGTATTTTAAATCTATATTCAAATACAGCTTTTTAAACATAAATTTAATTAAGAAACAATGCTTAAAAGTAATTTTCTAACAAACCATAATGTATATCTCATTGAGTTATTGCATTTATAAAAGACTCAGCTTAGTTTTAAACTCTTCTCAGCATATAAAAAGGAGCTAAGCCACATTAAAAGTCCCGACATTATTTCAACTAAAGACTCTACTCAAAAACCAGTGTAGTCCCACATTTTAATAAGGGTTTAGGTGAGATGGTGATGATCTTGAGAGTGGTTTTAGAATAATTTGCATGTTCATGAATACTAAACAAATTAATTGTTGAGGGAAACATATTGCTGCAGCAGTTGGAAAATCAACAAGAGAAAATTAAGCCTGATTCATAATTTTAACATCGATTCAGTACAGTATGGAAACACATCCTTAAAGCTAACACAGAGCTGGTAAGTCAAGTCAGCCTCAAAGTGAAGTAAAAAGTCCTCCCTCTGAGGAATGTCTACTGAGCCAGAGAAATTATCCAAGGGTAGAAAATTAGTTGGAGCATGGAAAACAATTTTGTTTTAAGGGAAGATGTGCCAATATAACCAGCAAAGGAGCAAATGTCGTTTCTTTATAAGCAATTTCAGCCATGCCCATGTGGTTAGAGAAGTGAATGTTGTAAGAGCAGGTCAAGGCCTTAGCTCGAAGTATGGGTGAAAAAGCCCTGGTTAGAAAGTACTTACTATTAAACACATGCTTTCAGCTAACTGGGTCTGAGGAAATTTTTCTTAAGGTACTTAAAAGACCCCAAACATCTCTCTAAATTAATCTTAAACTACAATTGTTAATGGAACTCAAAAGGACTTTCACCATGTAAAATATTTAGAAAAAAAAAGGAAAAATATCTGGCTGAAGCTCCCAAATCTACTAGGGTAAGTTGAATTCCCAGGCCAAATGTCTGGAAAAAAATGGGAAAAAAATCCTCCAACTCATTGTAAGCATCCCAAATGACACATAGATGTTAGGAAAACATGGAAATTAACACATGGACATTTTAAAAAGTTCACTCAGAACAATCTCATTATTATTATTATTTTCACCAGGAGAGTAAGACAGCAGATTTAGATTAGATACTACAAAAAAAAATTAAAATATTTCCCTGTGAGGGTGGTGAGACACTGGGGTTCACTTGGAACAATCTCATTATTATTATTATTTTCACCAGGAGAGCAAGACAGCACATTTAGATTAGATACTACAAGAAAAAAATTAAAAATTTCCCTGTGAGGGTGGTGAGGCACTGGGTCAGGTTGCCCAGAGAAGCTGTGGCTGCCCCATCCCTGGAAGTGTCCAGGCCAGGTTGGATGGAGCTCTGAGCAACCTGGTCTAGGGGAAGGTGTCACTGCCCATGGCAGGGAGGTTGCATTGAGATGATCTTTAAGGTCCTTTCCAACTCAAATCATTCCAGAACTCTATGATAGCAAAGGTTTTAGATTGGCTTAGTCAGATGTTTTGACTTAAGCAGACTTCTGATTCTGTTTTATATACAAATTTATCATAATGAAGCTTTGCAAGGTGAATTCAAATCTTTTGTGATCCTATTCTCAGAAAGCTCCTATCAGTGGTTTGGTACCTGGAAGGAAGCCTGTGAAAGGGTTCCATAAGAATTATATTTCAGCAGAAACAACTGCTAACAATATTTTTTCTATGTAAACATGGTTATATATATGCAAATTTAATATATACACATTTTATTCCTTTTCTGTTTCTGATTAACTTCAAATAAAAACATTTTGCTATTGATTTGAGTTAGTCTTTATTGTGCTTTATCCAATAACAAAAATATTTTTGCTATTGATTTGAGTTAGTCTTTATTGTGCTCTGTTCAATAACTAAAAGCGGAATATTTTATTCTAATCAGATAATGGCAAATGGTCATTCAGGGTTGAAAATGTGAGAGAGTAAATCAATTATGAAGGAAGTAAACTCACCTTTACTGACACTGTAGTGTTTTCATGTTACAAAAGACACGTATTTTGTAACACTCCCCTTCTATTTTGCAGTGATTTCTAATCTTACATAGAAGTATTTTACAGATTTCTGGGGGAAAAAAAAAAGGCAAACTCCAAAACAACAAAGTCAAAACACAACACACATCTTCCCCCCAAACGCTCCAAAAAGAAATGGGTTTTCATTATTCATATTCGAACCTTACCTTGAAAGTTTCGATGCCTATATTTTCTAGGCACTGCTTTTAAATATTCCAAGATCTGAAGGAAAACCAAGGCTTTCCTCTGTGAAGGATTAATCTGCCCACCGGAGGGCAGTGCTGCTCTTTCTAAATCCCATATTTTTCCTCTTTTATTTGGAGAAAAGGAGACAAGAAGCCTGGGTTTCAGGGTGCATCTCTACAGAGTACAGTCCTACTGCTGCTCTTAGTGTTGCTCTGACGGCTTAGGGTAGGGAAAACACACAGAAATGTTCCCAAAGTTATGTTCTGGATGAGTTAACTGACTACTGAAACCATGTATGATGAAATCTTTGTGTTGATACTTGCACAATCTAGTTTCCCCCTGATTTGACAATACTCAGCCTATGCAACTTTGATAGAAGTAATAGATCTCAGTTTGAATCACATAAAAAGGAAATAATTTAACAATAAATTCTATTTCTGAAAATGGCAGCCTTGATTTCCTACTCCAGAGAGACATTTTTCCTGATTTGTTATTATGGTTATGAAAATAACTACAAAAAAACTTTGTTTCTGGTAAAAACCGCAGTTACCAGAAATTGCCCTACTTATTCTTCAAGCGTTACATTTTGCTCTCTGGGTAATTATCAAAACAGTTTCATTCTTTCATTCACTTGGAAACTGACGATCACACAGACTATGCTAGAACAATTCTGCTTCTTGATAAAAGGATCGCCTCCTCCTAAAAATCAGGAAAAACAATGTGTTCCAGATGGCTACACAAACTCCTTAGGCATGGATCCTTCAGCAACACACACGTTTATGTATCTCCTAGACTAATCTTTTATTCAAATCCTTGAAAACAAGGTAGCACACCAAAAACTAATTTAAACTATTTTTGTTGAAAACTTTGAGTTCAAGAAAGAAAAAAAAGATTAAAAGCTGTTGCTGTTTTTAATTCTGAAAAATAGAGATGCTTTTTTATTAGCATTTGTTCTTACCCTCTGTACTGCACTCATTAAGATGAAACAAGCATTCATTAGGTTCTGCTTTACCAGTACCTATGTAAATATTGCTATTTAATCAACTTCAAATGTGTGAAGAGGATACAATGGATTATAATCACTCAGGATTTCAGCACAGAAAAATAAAGCTTCAAAATTTTTTCATCATGTTTACAGAACCCAGAAACATCCCACAGAATTTCTAAGGTGATACATCTCCAGCATGGTGGTGATTTTATGCACAATTTAGTGTAGTCTTTCTACAGGATTTTTAATGAAATCCATCCAAGCTCAACAACAGCTGTAGATGGGAAATAAGATTGAATATGTCAAAGGAGATTTATGTGTGGATCATTATTTATAGGCAGAAGAGAATGATAGCTGTCTTGGGGAAAGAATTATGGTCCTGAAACTCTCATCCAGTCACATGGGTTTCAAAAAAGATATTATTCACAAGAATGAGGATGACCTGTTTGTGAAATTATAGTCCTTTTTAGTTGGTTTCTATAGTTTAATTGCCAAATTAGATTGCTTCTTGAAAAATCATTTCCAGGGAACATTTTCTTAGATAAAGATCAGTGAATCCAACTTTATTCTGATTACATCTCCCTGTTTCTTGTTTTCCACTCTGGCTCACATCACCATTTTTTAAAGGGTTTGGATATGGAATCTGTGACTTCCCTGCTGGATAACTGAAAGGGTCCCTCAAGATTTGTTAACTCTGTACTGGCACCACTTGCACTTCTCACACCTGCAGAGGCAGATCTGATCTGATATTAAATTAGGACGAGTTTTGTGTGGTAATAACAAGGCTCAAAATTCAACTGGGTGTATGTCCCAGAAGTTTTATATTGTCACCTTCCTACCTCCTCTCCACGTCCACAGCTCACTTCTAGTAAGATCAATGTGTCTTCAAATTCACTGATTTTTAGCACCACAACAAAAATCCATTTGGAGGTTTTCATAATGCTGGACCATAATCAGAAACTATGAGGAGAAAGAAAGTTCAGAAAGAATTATTCTATTTCATTTTCTTACTGCTAAAGGGTTTTAAACTGATGGACTGCAAATAATCAAATAAATGGGGAAACTCCGCTCACTTCTCTTAACCTTTGAACAAGAAGCAAAGAGAGCTAAATAACCACAAATTACCTGAAAAATGACACTGATATCTCAGGTGTTGTTGACATAGTCAACAAGGGCATTTGAAGAAAAATAAGAGGAAAAATAGCTGTCAGCTTATAAAAAGCCTCTCTGTAGCTAATGTATCTATTTGCACCTTTTTCTAACTCTTCATTTAAATTAGGGTTTAATTTTTCTTAAAATGAAGGCTGGTGGAATCTGCTGTGTTAGCTGGAGGTTCCACATGTAAACTCTTCTACAGTTTCATATGTACTTATCTTCCCATCTTCAACACTTATTGTGAATGTTGTGCTAGGCCATGATTTTGCCTCAGGGTTTGCTGTGACTTAAAAATAGATGTGCAAATCATTTCTGCTTATTGCCTTGCACAGACCTGCTGTATGAATAGCACTGAGCACCATTAAAAACAAGGTGATGGGTGGAGGGGAATACGCATTAAACATGGAGCCAAGGATTTCCTGTTAGCCTAATAAAAATCTTAACAAAAATGCAAATGAAGAAGTAGTTATTAGAGTTACAAAACACTAACACCTTGCTCAAACTAGCAAATAAAAAAAAACTTACTGGCTATAAAAACTTAAGAGCTGTACAGGAAAACTTACAAGTTATCTGTGCCTGTAACGTGTTATGTTCATCTTTTCTTCGACTGCTACAGTCAATTGTGGCAATTTTCTTGAGGCAGAGACCTAGAATGGCATCAGCACACCAAAGACTTTTCAGGAGAAGGATACTGGTGGTGGATTTTCTTTTGTAAAAAAAAACTTACTGGCTATAAAAACTTAAGAGCTGTACAGGAAGACTTACAAATTATCTGTGCCTCTAACATGTTTTCTTCAACTGCTACAGTCAGTTGTGGCAATTTTCTTGAGGCAGAGACCAAGAATGGCATCAGGACACCAAAGACTTTTCAGGAGAAGGATGCTGATGGTGGATTTTCTTTCACCTCACCTGCTGCCTTTCCTCTGCTCCCAGAGAAAGGGTGGGAGCTGCTCTCCAGCCCCCTAGTAGGGGGCTGCCTGGGGCTGCATCCCCTTCTCTTGTGGCACTTCCAAAGCTGGAGCTCAAATAGGCTGGGCAGGGGGAACCCAGCTCAGCCCCTCTCAGCCTGAGGATGCTCCATGGACAGAGCAGTGCAAATAACACCCAGGAGAAAAACATATTACTGATAGTTCTAAGCAGGTTTCCTGAGGCTGTCCTAAGAATTTTTCTTGGCCTCAGGGTCTAAGCAGTTTGTTCCATGTATAAATGATGCTTATTTTAGTTCCTGGAAATACCAGCTCACTCTGATGTTTTCTAGAAACCAGAAGAAAAATTAAGGGAACACCAGAGACACCTGAAATTATATTGGAATGTTGATTTTTGCTAAGGTTAATAGCTAAAAGTAGAATGAAAAAAAAAGAAGAAATCCTATCCTTTAAACACACTGCAACTGTTGTGAAGCAGCAGGAACAGCTTCCACAATCAGCCTACTCCTGACTAAGTGGATCCAGAAGACTTACATGTAGAAAACAATGTTATATTATCTCTTTGAAGAAAGTCATTGGGAGAGAAAATTTAGCACATCGAGTCATCAATGAATCTAGAAAAAATAAACTAGGTTAGATGGGAAAAAAAGGAACATTAATCTTCATTTTGCTTATTTAACTTGGGAAAACATTCTCTCCCCTTTCTCTTCCTTTTTTCTCTCATCAGAATCATCCCATGAAGGAATCCAAGTAATCCATGAAGGAATCCTTCACAGATAGGAAGATTACTTACTGGGATACCATTAGCTATGCAAATAATGTTTATTTTTATCAGCCTGTGTCAGTTGCAAGAAGAAATAACAGTCTTTCATCCATATAAATGCAAACAGGTACAAGCTATCTGTAATAAATATTACATTCTGAGAGAGTCTTCCAAATAAGGAATATGAAAGATGGACCTTTCTGATAAAGATAAATAATCAGTCCATGAAGAAAATGCATATAGACATTTCCTATGGCAGCAGACACCTACAGCTCCTCTCACAGAAGTTCTAAGCAGTCATCCACCAGCTGTCATTCCAGTTTTCCTGGGTCAGAATTTCCTGAGCCAGTCATGATACCTCAGTTACAGAATAGTGTATTTGAATGTCTTTGACTTTGAAGAGGCTGGTGATTGTGTTGCATTCTTTTAGACACTTCCAAAGCATTTGAGGCTAATACATACCATGCAGACCCTCTGATGTGATCTAGAGAAAAACAAAATGTCCTTCTGAATCCTTCTTTGAATAAAGATAACCTTATAATACCCAACAATTAATTTGGCTATTCTGGGAGATTGAATTTATGCCTACTTAACTCCAGCTGTTGGCTCAGCTGCTGCTCCAGTTTTGGCCTGGCACACTCCCCATGCCAAGACCTGATGGATGCTCTGTTCAAAGACAGACAAGGTGTTGTTGGATGCAATGCATGGGAAGGAATAGAGGCCACCCTGAGCCATTATCACCCTAAGCTTGCCCCTTCCTGAAAATACCACCTACTGTCCCCTTGCACAGCAATTGTTGGGGAGTCTCTTCAGAACCCAGCAAGAAAAGTTTCATATGTACTTATCTTCCCATCTTCAACACTTATTGTGAATGTTGTGCTAGGCCATGATTTTGCCTCAGGGTTTGCTGTGACTTAAAAATAGATGTGCAAATCATTTCTGCTTATTGCCTTGCACAGACCTGCTGTATGAATAGCACTGAGCACCATTAAAAACAAGGTGATGGGTGGAGGGGAATACGCATTAAACATGGAGCCAAGAATTTCCTGTTAGCCTAATAAAAATCTTAACATAAATGCAAATGAAGAGGTAGTTATTAGAGTTACAAAACACTAACACCTTGCTCAAACTAGCAAATAAAAAAAAACTTACTGGCTATAAAAACTTAAGAGCTGTACAGGAAAACTTACAAGTTATCTGTGCCTGTAACGTGTTATGTTCATCTTTTCTTCGACTGCTACAGTCAATTGTGGCAATTTTCTTGAGGCAGAGACCTAGAATGGCATCAGCACACCAAAGACTTTTCAGGAGAAGGATACTGGTGGTGGATTTTCTTTTGCCTCACCTGCTGCCTTTCCTCTGCTCCCAGAGAAAGGGTGGGAGCTGCTCTCCAGCCCCCTAGTAGGGGGCTGCCTGGGGCTGCATCCCCTTCTCTTGTGGCACTTCCAAAGCTGGAGCTCAAATAGGCTGGGCAGGGGGAACCCAGCTCAGCCCCTCTCAGCCTGAGGATGCTCCATGGACAGAGCAGTGCAAATAACACCCAGGAGAAAAACATATTACTGATAGTTCTAAGCAGGTTTCCTGAGGCTGTCCTAAGAATTTTTCTTGGCCTCAGGGTCTAAGCAGTTTGTTCCATGTATAAATGATGCTTATTTTAGTTCCTGGAGTAATGATTAGAATACCAGCTCACTCTGATGTTTTCTAGAAACCAGAAGAAAAATTAAGGGAACACCAGAGACACCTGAATTTATATTGGAATGTTGATTTTTGCTAAGGTTAATAGCTAAAAGTAGAACAAAAAAAAAATCCTATCATTTAAACACACTGTAACTGTTGTGAAGCAGCAGGAACAGCTTCCACAATCAGCCTACTCCTGACTAAGTGGATCCAGAAGACTTACATGTAGAAAACAATGTTATATTATCTCTTTGAGGAAAGTCATTGGGAGAGAAAATTTAGCACATAGAGTCATCAATGAATCTAGAAAAGTCATTGGGAGAGAAAATTTAGCACATCATTTTATTTAGCACATTCATCAATTTAGCACATTCATCAATGAATCTAGAAAAATAAACTAGGTTAGATGGGAAAAAAAGGAACATTAATTTTCATTTTGCTTATTTAACTTGGGAAAACATTCTCTCCCCTTTCTCTTCCTTTTTTTCTCTCATCAGAATCATCCCATGAAGGAATCCAAGTAATCCATGAAGGAATCCTTCACAGATAGGAAGATTACTTACTGGGATACCATTAGCTATGCAAATAATGTTTATTTTTATCAGCCTGTGTCAGTTGCAAGAAGAAATAACAACAGCTTCCACAATCAGCCTACTCCTGACTAAGAGGATCCAGAAGACTTACATGTAGAAAACAATGTTATATTATCTCTTTGAGGAAAGTCATTGGGAGAGAAAATTTAGCACATAGAGTCATCAATGAATCTAGAAAAAATAAACTAGGTTAGATGGGAAAAAAAGGAACATTAATCTTCATTTTGCTTATTTAACTTGGGAAAACATTCTCTCCCCTTTCTCTTCCTTTTTTCTCTCATCAGAATCATCCCATGAAGGAATCCAAGTAATCCATGAAGGAATCCTTCACAGATAGGAAGATTACTTACTGGGATACCATTAGCTATGCAAATAATGTTTATTTTTATCAGCCTGTGTCAGTTGCAAGAAGAAATAACAGTCTTTCATCCATATAAATGCAAACAGGTACAAGCTATCTGTAATAAATATTACATTCTGAGAGAGTCTTCCAAATAAGGAATATGAAAGATGGACCTTTCTGATAAAGATAAATAATCAGTCCATGAAGAAAATGCATATAGACATTTCCTATGGCAGCAGACACCTACAGCTCCTCTCACAGAAGTTCTAAGCAGTCATCCACCAGCTGTCATTCCAGTTTTCCTGGGTCAGAATTTCCTGAGCCAGTCATGATACCTCAGTTACAGAATAGTGTATTTGAATGTCTTTGACTTTGAAGAGGCTGGTGATTGTGTTGCATTCTTTTAGACACTTCCAAAGCATTTGAGGCTAATACATACCATGCAGACCCTCTGATGTGATCTAGAGAAAAACAAAATGTCCTTCTGAATCCTTCTTTGAATAAAGATTACCTTATAATACCCAACAATTAATTTGGCTATTCTGGGAGATTGAATTTATGCCTACTTAACTCCAGCTGTTGGCTCAGCTGCTGCTCCAGTTTTGGCCTGGCACACTCCCCATGCCAAGACCTGATGGATGCTCTGTTCAAAGACAGACAAGGTGTTGTTGGATGCAATGCATGGGAAGGAGTAGAGGCACCCTGAGCCATTATCACCCTAAGCTTGCCCCTTCCTGAAAATACCACCTACTGTCCCCTTGCACAGCAATTGTTGGGGAGTCTCTTCAGAATCCAGTAAGAAATGGATGTGGTACAGACCAAACTTTCAAGATGAAAGGTATAAATATATTGGTTTACCTCAAGCTTAGCCTTAAGCTGTGCCAGAGGAGATTCAGGCTGGACATAAAGAGGAATTTCTTCACTGAAAGGGTTGTTAAACATGGGAATGGGCTGCCCAGGAGAGTGGAGTCACAATTCCTTGAAAGTGCTCAAGAAATGACTGAACGTGTCACTTGCTGCCATGGTTTGGTTGACAAGGTGCTGATCAAAGGTTGAACTCCGTGATCTCAGAGGTCTATGTCAACCATAAGGATTGCATGACTCTTTGAAAATAATATTGAAACATTTCCAGCAGCAGCTGGACTGGTGAGGCTTTTATGCTTCCCAGAGTAATGCAGGGGAGCAAGATGAAGAATGAGTTCTCTTACCATTGTCTAGGCAAACATTTTGCTCACAGACATGTGAGTCTGTACAAAGGGAATTGAGGCAATATTTGTCTTGTTTGGTTTTATTTTGGCTAATGAGTTCATAAAATAAAGCTTAATTTACAGAGACCATTGTTCCCTAAATTTGGGATATTCAAATGGACTGTCACAAGGATGTTTACTGAAAGAGGACCTCATATTACTCTGGAGCACAAATGGTACTGTGATTAGGACAAATAATAATACTATGAATGTTCATATTAACTTAATTATTAGTTATCATTGCTAGCATGGGATCAGTGAAGTTGTTAATGATTGCTGCATTCAGAGACCAGGTGGAAAAGCAAGATAAGGAGCCCTTGGAACAGCTGCATCCAGGCTGGTATTGCACAAATTTGAGCAAAGGTTGTCATATCATGTTATAAAAGTCTGAGATGGTTCCCAAGCAACCTGTTAAACATGCTTATAATGTACTGTGCTCTGTACTGCCTGTAGAGTAAATAAATCTGTCCTTGGCCTAGCAGACTTTTTTTTTTCCTTACTTTTCCTGCTCATTTACTCAGCCTTAAAGCCCGCGAACAAAAGTGGCAATCCCTTGCAGCCTTACACCTTACTTCCCCCAGTAGTCCCTGCTCTTCAAAAAATTCAATAGGCTCACCTGCCCTGTCAGGCTTGGGAAGGTCAGTTCTGAAGGTTAACACTCAAATGAGACCTTCCAAAAGTGATCAGCACTTCTGTTCCGTAATGTCATGAAAAAGAAGCCTGAGCAAATCATACCTCCTCCACCACTTACAGTCTGTTTCTAGTCAAGATCAGCAGCTCAGAGAGAATTTGATATTTTTAGGCCAGGCCTGAGATGTGTATTATTTATGGGTATCTTAGACAGGAATTTCTAAAGCAGCCAAATTAAAAAAGAATGTTGGAGCTCTAGCCCAGTACACAGGTGACTAATGGGATTTCAGAAAGGAGCACAACCTCTCATCACATCATTATTTGATCAGGAAATAAATGTGACTTGCTTAGAAACTCAAGGGTGGCAGAATTCTCAGTGCTTACGTTCTGTACGTTAAAATGATAGCAAACCATTTCATAGAGTACTGGTGTCACAGCAGAAGCTATGTTGCTCTCTTAGCCCCTGCACAACCTTCATGGAGTGACCTGGGCTGGAAAGGACCTTATAGATCATCCAGTTCCAACCCCCCTTCCACTAGATCAGTGTTCTGGCCTTGAACAATGCCAGGGGTAGAGAAGCCACAGCTCCTCTGGGTATCTCACAGCACTTTTGATTTAAGTCTTGCATCTATGGATTGTTATTTTTTTCCTTTTTTTCCCTTTTTTTCCATTTCTAGCCTCCCACTATGATCCTGGAAGAGGTTCCTATTTCTGGGAATGGTTGTTTTATCTGTGCTAAGACCTAAATCACTGGATTTTTTTGCATCTTTAATGGCTGGCCAAAATCCCATTGTAGGAATGCTGTGGCAACATAGAAAGGGCTCCACAGCTATAAAAAGCTTCAGGCCAAGTATGATGCTGTCAATGATTACAAACACAAGAAAATGGTACATTTTGGTTTGCTTAACATATGATGGCATGACAAAGATCTTGATACTTCTAAACAAATGGAGTTTCTTGCAGATTGGGGTATGGAAGAATAAGGCTGCAGAGGATGCAAGTAGAAGCAATTAGACATGAGGAGTAACTAGTCTAGTGAGCAAACATTATAGAGATTCTTTGAAAGAAAAATAAAAAGCTGAAAAATATCTTAAACCTAGAAAAAAATGCTTAAAATTGTTGAGATATCTTTTTCTCCACACTTCAGGATTATTCTTCATTCTCAGGTGTGCACTTTATAGAGACTAATAATATAAACAAAGAACTCCATGATACCAGAACTTATTCTTCATGAGAAATAAAGAGAGAAAAAACCCTTAAGTGATGCATTGTTTAAGCACTGACCTGTGCAACGATAACCAGCAGTCTGACAAAAAAAAATAAATAAAACAACATAAATTTCTGGGTCACACTTTTCAGGGAGGATGTTCTGAAATATTGCTCTGTATAATAAGATTATGAGCACAATGAGGATTTCTTCTCTATTCCTGCCTAATAAACCAATTTGAAAACACCATTCCTGCAGTTTCAGCTGGGAATCCGACTGTCAGGACTGCATACTTTGTAACAGTCCTAAAAGATTTCTATGTGTATGTGGAGTTGCACTTAAGTAATCCCAACCCATTCAGTGTTACTTTCAGCTGAAAGCACAGAAGGTTAGTTAATCATGGAAGGTTAATTTTGCAAGCTATATTGGGCATCTGAACTGCTTATTGGTCTTTAGCTTCCCTGGCATAACTTTCCCAAAAATATCAAATAAAACCCAATCTCTTCTTAAAGCAAAATGATAGCTGGATCATAATCACTTTTGCTTTGGAGCCTTTTGGAATGCATTTTGTGGGCTGGAAAGAAAATGTGCTTGACCTAGCTACACAAAAAAGCATAGAATATGGGAAAAAATTTGACAGTGGTTAGATAATTATACTTGCTCTGTTAGCAATTGTACCAAGATAAAGTACATTCAAGGTCAAAGAATTTAACAGATTCAGTGGGTTTTGACTTGAGGTCATCCATAATTTTTTCATACACACTTCAGAGCTGCACAGCCTTGTGTTCAGCACAGAGAGGAAAGGCAGTAAAACAGAAAAATGGCACAGAGGGGAGGACAGAAAGTGTGTGGAGTGAGTTGGCAAATCATAACAGGCATAGAAAACTGTACTGGGGGATAGAGAATAGGAAAAGGAAAAGACAAGGAAAATTTTCCTGACCATAAGGAGACCTTGAGCAGCTGTCCATCTTTTGTTTCATTGCAACTAATGGTAGAAGGGTCACAGAAATTACAGGCCAGAAATTCCAGAACTATGCTACCAATACCAGTGACAGTAGAGGACCACTAAAAATAACTTATGACTTCCCACCAAAACCTGATTTTGTCACGGTGGCTCCTAACACTGGCCAAAGATATCATGAAGATGCATTTCAATGGTTTCTCATGTTGAAACTACTGCAGTTTTAAGTAATTTCTGTATGTGGACTCACATTATCAAAGTATTCAAGGAAAAGGTATTTTGAAATATATGAGAGACCATTTGCATTTTTATAGTTTCCATACAGTTACCTTTTAATAAACATACTTCTCTCCAGCTGCAGATTCCCCTTTTTTCCAGAGGGGAATCTTTTCCTTCTATGTATTACAAAATCACCATAATTTCTTTATTCTCATTGTAGTTTCTCAAGGCAGTGTAACAGAATATACATGAAGAAATATTTTCTATTTAACAATTTATTTCCGAGAATATAATCTTAGTTTGGGAAATTTGCTTTATATATTACCACCTTAGCTAGAAAATCCAGACCTGCACAACTTCCTGGTTTTATTATCCAATGAGCTCTCTTTGGGCAAAGGAGTATTTTCCCTGCAGATTTCAGTGAATACACAAGAAATATGTTCTATGTCAATATCACAGAACAGTCTTAAAATCTCCAAAGCATAACTGAGTTATATTTGTATCATTATTTTTTTATATACTGCTAGAAGTCAATTATCAACCACCTAAAGATCTAAATCATATCTTTTGTTGTCATTCAATTCCAGCAAAAAAAGAGTTTCCTATTTGGTTATAGTGTAAATATTTATGTGGTATCAAAAGTTAATTGCTGATTTTTCTTCTTTATTTTTTTTCAACTATTTTTTTTTCAACTAAAGTATCAAAGACATTGTGGCATAAAATATGAATTTCATCCTGTGGATGGCACTCCTGGACTGTCAGAAAACTAGACTTTTGAGAACTATGCCTTTGATGAAATTTTAAAGGGGAATTCAGATTTGTTTGTTCCATATCCACAATATTCAGAAGGCAAGACTAAAATAGCCAAGATACTTGTAAAATGACTGCAAATGCTATTTATTAAGAGCAGGTAAGCAGTTTTTATAGCCTCAGCACCCAGTCAAACTGTCACAGGTAAGTTCAACAAATACAGTACTTCATCAAATGAATGAGAAAGTAAATCTGCTGGGTAAGCAGCAGCAAGACATAATCACAATCCCAGAATAGTTTATGCTGTACATGATTAAAGAAAGAGTCCTGGAGCCAGCTCCAGGTCCAGGAGAAAATATCAAGTGAATTGTTCTTTTAGAAGGTGATAGTTTGACCATGTCTTTTCCTTTCTCTCCCTGGGTGTCCTGAGATAATTCTCCCAGTCTCTCATGTGGGAAGGATGAAGATGAAAAAAAGATTTGGGATTAATTTTCAATGATGCATCTTTTACAGTGAAGAAGGGAGACACAAGGAATAAAAGAAAGAATACATGTGAGTGGCCCTATATTTGCCCTTTTGTCTAGTGTAGAATAAAACTCTCTTTTCTTTGGGGGTCACCAATGTCCCTAGCCTCTCATTGCTGAAAAACTAGCACTTTAGGCCAAGCAAAGTGAAGAGACGTTTCCACAAATGAAAATAAGCAATGAATTTGTGCAAAGAGTAATTACAAATGTTGTAGAGAGAAAACCATTGAGCAGAACTGTTTGATTTTGATCAGAAGACAGGTAGTAATGACTTCATCCCTGCCTTTACTGCTTGGGGGGACTCTCAGAGTAAGGAGTGCAGGAACCACTGGCCACCAAGCAAAATTCAACTCAATATATTTCATGCAAATCTATTTGTCAGGCCTCCTGTGCTTGTAAACTTCTTGCTAAACACAGCGAGGTTTAAAAGAAACCCATTTGAAATTTTTTTGCTTTTTTGCATCTACCCACAATTCCTCTTTCTTTTCCATTTTTTTCTGTCACAAACAACAACATACTAAGCACCTGCTATTATTATTACTGTTGCTACACCCATTTGGGGCAGGCAAAAGCAGGTAGCTGTGTTCTGTTAACAGGTTTTCCTAGGGAAAACACGTGGCATCCAGGGGTTACATCCCCCTGGCTCAATCTAACTGCTGTGACAAATGGGATCATTTACAGGACAGTAAACAGTCACACACTTGTAGCTATTTTCTGCACCTAAGCAATAAATTTTAATGCTCTAAACAGAGACAGTCTGTGATCTATATAAGCAATCTGTAAATCAAGATAGCAAGTAGCCAAATAAAATTGTTCTTTCTTTAGTGAGAAATATCTTATGAAGAGGGAATGCAGAGAAATTAATGAGTTAAGTGTCATCTCTGCAAGGAATAGTGAAAAACAAATTAATAATTAAGAATTCAAGGTCACAGTGGCAAGAGTTAATCAAGAATTACATTTTTGTGAGAACACCATGAGTACATTAAACTTCCTGGCTGCACAAATCAAACAAAGCTCTCTCTAGGAGACATCAAGCTCAATGTGGTGTGCATCCTAGATATTATTTCAGACAAATCTGTGTTCAGATTCATGGTTAGTACTAGCCAAATGTACAAAACAGTGATTATTTGCTTCAGATAAGTATCAGTTTATAAGGATGACCAGATTCATTGTAGGTATAACAGTATTTCCTCCAAATTAGAAGACGTGGTTAAGTTAAAATACTTGTGCTATACTGCACATTCATACTTGAAATGTAACTTAGCTTCAAATGGGCATTAAGACTCACATCTTCAACAAAACATATTTATTAGTCTTAGAAATTCAATTAAGTCAAGTGAGCTGAAAAAAAAAATCTCAAAAGGCAAGATTTTTGTAAAGAATGGAAAACATCTTTAAGGAGATATTTTTTCTTCACAGCTAACTTAGCAAGCAATTTAAATATGTATAGCTCAGCCAGAATTGCTTTACTTAAACACCAACTGCATTTCACAAGCCATTAATGACATCATATAAGAGAGTTTCTCTCAATACCTCTGAGAAATTTTCAGCATGCTTCCTTCCATATTATTGCCTGCTTCCAACAGATTTTTACTAAAGCATTCAAGGCACCCACATGGATGCACAAGAAAAAATATTTCCTTGCAAGAAATGTTCACCAAACCCTTATTCACTTCAGTGCCTCAGCCTACCATTGCTCATTTCAGACCACAAGATTCAACACGTATCCTTTAAACAAGTGACAGAAAATATCTTTTAAAGCATAAGACCCTCATTCTGAGCATAGCACTCATTAGTGCAAGCTCAAATAATTTGTGCTGGGGTGGATCTTCAGAGAATTTGGTTGTCACTCTGCTGAAGCTACAAGTCACCCCTGGAAAAAAAGGTAGCTGCATCCATTTGTGAATGTTCTGTTCAACAGTATCTACTCTGCAAGTACTGTATTCATTTCAATAGAGTGCATTTCAATACACTGCTTGCCAGATACCAGATTCTGAGTGAAACTCAGCTGCTTCAGCATAATAAAGCAGCTAGAAAGATGGTATAAAATATTGTGAAGCTTTTTTCTTTTTCTGTCCACTGTTAAACACCCAGACCCTCAGGGTTAATGAAACTCTCTTATCACTGTTTTTTCCACAGCAGTCCACACAATATATATTTTTTTTTAATCTAAAAGGTCTTCCTCCACATTGAGCTCATGCTCTGAGGTGCTCCCTTTGCCAGGACTGAAGTGGGGACAGTCCAGGGCTTTTATGCTTCCTTAAGACAGACAGAAGCAGCTGCCATTGTCAGGGTTATTGCTATAGCCCATGGCTGTTACAGACAACTGACACCAAGAAAAAGGTAAATCCAGTCAATAAAGTCAATGCCTTTATGCAATGCATGTGCATGATAAGGAGATTTCTCAGAAAAGAGGACTGTTTGAGGTAGAGAACATCACTGATCATTACTGTGAATATGGAGCTCCTATTTGCCAACCTCTGCTCAGAAAAGCCCTGCTCTCACTTCAAAGGTGATTTAACAGATATGTTCTTCACCACATGTGCAGTCCAGAGCCCTTACAAAGAAAATAGATCCACAGAAACTGGAGATTATCTCTTACTGAGAAAAAAAGGAATGAAATAGTGTGTGCAGCTAACAGCGCGAGGAAGGTGGTATTTGAAAACAGCCAGGTGTTGTGATAACTAGCAGTAAGATCTGAGTTTGAAGAGAGAGAGGGAATTTATTTCTGCGTGATAAACTGTAAATATCTTAATCCATTAAAGGTTTGAGAAGGTTTGAGAGGGAGAACTAAATAGGACTGTGCTACATCACAGCAGTAAATGGAGATACTGAGACCCTTATGGAATTTTATGAGAAGTTCTTACTCTTTTTCCAGGAAGGCAAAGACAATTTTCCCAGAGCAGCATAGGCCACAAAAATTTGGAGAAGCTTAATGACTTTCAAAAATAGATGTGTCTCCTCAGTGAACAATGTCAACACTTCCAATCAGACAAAGGTAATCTGACTATCAATAGGGTGGCAAACCAGCCCTTTGTGATAACCACATGGTTGGGGCAATTTTTCCTGATGCTACTTTAGGACTAAAGGAAAGTGGTGGTTAAATGCTGCTAACTCCTCTTAAACTGACTGATATAACTGGTTGTCCACAGCTTGCTATACAAGTCAGATGAAACAGTGAATTATCATGCTACATCTTCCTAAAATCAAGATTTTTTTCTCTTCCACTGTTTCATCCATTTGAAGTAGATTTCTCTCCTTGCTTGCTTTCCTATATTTTGAGCAACAATTTCTACTTCTATTCTTAATGTAGGTTTTCCCACTATCAATTAAATTGAGATTAGTGACAAAGTCAAAGAGTGTGGCCTGAATCTGGGGGCTTGGTACTTTATTCTGATGCTGCTTTTCCAGCTGCTACTAGATGGAAACCTACTTTTGCGTCAGATGTCTTCTGAATTTTGACTGGCACAAATAATTCTAAGAGAAAGGCAGAATTCCACACCTAAAATTAATCTTGGGATTAGAGAATAGGGTTCATCCTGTTCCATACACTACTGTAATTCTACACTGGCAGAGCAGAAATTCTACATTCTCAAGTATGCCTGATAGTTGGATCCTAAAAGAAAATCACAGGAGATTTTCAGACGCCATAGACAGCTCTCTGGATTTGTGATAGTGTGAAAGAAAGATAAATGAAAGCACCTGATGAAACATGACATCTTTTAACATGTCCTATTTTTTTGTGTTTCATAGTTATTGAAAAGGAAGTCCACAGCTAACCAGAGAAAATTTGGAGCTGTAAGAATATAGGAAAACACAGAGCAGCTCACAAATTCTGAGATAAATGCACACCTTAAACACCAATTCTGTAGTGATGTGGATACAAATTAAGTGCTGTGGAAAAAAAGAAAAATGGGATATTTTACTTCAGTGTTTCCAGGAAAGCAGTGGAAGCTGGAATAGCAATGTTGTATAGCCTGCATCAGCCCACAGTAGTGTTTGTGTTGATGGAGATGAATTAAGAGAAATTGTTAATAAAGCTGCAGTAGATGGAACAGGTCACTGAGTAAGCAACAATTAGGGAAGAGGCAGCAGGGAACAACTGTTGGAGAAGGGAATAGCTAACCAAACATGATGGAAGTGTAGGAAGTTAGAAATAGGTGTTTCTCTGAGGAGAAACATCTCAAACATGATAAGCTGCTGCTTAGATAAGGGCTCGGTACCTGGCAACAACTTGAGAAGATCAACTATGAAGGAGGTGAATGCTCTATGATAGAAAGAAAGCAACCAGCTGATGTAGCAGCTGCCTCATAATCTCATTGGAGAAGTGAACTGTGAAATAGTGCCAGCTACAGTGTAAGGTAGTTATCTGCCTACTTTGGGGTGTTCTTTTCTTTTTCTATGTTGGACAAAATATAGTCAATTAGTTGATATTAGAAAGCAGAGAAAATCAGTTCAGTGAACTCAGAAGTGTAATTAATTTTCCTGAAGTTGCAAGATGAGGCCTGAGCTGCCATAAACTATGACTTAATACAGCATCCTTGTCCATTTTCCTGCATATCAATCCTGACAGGATAGACATGTTTACAAATGAGTGAGTGATTGGGATGGGAGTTAAAAACGTGATATATTTTGGGAAAGTTTAAACTGCAGCAAATATTTTCCAGCATTGTAGGAACAGGAACCACATAAGAACTAGAACAAAAGAGAGCAGTTGCACCCAGTCTTTCTAATCATATAGAGTACAAAGTCTTTAGGATCTGAAGTGCCCCTGTTCTGGGCAACAATTTCTTCAGTCTGCTCCTGGTCAGCTTTTTTTTTTTTTTCCCTTTGAGCATTTCAGGAGACGGTGAGGAGAGAAATGGATGAGCTCTTTTAGTGATAACAGCTGGTGCTTAGTTGTCACCCTTCCAAAGGGCCCAGTAGCCTCTCAGATATAAGACCAGGTGTTTGTTCTCAGCATGACAGAGGAGGGGCTGCCAAGCATCCACAAAGGGTAGGGATAGCAGCTGTGAGCAGCTATCATCTTCAGGGGAAAAATTGCTATTAGCAGAGCATCAGGTATCTTGGAAAAAGGCAGAAAACCAGATCAAAGTGTCCTGATGACAGTCAGCCTATGGAGAACATGGGCTAGACACCCAAGAATGAAGGCAGACTGGAAGTAAACTTTTTCCACTGCATTGCTCAGTGATTTTACAGCCATTTGCAATCCTTTGTTAAAAAAGGGAGTGAATCTAGACCTTTCTAGAAAATTCTTCTTTGTTACACAGAAATTAAGACAGAAGTATATCTTCAAGGCTTTTCCCCTACTTGCTTAATGGTAATTTTTGCTTTCCTAAGCAGCACAGTCCAGGTTTCAGGAGCCTAATGTTTTGATCTATAACTCCAAAACAATGAAACACTTCCCTCATCCACAATGTGGTTTTTCCATTTTTATATGATCTTAGCCTTCCACATGGAGAAAAATTGACATGTCATCCTTTACTATCTGTTTATTCTGCTTGAACTAGGACAGGTTTAAATCACTAGCTATGGAAGGGTAATGCTGTTTACTCTCATCAGGAGAGCAGCTACTTAGCCTTGCATTTGTGATTTTTATGAAGACTGCAGTCTGAAGAAAGTTTGTACTTGAAATATGTGAAATTTTAAGTTCATCCATGAGCAGATAATAACAATTCCCTCTTTACTGTTCATATCATTCTAGCAATCTCTTCTGCATGTTCCATGTTCCCATCGTGGGTGTCATTTCATGGGCCATTGTCACACACACACACTTGAGGGAGATATTCCCACAACTGCATTACTGGCTGATGGTGGAAGAGAAATATAAATTAAAGCTCCCACTTTAATATAAGGAAGATCTATTACTCTGACTGCTCTTAAAATTACTGGAGACCTGGATGTCCCTCATGGCAGCAAATGTCATGCAGTTATATAAGCAATGGCAAACAGAAAAGCAAAATGCACATCCAGAGCATCCAAACTAATTACATTGTCATTAGTTCATTGCCATCTGATTGATTATGAACTGACTATAATATCTATTTTATTCTAATACCTTTAGATATCTTTTTTTAACCAGCAAAAATAATTTTGCCATTGTATCCTTCACTGTCACTCACAAAATCTTGTCCTTTTTTTATTGTGTGAAAGCTTGTCAATAACCAAACCCTGTCTCAAAAGGGTCATTCATTTGCACCAAGGGGCTCCACTACTGCTCTGCTTTGGAACCACAGGGAGAAGCTTCTGTCCCTGCTTTGGTCTCCTGACTTTCTAGGAGCACCTATTACACAGACTGAATAGAAGCAGCACAATGTGTTTGGCCACATAGGCTAACACTCTCAGGAGCCATTAAAATAGTTTTTAAATTTAGCTTAATTGATTGACTAGCCTCAGATCTTCATCAGCAAGTGAAAATAACTGAGTGTGGATGCTAAAAGCAATGACATTTCAGCCACGACCTTGAATGTCCAGCAAAAAACACTGTTCTATAATACAGGTTGAAACTGAAAAAGAGTCTCATCTGAAGCATTAAAACGTAGAAAATAACTGAAAATAATGACTGTTAGTAGTTCAAAGTCATTTATGGCCATAGGAAAAGATTCAATGATCAGGCCATAAAAACAGGTCATTCTATTGTTTGTATTATCCATACAGATAAGAAAGGCAATATTGGCACTGGTTTCCAAACAAACTGCAGTTTGTCAGGCTCTCCTTTATCTACCTCTTGGACTTAGCTTAGTTCAAAGCCTTTTATGTTTTTTTACTCATTCAAGGAATGGGAAAAAAACAGGAACCTCTTTAAAAAAAAAAAAGAAAAAAGAAATCATATATTCTTCTCTTGCTCTTTGTTACTTTAAACCTCAGCAGTACTGCAAGGAGAAAAGTCATCTGGAAATTCTTTGAAAGACACTGACAATGTAGCTTTAAAAAAAGATAGAAAGAAATCAGTTACCAAACCAGGAGATTATCCTGAAATCTGGAAACAGTCCTAGATGTATATTCATTATGAGAAATAGAAAGAAAGCAGGACAACAATCATATCTAAATGGTCTCAAACAAGCCCAGGAAGCTTTACATTCAGATGAGAGCCAGAAAAATAAACCAGCTGCTCATTTTTTCTTCCTTTTTTAATTTGAGGAAGAGAATGGATTTTCTCTTAGGAGTACTCCATACACAATTGGAGGCACTAACAGTGACACAAAATAGGCATAGAATTCAGGTCTGAACATAAGTTATCACTTCTTCCAGGGTTTGGCTTTTGTTGTCATTCCATTTGTTTTAGTTTTAGGAGAAAGTGGAAATTTGCCCTGCTTTCTGAGGAAACCCAACTTTATCCAGTTAAGATTGGAACAACATTTTAATGAAAAATCAACTTAGTTGTCTATAATCCAGTCAAAGGAAAATTCCTGTCTTACACCACTGTACTGAGCACGCAGCTATCCAAGGACTGTGCCTATTACTACAATGGTCAAAGCATGGGGAAGAGGAATGGAGGGCAGAAAAGCATTGGACAACAGAGGAAAAAAGTTGCTATTCTTCAGTTACAAGAGAGTTATCCTGACAGAATAATGTACTGAAAACTTGTGGACTTCAGAGTGACGGATAATTTTGCAGACCTCAGCCTAAAATATACAAATACCTTGGCAAATTCATGCTAAAACTATTTCAGGAGTAAAGTCTGCCCAAATTATTTAATGAAGACACTGTGCAATGCAAAAGATCCATTGAAGTTTTGTGAGTTCTTTTAAAAACCAGAAAGTCTGATTTATTCCCACTAGGGAAACAAAAATGTAAATACAGGACTTGCAAATAAACAAATATTTTAAATGAAGACAGATATTCCCACAGTACTACAAGCTAAATTAATAAATAAACACAAATCCTCACTCCACAAATACCTTCATTTCATCTCTATGTCTATAAAGACAGGCTCCATTTATTTCCATGGATACTTAGCACTACTTGGAAGTCAACATTTAATTACCACTACAAATCTTCAGCAAAATAAACACTGAGGTGGTAGTGACAAACAATTCATAATCCACCTTGTTTTCACCTAAATTGAAAACTGCATTCTTTTGAATTTAAACCTCATCTCTCTTGGGGTTCACTTCAGCTTGAGCTCTTAAGATATTTGCTCTTCTAATAGCTAGATGATTGCAGTGGCCAGACATGTCTTCTCTTTATTAATCTATATTTAAACATTCAAAAGTAATGGCAAGGACCTGACAAGTTAAGGAGATTAAGATTTAAGGCTAATAATCAGAGAGAGCTTTTAGTCCAAGCTTTTTGCTGATTAAGGGAAATGTCTGAAAAAAGTACATTACCTTTTGTTTGGCATGTGGGAAACAGTGAGAGTGGGACAACACAGCTTTTATTGCATTTGAGAGAAGTAATTTTTTTGAGTAATTTAAGAGAAATAATTTTTTAATAGTTTAAAATTTTGCTAGAGTGTAGTCTGATTTATATAGAACAGAACATAAGATAATATAAAAGTTTTTCAAACTTTCTCAGTGGAAATTTTTTGATCCAAAGCTGTTTTAGTCTGTAAGGGAAACAGATGCCATGCCTTTGTATCCATTTACCAGTAAGAACTTTGGGTCATGCATTTTAAGAATCCCTGTGATGCTCTGCATGGTGTAAAATAGGTGTGTGTGAACTAAAGCTGAGGGAAAGTTTAAACAAGCTCATTTGAGTCTCTTCTGCATTTCTAAAATATCTCATAAGGCTTGGGAAACTGGAAAGATCCTCTCCACCATCTAACAATTTCTCCAGTTCCAGAAGCATTTTCCTCCTATTAACTGCACTTTCCCCTTCCTGGAGCAGCCCTTCCCTATAACTTCATGGAGTATCTGTTCTGCAGTGGGTAAGATCATGTAGAGGAGGTTTCCTAGAATCACAGAATTTGCTGTACAGGGCTGGGAGGGACCTTAAAAATTCTCTCATTACAACCTTGCTGCCATGGGCAGGGACCAGGTTGGTCAGAGCCCCATCCAGTCTGGACTGAAACATTTCTAGGGATGTGGCATCCACAACTTCTCCAGGAAACCTGTTCCGGAGCCTCACCATATTCACAGGGAAGAATTTCTTCCCAACATCTAATCTAAACCTACTCTCTTTCATTTTTAAGCCATTCCAGCCTGTTCTGTCACTCCAGACCCTTGTAAATAATCTCCCTCTGTCCCTGTTTTGGGCTCCCTTCAGGCACTGGAAGGCCACAATTAGGTCACCCCAAAGCCTTCTTTTTCTAGGCTGCACAATCCCAAATCTCTCAGCCTTTCCTCTTCTGATTATTTTCAACAAGAATATGACAGGCAATTATTCTGAAATAAAAATAATCTGTTTTGTAAGAAGTTGCCTATAAAAACGCACGATTATAGAAATCTCTAAAAAAGTACACATTTCTTACCTAATCTGCTTTAGTGGACACCAACATTTTCTTAGGGTTTCAGCCTCTGAGTAGCTGAACTGGTACATTGTCATGGTCTAAATACTGAAAGTATTCTGCCACTCTCAGTTGTTGCAGCCCAGTTCTGGATATTTTGAATATATGTTGTGCAGTTGAAACAAAACAAAACAAAACCAAAAAAAAAAGAAAAGGTGAACATTTTTGGGGATAATCCTGTTTTCTTGTTCACTTATTTTACCAAGTTTTTTTTGTTTTGTTTTGGTTTTTTTTTTTTTTAACATATATATTCTGCATTTCAGATATTCAGGCTACTTACAGTCTTTTGCAAAGCTGAGGTTCAATTTAAAAATTTCATTTTGATGGCTGAAAGGAATTAATCTCTTTGAGTTCAAGTTGTTGTCTATTCAAAAAGAGGGATAGATCACTGTACTGATCAATACAGCTTTCCTTGTGCAGGCTGATGCCCAGGAGAATGAAACAAGAGGCATTTGAGCCATAAATCTCGAGTTCTCTTTCTAACAAGCTGGTAATTTTTAGGGTAGGAGACAGGCAAAGGTTTCACATTAGTCATGAGGGAAATTAACCTGTTACTGTTTTCAATGTTGTACAAGGTATTGTTAGGAAATGATTTGCAAGTTTTTTTATGCTCCCTTCAAGGCTTATACTATAGGTGTGGGGAAGAAAGAAAAATGTCTTTCCTTTTGTCAGCAGATTTCTTGATGGACTGGGAGGAAGCAAAACCAGCTAGAAACAGTAAAGCATAAACTTGATATTTAGCTAAAAAAAAAAGCATCTGATGGGGCAGCATAGCTCATTCTTTATTTTTATTGGCCTTGGAGTGACTTAGATTTTTTCCTTTATTTATTTTCATAGAAATAACTCCACTCACCTTTCAGAGCACTAGCTGCTAATGTACTTCCACCCCTTCAACCTTGAGATAAAACACCAAGAACAAAACTAACATTCGTAGCAGCAAGACAAAGGCTGCACAGCTCCCCAAATCTGCAGCATTTGAGTCAGACTGCAAAGTGGAAAGTGGAGGAGTTTACCAGCCCTGGTGGACAAACAGTCATATTTCTTGGGAGGACATATAACTTACTTGCCTGTGGCATTTCTCTAGACTCTGTTCCTGACTAAGGCTTTTCCTGCTGAAAGCATAGTCCATTTTCATTTCTTTTCCCCATGAGATCCTATGACTGCTTTACTACTTTCATTTACAGCAGTAGTGCTGTCATTGTAGTGCTGCATGAACGTCAGTATATTTGATTACAGGAGGTATTGATAGGCAAGCTTTTATAACACATGGCTCAGGGCTCTTCTCTTTCAAACTTGTTTCCTCAGTTCTGAGCTTTTATGAAGTGCTGGTACCATTTAAATTAAATGATTGCAAATATCTCAATGAGACTTTTCACTGATCCAAACTATGCTAGGCAAAATTGTCTCCCATGGATGCCTACAAGGAAGCCAGAGAGAGACTTTCTATCAGAAACTGCAGTAGAGAGAACAAGGAGGAATGAGTATAAATTTGCAGAGAGCAGGGTTAGATCAGATGTCAGGAAGGAATTTTTTTCCTGTGGGAGTGGTGAGGCTCTGGCATAGGTTGCCTGGAGAAAGTGTGGAAACCCCATTCCTGGAAGTGTTCAGGGCCAGGCTGGGTGGAGCTCTGAGTAACCTGGTCTAGTGAAAGGTGTCACTGCCCATGACAGGGGTTTGGTATTTTAAGATCTTCAAGGTTCGTTCCAACTCAAACCATTCTATGATCTCACATCCTCCCTACACCACATGATCCTCACCAGGAATATCATAGAATCATAGACTGGAGATGAGTTGAGGCACATTAACTCAGAATTAAATAAAACCTACATCAACAGGACAGAAAAGAATCTATTCAACTGACAAATGCTGTTATCTTTTCCTTAAATTTCTGACAGAAAAATGCTGGCACACTCAGTGGAGATAATTTATAATAAATCCATTGTTTCCAGCCATGCTCCACATGTTCAGTACTATGTTGGTGCCTACACATTGCAGACACAACCAAAAACCTCAGAGGGATGTCAAGATGAACTGCACAGCAACTATCATATAGCTGGAAATCCCATATTGCCACAAAAAATTCTTCCATGTGCATTTTTCTGTCGGAAAGTAATTTGGTTGATATAGACAAATTGTAAGTCTGTGACACCTATAAATTATAAATAGGTTTGAAATTTATATTGCCTTGCACTGAATTAAAATATAAGCATACTAAAATGGCACAAGAGATACTAGCATATAAATTTTGTGTAAATTTTTTACCTAGGTTCATGAAGAACTACTTGAGGCACACAACAGATAGGCACAGTCAGATGTCAGAGATTTCTAAAGTGAAAATAAAAAAAAAATTGTCAGAAAGAGGGCAAGTTAAGCATAAAGGACTATTAAAAGGCAGAACTTATTCCAAATAGACCAGAAGAATTACAAGCAATGCTGAAAAAAAAATAAGAAGGAAAAGGAGGAAAGGAGACACCACATTTGTAAAGGGGGATAACAAAATAAAAACATAAGGCAGAATAAGGAAAATTAGAGAAGAAAGGAGAGGAATTAACTTATTTTTCAAGTTCACTTAGTGAAATTTTACTGAAAAAAGTAATGTAATGAAAAAAAGTGCCAAATTTCATCTCATTAGAAAAGTAGATAATGTAAAGAACTCATGATGCACCAAAATATGTCTGCACATTCAACTTGAGCTAACTTGTCTGCTCAAGGATGGTGAAACATTTTGAAATATCTTTTTCTTTTGATTAATTATATTTTTCAAGAATTCCCCAGAATTTTAATTTTGCTTTATATGCATCCTCTGTCATAACAGGTAGTAGTATCAACCTGTCCAAAATTTATTTAACTTTATAAATTAGAAAAAACTGTACATTGAATTAAGGAATATAGGCATTTTCTAAGTAGCTGAAAATATCCAGAAGGAAATGCAAGATGTCCCATTTGGAGATGTTGCCATCATTACTGTTTATTACGTTAATCAGTGAGCAGGCTGCTCCAGTCACTGTTGAATCCCATGGGTGCAATTCTATTTCATGACAGACTATATTTAAACACTTTGATTAGTGGTATGGTCTTCCTTTCACATAAATTCAGTGTTTGCTACACCAAACTAGACACAGCATGTGCCTGTGGGAAAACTGCAAAATTGGTCTCTAAATACATTGAACAGAAAATCAAGGAAATATAAACTCAGAGCATGCCAAAATATTTTGTCCCTTGAAGGTAGAAATGATTTATGCAAACCAGTTTACTCTTTGTGTTGCAGGCATTAAGCAAAGCCAGGGCTTGCTAATGAGTTATCAGGAGAGTGGGAGAACAAGCTAAATGGAGAATCCTTTTAGTGCTGTCAGTGGTAAATTAGGTCTATCAAGACCACAGTAAGAATACACAGAATAGTCAGTATTAGGTTAATTCCCTTTGTTGACTTGAAAGGTGGGAATTTAGATGGAAAAGAAAAAAGCCAACAAGGAAAGCTTTTGAATCTCAAGCAGTTTTGTATTTCCAGGCATCTATCACACATTTTAAAGCACAGGATGCTTTTTCATTCTGCTGCAAAAAGAGGAGCCAAAAGGAAGCATAATATCAGTGCCTATGTTATCAGGGTATTCTTATAGGGAACATAAGGAAGAGATTGTCAGGGAAAGTTCCATTCTGCAACCTTTCTTCAATTTAATTTGAATTAAATTAGTAAAAATACATTTTTCTTAATATTTGGAAAATATTTCATCATCCTATCCCTCAAACTGAAGACTAAAAAGTAGGTTGAATTCAAAAGTACACCATTTGTTGTACCAGCTGATTGCAGCATTTGTGGAAAGCAAAATCATTATTAGTCTTCTGTCCAAAAAATGTCAAGAACCAATTTTCCCATATCGACCTTCCCATTAAATCCATGATGTGCATATGACAAAGACTCAAAGACCTTAGAGAAGTTTTAGAGATATTAATTATATAGTATTTTTTTTTCCTTAAATATTTGGTCAGTGGTATCTTTATTTTATTTGAGCTCATTTTGCATCTCTTACAACTCAAGCATAACCAAACAAGCCTGTGGTAGGGATTTAAGTCAACAGAAGCCAAATCTCAGCTTTGAAAATTTCTAATATAGTTTTTGCTCACCCCTGAGACCTTTTATTACGTGGCACAGCTGAGTCAGACCTGGCAACTGTCTTTTAGTTGAGCAGGGAACGTCTCAATCTGTTATGCCAAAGCCAGATGGCCACTTTTTGCAAGTGCTTTTCACTTTGAAAAGGGAAAAGTCAGGATTCTGTGCCAAAGACTCAGCCCCTGAAATCCATGAGTTAGGGTCAGAGTTGTACAAATACACCAACAGGGGTCTGGGGGACAGGCTATAATTCCCAGTGCTCATTTTTTGCATATAATTTAGGATACTCAGAGAGGATAATGGCTGGGGGATCATTAAGGTTAAAAAAAAAGATGATAATCTAGCAAGCAACAGATGACTGCTGGGAAATACATAAAGGCATATTTGTGTATTATTGTGTGGGCAATAATCTTGTTTACAATCACACCACCACAGATTTATTATGTGTCAATGCAAGGTTTTATAAAACCATACTTTAAAATATTATCTTGCATTCAGTGTTTGCCACCACATCAATTGCTAAAATTATGTGCTTGCTTCAAGGTATTTTTTTCCTTAAAACATCTGTGCATGTGTGATATCAGCAGCGACTTTGCTGCTAGTTCCAATAACCCTTGCATAAACTCATGTAAAATATTTTCTCCACCTCCACAGAACCAAGTGTGAATTTTGCTGAAGCATTTAGTTGTCAGGAGTGAACAGAAAATATATTTGGCAAACCACAGGAAAGGCTGAAACCCCTGTGGAGCTTTCTGGGAATTTATCTTAAGCAGTGTCCAAAATGGAATTCAGAAAAGCTGTTTAGTATGTTCAATCCCTCATTTAATCTACATATGTTTGTACAATTATTGCTCTAATAAAAAAAATAATGATAAAATGAAATACTGTTGCTGGTTACTACTGACAGCTGGAGGTCAGAGAGTAAGAAGCTTTTAGAAGTTCTATTAAGAAGTAAAAAAGATGAATGTATAAATACTGGCAGGAAATAACTTATCACTAAGCTGCTACAGCATTCTGACATCTTTGCAATGCAATTTCAGTTCAGGTCACTTCCTATTCTACAGGCCTTTTTTACTGTTTACTTTTCTAAAGCATAATCATTTATCAGATGTGATTTCAAGTGTAACTTTTGAGATACAGTGAAGAAAACATTATACTGAACTACTTTATCTGCAGCACCACATCCTACATGCTGTGACAGAATCATAGATGCAGCTATTGTGTATTTGCCATGCAGGAGCATTATCAGCTCTCATGCCTTTGGCATAACCCAGGAGACCAAGGGAATAGAAACTTTCAATTAAAAGCAGCATTTTTTAGTATGAACTCATCTTAGAAGGATTAAAGATTTAGAAACCAGAGGTTACGGTAAGAAACAATCATCACCCTTGTCATTCCAATTTAACTGATATAAAAATTTAAGGTACTAAACATTTTTTTTTAAATTTTATGCACTTTTTTTTTTTTTCGTCTTTTAAACCACAGCACAAGCTACACTACACCAGGTTTGATCCTGTGGTCTGTAAACCAGAGGTTACGGTAAGAAACAATCATCACCCTTGTCATTCCAATTTAACTGATATAAAAATTTAAGGTACTAAACATTTTTTTTTTTAAATTTTTATGCACTTTTTTTTTTTTTCATCTTTTAAACCACAGCACAAGCTACACCACACCAGGTTTGATCCTGTGCTCTGTGCAAGCAGAGAAATCTCATTAGAGGGCATCACTTCCAGAGTTCTTCTTTGGAAGAAAATACATCCTTTGGATAACAGCTCTGTGCAAGCAGAGAAATCTCATTAGAGGGCATCACTTCCAGAGTTCTTTGGAAGAAAAGACATCCTTTGGATAACCTCCCCCCAAAAAAAATCAAACAGCAGACAGGGCAGCTATCTAGATGAACCAATAAAACCTTTTCCTTAGCTACAAGAAAGATGTTGGAAAGTCACTGTGTCTTCAGTCATTCCTTGTTTTCCCTCATTTATTTCTCAAGTCCAGATCACAACCCAAAGAGAAATTTTAACAAGGCTGAAGACAGCTCCTCATTAATTAACTCCTACAGGAGAGAATTGGATCCTCCAAAAATAAACTGCACTTTCTCAAGCCTTATCAAGGCCATTTTTTCTTTAAAGATGCTTCTGCTCTCAGAGAACTGAAGCCCTTTTCACTAATGGGCCCAAACTTGATTTGATTTTCATCAGCACTGCAACACGAGAGAGGTAGAGCATGGAGGAAAGTTTAAGACAGTAGACCTGGGTCAAAGACTCATGTTCAGGGCATAAGGAAGCAGTTTTAATTGTTAGATTTCTGGTGTCATGCACAGCTATCATGATTTCCCAGTCAAGGTTTACACATAGGACCAGCTTTATCCTTTGTAGGATATCCAGTTTCTGTACAGCTCTCCGAGATCAACGCTTTTACAACCGTGACAAAGGGGATTCAGAAGTTTTGCCTGCCAATGTATGTCCTCAAGTACAGGTGAAAATAAAAACTCTTACAGTAGTCAATCAGATGTGGTATACTCAGATTTCATCTTTTTCTTATAGCTAGAAAAAGTTCTGCCAATAGAGTGGATTCCATGGATTGTTTAAAACTAAACATCTTTTATGTTATGTCTTGCAGTTGTGACACTTGCCTAAAACACCTGAACAGACCCATTCAAATTTGCATCCATTTCATTCAACCCACAATTTAGAAAAATAACAGAATGTAATCCTCTGAAGTATGAAAGTCAATAAAAGGGGGAATAAATGGAAAATTTTTCAGTACTTGAATTTTTCAGAAATCAGAAACCAAGGTCCTTAGTCTTTATGTTATTGCAGATTACACAGATGTGCCTCACATTAAATATAATTGAATAACAGGTGGCACAGACTTTAACTTCAGTTAAATTCATTCATCAAGTATGACAAACATATTATATGTACTGAAAATATTTTTAAAAATGTAAATAATTATTTTTAAAAATGCTCTGAACAAGTCCAGTCTAGATTACAAGATAATTTAAGTTTAGAACAAGAAGGAATGACCACAACATCACCATTTTGTGTTGTTATAAAACATAGACACCTTTATCAGCTACTGTATCAAGGTCCAATTCCAACAATGTTTATTCTATCCTAGTCTATAAAAAATTATTCAAGTTTTTAATTTCTTGCATCACTGATGTATAAATTCAGTCCCACAGAAAGACTTTGCCCTTGACGTGCAGCTCCAAGTTTGTCCTGCATGTTATTATTATTATCAAGTTAGCTATCTCAAAACTCACAGTAAAACAAATGCCATTTCCTATTCCAACACAAAAATACTGTCATGGTCCATTCCATCCCAACTTCTTTGCTTTTAATCTCTACTAGAACAGTTTAAGAAGGAGATTTCTAGCCTCATGTGCCTCTGATACACTGAATAAAGAAGGCATTTAAACTGGCAAAGGTCCACCGGTAACTGAAAGGTTACTTTTGGCCAAGACAGTCTGATGCATGTGGCACCAGAGTGACAGCTTGGTGGCCTGACTTTTACTCAAGGGTTTATCAGTGAAGTACTTGGGGAATTAAGGCATCACCTCATTTTGTTATTTCACTTAATTGCCAGTTCTCACACACCATTGCCATAAATCTGATCCAAAGTTCTTGTCCTGGGGTGACTTTATCATGTTAATTGTATCCCCACTCATCTGTTTAGCTCAGAAATAAGTTTTGCACCTTTAAAACTGGATCTGAGAGTGAAGGTGGGGAGGAGGAGAAGCAGTGCAATGTCTGAGGCAGCTGTATTCAAAACATAAAAAATAAGAGCTTCAGCTTTCCTTCTCACAGACTACAGCACAGACGGGGAAGGAACTCTCCTTTGCTTTTAGTTAGTTTTTAACTAGCTGAGGCAGAAAAGTTCCCTGGACTGTGGTTTTTCTCTTTCTGGGCCCACTGGGGCTTGGGATGTGGCATTTCCAGTGCTGGAGGGATTGATAAGAGACTGAGTGAACCGAGTTACACCCCATGAAAAGGACTTTCTGAATTTGCCATCTCTTCAGAACAGCGAGAGGTTTTATTGTCTAATATAATTAGTTTTCATGTTTTTGAATACTTTGCTTGTTAAACACAATTTTTTTTCACTTTTCTCCAAGGAAATATTTTCCAAAATCAGTTGGGGGAGGGGCCACTTGAATCTGCTTTCTAGAGGGACCCATTTAAACGTTTCCTCCCAAATTTGCCCTAAAGCAGGACAGTTCTCATGACTCAAATTTAAGTTCTTACTAAGGTGTAAAAAAAGTTCCAAAGTGTGCTTTTTAAAATAAAGAAGACCAGATAATAAAACATCTTCAAATTAATTTAAAATGTCTCCATCATCCTTTTATTTTGCTGATGTATTTTAAGCATTCAAAATTAAAAATACTAAAATTTTAGGCTCTTCAAACCATGCCACTTATCTTGCTCTATTTGACTAGAACTTTTCACAGTGATGTTCTAACTTTAGTCAAGGTTTTGAGACATTTTGTTTAGTACTTTAAAAATGTGCTGCCTAAAATCAGGGCAAAATTACAAAAATAGTATATAAATGGTCTTTTCAATCTAAAACAACCTAAAGTTAGGTTTATCTGTAGCTACATGAAAGACAGATCTATTAAAAGAAATAAACCCCATATTTTGGTGCCATTGATGTTCTTTGAAGCAAATAGATCTTTTTTTCAGTATCTTTACAATGTTTATACAAACAAGGAAATGTTCAGAAGCAGGCACTCAGTTCACCAACCAAGTCACTTATATCTCCCCCCTTTTTTAAATAATATATGCTCTCTAAAATTACTAATTAATGCTAAAATGAAAAATAACCACCATTATGCCATGGATGTGACTGGATCCTATTCAAAGCTACTCAGCAATAATTAGGACACCAAGACAGCTGTTAACATTGAAAATGGATAGTTGCAGTTATTATTAGTTCAATAAAATTTGATGGATAGAAATAAATTCTTGGTCTCAAATGTTTGGGAAAAAAGAACTTCATGCTAACATAAAAGACAATACTGCAGTAAGTATGACTCAAGTAGGTCTTTTTCCCTGTGATTCTTAATAGTTCACATATTTCCATTGTTACAGCAAAGTAGATTGGAAGGAACGTTTCAGATTGGTAACAAAACCACAGCAAAAGTCTGATAATTGAAAAAAAAAAACAAACCTTTTTTTTACAAGAATTCTATTCCACTCACAGATAATGATTTCTGTTGGTTCTATAATGTATATTACTTGAAAATTACAAGCCAAAAAAACTAAGTGCTTAAGGCTTTTATGTTTACCAGCACAACAATATCTCAGGTAAGTGCCTGCAATTTTCTGGCTTCTACTTGTCTCACCTTCCAATCTGGTCTTTGTGGAAAATTATGAACCAAGAGCCTTAGTTATCCAATCCAAGTTCTACTGTTGGCTGCCTAGAGTTTCAGAGTTGCTAATATTGGTCAAAAACTAATACTCTTAATGTAGAAAGCTCAAGGAGAAATTTATATACTGTGTACAACATGTCTTATTTAGACTTAAAACCACCTTTTTTATAGGAGTAAAAAGCAAAAAAACAAAGAAAAAAATTTCTGTGGATATGCACACAGATGAATTTAAATCATCCAAACCTCTTCATCTTAAAAATAAATTAAGAAATTTTTATGAAATTAGGATTCTATTAAGAAAAATTACCAAAGTTTGTGTGAAGTGTATCTTCTGCTCAGGTGTAAAGGAAACAAACTCTGGCCAGGGAACTGATCTGCCTCAGACTAACAGCCAGACCCTTCTATTTTCTGTGGCTCACCTCCCTGTACAGACTGGTTGCTAATGCCACAAGCATCAGAACTAGAGCTCGTGTGCTCCCTAGACTTGTACTTTATATGGATATACATGCATGAATATTCATGCAAATGAAATAAAATGGCCTTGAACACTCTGAAAGTTATTTCATAGGTACAGTTTTAGGGCTTATACAGAGGATATAATTGTTTTGTCACTATTATTGTCAAAGTATAGGAACTGTCAAGGGAAACAATTGGTCAAAATAACATTAAAAAGACAAAGATTGAGAGTGGTGAAGGTTATTGTTGCACTGATTATTGTATTTTGAGCAGATATTTTACATTCAAAGAGGTTTGCAACCTTGGAAACCTGATGAAATGCAGGATATAAACATTGAGTGGTGCTTCTATCAAGGCAACTGGTAATGGAAAGAGATTTTATATAGTTACTGATGAAATGTCTCACTTTTATACCATCAGTGTTGAACTGTTGGCAGATAGCTAGTATTAGGGATGTTTATTTTGGAGAGGCAGGAGTCTTTCCTGTCTCTTTCTATTCTAAGCAAGAAACTGTGAACCCATCTTTAAATAGTTTCATCCTTTTCCCTATTCCTTTTGAGGAGCATCAAATGCACTGCTCTCTGTTGACATTGAAAAGTAGGCAAGGAGAAGGACAAAAAAAAACCCCTGTTTTACCTTCATCAAAAAGGAGCACTGCAGTTCCTTCTCTATTTAAAAACTTTGTAAAGTCCCTTTACAGTCTCAGGGAACTCCCAGATTGAAATAAAGTCACAAGGGGATCAGAGGTTGAACATAACAGTAGTTTAGTGTCTTCTATGTCCTCTGCTGGGTGAATGTATGTTGCTCTGGCAAGAGAATGGGATTTTATGATGTAGTAATGGGCCTTTTCCATCTCTAATTACTACCTCACAGGGGCACTGTGAAGATTATTTAGTTAATGTTTGCACAGCTTTCTGACCATGTAAAGTACTGCTAAAGTGCTAAGCATTACTATTATCATCCAATTATACAATCAATCCAAATCTGAGTAGCACTAAAGTAAGTTCCAGTTCCAATTATGCTAATGAAACTGCAAAGAGACTGTACATCCAGAAGTTCCTACCATACCCGGAGCTGTTTCAGTACCTTTGAGAATCCTCATTACAGTGACTTTCCCCAGCACACATTAAACACATATTTACCTGGCTGTGAACTTCAGGTATGTGCCTGAATGGGAACAATGTCACCCAGCACAGCCCTGAAAGACAGATGGTCAGTACTGAGATGCTCGACTGATATTTACGCTGGGGTCTGCAATACCAAGGCATAAATTCCAAATGAACACACAGTCCAGGCTAATTAGTCTCCTGTTTAGACTGGTAATGCCCTCACTAAAGAATCAGCAGAGCCCTGGGGCAGAGTTCAGGTGGGGGGAATGGCTTGCCTCAATTTTGGAATTTAAACGGTATTGAAGTGATGGACAAGACTTCCCATCTGCCTTTCACTGTCAGCTGTGGAAGTTCATCAGGTGAAATAATAAAGGGAGAAGCTAAATCCCTGCATCATCCTGAAATATGGCAAGTATCTGCAGCAGACGAATAGAGAGGAGGGTTTTTTTCCCTTCATTTCTGTGCTCCAGAACCCCTACCTAAAAGCTAATTCCACTATAGTTAATAATTGGTGTATAAAAATAAAAATACAACAAAAAACAAACTATAATCCCCACTCATTTAGCTATATCAGTAGAGTCTTCTCTCCTCAACAAAATCCCTAAGAAAAGGGAGCTTTCCCCTCTCTAACATCAATTACACAGCATGGAAATATGACCTCTTTCAACCCATTCCTTTACTATTTTTTACTATTTTGACTGGTCATTAAAGATCAGGATAGGATGTGTCTTAACATTGGTTTGGAAAAGACTTTGGGGTTTATTGATGGTTTCCCATCTCCTCCCATCTTTTATAGCATAGTTGGTGGCCTTCTTCCTTGGATGATTATCACTACTCAATAGATTTCCTGACTCAGCAGGCACCTGGCATGTTGGATACTGCTCTTTATTTCTCCTGGTGCTTTTCTGGGGTTTGTATAGCTGTGGATTATATCCTTGACTGAGGAGTTTACATGTGTTAGAGTGTCCTAGGACAATAAACACAGTGCATATTCCAGGAACTCTCCAGATGTAGGACCCTGCTACACAACTGTGGGAAGTGGAAAGTGGGAAGTGTTGCCAGTCAGGAAGGGTTTTTGGTCATGGGTTGCAATATCACTGTTAACATACAAATAAACAGGCTTCTAAACTGTTTATTTCTTCCCTCTAGTTGTTATTTAGCACCTCCCATCAACAACCTCTTTCCACTTACAGACACTCTTTTTCACATCCCTGCAAACTTTCTCCTTTAACAGATTTAAAAAGAAAAGAAGATGGGGGAAATGATGCATATAAACCTCACTGCTCACCTTGTGTATCACTCAATTTTCTTTGCACACATAGAGTATCCTGGTCAACATTTTAAATGTCCGTAAATATTTTAAATTTCTGTAAGAAAACCAAGTGCAACTGTTCCATCTCCACTGTTTTATGCTCTTTCTTACAGAAGGAAGATGTGACTGAGGCTATGATCAGCTGTGACAGCCTCAAAGGAAACCAACAGCCACTAATTTTGAAACACAGCCCTCAGTTATCCATCCAGAAATATATGTATCACCTTAAGCCTCTCAGTGCGGCTGTACTACAAAAGCAGATTTATTTATTTTAGTCTTACAAATATTTTTATCTGAATCTTTCAGAGATTTTAAAGCCATATTCATACTTGAGGAATCTTAGACTTCTGCCTTTATCTGTATTTTTAACACATTAAAATCTCAGTTACTTAAACTCTTAGAAGTCAAAACTGCTTCCCATATACATGATCCTAGCAATCATGTGAAGGTGGCAGAAGTAAAATGAAAACATAAATGGATTAAATTTTCATCATAAAAACATGATTTTTCAAAACATAACTATGCAAAAGTACAAAATACTTTAACCTGTTAAAAAACAACTTCAAAATGCAATACCATAAAATGCTGTGTCAAGACAGAGAAAACTGAATCTGAGCAAAAACTTTGGGCATCTGGGTACAGCTGTAAGGTACATATACCCTGAAAAGAGTGTGAAATGAAAACATTATCTTAAATATTTTGCTCCAATTATGACGCTGTATAAAAAAACATAGACAATTTGTCAGTGGGATGAAATAGAAAAAAAACTCTTGGAACCATTTTGATAGATGTGAGTGTTATTTAACTGTAATCATCCAGAAATTTTATTTCTGGATGATTACAGTTAAGGCTGTTAATCAATTAGGTTATATAAAATGGCAATTACTGACCAAAAACATCCCTCCCAAAACCCAGATGTCCTGTTTCTAGGACATGAAAATTCTCACACCTTTAAAACTGCAGCAATGCTTCCACCACCAGACAAAAAACAAGAAATAATAGAGCTAATAATTGATTACACTGCATGTGCTAGAGTATTATTATGGAAAATACATCTTTCAGCACTTTATTCAGAATTTTACAAGAATTTCTAGCAAGTGTCCGTAACACCATGAATTATCACAGATTTTCTTGTATGGCATGAAAATTTTTTGAGCATGAGGTAAGTTACTGTGCAATCACAATGAAAAGTATTGTGTACAGAATTATAACCCTTAATTTAATATACATATCTATGAAATAATATTATTAGAGAGTCAAATAATTTATTTTCTGATGGCCATAGGTTGTCTCAAGAATCTGTAGGTTGCTCTTATTACTTCATAAGATGTTCCTTGAAGAAAAACACAGAACATATTCCATCTGTATATTTTTCTTATATTTCTGCCATATTTTGGTGTGATTTATGATATTTTTATTTTATCTTATATAGACCTATGTTTATGTACATATATCTATTGTGTTTTGGTTTTGGGAACAGATTACCTTTGCTCTGGATTACTTTTTAAATTTTAAACCGAAAACCAGATGCACTGTTTTCTTTTATGATCTGATATACCAATGCAAACTTTCAGATAAAACAATGCAACACAGATTTCTATTACATAAATTAATAATAACAAGAACAAATTACAGACTCTGAATGTCACTCTTGACTAGAAAGGTTATACTTACCTCCGTGAAACACTGGTTTCATCCCAGATAAAGTGAGAATAGTGTTTTACCTCATGACAGGTTAACCTCAGCCACCTCCCAAAAGCCCACCCAGCAATTATCTCCCCCATCCCAGCAGGTCATGGAGGGGGGATAAGATGAAAACCACCTGGGTGAGCTTCACCCCAAGCAGGTCTCTTCTCACCTTGTTATCACCATGGGTTACACCCAGTCCCTACACTGCAGGAATGGGGTTGTGGCCAGTCCTGCTCCTTCTCACTTATTTCTTCTGCTACACCATGGTCTTTCCAGGGGCTGCAGGGGACTCCTGCTGGGGCTCCTGCTGTTCCTCTCACCCTTCATTGTCAGGCAGGTTTTGCACTTCCTTACACAGACTTTTCCTGAGGTGCTGCCGTTGCCTGAAGGGCTTGACTGTGCCCTACAGAGGGTCTGTCTTAGTTTCTAGCACAAAAAATCCTATGGCATTGGCTTTCCTCTTATTATGCGTCAGACACCCCGTGTCAGTACTGTGCCCTACAGAGGGTCTGTCTTAGTTTCTAGCACAAAAAATCCTATGGCACTGGCTTTCCTCTTATGCGTCAGACACCCCGTGTCAGCTGTGGGAAAAGGTCAATTACAGCTACTACTTTATTAGAATTATAAAAAAAATAAAATATCCTGACTTGTAAAGGAACACAAGAATCATCGAAGTCCAACTTCTTGCTTTGCATGGGACAGCCACAAGAATCCCACCGTGTGCCTGAGAGTGTTGGCTAAAATCTTCTTGAGCTCTGTCAGGTTTGATGCTGTCACCACTACCCTGGGGAGCCACTTCCAGTGCCTGGCCACTCTCTGGGTGAAGAATCTTTCCCTGATATCCAATCTAAACCTTCCCTGACACAGTGTCAGGCCATTGCCTTGGGTCCTGCCACTGGTACCTGCCCCTTCTCTTCCCTTCATGAGGATGTTGCCAGCACAAAGTAGAGTGAAATAATTGCCTCTCTCATTAGGCACCAACAAATTCAAAGTACATTTTTAATTTACTTCTCAGTCAGCTGATTTCTTAATCTCTAGATAGTTCAGTCCATTCCTGTGTCAGTGGAGAAATTGCAAGAGTTATATCTGTGACAGCAGCACCAAGACCTTCCTCTGCCACCACAAAAGACATCTTAGATAAACCTCCTTAATCTCTGCCAGGCCAAACCAGACAGTTCACAAAAACAGCTATTACAAAGGATCATTGCATTCCCCCTGTCCCTGACCATGAATGTGCAGAGGCAAAGCCTTCCTGCTGAGCCAGCCCAGTGGTGGTTGGACAAATGAGAGGCACCACAGAGAACATTAGGCAGCTTGGGGCTATGCCATTGCATCTGTGTGTTTGACTAGAGGGGAGTCTTGGGTTCTCAAACACAACAAATCCAATCTCCAGCTGAGATGGCTGCAATTTCCACTGACACTTGCTCTTGCAGATCCAAACCCTCAAGATAAATATTCAGCAAAGTGAAGTATTATACTAAGCAGGCTTCTCAGCCTCCTTCTGTGTGTCATGAAATTTATGCATAGGAGAATCTCTCTGTGTATGAATTGTGCATGTGTGGGAGGAGAAAATCAGAGTTCAGGGTAAAGTTTCTGATCAATCAGCCCTTTCTTTATCTAGCTTCTCAATTTCCTTTTCCTGTCTCTTAACACATCCTCACATTGCAACTCCAGCTCATGGTGGACAGCATCAGCTAACAGGACCAGCAAGCAGAACGCTCTAAGGCAATGTAAATCAACACAAACAGCTTTGTCTCAGGACAGGTATTAGGAATAAACTGGAAGGTCTGGGGATGCAACAGAAAAGAGGGAAAGAACATTGCTGGACCTGGAAAATTTATCATCTTCAATATGTTAGATCCTGTGCAACGATTTCTGCTGTTTGTCATTTATTGCCCCCAGCTCTGCCAAAATCTGATGAAAAATACTGATTTAAGGAGTTATATTTTCCTTGGTTGTTTATTTTCTTTCTGACTTTACAAAGCTTTTGCCTTCTGGTTTGGGAAGATCTGTGGTGTCTTTTGAAAATACCCTATAAAAAAAAAGATTTCTGATAATTTTTCATACACTCTCCAGATAAAAAATAGAGTTATTCCAGGTTTCACATTTTGATTTCTTTCACATGAATTTAAAAAGAATGGTCTTTATCTCATTATCTAAAGGGATTCTTACAGAGTTCAGTCCTCACTTAATTCATACAACTTTGCAAAGATTTCCTGTTATCATCTTTTAATGTTCACAAATCTATCTTATTGTTCAACAACTTGTTCTCTAAAACATTTTGGGATGGCCATCAGTCCCAATCAGACATTGCCAGAACTTATAAATTGCTGTAACATCACAAACAATTGATAATGGATAAATTTTTTTTTTGTAAACAAAATGGCATATTTTCTACTTTTGTGTCTATTCTGTTTAACTAAGCAATTAGAGAAAGCAATAATAGTGAGTACAAGAAAGAAATCTAAAGGTATTATGCTAACAAAGTAGTATTTGAAATAACTTCCTCAAGCACATAGCAAATTTATGAAAGATCTTTTTTCCTTTCATTTTTAAGAGATCCTTTGTATCCTTTTATATCTTCTGGTTACTACATGGACTGGTAAGACACTGTGTAGTTAAGTTAACTGGTCTAGTGACTTAAGCAAGTGCAGAAAAGACTTCAAGCTCTACTCAGGTTTAAATGATCATTAGAGGAAGGACAGTGAGACATCTTCTCAAAAAATGGAGATTAATTCTTGTATATATATGGTAGAGGGATTTGAGCAAATTGAAAATTGTCAAATATTGTTTTCAAATCACCTAAGATTACCTTACACATTGTTATATAAACTTTTTTCAATGTGAATTAAGGACATTCATGGCTGAATCAACTTTATGGACAGCAACAGATACACATGCAAATATATGAGTTCATGAAGTACTAATAAGTCCTGTCTTTCCCCAAAAGCTTTGCAAAAGTGGCTCAAAATCAAGTTGCACTTTCGCACCCTGCAATAGTAGTAAATTCATATTATTCTCATGTGAATTAAAGACATTCATGGCTGAATCAGCTTTATAGACAGCAACAGATACACATGCAAATATATGACTTCATGAAGTACGAATAAGTCCTCTCCTTCCCCAAAAGCTTTGCAGAAGCGGCTTAAAATCAAGTTGCACTTTGTCTTGTCCAAAGTTTACCTTGCACTAGTAATAAATTCACATTATTCTTTGCCTCTTTGGCAAAATTGCCTTGAACCTTTTTTTGTGTCTCAAAAAACAAGAGCCCATCTTTCAATTTCCAGGCTACTATCAAGTGGAGTTAAAACCTCTTTGAAACTTAATTTCATTTCAAGTTATACTTAAGAAAAACACACACTCCAGAATTTCTCAGTCTTTATATTATGTTAATTAATAGAACAAAATAGTGTCATCCACATACTTCCAGAGAAAGGAAAGCTGAGTTCCTTGAAGGTTGTAAATTTTTTTTATCCTCTGAAATATTACAACTATTGTTCATACTTTTTTCTCTGAAACTTCAATGATCCTTTGCTAAATAAAACTCACACCCAAAAGCAAAACAAGTCTCTTCCTCAAAAGCCTGAGGCTATGTCAGGGAAAATGGTGGCAAACTGACTTTTCTCTTTTGTTACAATTATGGATTGACACAGTCCAGCATTTCTCAGTCATGATATTATGTTAATTAATAGAACAAAATAGTCATCCACATACTTCCACGAAAGGAAAGCCGAGTTCCTTGAAGGTGGTGGATAACTTTTATCCTCTGAAATATTACAACTATTGCTCATACTTTTTTCCCTGAAACTTCAATGATTCTTCACTAAATAAATCTCCCAAAACTACACCCAAAAGCAAAACAAGTCTCTTCCTCAAAAGCCTGAGGTTATGTCAGGGAAAATGGTGGCAAACTCTGACTTTTCTCTTTTGTTACAATTCTGGATTTTCTCTTTATTTCAGGAAAGCATGGAAGAAGAGAAAATAACCAAAAAACAAACAAACTTGGGAAAAATACTGCCCCAAAATAAGTTTTTTTTCTGTTTTTTAAACCATTCAGAGTCAGGACATAAAGATCTTCTAGACACAAGACAATTCAAGAGCATATCTATACAGTCAAATGGCCACAATCACACCATATGCTGTGGAAGAGTGCATCAATTCTGAAAATTTTAATGAGGTGGCTATTAATGGTCAAAAGCACATCAAAATCTGTGAGTCAGAGTTAAAAGTTTTGAAAATTATGAATGCAGAGTTCAAGACTTGAAAATCTGTGGCAAAGGGTTAGAAAGAGTTGCCATATGGTGAAAGTGGACAACCTTCAGCTGCTAATCAAAAAACATGTTTTTTTCTGAAAACTCCAGACTACCAAAATGCATTTTTAAGAAACCAACCTCAAATTTAATAACTTCTCATTTATGTAAACAACTATGAAGATAATGAAAGATATAGAACTTTGCAACCTAGCAGTAAAACAGAAGCAATAAAAAATATTGAGCTTGAGGAGCTATATTGATAGCTCCTGCCTGAGGTAGCAGATCCTGCCTGTTCATGGGAAAAAATCCAGTATTAAACACCAGAAGAAAACAAACATACTGGAATAAGTTCTAGGCTTAGAAAAGTGATGGTTGCCATTCTTGCTGGAGTAATAACCTAAGACCTCTTTTTTCTCATAGCTTAAGCAAAAAATGTATTGATACAGGGGTTCATTAAATTCACAAAAATATTAATATATTGTCCTTAGGTGAGTGAGCTTCAATTAAGTACTAATGATGTATTCAATGGAATATGCATTCATTTAAATAAAGTAATTGTGCAGGGATTCAGAAAATATGTCTGCATTATCACTGTCTGCTGAAATTCTTCCCTACAACAACCCCCAAATTTTTGTAGGGAATCTCAGTGCTGTGTGTATTCTTCTGCTGGTTCCACAGCCCCAGTTTTAAGGTGCAGATGGTGAAATCGACTATAATGGTGGTTTACTACTTGTGCTCTCTCTAGAGTTTTAAGTTCAAATTGCACCTATAAAAAGGGGTAATTAGTCCTTTCTGGTTTATTGCTGTTAGGGGAAAGGAAGCAGTTTCAGTTAACTATCGACTAGACACCACTCCAGATTAAATATCCTGGATTCAGTACCTTATCCTGGCTTTCAAATACCAAACTGAGAGTTCAAAGAAAGTAAGAAATGTCACCTTCCCAAACATTATGGACTATTAATTATGTCTTTGCAGTGAACTTTCTCAGTGCAATTAGTCTACAGACATGAAGATCATTCTTTATAAAAGACTATAGGCTGTAACAAGGTTAACTCCAATTTAAACTGTGTTAATAACAAGAATGACTACATTCAGCTGAATAATTATCTGATAAGCAAAGTATGTGTAATGAAGCAGAAAAAATTGACTAATTTTAAAACAAGCATGGGTATGCAACAACATATATGTTTGTCTTTCCTTGCACTGTTGCTTTCCTACACTACCCTTTAACTATCTAGTTCTCTATGTAGAGGGATTCATAAAGCAAATTACATTTAGATATAGGTAACTGTAAGTAAATACATAGCTGCATGTGACAGAAATTTGACAGCAGCTTTGAAAAGTGTGCCTTTTGGGGTCACTTAATAAAGAACTGCACAGAAAATTTCCGTGCCTTTGCTTTGATGCAGAATCTGCTCATCAATAAAGCCAAGAGGCAATTGCCCTCATGGTGAGTGGTAACTGAGGGTGAGCAGTTGATCCCAGGGTGGAATTTCATGTCACCGTTTCCCTGGAGGCAAACCTTGTTTAAAAGATTTCTGAGCGCCTTTTTTCCCAGACCTTGCTTTTTTCCCAGTGAGTTTATCACACACTAGATAATACTCTAAAATGAGTAAGTGACAAGTTCCTGTGCAGAAAGTGCCACAGAGAGAGCAGTGCTGATTCAGCTGAAGGGGGTTTGTATTTCACCAGGAGGGAAAAGCTAGAAAGTGAAAAGCCTTAGTAAGTATATTCAAGCATAATCAACCAGACAGACCCAGCCCATAACTTAAAGTATTTTAGAAACTTAGGACTGGGCCTTTACCTTTCAGCTTCTTTTAAGAGAAATAAAAATAAGACTCACTGAAATAAAAGCTAATAAACAAACACCCAAAATGTTTAGCCTTGCAAGAAACTGTAGACAGAGCTATTTTCTTATGGAGTCGAGAAAACGGCTGTGATTTCTTGTATTTTTTATTTCAGACTAACCAATTTCCTGTGTTTTAATTTCTCTTGTAGAAAGGAAAAATAAGACTGTCTACTGTTCTGAGATTCAAAACCCGCTTCTGACAGAAATTCAGATAGCCACTCTGAAATGATAGTCAGTTATTCTGGAACACCCAAGACAAAAATAAATTTCTCAGTGTTGCTGTGCAGAATAATACTTTAAATCTTCTGTGGTTGGTTGAGCTTGGCTGGACACCAGGTGTTTACTAAGACATTATATCACACCCTCCCCTCAACTAGACACAGAGACAATGTGTAGTGAAAAGCTTGAGATAAGGACAGGAGATTACTTACATTGTACTGTCTTGGGCAAATGGACTCGATTCGGGGAAAATAACTTAATGTATTGCCAATTAGACATAGAGACAATGTGTAGTGAAAAGCTTGAGATAAGCTTACATTTTACTGTCTTGGGCAAATGGACTCGATTTGGGGAAAATAACTTAATGTATTGCCAACTGCCTGTAAGAGATTAGGATGAGAGTACAAAGCACCTTCTGCCCTCCCTTCCTTCTTCCCAGGTTCAACTTCACCCTTAGCTCCTGAGTGATGCAGTGGGACAGGGAATTGAGTGACACAGTCAGTCTATAATGCTCAATCTCTTCTCTCCTCTTCCAGCATGGGGTGTGTCTCCCAGGAAACCATTGCTAATGAACTTGTCCAGCATGAGCCCTTCCCACTGTTCTTTCAGTATGGCTCCAGTGTGGCTCCATTCCATAGAGCAGCCCTTCAGGAGCAGGCTGTTCCAGCGTGAAACCCCCACATAGCACAGCTCCTGCCAGAAACCCTGCTGCTCCGTGGGCCACAGCTCCTGCCAGGAGCATCCCTTACCCTCTCTTAAATTTGTCATCCCAGTGGTGCTACCAATGTCCCTGCTGGCCTCAGCTTTGGCTGGTGGCAGGCTTGACTTGAAGCTGAATGAGCCTGGCTCTATCAGGAATGGGAACAGCTTCTGGTGCCTTCTCACAGAAGCTACTCCAGCAGCCAAAACATTGCCACATAAAACCAATACAGCCTCCACTAAGAATTCCTGTGGAAAGAAACAGATCTGAAAAACAAAAACCCCCAATTTTAACATAAATATGGATACTTATCTCACATGCGTAGAGTTACATTTGTTTGCATTTCCAGACCTTTAACTGGAATTGAAAAAAATACTTACAGTGAAATATTGCGAAATATGATGCATCAGACAAATACTTGCCAAATCCTTAATGTATATATATGTAAAACCTATGATGCATAATTTTTATTAATGATGGTCAGACTGACCCTGGAGTATGGTCATGAGTTGTTCCCAAATTTTATAATTCTACTTTTGGGTTATAAATATACTTTAAAAAGACTGTTAAAATTCATAGTAGCATAGTTACTGTCCTAACAGTATGCATTGGTCCTGCATGGACACAAGGGTGTATTTCTATTGGATTAGTCAAACCATGATAGAGGTTTTATGATGACAAAACGTCATGGACTGTGACCATTTTGCACGATTGAAGATTCAGTACATAAAGGTGGTAATGTTGTCAATGCAAACACCCTTTGGCCTGAACACAGTTGAGAGACAGGACAACAAACATTGGCAAAATTCACTAAATTAATGTCTTCAAATAAAACTTAAGGGTTTGATGCAAGGTTTACAATTCCCCCTATCCTTTTTTCTCCCTTTCACTAACTTTTGAATTTTTTTCATGTGATTTTCCAACTTGCCTTCCTCCCCTTTGAATCTTCTAGCCTTTTGCTTATAAACCTCAATTCCTTATCAATCAAGTTCTCTCCTACATAATAAGTCAGTATGTTCCTTATCCAATCATCACTAAAGCATTTGCATTCAAATGCATTCTCAGTTAAAACAATTTTTCCAGATTCACTAATTCCTTTCTTTCAAGAAACTGGGCAACTGATATGCTGATAGTTAATACTACTAATGATTATAGTAACAACATAAGAAAATTCTATTTACATAGTTTGTATAAAGCCACTTTAAAAATATTGTTCACATTGATTTCTTCTAAATATCTGTTACAATGAACTAAAATATTAGTATTAATATTTATTAATATTAGTATTAGTGTTAACATTGAAGAGTGACTGAAGAGAGAATCCATCCAGGTGGCACAAGATGGATATTTGCCCTGGTAAATTCCATCCTAGGTTTAATCTCACATGTCTATCTACTGTAGATTTGATTTATTTAAGATTTTATGTAAATATTCTATTTGTTCTTCCATTATATTTCTGTACACAGCATGAAAATTATGGGCATGTTTCCAGTAAATCTATGAATAATTCCTGTGCAAGGTACAAATCATGACCAATTTGTATCATGCAAATGAACTGAGAAATGAGCTAAACTTTAAACTGACTGAATTTTTCAGGAGGCAGTAGTTGTGTGAGTACTATCTGTGGGCATGCAAAAAGAATACTATTTGCATGTCAAAATCAATGGAATGGGGTTTTTTTTGGCAGAGTGGAGTGGGAAAAAGAAAAAAAAAAGGAAATTAATTGCCATGATTTACATGAAAAGGTGTTGAATTCAGATGGTTGTTGATTAGCTTTTCTATAAATAGTGTGAGTCTTCACTTCTGTAGTGAAGCCCAAGAAGAAGCTCAGTCACTATTCACACGTGGGACCTGTAGTGCTGCCCAAGCTGGCCCAAGTGTTTTCCCAGTTAATGTGGATGGAGTTGTTTTCCCTGCAGTGAGACAGTTCTGCTGTAGATGTTTAATCTCCTGTGGTTTAGAAGCCTCACACATGAATTATTTGCCCTAAACCTCAAAAAATCTTCCCTCCCCGCCCTGGAACTACGAAAAGGAAATACTGCTAAGGGATAGGATTTGTGAATCTTAGTAGTGGATTTGCAACTTTCTAATTGCTAATTAAATAATGTGTTCCTAATCCTTAATTTTAATCCAATGTTTTGTACACAAGAGGAATGATGATGAGTTGTGAGATTTCTAAGGCATTCTTGGTTGGAGTGTTTTCTATCCGAGTAAAGGGAAATTCAGATGCATATCACTATAGATTCTTTTCTTTCTTTGCCTAACTCTTTTAGACTGCTAAAAAGTAGTTTTCCTACCTGGTAAATAATTATTTATTAGTGGAATATCTAATTTTCATCATTACTGATCTCCTCATTCCTCAGTACTGTGATGAGTTAGAGATCAGGGGTGTTTTTATTTGCCATAGAAATAAAGAATTGCAAACAAGAGAAATTTTGAAACCAAAACCCTGTACTAATGGAATATAAAAGTTGATCAGCCTTAAATTCAGGAACAAGGAATGCTCAGATTGTTGCACTTTTATCAAAACTAATTGAGCTCCTTCATGAATACAAAAGATGGTGTTTTGGTTAATTAGTCCATGCATTGTATTATACAGTGACAATCACCCACTTTAAGCTTGTAGATAAAATTTATCTTTTTTCCTGTCACACTGTCTGAAGGTCCAGGACACGCCTGTCATGCCCTGGTCAGTTCCCATTGACTGATTCCCTTGAGGAAGCAGATAAAGCCTGTGCCTGTGTAGTGACTGCCTTCTTCAGATACAGCCAGGGAGGCCACAGCAGAGAAAAGGTCTGTCCTTCTGCTTTCACATCTCACAGGGGGAGCTGTGCAGAGAGTACATTTGGTATTTCTGACAGTAATTGGGGCCCTGATAGTGCAAGTGATGTACCCCTGCTCCTGATTGCCTCATCTGTACAGCACGGAGCCCTCCTTGTGGGGAGCTGATCTCTGGTCAGACTGGCAGAGCACATCAGCAGCCACCTAGAAAGAATTTCACTGTTTTCTCCCCTGAAGTGTTTCTACTCCAGCTGAGCAAAGCAAATTGCTTTGTGTGTCTGATTTCTATCTCCTGCACTCACAGTGGGCTTGTTTCCTCTACCATCGCTCCAGTGCTTAACTCCATTCTGTTTGATTCAAGTTTTGAATCCCTTTGATATAAATGGACCTTCATTGTCACTCACTAAATACTTCTAGAAGTTTTAGTGCTGTAAATATGTGTTTAGGGCAGCTGTGATTGCTGGATCCCTGGTAGCCAGCAGTGCATCTGCAGTTCTTGTTGTGATGTTTACAGCATGCTATGAATTCTGTCCTGACCTTGCCAAAATTTATTTTCCTCCTGCATGTCTCTAAGCAGTTATTTAGTTTTCCTTGTTTCCTGTCACTTTGTAAGAAGGTTTCATTCTCTGTGCCATAATGAAAATGTTTTGTCCCTGTAAAGATAGATTTATTTGTTATTCACAGCATTAAAAGGTGGTATTTCTGTCATTTTCAAAAGCTTGTTAATAAATCTGGTATAACAGTGCCCCCATAAGTACTGACTCCAGCTCACAGATTCTGCTGTTTTTTGAAGTTAGCTTGCCCTCTCACGTTTCCCTTTTTGTCAGATGACACTTGCCCTGAGTCTCAGATGCTAATTTTGTACTCCTGTCACAGCTGATTCTCTAGAAGCATGCTCTCTGAGTTTGCATTTGAGAACTAACTACTCCCTTTCTATCAGTTTATATTTTGCAAATAATTCCATTTCAGTAAGACCATTCTACATCACAAAAATACTGACTTTTAGCTTTCACCTTGTACAAAAAGCTCTGCTAAATCTTAGTAAAATAGGATGCAAACTACACAAGTGAAGTGCATTAAATTATAGTCAATTTTACGATATTTACAAACCACATACTCTACCCTTACTCACTAAAACCACACTGAAAATAGAACATACTTTTCTCAATGCCCAAGCTTTCTGATAAATCCACTGCAGAAATAATCCTGTGTACCACTTTCACATTGCTGCAGCAGCAGCAGTAGCAGATATTCAGAAAGCAGATGGCTAACCTCCTGAATGGCATTATTCATGTTTCCAAAATAACATTCTAAAGACCACAATGCTGCACCTGTTCTTAATTCTTCCTTTTTAAGGATAAAGTACAGTCAACTTTCAAATATGCAACTCTAGATACAGGACTAACTCTGATTTTAATGGAAGAAAAGTGTTTGATCAGGTACTAACACATTTTTTTTTTTAAATGCAATTTTCAGGTCTGGAAATAGTAACGTACCACAGTAAAAGGGTAAATGTTCTGTCTGTCATTCTTCCACTCATTTCTGTGGCTGTGGAATGGACTCTGACTAGCCTAATGACTCGAGTTACTTTCCCTTAGAGCAGGTCCCTCAGCACAGTCTGTCATGTTTCTGCAATCTGAACACGCAAAGATGCTTAATTATTACTCTGCAATATTCTCATTAATGATATAGGAAGCTTTCAGAGCAGGATATAATCAACTAGTGAGTCTGGCTCACTGTAGGGGTCACAGTGAGCCACCTTGGTTCCTTAGGGAAGAGCTAGGAGTATGGGATTGCTAGGAATAGGAAGAGCTATTGCTAGGAATATGGAATATGGAATTTACCACATCAAAGTCAGAGTTCACTGAACCCTCTGTTCTGTGTGTGATGCTGAGAGTAGCTCAAGTGCTGCACAAGTCTGTATACGACTCCTGTGGGAAATATGGATTAATTTCCATCTTAAATCTTGAAGTGAACCGATTGCTTGAATACCCATATAAATTTCCAGTTTCTTTTAGAACCTTGTTAAAGTCTTAGCTTCAAAAATTGAGTCTGTGACACGATGACAAGTGTGCTGTTCCCCTTCAGGTGACAGTCTTGTACAGCCCAAACCAGAGGTCAAACTGCAGCCATGACTCTTCCTGTCAGGGAAAGACAAAGGAATGGGCCCCAGTGTGAGGGATCTGCTCCCAGCTGGATGCCCAGCAGAGCTACTCCTCCACAACACAAAGCCCATGGCTCCCTCAGCTGTGGGGTTGTTCAAACTGCTTGCTTTAAGGTCTGCCCACTCCTTAAATTTTTATTTTATCTTCCACTTGAAAGTTACTGGGGAATCGAATAATTTCCTTGCCTAAGTGAAAGAAAAATTAACCAGGGAGTATTGTAGGAAAATCGATAAAATCAGGTGCTCATTAGCTGCTCTATATTTACTACAAAATTATCTAATTTCACAGGTTATTTAAACTTTCTTGTGAATCTCTATACATAAGATACACTTGTATATCTCAAACATAAAACACTTGTGTATAGAAACATACCTTAAAGAATGCAGTATCTTAAAAGGATAAGAATAAATAGGGCAGAAGAGATCCTTGAGTCTTCATAAACTGTCTCATGAGATGTTTTCCAATTACTTTATCTGCTGTTAATAATTACTGTGGTATGCTAGATTGAAAAATCAATCTCCTAACTAGGCCATGTTTAGTAAATTCAGCCCAGAACCATATGTTAGCTAAAATTGATATAACTGTGAGCTAAAACACCCTCATTGTACGTATGGGGAGTAAATATGGCTAACATATATATGAGAGAAATCAGTCAGACAAGACTAAGTTCATATCCTATTTTGTATGAAGAAAGATATTTTTAATTTGATTTTTTAAGACTTTCTACTCCCTTGGTTGCTTATATGTGCTCTGCAAAATAAGTAACACATCAGAAACAGCATGAATTATCATATCTTGGCCCTCCAGACAAAGAGGAATGGAACAAAGGTTTCCAATTATTTCTACTGCCACAGCATCATTTGGAGGCCCAATTGTGAATTGAGTCTTGGGAAAACTTACTACTTTTTGCTATTGAGAGATAGGTAGAGAAGAAGTAAGAAGAATTTTGATGTGGTATGTTTTTTTAATAAAGCTGGGAAAGCTAAAGCAAGTCAGAAGATGACAACTTCATCATTACTTGAGAGCAATATTGCTTTTAAATTAAATATATATAAAATCCACATTGTTCAACTGTCATGCACATTCAAAAAACCACTTAAGGAATACTTACTTTTTTATGCAAAGGTAAATGGAAAACTGCCAGTAGTCATAACAAGGGGATAAAATCAAAGAAGTTTACATGAAGAGGTGACCGTGTTACCTGAGTTACAGTCTCCTAGTTAATTTTCAGTGGCTGATATATCACATTATCTGACATCCAAAGACCTTCAGGTGCATTTATGACATTGTGTATGACACTAGAATGAAAAATTCAGTTTTGAAAGGTATGAGGAAATAGCATCACAGAGGATGCTATCCTTTTCATAACTTTGTCTTGACAATTTTGACATAACAACAGTATATAATATTATATACTGCTTATACAAAGATCTTTGTGCAGGTGTTGGATTTTTTGTTTGCTTTACATGTCTGTGCTGCAGTAACTGGAGTTAGGGTGGGCGTGCAAGCGAGTGTGTGATGGATAGCAAAGATAAAGCAGAGGAGCTGACAAGCAGGGGTAGAGGTCTGGGGGCTGAGGAGATAAATGTATCTCCAAGTCACATCCCAGAGCTGTGATGCACGTGTGTGTCTCTAGAGACAAGAGCACAGGCAGTCAGACATGGGGATAGGGGAGCCCTGGGGGGTGTGAAGGGGTTGGCAGTGATGTTGTACCAGCAACTGCAGCAGGGCTGTGGCTGCAGGGCTTTGTTTGTCCAAGTGCTGGGAATGGGACAGGCTGGAGTCAGAGGCAGAGACAGGGCAGTGTGAGCCCTGCTGCTGGAGAGATCCACCTTCCTCATATGTGCATGTTTCTATTTGTTTTACTAGTGGAAACCCAACCTGATGCATCAGAGACATCAGACAATTGGTGCTGCCACTGTGAGTGCCCTGTGTGTCTTATTTGTGTGGCCATAGAAATATATATTGCACATGGCATATAGCAGACTCCCTGTCTGGAATATGTGCTCCTCTTGCTGGTGGAGAGACCAGGGACCAAGCTGGACTGGAGTGAAGCTCGGTCCTGTTGACTGCCAAAGGAGGTCCAGAAGATGAGGAAGGAGGCATCAAAGAGGTTCCCAAGCTTATTTGATAGGGTGATAAGAGTCACGATGTAAAGGTTGATAAGAATGACCAAATAAAGCACAGAGACTGTCCACTACAGATCTCTCCAGACTGAAATGGCTTTTACAGCACCACAATTGTATGAGGTGTGAGAGAGGATGAGACTAGGTCACAGTGGCTCTAAACAAAATATTCATCAGGAACCTTTAGAGATTCCAGAGGCTGCCCTAAATTGAGCAATACATCAAAAAGGGATGCCCACTGTTATCCCTGAGGAGAAACTTACTAAGGAAATGTTTGTTGTCGAGATTAGAAGATAATGGAAGTAGGTCAGGTTAAAGCAGCAATCTAGTCAATCATTATCTCAAGTACCCATTTATCCCAATTAAATAAAAGCATTAATGTAGGAATTAGTTTTTCTGGTTTCCCTCTCTTCTTTATGGAGAAAAAAAATCCAAAGAACAATTCAGCTGATCAGAAAGACATTTTATTTTTGCTGGTTTTGTTTATTTTTTAATTTGAGGATGAAATGGTGCGAGTTATACAAGTGAAGTCTCTGTCTGAGCTCTAATTTCTGGACCTGCTCTCTCCAAAAGGTTTGAACAGTATTGCTAAGATGGATAGATAGGAGAGGAGGATGATGGACTTGCGACTTCACTGTAGATTGAAACAATGGAAATGCAAGTTTCTTTCTTTTTCCTGTTTGTGTCAACAGTAGGAATGAAATTTCATGCTTCCACCCAGTCTGATTGACAGTTGGAAGTTCATCTCAGACACAAAGACACAGAGAGCCAGAGAGTCATGCTTTACATTTAAGGATAATTTTGGGCTCAAACAGCCTTTGTCTGTCTCTAAAATCTGATCCGTTTGGGTGGTAGTTTGGAGCACTCTTCTCTAAGGTTAGGCAGGGCTTAGGAATTCCTCTTAATAAAAAGAATTCTAAAGTGCACAGGTGAGCATAAGCTACAGCTGAATGCATAACTGCTGATACCTTTACTTACACATTTAGTGCACCATCATATCTAATTTACAGCTTTATGAAGTGCTCTGTAATACTCTGAAGATAATTGGTGAGGCATCAAGGTAAAACATACATATTCAATGCAAGCAATCAGCCACATCTAAAGTAGAAAGGTCAGGGAAAACTCATTGCAAAAGCATAACATGAATTTTCCAGGGCTTCTGGTATCCCTTTCAGAGTGCAGATAATTTTTATCCAGTCAGGAGATCTCCAAAATATCCCTTTGCTGGTTGAGTTTTTCAGTAGATATCTTTGCAATTAATCAGCATGGCTCCACACAACTCATAGATCACTGAGAAAGAGCAAAAGGTATCTCCCTTGATTTCCATACTTCTAAATCACAAGATGAGCTTCAATTGTAAAAAAAAAATCCCAAAAAACCACCCAGAAACAACAACAAAAAAACCCAAAGGAAAACAAACCCCCCATTTTGCTGTGTAACTCTCTGAAATATGTGATGTTGGAAATCAAAAAGTAAAGTTGCTGTGAGCCTTTATGCAGCTTCTTTTAAATGCTCAAGATATATAGCAAAAATATTTAAATATTCTTGGATCTGTCTACCATGCTGCAAACATGTAAATTATCTGTTCTGCCAGTGTTTGACATGGCTGATGTTTTGTGGATGTGATTAGTTCATTACATTGGAATTAATATTCTAATAAACCCACAAAAATACTTGGGTTTATGCTTCATGCTAGGTCCGTGTGGAGTTCTTGAATAGGTATTATGTGCATAACTTGATCAGTCACCAGACTGACTGATCTAGTGTGCTCCATCAAAATATATCACACACCTGACTTATGCAGATTCCCTGTTTGCTACAATTAGAGCAATCTCTGCTTCACTGCTGTAAATCTAGAGCAAATCAACACTTAAATTTATGTTAATGTCAGGCAGTTCCATCATCTCAGTAGGTTTGTTCCACATTTAGATAGCTGTGTGAAATGTAACAATCTGTTCTAAATTTCCTTATTGCTATGATAGGGTGATGCACTTGATGGAAACACAAAAAATAAAACAAGCACATTTCAATGTCTAGGGAAAAAAGAAAATATGTATTACAAGATACTGGTGTCAATAGTAATATAATATGATAATAAATTCTAGTAATCTAAATACCATGGGAAATCAATTTTATACACCCTATCAAATTCCACTGTTTCTTAAAGTTACACTTTTAAAGGGAAATTTTTCTGAAAAAAAAAAAAGAAATTTCAGAATGCACTATGGAATTAAAAAAATTACACATCAGTTAAAAAATTGTTTCCAATATACATTAACCCGTGTATATCAATAGTATTTTCACTGAAGTCAAAGACATTACACTAGTTTAACAGAAGTCTGAAGACACAATCATGTTTATGGCATCTACAGAATATGGAATAATTTATAGAAGTTTTTTAGCTGTGTATGTACACAACAATTTTGGAGAAGGAAAAAAATTGACTCAGATTACATATGAAAATTTTCTCAAAATTTGTAGTCATTGATGCAAAAAAACCCCAGAACATCACTTTCAAATTTATTGATTTTGTTTTTCTTGAAGTCCAATAAAAGATGCTCTGACATCGTAAGTCATCTAATTTGAGAAAATAAATGGGTTTCTATTGAATTCTCTACTTTTAACATTGCTGCTTGAAAAGAACAATGTCATAGGACTTATAATGCCTTGTGGGGAAAAAAACCCGACAAACCTTTTCTTAAATAATTCTTGCTCATGACAACAAAAAATGAATAGTACTGTAGATTACAGTACAAATTCCAGATATATTTGAAGACTTAGTTTTTGTCAGAGAAATGAGATTTCTTTTGGATACAGGACAGTGAGCCACTCATCTGAAGAGAATAAATGCTTGTCAAGGAGATGAAGTCTCATGAATATTTCCAATTCTTTGTTGAATCCATGAAGGCCAAAAATAGGCAGAAATCTCTATCAGAAGATAGGTAAATAACATGTCAAGAAAACAACGTGCTTAGAAAAGGTTTGCTAGAAAACGGAAATATTATCCAACAAAATGGGTGCAAAAAAATAAAGTGACTGATACCACACACTCAGACAATATGAGACACAGCGGTCCCATTATATGCAAAAACAGCTCAGATATGGACTAATTATTTGGAAAAGTTAAGGTTTAGGGTTCAGTGCCTTGCCTGAGTAAAAATGACAGGTGGGTCATTCCTGAGCTGTTTTGACTTTGCTCCAGCCTCCCTGTCTCCTTTTTGACAGCAGTTTAACTCCAGGGTGCCACGGGGACTCTGTAGCAAAAAGGTTCAAGGCTTCAGGAGCTCGTGACAGGGTGTCTGCAGGAGATGGCAAGCATGGAGAGAACTTCTCAGGGATACCACCAGCTCTGTGCCATCAACACAGCCTTGACCCCACCCTGCAACACCCTGGTGGCCCTGGGCCCTGTTCCCACATCCCTCAGCAGGATATACCAGGAGGATTTTTATAGGATCCTCCCTCCTTTACAGCCTTCATCCTGTGAGACAGGTCCCTTGCCCTCACCCCTGTCTGCTCAGGAGTCTGGGTTAGCAATTTTGAAGGGTAGAGAATTCATTTAGCCTGAGTCGCATCACCCAAAATTAGATGTGCGCTGTGAGAGCGCTGCGATGGCCAGAGAGATTTTTCATGCCTAAAACATCAAAGATTTCCTGGTTTCAAACTGGGCAGGAGGCATTACTACAAAGTATTTGAATCCTTTCATTTCCTTACACTTGTTCTCTCAGCAGAAGTTGCTGGTCCCCAAGGTAAATAGAAAGGTCTTATTCTGTGTACTGTGTGGTGTCGAAGGAATGCATCTACACGGGATGAGATGTAATTTGTAAGCAGGTCACTTCCTACATGGCCCTGCTACCTGCTGATAGCTTATCTAAGAAGACCAAGGAAAAGAGATGTGAAATGATAGCAAGCAGAAGAGAAAATAAGTAAAGGAATCTGCAAACCAAGGTAATCTACAACTGCTGTCTCCATGAATATAGAGATTCCGACTCCACTAGTAAATTCTTATGGTGGGTACAGCTAAGTAATCTTGAGCACGCACCAAGTAACACCTAAACATGATTTCTGAGTATAAATTGCTTTCTTGACTGAAATGAAATATTCTATTACAGAAAGGCATTAGGTGACCCAGCATCCAGCATCCAACATCCTCTTTTTCTCTTTTTGTGTTTCTACATTATTATTCAGTCTTTGGAAGAGGGTTTACATGGATATATATATATATATGATAGACAGGGACTTGGAATGACACCCAGCAGCCTATTAAGCCTGTCAAGTGATCAAGCTTGAACAGCACAAGAAACCATTATACCCATTTAGTAATAGGTCTAGGAAAATGAATTTTGGTGTCATTCAGTAGAACTGAAATACTTGTCTGCCTTTAACACTCCTGAAATTACTCTAATTAGATGCTCTGGTATATGATTTCTAATTGTACTTTCTTTAAGGAAATTGTACCAGAATCTCCAAATTTAATCTAGTCTAGGATGCTAAGGAGTAAGAGGTGGGCTCTGAGGACAAACCAACCAAGTCCCATAGACTTGAAAAAGAAAAGGAAAGAATGGAATGAAATATAAAACTGTGGTGCAATAAAAAGAATGCTCCTAGACTCCAGCTGAGTTGTATCTTTGGATTTAAATGTGCCGTCTCAGCCCTTTCTAACAGTATAAGATGGTATCAATGTTGACTCTATCAGCATTTTACAGAAATCCACCAACAGCTAAAGTCTTTAAAGCATAATACCCTAAATATGTGCAGTGCTAGCTTCTGAGCCAGTGTTACAGTGTCAGGCAGCTCAAAGATGCTGAGGCACACACAGTACAAGGATGGCATATCAGTGCCAGACAAGCTGGAGAGTCTTAGGCTGAAATGGATTGTCACGATCACAGGCTAAATCTCCCGTGTAGCGCTGAATCTGAAGTTTCAGTCAGTAACTTTGGCAGTAGAGGAAATCATCCCTGAATTATGTAGAAGTGAGCAGTTTTTTGAAAGCCTGCTTGTGAGTTTTGAGAGAAAAGTTATGCACGTGTGCATAAAAATATACGATTAGTTGTTGTTACTGCACAGTACAATAAAAAAGAAAATATACCTCAGTTATCCTCGCTTCACCTTGTAATAAGTTAAAAAAAATGTTGAAAAGTTATCTTTTTTCTCCATACAATTTTATTCAACTTGAAGATGGCTTAGTTATGGCTAGTTTGCTATTATTTCAGGTGGGAAAAATAAGATTTCAAGAATTGGATCTAACTTCAGCTGTATGCTATTGGGAATGTTCTACAGAGGTCTACAAGCATTATATCTGAATAAAATAATAGAGAGATATTCCAGCAACCAGACTTATTTTATTATCACGTACTTTAAACTTTTCTGCTGCCTTATACGGGTTCCAGGACTCTGACATATATCTCAGAGCTATTTAACATGAGTACTCCCTGGCCAATTGAAATTCATCCAGTAAGGTATACAGTGCAACAGGCCGTGACTCAGGCAGGCTACTGTGTGCTGAATGGGGATTTACAGCTGCATATAAGCATATATTCACAGAATCACAGAATATCCTATGTTGGAAGTGACCCACACAGATTGAGTCCAACTCCTGACCCTGGCTCAGGACACTCCAGGAATTCACTGTGGCCCTGAGAGTGTTGTCCATACAACTGAGACCTGTCAGGTGTTCTGAGCTCTGCCCTGGGGGAGCTTGTTCCAGTTTCTGACCACCCTCTAGCTGGAATACTTTTTTTTTCCAATATCCAAACTAAGGATCACCTGACACAACTTCAGGCCATTCCGTAGGGTGCTGTCACTGGTCACAACAGAGAAGAGATCTGTGCCTGCTCCTTTTTTTCCCCTCTGAAGATATCTACTTTTAAGATGTAATTCTGAACGAAAAAAATGCTAAATGTGTTTGAGCACCTCTCTCTGCAGCCTAATCAGACTCTGCATCTGCACATAAAGATATCAGTGAACTTCTAAACCAACTAACTTTGCATGTGTTTGCTTCATTTGCATAGGTTGTTATTCTCATTTCCTGATGCTGAAGCTATAAAATATTTATGAAATATCAAGGCTGAGAGTTTTGTCCTTGCTTGACACTGTTTATATTGTGAAAATTTTAAACACAAAAAGCATGCATGCTTTGAACAATCAAGTCATACTGGGTTTTTTACAAAACCTTTCTGAACAATACATCACTAAACAAAGTCCCTTACCCCCAAGCTTCATATAAAACCAGACAAAACCTTTGAATGTCTGGAAGAAGTCTCAAGAATAAGACTCCAAATCCTCAGATGAAGATTGAGTTCCCCAAGTGGGAACTAGGCCAGCTGGCAACAAAGGCTCCAGTAAGATGAGGCTGAGCTTGGTCTCAAGAGAGCCCTGCATAACCATCTTTAGTAACAAAGATAGAATTCTTTGGCCAATAAGTTGTAATTGAGAGTACCCAGAAAAATCTTCCATTGCAGTCCCATTGCTGGTGATGTGCAGAAAACTCAGCTTAAGACTCCATTTCAACACCCACGGAACCACAATCTGGAGGGCTACAGAATAAAACATGGGACTAAATGTTCTATAAGCAGCTCAAATATGAGAAACTACTTGTTTCAATGCTTTTTATACTGCTATTGTCTTGCATTCTGATAATTATTCTGGTTTAATTCTAAATATGATTTTTCTGGAAAATCAAAGGAAGATGAAGCTGTGCATCGTCAGCATCACTAATGGCAACTGAGAGGCACGCATTAATACAACCAGACATTAGAGACCTTCTCTAGAAGAGTGGTTTCTAAAGCAATAAATAATAAATAGATCCATATTATGAAACTTGCTGCAAGATTTTATGAGCAGGATGTATACTTGTTACTGCAGTATGTAGTTTACTGGAAAATTCCTTCTGCAATGTTTCTTGGTATGCTGAGAATGAGTTCTAACCCAACACAAAATTTTGCTTTTCAACTTTGGAATTTTTTGAAGGTGTTTTAGAACAGGCTTTTCCAAAGCCAGTTGTTATCAACAGCTGACCCAAAGGGGAGAGCTCTTCAGGTATGCACATTTATTCCATATTAAAGACTGAGTTTACTTGACTCAGATTGAGAATCCAAACAAAGGAGAAATCGGCTAGGAAAATCCTAGCTGTAGTATTTGGAAGAACTGTGCCTGTACTGCTTGGACTGGGAATCAACTTCTCTGAGAATGCCTCCTATTCTCACATTTGCTTTTTCCATGTATCAGGGCAGAAACTAAAGCACCAAGAGTTATAATGAACTCCTACTATATTTCTTATCAAAAGCAAGCATTTCTGCATTTTTTTGATTGAAGTGTTGTCTTCATGCTAATTTTTGTTTATCTAAACTGCCAGCATCTCCCATATGACTGTTGATGCACCTCCCTGTTCCTTTGTTCTAGTGCCACAGTATTTTCTGTAGCTCTATTCGCAAAGTTGTCAGTCTAGATTCGAGTGGTCTATTAACAATTTAAAGTAAATTGTTAATGCTATGAAGACAGGCTGAGAGAGCGGCAGTTGCTCAGCCTGGAGGAGAGGAGGCTCAGGGGAGATCTTAGAGTATCTTTCAGTACCTGAAGGAGGCCAACAAGAAGGCTGGGGATTGACTTTTTACAAGTGCTTCGAACAGTCTTGTCTTTTAAGAACAGTAACCCTCTCCTGCCTTCAGTATAGAAATTTCCAAACAATTCTGGAAGTTAGGAGAGCTCATAAATTCTGTCCCTCCCAAAAGTGTTGCAAAACACTTGGAAAATGTCAGGACCAGAACAAAGGAGGATTTCTATTTCACAGCCACATGAAAGGTGCTGTACAATAGATTTACATCAGTATGCTGGCCAGCTCTTCCCTCATGCTGTGCGAAGTGTAGATCTTCTTGACAGGTACTTTGACTGCAGAAAAGTCCCTACCTGACCTCAAATCAGAGAGAAGCAATGGCCAATGGGTACCACGGGAAAAACTTATTTCTCTGTCTTCATTCCAGCCTATACTCCAGCTGTCTTCAAAGTCACTCCTTCACTCCTGTATCCACATCTGCAAGATAAAGGAGTCTCTAACAAAACACATGGCTGAGTCCCTTTCTTCTTACTTTAATGTAGCTGGGGTCTTTTAGAAGTTTCTAAATTAGATTTCTTTTTAAGATGCAGATTTTAAAAACATGGGTGAAAATGTCATAAAGCAAGTACCAGATGCTTTGAAATTGAAGATGTTTTATGACATGAGGATTTTCAAAAGTAATTATTTTCTTAGTAACAGCAATTTTTTAACAATTATTTTTCTTAGTAAACACTAGTGAACAGCACTATTTAATTATTATTTCTACTTTATTACTACTCAGTATTTCTCATGTCTCCAATATGCATAAAGTAGCTTCCTTCCTTGCCTCTGGAGTCAGAATACAGAGCAGGACAAAGTTGATCTCAGAGGTATTCCTTCTCAATTCTTCTATATTTAGTTAACTTCCTCTTATATTTAATTCCACCATTTCCTTTATGAAAATTTAATTAGACATCTAAACTTACCATTTGACATCTAGTAGTGATGCTGCTACCTGGAGGTTTGGTGCTTTGCATTGTTTCTCAGGTCAGTTCACCAGAAGCCTTGGTAGTGCTGCCTTTCTCATGGGGAGGGTAAACCAGGTTAAATCTAATTTAAACCCTGAGAGCCCTGAGCGGAGGGGCGAGGAGGTGATCCAGGCTCCCCAGCAAGAAAATCTGGAAGCAGTGACTTTCCTGGCAACGCAGTTTAATTGAGCTGTGTTCCCACTCAGCTCTGCATCCCACTCTTTAAAACCAGAATAACTCCTCAGACATATAATTCATATACAGTCATCTGTTTGATAAGAGAATTATTGTCTTACAGTGATTTTAGGACTTACATAGTAAGTGTTTCATCAAAAAGGGATACCAAAAACATACATTTTAGCAGTCTGAGCCTCTCCATTCACAATTACTCAGATTTCATTTGATCAGTGCTTCTAATGTGTAATCCTACCCATGGTCTATCTGTTTACCAAGATTTCACATATACTTTGCCTCCATTTCCTGTCTCACGTTATTTCTATTAAATTCCTTTAAAATTGTTCTGCTCTCCAGTCCTCCCTTTGTATATCATAAGAAACAAGAAGCAATTGCTCAATTTTCTCTTTCCCTTTGCTGATTCTTACAGTTACAGATAATTTTTCTGTGCCGCTTTGAATGGAGTTAAGAATAATAACAAAAAACCCCAAAAGTGCAGCTGAAAAAAAAAGGAGTTTCAGTTTAGCAGAATAAAACAGCCAATAAACTTTCAAAATAGACAGTCAAATAATTAGATTCTAGCGGGAAATCACAGAATTGTCACTGCTATAAATATTCAAAGGTTACGCAGACTGGGTATGAACATCCATCACAGATGATTTAGAAATAATGAAATGAAACAGCTCTGGACAGAAGACAGCCTAGGTAACAGAGCAGAGGATTCTCTAGCTCAACTGACATTTTTGTGACATTTTCTGGAAACTGAGCAACCCATTGTATCTGGCAAGAAAAAGTATGATCTACAAAAGTTTTCCTACAAATAGTAAATTTGTTTCTGTGTCACAACTAGCTTGGACACCATCCCTATTAATTTTGTCAGCAGCTCCTTTTTAGATTGAGTGTGTGAACTTAGATTCTCTCCTCTCTTTTATTAGTCTAGGAAGAGATGAGCCTGTATCAACTGCTACTATCATGACAGTTATTCAGGACAATGCCTTTAAATTCCATAGGCAATTTTATAGCCACACAAAACCTGCACTTAAAGGAGATTCACAATTTTTAGATTAACCTTCTTTCTCAATTATTTCTCAATGTGCTGTTTTCAACTGAGGAAAATTCAAGGGCAATGTAAAACTTTATAGCATACACATCCAGCCATCATTGATTAGTGCTAGGATTTTAAAAAGAAATATAATCTTTTGCAAAACAAGATGGCAGAATACTCTGGCAAACTTAATCTAATTTTAAATTTGTTCATCATTCAGTCTTGATTGCAATTAGAGTCTACTTATTAAATACCATCTGTTTTCTAAGCATCAAGGAGTAACCTGAAAAGATTTCTCTGAAGGAAACAAACACACAAAGAGCCTCAATAAAACCTGACCAATAAGATAATTATATACTTGACCAATAAGATAATTATTGAATATGCTAAAATGATGAAAGTGTGATGAATAATATTTTTTTTTAAAAAAACACATGAGCTTCCATATGCTTCTCCTTTATCTGCATTTACTTCTACACCAGGGAAATATAGAGAAAATATTGTGGAAAATATTTTTTCTGCCTAATTTCTTTTTTCTTTTTTTTTTCATTTTTAGTAAGCTTATTAATGATTCTATACAATTCTTCTTATTAGAATACTGTCTATGGATATCCTGTTTATTATTTTTTTAAATTATTTTCCATTTTCTGGAATCACCTCTGTAATGGACCAAATAACTTATGTTTAGTTTGGAATAAAACTGTCTTCTGGAAAGGTACATTATTGTGACCTGAAAACATTGAAGATGTGGAAAACCCATTATTTTTCCTGGAAATTTGTTTCCAGTGTGACTATTTTCATTAATTTGTGTCTGGAAAACTGACAACATTCCATCTCTTATGCTGAAAGTCTTGTTCTAGGCAGAAATGAGACCTCTGAAATACAAAACAGGGGATTTGGTGTGAGCATTATTGCTATCTTGAAAATTCAATCGCAGAATTACTTCACATTTTCTGTACACTTAGTATTGCACATAAAAAGACATAAGAAACAAAACATCACAATAATATATTTAAAGGCACTGTGGAAAAACCTCCTGGCACCTTCCACTTTACACTTACACTGCCTCCCTATGTCCCAAGGTACTGGATTCAGTCTATGGAGGGGTGTGGTGAGATGGCAGCATCTGGAGTCTTCTCCTGGGAGAAACATGGTGTTGAAGCTAGTGCTTTCATATCCCAGGGTGAGAAAGAAGATTTATTTTGAAGTTTTGTTTGTGTTTTTGTTTTTTGAGTGGGTTTTTTTTGCCTTTTTTTTTTTCTTGGTATCACCATGCTCTTCTGTGATCTACAACTCCCTGTAACATCCAATCTTAATTACATCCAATCCATCTAATGTGGGGTGTTTTTACTTATGTTAAGCAATTCATTTTTATTCTCTTCATCCCCTGAAGCTAGCTTGTCCCAGATCCAGCTCTGTAATTGTTTCCGTGGCCATTCCTTGTTGGATGGCCACCTACAGCCGTGTGTTCTCCAGTGCCAGCCCTGGCTCCCAACCCCCCTGTGCCTGGTACCCCTTTGTGCTGCATCCTGTTCCTCCCATTCTGAGACCTCTTATAGCAAGCATGGACCCCCCTGCCCTAAATCATTAGGTTAGAGATTTTCACAGCTTTGTGAAATGTTTTATTCTTCAAGGAATGATTATATTTACTTGGCTTCTTGGAGCAGAGTTTTCATTTGGTGTAAGCATGCACCACTCCTTTAATCCAACTGCAGCTGTGAAGATTCACAGAGTCCATGTGCCTGACATGGCAGAAAGCCTTTGAATGAACATTAAGTCCTGTTTTTTGTGGGGGTTTTTTTTTTTTTTTTGGTTTTTTTAAATTTTTCCTCTATATTTGCTTTTATTTATATGAACAGGAAGATTTAATATCAATTTTGCATCTAAAAAGTTTAGTTATACTTTCTCCTTTACTTTGTGACACTTATTTTACCTGATAATATCTTCAGTTTACTGGGGAAACAGTTAGAATTGACTGGTACACTTTGCTACTGTTCTAAAAATTACTGAAAGGAAGCCTTTTGTGTGATTCTCCTTAAATATCTATCCAGTCACAAGCTGAATGAGTGCTTAACAAGTGTTTGAGTGAGCAAAGATTTGATCAAGAAAGAAAGAAAAGAGCAATCCTATATATTAGTGAAGCAAAGAAAAGCCAAGTTTCAGAAATGATTGCATTTACTAGGCAGAAAACCTGAATTCCTAATATTGAATTCTAATCTACCTGGCCTTACCTGTATATTTCCCAGAGGCTCAGTGTTACACTATTTATAATCACATTGTGGTCACCTTCTGTGGGCAAATTATGTGATAACTCTGCTGATGCACAAAGAATAGGCATTTTTTTTTCATTTTTTGTAGCTGTAGTTTAATGAAAGAAACTATTATTTTCTATTTAGAGAAATTAACATTTCACTATTAACAGCAGTCATGTTTCCATGTCAATCTGACACTAGTGCCAGGAAATAGATTTATCAAAACTGTCAGGGTATGTTTGTATGGTAAGACATTATCAGAAAAGAAGTAATCACTTTTAATTAACTTCATATTTCAACTATTTAAGTTCATAAGTATTTCAATTATCTGGTACATTAATTGCTTTAAAAATTCATCTAGATTGGAGCTTTCTGAAACTGTAATCTAGGCAGGATGGCACAAGAGCAAAGAAAAGGAGGAATGAGGGCATCATCTATAGAAAAAGATAACAAAAGATGGTCAGGGTTTTGCTGATTAGGAGGCCCACAGAGAGAACAGGTGAATGCAAGAGTTATTTGAATTCACAGGGCAGGAATACAAATCATGGAATTTCTTGTTTCATAGGCACAGAAGTGCTAGACTGCAGTTTCACCACAGATTTAGCTTCAAGGCTCTTTCTTCAAAGAGCTGGCAGAGCATTTCCTTCTTGCAGAATCTAACTGCAGTTTAAAGATGCCAGTAGTTGTTTGATGCTACCCTTCCAGAAAAAAAAAAAAACAAAAACAAAAAATGCCACCAACACTTACCTGGTCTCCTGCAATAGGTGTGGAACCCAACAAACCTAGAAATATAGCATAAACTCTGAAGTGCTTTCTGAATTGTTAGGGTTAATGAATAAAATGGACTTATACATCTTTGTCTTTGTCTGATTCCAGTCAGCTGTTTGGTAATGGGAGATCCTTTGTCACACAGACCTGGTACTAATGACAGTGGAGGCTGTCCTTGATTGTGGGACAGAGGCTGAATTCTGTTTTAAATTCTCTGCTTTTACACCCCAAAGAACAACTCAAACTTCAGAAATTAATAATAAAAAAAAGAAATCTAAGGCAACCATATTAGCAAAATACTGCCACATTTCAGGCCATGAAGTAAAGAACATCAATGGATTTATTACCATTCTTCAATAATTTAAAAATGTGGATGGCTTTGCTATCCCACCTGCATTTAGGTAAAATACATTGCCCAAGAACATTTGCTCTTTGATTGTAAAGGTCTGTAAATGTATATATGACTGTGCATGAGTGTGAGAGCAGAGCAAGGTGAGGGCATGCAAAGAGAGACAGTTGGGGTTTAGAAAACTCAAATTTTAATGTAAATTCTCAATATTGAGATACCCTGAATGTTTCAGATTTTATAGCTCGACAGAAAACATTTGCAACATGCTCTTGCAACATCATTATACTTGCATTTGGAAGGGCTTTTTGACAATAAGGAATTATTTTATTTGAAGTTTATTTCTAAAATAATTTATTGCAGTGCTCTTTCACAACATCACTAATAACACTCCTTGTTTAAATATCATGATGATTAGGGGCTGAGAACTGACTGTAAGGAAGAAAAACAACTGTGAAAAATATCCCAATGAAAGGATATGACATCATTTTGACCCTGAATGCAAATGCTAAGGGTAGCAGGGACACCTCTGAGAAATCAATAAGCAAGGCCAATCTCTGCTCTGTTTTATCAGTGTCATGTCTTGTGCTGAATGCATTGAGAATATGTGAGAGATGTATTTTAAAAGTGAGAGAAAGATAACAGGCAGTTTACATGCACTTTATTTTTGCAGCACAACCTGCTTATTAAATTAATATGGTCATGCTAAAACAGGGAAGTGAAGACAAGAACATGAGGAGACATTTTTGTGGGAATTAAAAATATTAATAGTAGTGATAATAGAATAATCTAGTTCACTTTTCTCAATATACAATATATTGCTTTTTTTTTGAGTTCTGAATATTCTCTTCCAGGATGAAGTTTTAGTGAAGCATAACCTTGTGTCCTGAAACACACAACAACATTTCAATCTCCAGAACTTCACAGCCAGAAATGGCCTTTGATCCTGGGAACAATATCTGAGGCAACAGGAGTGGCTTATGCATTTCAGCGGTCACTTATGAGTGAGGGAGGGTGAGAAACAGGGTTTAGAGTTTTTGTGAAGAAATGTCAAAAATATTCCCACTGGACTGACTCCGAGATATGAAAATTTTTATCAAGCCCTGAGTGTTCCCAGTAGAATAAAAATCAGCTGGCTTTTTTAACCTGGCCAAAAGAAGGAATATTCTTTTAGATATTGTATTTTTTAAATTATAAACTATTGCTTAATAATTTAGTTAACACGGCTCTAAATTTGAGCAAAGGTCAAGCACTTGGTCTACAAAATGCACTTCAGTCCTTATTACATTCAGGTTTGTAAGAGGCATTTTAGCAAACTTTTGTAGCATACTGAAATAGACATCTGTGAACTAGTTAAGGAAGTAAATTTTGTTAGAAACTTCATGGGAAAAAGGGTTCTCTGGGCTTTGTACTTAGCCTGTCTCTTCAAACTGGTTACATTTCTTAGATACCATGACTTGAGGTACAGCCTGGTTTGCTAAAACTACTAAAGTCTCGCCCTTCTAAACTGAAACACTGGTGTGTTTTGAAAGTTAATTTGACTGGAAACTCATGTTTTCCTCCACCTTCCTCACAAGCCTTAGAAATCATACCTGGACCTCTGTTTTCTCTGCTGCACTTTCCTATACAACAGCCAGGCACTCTGCAACTCTCTGGCTTGCACCTGGATTCTCCCTTTTTCTATTGTCATGTTATGATTTGCCCCTCATTTTCACAGTGAATCAGATCAAGAATGCCTCCATTTCCTTTTCTAGTGTTTTACCACAGGATCAAAAAATTAAAAAAGGAATGACTTCTTGAAGCCATCTGTTGTCAAGTAAAGGATGGAAATAAAAAACCCATAGGAACTGGAAACGTTTCATTTAATTTATATGAAATGTAGGTTTTTACAATGAAATTGATAGAAAAATAAGTGTGTAAAAACCCTGTAGAAACCAGAAATAATTCAGTAATACAATAGAATTTTCAAACACGTATATAAGTGTAATTTTTAAAGCATTTTGTGTCATTTACATAATATACAAGTTATAAGAAAAACTGACTTTAAAAAAACTTGAATTGGAATCATTAAATACACAGTGGTTTTTTTTTTTTATTTTAATCAAACACCAGCCATATAATTTATTTAGTTTGTCTTATTCCCTTTTCCCTTCATTAGATGTTTTTGGCATGGAGTTCAGCCATTCTATTGAAAAAGAAGTTCATAAATATTTTCCATTGATGTATTAGTGTATAGTAGCCAAAATCCAAAGCTTTTAATCTGTTCTGTGCCTCCAGTATTAACATTAGCTTTAAAGTACTTGTGATGAGAGGCAAATTTCCTAATTTTATAACTATTTCAGAGTAGCACTGATCTTATTAATAGGAAAAATATTGATACTATATAAAATGCAATAAAATTGTCTTTTATTTATTGTCACAGATAATTATTTGGGCTTTTGTTTAACACACTCAATAAAACCAACTATGTATCTTTTAATCACACAAACAAAGAACATATTATACATGGGAGCTCAGCATCCATAGATAACAAATACCAGTGCTCCCCAGCTGGTATTTATTATCTTATTTTTTAAATTTCATTTTGAGGGCAGTTAATAGTGGCTATAGCTGAAGATATTGGAGTTGGCATTGGAGGTATCATCAGCAGGGGTTGGAGCCTTAACACCAGCAGTGGAAAAAACCAAGCAGAAAAAGACCACACAACCCAATATCACTCATGGGAAATGGATTAACTCTGAAAACCTTGATCTTTGTCATATGAGAATAGCTGGTTTTAGCTGTGTAAGTTGTACTATACAACTGTATGCATACCACATTTTAATTTTGTTTATAGTGTTTATATCATACTACTAATATGTAATTTGGAAATATTGTCATGAGTTATAAATTCTGTTTTAAACTCCCTTCACTTTATAGTAAATAATAGCATATTTGTGTGTTTTTCAGGCAAAGATTCTTTTCAACAGCCATGTCAATTCTTTTGAAACAGAAGCTAAAAAATAATAATTCAATTATATAATTCATGATATAATTTTGTGCTGAAAAATATATGCAGAAGACAGGGAACTTTTTATTTCCATTCACTTCTGGAGTCTGTTTCACTCCCTGTTATTTCTAACATTGTACAAAAGAGTGAAATAACCTTTGTGATTTCTTTTAGCACCTGCAGCTAAACTTCAGGACACATGGCAGCATTCCAGATGCAGCTCTCCACACCAGAATCAAAGAAATAGTGGAAGAAACTACTATGCAATACAGAACGAAAAATATTTCTTTCTCCACCATTCTCCAGGATCTCACCTGTCTTAAACTTTTTAAAAAGGAGTGGATTTATTTTCTAACATTAATATCAGCCGTTTTAATTTTTCCATGGGAGGAGAAGTGACATTAATTAGCTTTTAACTCTAAATTAATCTTTAAAAAGTACAGTACTGATGCTTTTAAATGGCTGAAACATTTAAGAAATCCAAAGATAAAAACATTTTACCTTTATTTGCAGCAAGTATAAAGTCTTTGCAGTACAAAGTCTATATGATTTATTCCTCTCATATGGGCTGCAAAGATGGCCAAGAGATGAACCACAGGAGGAAAAATAAAAAAGACATGGAAAAATATAATTTTTAAGAGTATCTACATCACTAAATGACTTGGAAACTTTTGAGTATTCTATTAGATTTGCAGTTTTGTATTTATTAAATCAATAGTATAAATATGAACTCCTTTCTGAGATGAAGGAAAAAAGAAAACACATTTCAATGTAATAGTAATACTGGTATAAATTCTATTGCAATTTTTCTCTGTGGCTTCTCTAGTAGCCAGCCTGCAACAGACCATTAGCAAGCATATTTTGTTGAGTTTCTAAGCAATTTTTCAATAACACAACTGTACCTTTCTTTGTGATGATGTAGATAAAGTAATCAGAGGCCTTAAAATGGATGAATCCTTCGGGAATGGGGTTTATTATCCAAATCATATTGAGGCTATTACTGAAATAGAGCGACTTTTTCTGATGGAAATAATATAAAATACATCAATAGAGTGCTCAGAATTCAAAAGTGGTTGCATAAAAGTGACTTAGATTTTTAAAATCTGTCAGTAGTTACAAACCTTAGATTTATCTGTATGTAAAAGATGCCTTTTAGTCTACAAGTATTTATATATTAAAAAACCTAAGTGGGTGAATTTTTTCTCTAGCAGATAAAAGCAAAATAATACCAGAAAGCAGATACAGAAATAACAAGAGCAATTCAATTACTCCACCAGGTACCAAGGAACAAACTCTTTCCATATTAAGTATTCTATTTCTATGTAAAACAAGATTGGATGTCTTCCAGAAAGTTCCATAGCACAGGGTCCTGAGCCACAGACTCCAGGGCTAACTTCTTCAACACTTTTTTTTCTATTCTAACTTATCAGACTTAAAAAAAAGTAATAAAGAAGTGACAAAGCCTTTATGCAAGTCAGGCAGTCCTATATCCATATTCACAACATATATTTAACCTTGATCAACCCCATTTAATCATTGCCACTTTTTTGTGGTAGCTTTTTTCCTTTTTCACTTTACTCAGTTCCAAAAAGCTGCCTATTTCTCTTATTCTTCCATAAGACAAATAATAAAATGGACAAAAGATAAACATTGAAAAAGAACAAATTGCACAGCACTGGCAAAATGTTCTCCTTAGGAAAAATTCCCACTGATTACAAGAGACAAGAAATTTCAATTGGAGCTTTGCCTGAAGAAATAACTGAGAATTAAACCCAAATAAAATAATCACATATTACAAGTTCTCACAAGTAGAGAAATTAAATTATCTTTCAATTCTCACATGAACAGAAAAGTTTTTGTCCAATTGATGGGAAATAGGAGTTTTGCCATTGATTTTCAATGAAGCTGAGATTTCACCTCAGGGCATTTTTTCTCATATACTATTTATTATGCCTTTACAACACACAAAGATCAGCTAATGCTTGCAGAATAATGAATAATCATGTATTCCAAGACCAGATATTACCATCCATTCTAGGCTTGAATAAAAACTTGAATGCAGTTTTTATTTCTAGAGGAATTGTGACATTTTGGAGAGGGAAGAAAACCCAATAAAATAAACCAAACCAAAACACCCAGCTGAACTGAGGCATTGAAATTAAAGAGAATAACTATTGACTGTCAAATCCTCTTCAGTGAAAAAGAAATCACTGCATATGGTCTGCTGCTGTCCCTGTCATTTCCTAAGCTTTCCATTTGAGAGAGAATAAAAATGCATCTAGTTGATAAATCATGAGCTAAATTAATTCAAATGGTTTAATGGAGTATAGTATCCATCTCATGCAAAAGAAAATTATGGAGTTTTAGGAACATGTCACAATTGATGACTTGCAGTGGTAAAAGAAATTTTCATAGACATGAGGGTTTATTACAGAAGTATCAAGTCAGCACTTGCTTGCTTCATGTCAGAATTCTGTTCAAAACTGATGCTTCTGTTCAGCAAAAATATCTGGAAGAAGGTAGCAAAGCTGAAATTTTTGAGGAAAATACTTCTGGACTCTCTGAGGAAAGCAATTTCTGACTCACAGATGGCTGAAAAGCTGTTAGTAAGTTCTTATACTATAAGTAGAGAGGTGCTGCAAACTTCTACCTATAAGCTGAAATATTGTAAGGTCTGCAGATGTGTCCTGGGAAACTCAGTTTCCATAGCAACAGTTTTTGGTGTCATGATTTTCAGGCTGTCTGCACCTCTTGACTTCTGTAGCTGTTCACTTGGGACTGCCTGTGTAATACTGTTATTTTGTCCAGCACTAAATTCATGTATATTTGCACAACCAGGGTATTACTGGTGACTTTAGCAAGTAAAAATCAGTCTTTAATGTACCTTAAAGCTTTGGTACTGTTACACAAAAAGCACAATCCTGTCTCAGTATTTTACTGATTAATGAAGTTGGAACACTCCAGTGCCACTGAGATATTGCAGTAGCATAAATATTTATAGGCTTAAAATATCAAGCAATCAGGAACTAAATATAGAATCCAGAAAACAAAGAGGTTTTTGTTGTTTTTTTTTTTTTGTTTGTTTGTTTTTCCTAGGGTTGTTACTCAAATCAAGCCCAAGAACTCAGTGCCACTGAGATATTGCAGTAGCATAAATATTTATAGGCTTAAAATATCAAGCAATCAGGAACTAAATATAGAATACAGAAAACAAAGAGGGTTTTTTTTTTTGTTTGTTTTTGTTTGTTTGGGTTTTTTTTTTTTTTTTTTTCCTAGGGTTTTTACTCAAATCAAGCCCAAGAACTCAGTTACTGAAGAAACAGATTTGAAATACAGAATTGAGATATCCAAGAAATAAAATTCTAAATTGTTCTGTGCATGTATGAAAAAGAAAATCAGACTCAAACCTTTGTTTTGGCAAAACAGGTCCAAGACAGCAGTAGTAAGAATTTCCCTTTTGTAAACCATCTCCAGCAGGCACAGACATTCTAGTGTTTTAAGGAGAAAAAAATCAGGTCTTTAGAGCTGCTTTTTCATAGCAATACATGACTTCACATGAGAGAATAATGCCAGCATCTCTGCAAGATAACAGCAATTCCCTTGTACTTCTCAGGGCCCAAAGTACAACTGTTAACTGATAATTTTATTTCAGTTTGGAGGATTTAGTATCCTCTCTCTGCCTTTTTTGCCAGGTTTACTGTTAAAGGTGTTCCAGAGCAGTTAGCTGACCAAATCTTCAACTGTGTTCTTAAAACAGATTTTTTAACATGGGCTTCATGAATTACTCCTTTTTCTATTTCCTATTTTCTCTTTATTGTTCCATCTTCTGCTTTTATGTTCCTCTTCTTCTAGTAACAGGTGATTTTGCGTATGTTTTTTCCTCCCCTATTGTTTTTTTTTCCCACTTTTAGCCATAGGAGTTAATTATTATGCCATCTTGTCTTCATATAAATCCCTCTCCTTTTCTATTTCCTTGTACTATTTAATGCCTCTCTTCAAACCCAAGATAAATAAATAAATAAATAAGCAATTTTTTTTTGTAAAGCAGGTGCACTAAGGTACATCAGAAGAATATTATTTGGGGCTGTGTATCTGTGCCTCAACTGAAAGAGGGAACTGAGCACTAAAAGCAAACATGGAGAACAGCTTGACCAGAGCTCCTATTTAAAGAAAAACAGCTTAGAGGTGAAGGAAATGCAATCAATTTAGAGGGTAGTTTTATATTTCTTGAAAAATGTATTAATTAATCTCAAAAAATAAGGTTTTTTTAAAAGGAAGGAGCTCTCTGTGTTTTCTTCCAGCCATGGAATATTAGATGAATTTCTGGCTAGAAAAGCAGACAGTTACCCACGTACAATGATTGCATGCTCTATAAAATTGCTCTCAAGCTAAATGTATTTGAGGGGAAAAACCTTTAAATTCAAGCAGGAAGAATTACAAAAGAAAACAAGAACTGGATTTTAATAGAAAATTGCCTTCAAGAGTGTTTGTCACTTCATTTAATTCTCTCTTGGGGGCCCATAGAGACTAACACTTTTATTTGATTCAAGACTTAAGAACAAAGCATAACAAAACTAAACAGAAAAAAAGCAATTTTGTCTGCCTTGAGCTGAGGGTAATGAAAAGGAAACAGATTCAATAAAATGGGGAGCAGTGATGGGTGTGAGATGAAGTTTAACCATTTCTGCTATTTTTCCATTTCTGACACTCTACTACACAAATGCAAATACTTTGCTTTTTGCTTTAAGCACACATTAAAGAGAAAATATAAGCATCAAAAGCAGTGGGAAATTCAAAAGAGTTTAAACAAAGGCAGATCATGTAGTATTTCAAATTGGTGGCTATCTCACTCCAAGGTTTTCTCTTTCTGGATCCCCATACCCACCCTGGAAAATGCCAACTGATGCATCACTAATGCCATTAAACAGTGTTTTTAAAAGAAATGAGAAACCGGTGGTCTTTCTATGTATTTCCTTTGCTTTGGGAGGCCTGTTTTGTATTTACCTGTAATCAAAGAAATAATCCAAGACAGGTGTTTTTTTTTTTTTTTTTTTTTTTTTTTTTTTAATCAAGATTTTAAGTGAAAAATCTCTTCATTGAACTATGGAAGAACATTTAAAACTCTGAGTGTCAACTGTTAGAAAATTGAGATCTGAGAACTGAATTAAGAATGAAACAGAAGGGACTTGGGCGAAGTTGCTGTCCTGAGTAACCCTGTTTCCACACTGAGGTGTATCTGGAAATTCAACACACTTCATTTTCTCCATGATTAAAAGTTCTTTGGGATGTCCCATGATACTGAGTAGAGAAGAACCAAAGACAAGTATATTTTTATGATTTGGACAGCTACCTAAGAGAGAGATTTAGGTCAAAAGAACTCAATTTGGTCAAATCTATTGTTCTTGCCTGTTTTCAGGTTAAAGTACTCTTAAAGTACTGCTTTCCCTTGTCAGTACATTGGCTGAAACATTTCATAGAGAGTTTCAAATTTAACACTTAGCAAACTAAAGTTAATCTTATAATTTTTTTTTCAAATATTAGAGATAGTTTTAAGGAACTAATTATATATCAGATGATTTCTATATATCTATCCCATAATGTTGACTATAGTCTAGAAGGATATTATTTACAAATTTAAAAAAAAGTTCTTAATAAAGCCTGCAGAGAGTGCAAACTCTTCTAGGATAAAAGGAGAGCTGTTTTCAGAAGTCCTAGGTAGCAGTTTGCAAATGTGCAATTAAAATTCTGCCTCTTCCCTAATTATGGAACCCTTAAGTTAAATGGTCTTAATAGATATATAATGATGGCTTTTTAAACCTATAGTTACTTATAATCTAAAGTGATTCCTACTTCAGTTTTAAAAGCTTCCATTAAATGCCTATTATGATCTTTATGTAATTTAGCAAGGCATTTAATGAGTGTTTTATAAAACTAAACAACAATTATTACCAAAGACAAATGTTAAGCATACAGATTAACATGCCATTAATGTGAATTAGCTTTTCCAGATTAAATAGTGAAACCTTTACATAAAATATATTGGGATGAATGTAGATTAAAATGTTATACAAAATTAAGACATTTTAAGGATGATTAAAAGGACAAGAAATTGTTCAATGCAATTTTTTATTAGGTTATCTATTGAAAGGCTGATCAAGCTGCAGACAACTTATAAAGAACCTCTATTAAAATGTGTTTTTTTCTAAAATTAATTCTGCTCTATTGATGAATGTGATCCTTAACTCTGTGAATCTCTTGGATATTTCCATATAATTATAGAATTTTGAGTTACTGAAATTTCACTACATTTTATTATAAATTTCAACATTCTCAAGGCTATAAAAGTATTTTAAAGTTAATAGAAATGTCCAGGTAGAGGACACTTATACCACTTCATCAGAATCAATATGGATCATCTCAATAGTTAAAGATTATAGAAATGAGAAAGCAGCCTATCTGTATATGATATACAGAATACCATCTTAAGTTTCAGTCCTGAGCCACATACTTTGTTGTCTCTTCTTCTCCTGCCCATGTACTGGTTCCAGAAAATAATTTGATATTTTTAGATGTTTAAAGATGTCTGATATATCTAGAACATAAATATATCTAGGTATCTAGATATATCAGATATTTTTAAATATCTAGGTATCTAGATATATCTAGAGCTAGGATATTTTATTTTTAAAAAAGTCAGTAAAACTTAAACTACTGGAAAAAACTACTTGATCAAGAAAATTTCTCTTGGGAAACATATTTTTCAGTGAAATAAAGTAAAAATAAGTCAGCACATCTACTACATCATCCATGGAACACATGTTAAACCGACTTATTTTTACAACACTAACTTAGGTACTTTCTTAATAATGTAAGTATAATATTTGATTTGTTTGATGTTTACATTGATATTACAGGTGAGTTGTGTTCCTTCTAAAAGTTCTGAAAATGCAACTGTCTTCATTCATGGAAAATTTGAGCATGTTTAAATTTATCATGAGATAAACATTATGTTTAACAAGTCCTGGTTTTACCACTTTGATTTATGGTTAATAACAGAGCATGAGAAAAGCCAGAAATAACATTAGCATTTCTTGTTATCACTAAGCACACCCGTTAACCTTCTGTTTTAGTTCAGGAAAAAGCCCTTCCAAAACTCCGAATTCCATTTCAGACTTTACCTTATATCTTGGACAAAGTCCTTTCAATACCCATCCTGATTTGTGAGAATCTGATGTACAGCTGTCATTGTTTTGCAACCAATACCACTACAATAACAAAGGAAGACAGAGCTGATACTTCATAACTTTTAAGAAGTTTTGACGTATATATTTTAAAATAATATGGCCACAAAGCAGGGATGGATGATATTGACTCATCTACTGACAAATCAAATACCATGGATTTAGATTTATGTTTGATTCATGTCATAACCAGAGTTATGAGAGAATTGGATCTGATGGCTTGACTTTGAAAGTTTACTCTTATATTTGGAGAAAACATGGGGGAGAAAAAAATAATGATACAGAAATTATGTTGAGAATAAAGAGCATTTTTGTGATTGAAGGAGAAGATGGAGATGTGATGGAGAAACTGGGAGTGACAGAGAAAAGCAATAAACATTTAAGATAAACAACAGCTCTATATGATGCACTTTCATTTTTGATTTTCTATTGATTTTATACCCCAAGAAAGAATCTGACCATGATGTTGATGGTAAAAGATGACACATTGAAATACTACATCATGATACAAAAAATTATCAGATTAAACCCTAATATATCATTGGACACCATCCATCATATCAGTAATTGAACAAACAAGGCTAACGAAAAATAATTTTTTGCTAAAAGAACTATTTTTTAAAAAGGAATTAAGAAAAGATCAGATCATATCCTTAAAACACAATGAAGTTTTGCCTTTGTTAAAATATCAGTAATTGAACAAACAAGGCTAACGAAAAATAATTTTTTGCTAAAAGAACTATTTTTTAAAAAGGAATTAAGAAAAGATCAGATCATATCCTTAAAACACAATGAAGTCTTGCCTTTGTTACAAGTTTGGGGTATGTTCTATTTTTTTTTTAATTGAAGACTTAGAAAGGGGTATTTTTTCCCTTGAAGAATTAAAAACATTGAGGACCTTGAATCAATTGACAAAAAATATTTTTGAGGATTCTAATGCCAATAAACTAGCTTAGACATAGTTTACACCAAGGCATATCTTATCTGGCTGCTCTATTCCAAATGGTAACTTAATAATTGTATTTTTTTAGCTAATAAAATCTAAATTGGTACAGAGAATTGTAAAAACAAGATGCTATTGCACACTTAAAACTAGTTTAAACAATAAGGTACTTAATTATGAGGATGCCCACTGTTCCTAATAAATGTGTTCAGACAGAATAATTAAGAAATTTTGGCCTATGAGGAAGGTGGATGACCTGGTTTCCAGGACATACTGTCAATGTGCCCTTAATATGGTTGACAGTTTCTGAAGGAAGCCTTCAGGGCAATATCCTATCACTTAGTTTTATTTTAAACATTAGATTTTCTGTTTCACCACATATTCTCAGGAGCAGGAAGGAAGGCAAAGGCTGACTCAGTTCTGACCTCTCTTCTAGCTCCCACAACATCCTTAGCACCTCTTGACTCTAATGTCAGTTTAACATTGACATTTCAGTGAAAAAAACTCTTTCTTTTTGCTTGACGTGGAATATATTTTGATTTGTTCTAGGAAGAAATGTAATATGTCTCCTGGCTAACAATTGCTATGCGAAGGACATTATAGGTGGACATTTAAAAAATCTCTCCAAGTCCATCTGTTTGGTACTAATAAAAATGTGCATGTTTCAATCTCATGCATGTTTGTGGTTTCTTTTTTTTTAAGGGTTAATTAGTGAATTAGTGAGCATGATTACTCCGTGTAATTGTTCTTTCGGAGAAATAAATAAAATAATGTGCATAGAGAGATGCTTCTTTTTGGCTAAATGTTCATTCATTCATGGACTATATATATGTAAAATGAAATGGTGAAATGGATCAGCTGAAGCATCTAACTAAAAAGCAGTGCATATCCTACTTTGTGGTGGAGTATGTCCAACAAACCCCAGAAGAAGTTGTATTATATTTGGATGAAAAAGAAAGAATCAGCACTTAGCAGACTGGGTAAACCTTATAATTACAGTTAATTTTTTCAAAATTATTAACTAATGAAAAATAAATCGATATATTACTTTTAAGTGAAATTAGTCCCCAAAGGAATAATAAACTAAATAAATATTGTTCATTTGCAAACCTGAAGCTATTGGCCTCACCCATTAAGCATGTCACTCATCAAAATCTCCTGACTGATCTTCATTTAATTTCATTATATGTAGCATTTTGATTTTACCAGTGCATTTTCAGGACTGTACATTTTCAGTTAAATAATATTCCCTGTAAAAACTAGAAGATATTGCATGAAACTGCTACATGCAGTTATTAAGAGTGGTTGTTATTGACTCGACATACACTCTGACTATAGCTAACACAATGCTTTTTTACCACTTAAATACAGGGAATAACTATTTATTTATTAAGAGAAATTTAATATTGCATGTGTTTAAAAAAATTCTTTATAAGAAAGAAAAAATTATTTAAAGAAAAAGAAAAGGAAAGAAAATATTAGTAACAATAACAATTATAACAACAATAACAATATTATTATAAAGAAAATTTCTTAATAAGAAAATTTTACCATGTAATGAAATTTAATTAAATGTAGAAGTTTAAACAATATTATTATTGAGTTAATTCTGATAAATAAAATTTACATAGCTGGGCTATGGAGGCTTTTATCTGCAGTGAGAACCTGGTTTGGCTTAAAGGTTTTTGAATAAAACATTGGGATCTATTTCACTGGAATTCATAAAATATTATGCAATTCTAATATAAATATGAAGAAACAAATGAAATTAGAGCACAAGTTTACCAGGCATTTCCTGACTTTACTAAACTGTTTCTTTTGGCTGCCTTTGGCAAAGAAATAAATGGAAAGCATCAGAACCCATGCTAGAATCCAGATTTTCCGTATCAGCTGTTCACAGCTTTTTCTAATCAAGGCATGGATTATTAACACAGTTGTCTGTAGGAAAGCAAGACCAAACTCAGGAACATTAATGACTGATGCAACCCAAATTCTCCTTCATTTTTGTCTCCCTCATGCTTGGATGATTGTTGCTTTTCTTTCCATAAGTCCTGTGCCTGTGTGCTCTCTTTCCCAAGGAAGAGGCATCTCACAGCTGGGAGAGCACCTGGCAAATTTCCTGAGAGACTGAGGCAAGTTGTATCTAACTGCTTTAACCTTAGTGCCAGTAAAAACCTTCATACTGGAAACTCTGGATCTTCTTTTGAGAGGTTCAATGTTGTGATACACTAATCTTTCCAATCTGGGCATTTATCTGATGTTAATTCCAACTGAAGAGAATGTTCAGCTGGGAACATTTCTCTAAAGGGTGCAGCCTGCATTTGTACTGTTTCAATTCCTTCCAAGTCACCAAGGAGCCTCCCAGTCTGTGTTTCCTGTAACATCCCTGTGCTTGGCAGGATTCCTCCCTTCTGTCATACTCCAGAGGAAGTTTCTCAGAAAAAAACCCCAAAATACTGATGCATAAATAAGTATTGATTGTTGACCTAATAGTTGATAGTTGACCTAATGTGCTAATGGCCAAATAGATGTCACTACAACAGATGTCTCATGGACACGTGGAACAGTTTCCTTGTCCTTGCATCTCAAAGTGTTTCTCACTCAAACACATGGAGATGTCAGTACCCCTGGTAAGGGGAGAAAGAGTAATAGTACTAAAACAGATCCATGATGCTCCAAGCTGTTTGCTAGGTTTTATAACGAGATATAAAGGGGTCAGTATAATTCCACACAATCCACGGATTCTTTTGATTTTCTACTTCAAGTTCTTGGATTACCATAAAAAGTTTTGAAGATTTTTACAGAGATATTAAAATTTCTTCTCAACTTATTTCAAAAGCAAACTGATTTTAAGGTAGATACACCTTGGTAGGATAGGCAAAGTAAAAAAAAAAAAAATACAGCTTTGATATTTGACAGTAGACAAGAACAAAGATATTCACCAGAAAAATATTGTGCTGTCATGTACTTCATGTTTTAGGGGCTGTCTGCTTTGAAGTGTAGCCCAGAGAGGGGTTACTGTGAACCAAGGGGAGACACATCTAAATGTCCTGAATCATCACCTTCCCTAAAACCTGTCTGAAGTATCTTAAAGTCCCCTTCTCTGGCAAAGGAAATAATTTCTAAGAGTGCATTTACATTTAAAATTCCATTTATATATTGCAAGAATGAATAAATTAATCCGTTTACCACTGGAAGAGGTGGTGACCCCAGTGAAAAAATAAGTATAGTCTCTGCTTTAAGGTCAGAAAAGAAACAAGGGTCTGCTTTATATCCAGGTGGTCTGGAGGAATTAGAACTAGATAAGGAAGCCCTGAATACATAACCCATGAAGTAGCAATGTTTATTATATACAACTAAGGTGTTAAAAATGTTGGATCTATTGACTGCATAATGAGAGCTTAAAGTTGAAGAAGGTTTCCCATTTTTTTTATATACCGAGCTTGAGAAAGAACAAAACTTTTATTCTATGTCTCAAATGCAGATCTTTTAGCTTCTTCATTTGCAAAAGTATCACATCTTTTAAGGAGATCCTAGCTGTACAATATATTTTTTTATGTAAAGTGATATAGGAAGTTAGATTTGTTTTAGAAATATGAGATATTGGCATAAACAAAAGCTTGCAACAGGCAAAACCACCTGATAATCTTTGACAATGATAGGAGAAAAAGAATGATGAGTCACTGCAACAGAAAGCAATAAGTGCAATAGAATAAAAACCCTTATATATGAAATAAATAAATTCTGCACATCTCTCACTTGCATGATGCTGTAGAAACAGCCAGCTTTCAAACTTTCCTTGACAGCAGGATGGATTTGAACTCTTTCTAATATCAATATCAATTAAATTATATATTTAGCATTTTTAACTGCAGCAATTTGAAACAACCCACACAGAGTATGTTTCTGGGTCAAGAGTGACAAGATTAATTAGCAAAGCACTCAGATAGCTTCTTTCATGTCAAAAGATATAATTAAGATGGCACAGAACAATATAATTTATCCCTTGATATATACCAAATTATTCTGATCTGCATAATTTAAATATAACATTAGGCAACAACTTGTGCTGCTAATAATAGGAGATTGTAGCTAGTATTACCTATTCATGTATTTTCATTAAAGGCTTATTTATAATTTATAGTTCCCTTGGCTTGGGAAAATATTTACTAAATGAAAAATGTATTGTGGTCTTGCAGTTAACAGGTTGATTGCATTAGGAGCTTTCAAAAGTGGCTAAAAAGGCATTTGTCTTAAACAACACACCTACTGAAATAAAACACTGTTTATTTTTTTCGGTTTTTTTTAAATTTAGTGAGTTATTCCTTATTTGTACAAAGTTAGCTACAATAACAGAACTTTTGCTATACTCAGCATTAGTCAGAAGAACCCATCTCAATAATTTCAGGGAATCTGTGGATTGAAAGCAGAGCCTGAAAATGACTGAAGCTGCCCAGAGGAATGGAATGAAGCACCCAAGTAGATTCAGCTCCCCCTTCCATAATTTGCTATTCCTGCCCTTATAAAACACAGGAAAAACACTGAAGGCAGAACCACACATCAGATAGCAACCCCAGTGCTATGTGAGATTTTCACAGCTCAGATTCCCCAAGAGGAAATTTAACCATCTTTAAGGAGATTTTGGCCACATGGAATTTAAATTAAAGATTGAATATGTTTCTCATGAGCAGCACATGTGCTACTTAAAGAGGCACGTGCTTTTATCAATGCTGATTCCAAGAATTCTAATGCTCACTTCATCTCCAGCAGTGATTAGGCTTTATGCAACATAAGGCAGTGCTCCCAAGCTGACATGGCTTTGGAGCAGGAATTATATCTCTTATGATCCAATTTCTCAGCACTTTCTAAATTTACTCACTCTTGCAGGTGTAATGACCATGTTTAAGGACTGTGAAGTTAGCAAGCCTCTCTCTCTTAGGATCACTAAACTCCTAATGTGTCTTGTAGAGTGGATTTACAGGTACATTTTCTCCCTTTGAAATTTTAGATTTTTGTCCCTGTTAACTATGGCAAGACAGATGTAGATGAGAAAGAACCCAGGGTGAAAAATCCCAGATTTGGGACAGCCAGACTTCAGTGGAATCTTTAATACTGCATTAAGCTGCTAAAGGAGACAAGAGATCTTTATCAATGAGAAACACTTGTTAAGCACATTGACTATGATTGTACCTGAACACAATTTTCTTTAGAGGCACTTCAAGCTAGTCAGAAAATCCCTTAACTCAGTTTGAACAATAATACCCAAGTAACACAGGGATATGGTTCAGCTTTTTATGGGCAACTCATAAGCCTTCTTATTAGAGATATGTCATTGCATGGCCAATGTCAGTCCCTCAAGCATTTCTTCAAATCAATACCTTTTATTCCCTGCTAGCCTGGCTGATCAGATAACCTGCATATCAGTCCTGACTCCAGTTCCATTAGAAGATAACAGTGCACGCCAGTGCAATCCTTCAGGAATCTCTTCTGCAACAAACCTCTCAATGTAAACAAGTTACAAGGTTATTCTGACGAACCATGAGCCACACAGAAATGGTGTACCTACTCTTTTGTAGGAAGGAAGTGAGATTTCTTCCAAACCGTCCATTCCTACATGTAGTAAAAGATATATTTGCATATACATAAAGTACAAAAAATTATTTTCTCAGGATCCTCTCAGCCAATGTTTTTAAAACACATTTTTACTAGAGGCTGTGTGGAGGAAATAAAGACACAACAGTGTTTTTTTTATTAAGCTGAGCAAAACACTACTTTGAGCAAGCCATTAAACTATCAACTTAATACTTTGTTTTCTTTTTTAAGCTCTCTAATAACTGCATAATTGCTTTTAGGAAAAGAATTCCAGCATGAATTATATTCTATACTGAGGTTATATTAAATATTCAATATTTATTTGAGATGTATCGTAATACAGGAATGATCTGCATGAATAAAATATTTTTTCCTTTAAGCGGAGTTTAGTAAAATAAAGAGCTAACTGTTTAAAAACCCAGAGCACTCTAACTTCATATATAGGTTTTTTTTATTACATATAGAAATTTTCTTAACTTAAAAAATGAATGCAATGAACGTAGAAGGAGATTATTTTGGAAGAAGAATCACTTTGAAAACAAAAAGTCCTAAAGAGGTTTGGGAAATGGACTTTATACAGTGAATGCAACAAATACAGACATGGTTTTGTTTCTCATTTTTTGCCAACATCACATTTCTTGAGCCTCCAGCATAAGCCCTCTTCATCTCAGCATGTGCTTCAGGCACAGAGTGAACAGATTAAGGCAAGTGATTAAAGGCCAAACCCCCAAACACGCAGCCATGGCATTGGCCACCACGAGCAATCTCACAGAAGCAGCTCGGTGGGAGCACACAGAAAAGCAGGTATTTATTATTTCCAGAGCACTGAGAGCCCCCAGCTGAGAACAAGATGAGCAGTTACTCAGCGGAGAGATAAAAAAGATCCCCAGGACAGTGGCTATCACAAGAAAAGCACACAGACAGAAGATACCTGCACTTCAGTATGGCACTAAATGTAATGCTGTCCATATTCCCCCTGTGCATCTCGTTTCCTATATGTCCTTGGGAATAGCTTATAAGTGTTACTAGATCTTTGATAAATAGTCTCAGATAGGTGTATTATTGGGGATTGGGCAGGGCTGAGGCAAACAGTTCAAACAAAGAATGATAAGGTTTTTGCAGTAGTTGTTTAGTTGCAAACTATTTTGTATCCATAATTGCATAGCTCCCAGTCCTGAAAAGACATCAAGGAAAAAGTGAAAGAATTTGGCTGTACAGCTCTTTGAATGCTTTCTGCTTGAATCATGCCTTGTTTCTGACTGTGAGGAAGAACAACAATGGGAAAGATCTGTTTCATGAGCTGCCACTATAAATTCTATGCCAGCATTCTAGACCTTCACTATGAGTCCGACACCTCTACTCAAATTTTAAAGTCTGGCACTTTCCTGAAGCTTTATCACATCATCATCTTTTAAACATTTGACATTTGACCTTTCCCAGCTCCTCATCAATTTCCTTACAACACACACTGGCACACAAAAATGGAAGGATGAGAAATACTATCAAGTTTACATTACTGAGATGAAGACAAACTTTTTGTTACTAATTAGTGGTGGGAAGATATAAAGTATCACTGAGCTTTTTTCATCAGCACAGAAAAAAAGATGTGAAGGGGAAAGTCAAAAGGCAAAAGAATGTACCTGGTCAGAAGTTATTAACACAAAATTATTTGTAGATATGTTGTGCAGCAGAGTCCAGGCATGCTGACAGACTGTGCCCCACTGGAACCATAACCAAAAGAAGTCAAGATCCAAGAGGGGAGGAAGGTCTGCAGTGTCAGCATGTCACTAAACATTCAGGGAGAATGGGGCCAGGGTAAATGCTTTTCTGCCAGCATTGTCTCATTTTTCTCTAGCCATGCTCAAGGGAGTACCTTTGCTAGGAGAAAATGAGCCACGGGCATGTGTGTACTTCTCATACTGAGAGAAATTATTGCATGATGGGGACAACAGACACACAACACAAGAGGAACCTGGACACAGGGACACACAACCAACCGAAAACGCTCAAAAATATAAGATTTTTTCTAATTGTATTAAGGAACAGATGGATGAATTGTAGTTATTAGAATGACGGTAAAAGCCCAACTCCATTACCTCAAAAAACATTCAATACTCTTTTACCTCCATATGCTTTTTAGCACCAAGACTCTAATACAATTACTTGTGTAAGCTTGCTTGTTTCTTGCATGGCATCACAAGTGAAATTTAGTCAGATAAGTTCCTTGCTTTTTCTTCTTGCACCAACGATGCAGAAAAAGCAAGTGAGTTATGGAACAAGCATGGGGAGTTTGTGCATAATTTTGGCAGCTCTGTAATTTTTTATCCATGTTCCCTGTTAGCACAAAGTACTGGTCCTCATGAGAGCTCTGAGGAAATGAATCCATGTTGTGGCTTTCTGCCACCCAGTCATTAAAAAAAGAATGCAGGATATTCCTGTAGTGCTTTTGGTGGCTGTGGCCAGGCTGGCCAGCAACAATAGGCCTCATGAGAGCTCTGAGGGAATGAATCCATGTTGTGGCTTTCTGCCACCAGTCATTAAAAAAAGAAGGCAGGATATTCCTGTAGTGCTTTTGATGGCTGTGGCCAGTCTGGCCAGCAACAATAGGACACTGCCCAGCAGCCACCTGCAGCTTTCAATCCATGAATCAGCAGTGCTGGAAAACTCCAGGACTGGTCCTTAACATTCCCATGAAGTTGCTCAGCAACTTTTCTTGCATGCCTGGGAATCCCTGTATCCCTTTCCCCTGGCATGGGAACTGCCTGGGAAGCAACTCTCCTGTGCAGCCTGGTGGCCACAGTTTTCTGGGTTTTGTGTTTTGTTCTTATTTTTGTTGAGAAGATGAGGGAGCATGCCTCAAGAAATGTCATTTAACACCTGGAATATAGTGAAACATGACACATCTGGCCACGTCCCAAATTTTATAAAACCTTTCAAGTATTTCTTTACAGAGGCAGATGGTTTATAGATGTACTTTTGAAAAGCAAGAAATAAAAATATTGCTTCTTGATCTGTTTGATACAAATGATGATGTGATAGCTATTCACACATTTATTCTCACAAAATAAAATGGAAAGTCCTTACATTTTGCTCAAAATAAGTCAGTTGGCTTTCTACTTTCTGAAATAAATTGATTAGTAGTATTCTAAACTAAAATACAAATTTCAGCCTCTGACATCTAATATCTGTTTTGCAGATAGTATATGCTTTGGTTAAACAGATAACCCATTAAAATGCATGTTTTGGCGGAAATTCATTTGCAGCTCACTGTTGTCATTTTTACTGAATTTATCCAAAGTCTTTCATAAGTCACACAGTGAACTAGGGCCCAGTGAACTAGGAGGATTTTTCCCACTTCCTCCCTTCTTCTAGTAGTTAAATATTTTGCAGAGATCCTGCCTCAAACCAATTTTTTTCTCAAGGTTTACAGGTGATTAGTTTTGAATGTTGTGCTCCAATGGTACTTAAAACCTGATTTTTCCAACATGGAATGAAAGCAAACTGTCTATAAATTAAATGCAAGCTTTACTGCCCTGAGACCCAATTAGGTATTAGCAAGTACAACACAGATCCAGTCAATAGGACACAGAAAAGAGATGGTTTGCATCACTAGTTAATCAATATACATGATTCCACAATATCCACTGGCAGGAAAAGCAACATAGCACCATTTATGTTAGGTATTCTCTGGGATTAATCAAGTACATTATCTTGCCTTTTACAGGTAAAGACTTTCCCTCTCCCCTTTCCTTGAGCATGCAAAGCATAGATTATTTTTTGAAAAGAAGAGAGAAAAACACATGGCACGATTAATGGGCAGTCACTGCATGCAGTCACTGCATATCATGCTTAAGAGAACAGCAAATTTCCAGAGGACTAAACAGTGTTCCTTTCTGAATAAATACCTCTGATCGTTATTTGCTGTGGCAGAGCAGCTATAAAAATTGAAAAGAAGAGAGAAAAACATATGGCATGATTAATGGGCAGTCACTGCATGCAGTCACTGCATATCATGCTTAAGAGAACAGCAAATTTCCAGAGGACTAAACAGTGCTCCTTTCTGAATAAATACCTCTGATCGTGATTTGCTGTGGTAGAGCAGCTATAAAAAAAAAAAAAAAACCAGAACCAAAAAACAAAAAAAAACCAAACCACATGATTAGGTCTGATGCTCTGCTGATGTATTGCAGGCTGAAGGAAAGTTAATGGTATAGTTAGCCCGAGCCTGGATGCCTTTCTTTTCTCATTTTCTAAGCTGCAGCGTGGCATAGCCTTTAGCCAGCACAGCAACTCCCGACTGAGAATGCATTAAACTGAGCAGATGAATGGCAGCATTTTAAAGATAATCTGATATCCTGGACATGCTTGTGGGTTTTAAAGAGTCCACATCAGATAAAAAGGACTACTGGACACTTGAGAGCTGACATATTCTTCTAAAGAGAGGGGATGCTGAGAATTCAATTGGGCCATAGAGAATATTCTAAAAAAAAAAAAGGCATCAAAAAGGGCAAATGCAATTTTTAGATAATCAAAAAGATAAAGAACAGATATATACAAAATCAAGCCACTCAAAAAATATACTCAACTGAAAAGACACTTGAAAATAATTGTAAGAGCAACTTAATACCAGACTAATTAATTCATTACAGACTTTCCTCAATTAAAAACTAATGCCCTTTACATGTTAGAGATTCAAAGGGAAATTAAACTTCAGTCCTTTATTAATAAAATTAGTGTGTTGCAGGCTCACTAAGTTGAGGAAAGCTAACTCAAATTTCACTTTCATACCTCATGCACACACTTTTATCACAGACTCAGAGGACTGGAAGGGTTTATATGAATTGATTGCAAGGTAGCAAATATAGTTAACACTGTGCTTTCATGTTGCTATTTCTAAGCTAAAGAAAAATAGAGCTACATTCCAGCCAGGTATTTCATCAAACAGCCCTTTTCCCTCGATTCAATGTCTGAACAGTCTTTTATAGAATTAACCAAAACTCAGTATTTAATGAAAGTTTTCAAAAGCCACAGCTAAGGTTAAATACAGTGATTGTTATTTAACTGTTCCTGTATTAGAGAAAAAATTTGAAGTGTTCATAAAAATGATGTGGGCTTGAGTTCAGTGTTTGAGCCAGCTGCTGCAGGCAGACACACACACACATTTGAAAAGATATCAAGCTGACATGAATGGCATTATTCTACATTTTATTTGGGGGCACAAGCCTTAGACTGCATAACCCAGTTGTAAAATTGAACATATCAAAGGGTTCTGCATTATAGAAAGTACCAGAATCAACTATGTCTTCCTATTGCAAGATGCATTCCCAAGGACAAAAGTGCTTCTAGCCAGTGTCTGGTAGAAAAAAAGAAACACAGATTGAAATGTTTTCTGTATCCGTAGGAATACTGTATCTCCACATGCCTCAGGTAAAAAACCCAGACCTCTCATGACTACCAACTCTGACTACTATATCTCATGGATGTATTTGTTATCCTTTTCCACAATTCTTAGTTTACAGTTAATTTCCTCTGGGTTCAGAGGACAAATAAGGCTGAGAACATGCTGTGCCCAGGAATGCTGCTTTTCAGTGGCAGCCTGAGGAAGATGGATAACTTCCTGTGAGACATGGCACCACAAGTCCATTCACAGCACATTAGAGAAGGGAATCTCTCATGCAGAAGGTTGTAGTGCTCTGCTTGTATCAAAAGGTTTCTAAAGTTCACAAGGACCCTTTGCTTTCCACATTCTACAGCACACAGTGATTATACACTCCACCTCTAGGCCTAGGACCCCATTTTTGGACTGCTATCAGTATTAAGAGGTCTGAAACACAACTGCTGCACAGTGCATGTGCTTTTAGAACTGTTCATATCTTGGTGAGCTAACGATGGGAAAGGAAGAGAAAAAATATGTAAAAGCCCTTAACAGATGTGATAGAATTTTTTCTTGATTTTATCTTATCACTTTAATAAAAGTGATAAGATAATAAAAGATAAATCAGTTTTTAATGCTAGACAGCATCAGCACAGCAGATTCAGACTCAAGAAATGGAATCTCTTGGAGATGCTGGGATATCTTTGAGTTGTAATTAGCTGGGTAACCCAGCTGCTGAGAAGTCATAGTCCCCAAATACCCATTAACAGATACTTTCAAGGACTTTTGCTTTAGTACATAAGCAGACTTTTGTAGAGACTTTTTCATCTTATAAAGTCATAATGTTTAATGTAATTTTCAGAATACTATTCTACAGTTCCTGAAAACATTCTGAAGTATGACATATGACCCTGACAATTTCAATGGAATTTAAACTTTTTTGTCTTTGTCCTTATCCCTGTTTTCTTTAAGTCCTTTCATTTTTCTATTCCATTATCTTAGCAGACTTTTCCAAAATGCTTTTAAAAGTTTTGTTTAAATAATAAATTTTGTTCCTTGATGTCTTTAGGCTTTCCATGGAACCAAAAAATCAATAAAACCTTCTGTAAAATTCAACATATTCCAATAAATTCTCAAGAAAGTAGCAGCAGAAGTATATTTCAACAATTCTGAAAAATTACCCTGCCTTATACTTTGCTTGGTTGAAGATATGGCTAAGAGGTCTATAAGCAGAGTTCCAAAATCCAGAAAACAAGTATCAGAAAATATACCAGTTAGGCTCTTATAGTAGCCCACATGTATAATATCCTTGTAGAGACAAACATAGTTACATACAAGATTTAATGGCTGAATCAGTTAAAGAATAAACAAATAAATGGGGAAGTAAAAAAGCCAAAACAACTCCAGAAAAGTTCAGTCATAACTGTGAAGAAATTATAAAAAAAGTCAGTGAGGTAAGAAAATCATTAATGGCAACCTTAAATATACAGACCTATAAGTTCTTTTTCTAAGAACCCCAAATTAATTGCAATCACTTTTCCCTGCTGCATTTGTTATGGAAGCTGGTGGGATTTTGGGCTTGTGTGATATTCTAAATTTTTTTTGGTGATATGTATTAATGCAAACATTTTTGTGCTTGCATCCATTTTTTAATAACAAGCCATAAGTGCTATGATTCAGGCATATACAACATATATATATATTCTCATATTTCATTCCTGATCTGGAAGAAATGATTTTTAGCCTCTTTTAAGAATCTTGAGTTTTGTCCAAGATATTAAGAAATTGTGCCATCACGTCTGTTCTTACAGAAAATGTTGTAATTTATTTTAACCATCAAAAAAGCCATATTGAGGTGAAAAACAGCTTTCAAATAAATGTAGTACACTCAGAAGTTTATAAAAAAAATTCAGATATCGTGTTTTAATTATAAATTCAAAAGAAGTAAGAATGTATTCTTTGCAGTTATTTTCAATGCAATTTCTCCAATAACTGCAAAATGTGAAAGTTCACATTTCCAAAAGAAATTTAATAGTTAATAAAAAATACCTCATTGCAAGTATGTGTTTTATCCAAATACATACATTCATACACAAATTTTATCTCTGAAAAAAAAACCTGAAAGTCATCTTCATGAAAAATATAACAGTAACTTCTGAATGAAATTTCTACATCAGGATTCATTTCAGATCTTCATGTTCTCAATGGGACTATGCCAACCATACTTTTTTTATAGTTCAATTCCTTGTGTATTGGATGCTAAAGAATGAGAAGAAAAAAAAATCATGAGATTATCTGCTTATTCTACAAACAAAATATTCAGAAACAAAAATGGACTAAATGTTACTTCTAACATACCAAAACATTGAAAATGGTGGAAGAATGTGTAGTAGTGAATATGCAAGAAAGACATATTTCTGCCTCTTAGATATTAAAAAAAAGGTGATCGTTATGGTTTTAGTAACTGAACAAGGAGACATTTATTTAAATTTCATAAAGATTAGTTATTTTGACCACCAGGATTTAACATTGCAATCTAATCAATTACCTCACCATATTCCCACGTATCAGATATTACATTTGGTGCTGACAAGGGGAAGTTGTATTTTAAGTATCCCCACTCCACCAAAGTACATATTCTTTTCAAGTATTTGAATGTCAAACTCTGGCTCCTGCCTGGCAGTTTTGCCCTTGAAATCCAATCCTCTCAGAAGTGCACGCCAGAGGAAAGCCTTGTGGCTCAGGGAGGCGTGCACGTGTCCAGCTCCGGAGCAGATCCATAAAGACAGTTCTCCACCTCAGTACTCATGCAATGTACTGTTCCTCAAAATTGCTTTTCTCTGTGAGCACAGATGGGCAGACAAATCCATTTGTTCTTTAGAGCCTCCATTCTGCCCGGGTTTATCAGGCATAGGCTCACCCATGCAGTTCCCAGACCTACATATATCATAGTACATATATTTTACTGCAGGAACTGCCTGCTCACACACCCCGCTGACTGTAGTTTTTGTTCTGCAGCTACATTGAATACAAAGTGTGTCACAATGATTGCTCAGTCAGTTCTGGGTAACAGCAGCTCCTGGAGCTACCAAAAATTATATACAAGCCCATATAGCACATAAATTAAGAAGTCTTTCTTATATTCTTTAAACCTCATTCCTTTACTTAAGAAAAAGGAAAAGGAAGAGAAAAAGAAAAAGAAACCTCATTCCTTTACTTAAGAAAAAGGAAAAGGAAGAGAAAAAGAAAAAGAAAAAGAAAAAGAAGAAAGAAAAAGAAATTTGAGACCTCACGAAGTGAAGTTATAGGAAGACTTAAGGCAAAGAGTTTCTCAGTCACCCGAAACTCTTACTGAAATGTCATGGAGTTCCTGAATGCAACACAGAGAAATTCTGCATTATGGATTATTGAGGTCAAAATGAGTACCATTTACTATAGATACTTTTCTTAGATATATTCATATGTACATTTAGAGCAAACCTTGGGTTATGTTAAAAAAAAAAAAACCCACAAAATTTTAAGATTTTCAGCAGCTGTTTTGATTAGATAGTTTTTCTGATCTATTGCTACGTTTAGACCAGGATGGTTTATTACCTTCCACCTTTCACTGACAGTTGGCATATTGAAAATTTTTTTTCCATCTTCCTTATTACATGCATCAGCTTAAATGATGCAAGTGTTGAAGTGAAGAGCTTAGGTTTTTCTGATAATGTGATTTCTTGAGACTGTACAATGTTGATATTAATAACAGTATGATGAAATTATACAGCATGCTGCTCATTGTACAGAGTAATGACAGGAGTTGTGGTGGTCTTGTCAAATTTCTTTACTTGGGAAGGGGAAGAAACTACAACCTCTGCACTTATCTATTCTACACCAAGGTATAATCTGGTCTAGCAGAATATGACCCAAAATAACAGTGTTACAGTTTAGTTTTAAAGGGCATAGTCAGGATGACTCTAAAAATATATATTCTCTTACATATTTAAGATCGTTCAGCAGTTAAGAGCAACCAAAAACTGAATAGACTAAAAAGCTGTCACTTAAAAAATAAGATATATGCATACAATCTGTGAGCACAGACAATTTTTCTATGATTCCAAAGAGTTTATATTCAGATCCTCTCCATTCCATAATCACTTTTTTCCTTTGATTTTTTGTGATAGTTTCTGATAGCACTTTTTGTTCTGAGTTATTCATTCCGCTAATTCAGCAATAATTTCCTTTATTAACATGTGTCCTTAAGAGGCTTTTAATTAACAACATTGACCACTTGTCTCAGATTCACTCAAAGCTCTCCACAGGTGCATGAAAGGGAAAGGACATCTAAGCACCAAAATCAAGACCATTTCCTATTTTCTTATTTGCATTAATTCTTCTATAATGAAAAAAAAACCCAAAACCAAAACAAACCCCAAAACTTTGCTGGAAATTCTTGGAAACATTTAATAGAATACACCATTTTTGATGGAGAAATACAGTAACTGTTGACCTTAAGACTAAGGAAAATGCTGCAATGTTGAACACAGGGGTGGATAAGAGATAGGAATTCCTTTATATTTTTATATCCATATAAAATATTGCATAGAATTAGTTTGTTTAATTCAGGAAACTTGTCAAGATTAGCTAATTCCAGCTTTATATTGCTAAATCATTCAATGAACTAAAAACTACTTAAGTTTTAAGCTACAAAAACATATGCAAAGTTTTTCTTTTTTTCCCCAGAATGAGATTATGGTTCTGTATCATCTTTTCTGGGAATCTCAACCAAATCCAAGCCTGGCAGCTTAAGAACTGACAAGAAAATGTAGCCTCATTTTCTTCAGAACAAAACAACATTCTCTGTAGAGGTGCCCTGAAATGTGGCTGAATTTTTCCATTTTGAATTTTGTACTCCATTCCCTAGTAAATTCTCAAACTGCAGTTAGAGACGTAAAACAGCAAGAAAGGGGGTAGCAATAAAGGGGGTAGCTTACTTTTATTAGAGTGAAATATTGATTTAGTAATCATGGCTAAAATGAGCCACCAGGAATCGTCTCCATACAACCTGGGGAAGCAGAGGCAATTTTTTGAAGGCTTATACAAGAACTTGGAAGCTAGAGGACAGAAAATGCCAATAAACAGTTAAAAAAATCTCAGAAAACCCAAAATATTAAATTAATACCCTACAATCATGCATAAAACACAGAACAATTGGGCCAGATGGATATAGCTACATACCTTGCGCTGGGAATCCAAATATCAAACAGCTGAAATCTAAGGGCAGCCCTTCAGGCTAATCAGAATCTGATCCCATGATCTGAAAGTCCCTTGGCAGCCAAATGAGAGAAGATGAATGAGGAAAGGAGGCAAAATTAAAATTAAAATATAAATAAAACAAGCCTTGGATAAGAGTTGAAGGTTTTGAAACAGAATTAATTGCACTGATTGATGTAGCTAGTTTTCAGGTTGCTAGAGAGCATTGATGTTGTGACTGTTGATAAATGTGCAGAAATTTAAAGCATTTACCCACACCACAACTGCAAAATTTATTATTTTTGCACCTATGTGATTTGGTGCATCCAGGCAAAAAATTTCTTCATTCTTCCTCTATTAACTTTACTAAGAAATATCAGTACTCTTACCTTGAGCACAATTTAATGTTTTTAATTCTTTCTAAATGGAACAGGTCTTTTTTTGGAGTACTAAGGGTAAAGCACTGCAGAGTGCACTCCAGTCATATGGGATAAATGTCAATAACATCTCTGGAGAGAATTTTCATCTGTATCCCATAAGCAATTATTTCACTACCCTTTGTTTTCAGAGTTCAGCCCTCAGCCAGTGGGCAACTAGGCACCATCTATTGCCTTAAACTTGCCCCTGCATGGGCAGGTAGCTGAGGTGCCTGCAAAATAAATAGCTAGAAACAAAATCCCTGTAAGCATCAGAGTTCATCAGTTAGAGTATTACAAGGCAGTGATAGTCCTTTCTGGTTTGCAGGCAGACGTACTGGCTGTAGCCTAAAATCATGTGTAGATCCAGACACATTTCTAGAGATGATCTTGTTCTCTCCTGAAACTATCACCATCCTGCTTGAGCTGCTTGCTGAAACCAAGTCCAACAGAAGCTTTCTCTTGGATTTAGGGATAGCATAAGAAGGACAACAGTTAGTTACAAACTGCTGCTGTGAAGTATTTTCATAACTGTCATGCTTTAACCCCAGCTGGCAATTAAGCACCACACAGGCACTCAATTTCCCCCCATGTTAGGAATCAGAGGGGTAAAAGCGAGAAAACTTGTGGGTTGAGACAAAGGCAGTTTAATGGGGAAAGCAAAAGCCATGTGTGCAAACAAAGCAAAACAAGGAATTAATTCACTGCTTTCCATGTTGGGCAGGTGTTCAGCCATCCCCAGGAGTGCAGGGCCATATCACACATACTGCTGACTTGGGAAGACAAATGCCATCACTCCAAATATTCCCGTCCTTCTTCCCTCAACTTTATATGCTGAGCATGGTGACATACATTACGGAATATCTTTTTGGACAGTCGAGCTCAGCTGTCCTGGCTGTGTCTCCTCCCAGGTCCATGTGCACTGCCAGCTCACTCGCTGTTGGGACAGTCTGAGGGAGTCACTATCTGCAAGCACTGCTCAGTGATCCCAGCAACATCCCTGGAAATACTGACAGTTTCCAGCACAAATCCAAAGCACAGCCTCACTACTGTGAAGAAAATGAGCTCCATCCAGTCAAAACCAGAACAATAAATACACTCAGAATAGCCCATCTGTGGTTATATTTGTCTGTAGCACTTTGTCTATGTTTTGACATATCTTAAATTATTTTCTTATACAGATATATATTAGCATATCTGTATAAGAAAAGAATATCATTACCAGAATATTTACCATATTCTCACACTATTTCCAGAAATCAAATCCACCACAGTTGAACTAATTACATTCCTAGAAAAATTGAATTATACTCTTGAGCTTAGCTTTGCCACCATTTAAGTGTAATTGGTACAGCTATAGAAAAAAAAAAAAGGGAGAAAAAAATTAAGGCACCTTGCTGAGTAGGCACAATATATTAATACTTTTTTATTATGGACATAACTCCTTATGAAGTTCTTATCTACATTAGCAGACCCATGACTAAAACATGATGGAATGCAGATGATATAAATCTTCTAAAAGAAAATGAAAATCTAAAAGAAAATTAAAATCTCCTTATAAATATCTATTATTTTTGTTTCCAGACTGTTTAATGCTTATTCATCCAGTAACTCATTAATTAAAAATGAAACTATAATAAAATGACAGGATTTCATCCAAGTCCTTAAAAATAAGGTTATTTTCTGTGAAGAGTTTTCTTTTCTTTTTTTTTTTTTTTTTAAGGGAAGTTTTACATAAATTTTTCTAGTTTCTGAGTTTCTCCTAATTGAGGTATTTCTGATTTCTAGTGCAAGAATGAATCCAAGAAGTATAAAACTCAGAGGCTTTGAACAAGACTGGATAAAACCTAGCAGGAGGAATATGAGGAAGTACTTAGTAAGTGAAATGCTTTATTTACTTAAAGGTAGAAGAGTTCCCAAAGCTCTTGGTAATTCATGCTTGGATAGTTGCATCTTCCTCTGCTATGAGACAGAATAATCATTCAGTATTCAGTTCAGTTGTCCATCTAGTTATTTACATACCACTCAAAATACATATGTGTAGACATATAAATAATAGTATATAAGGTATTAATGTCAAGATTTCCTTTTAATTTATCCCTTGGCCTGAGTGGGGCTGAACAGGGTTCTTCAGGTGCCCCATGGCTGAGTGTTCATTGCTTACCCTGTCTGAGCTCAGCTCTGGGAATACTGCAGGAAAAGGAGCTGGCAGCCCCAAGCAGTCCCTGGGAAATATTGTGGGACTGTGAGGCAGCTATCACACCTTCCCTGCAAGCAGGGAGAAAGCAGCAATGAAAATGAGCTATAATAAATCTATAGAGACACAAAATTCAGGCGGAAGAAAGTGTCGACATCATTATTTCTCCTGCCATTTTTACCTTGAGAACCAACTGTGTCATCCTAATGAAAACATCAAAATGTTGCATGGAGAAATAATTTTAATGTCCCTCTCCCTGATTTTGCCCAGGGAGGATTGTGGTATCACCTTTAAAGATGAGGGAAACATTAAAAGAGTGATAAGAATAACAGAATAAAGAGGAAGATACCGGGTATGACTTTTTTAATATGAATTTTTTAAACATATAATTAGTGAGGCTTTTGCATATTCATTATTCAGTTTAGACTATTGGGGTTGTTACAGTTCATTGGAATAACAGGAAAATCTTTATCCACATTTCCTGTTGTGAATATCCCAGTTCAGTGTAACTAGAATTCTAAAAATTTTTAGAAGTAGTTTTGTAGTTAGAAAACCTTGGATTTATTTCTTACACAGTTCAAACTACAAGAATATTATCAATTTAATGATGCCAAAGTGCTCTATGTTCAGAGCTCCAGTGAAAGCTCTCAGGGTTGCCTACAGCACTGAAACTTTTGGGAGGACAGATGTTGTTTCTCTGTGAAGGAGTTTGATTTGGCCCATTAAAATAGGTGTAAGAAATATTGTCAGGAGAACAAAAATCAAAGCAACATTCCAGCTACAATTCTGGACTGTGTGCTTTGATGCTGAAGAAATAAGGTTAGTGTTACCACAAATCAAAGGTACTTAATTAACTCCTGCTTTTTATGAGGTTGCTGAGGCAAATTTTGCAATATAGTTTTAAACATCATTAGCTTTGTGACCTTAACATTAATGTGTCGATACACAATTCAAATTGCATTAGTGAGCTGAGTGAACCCTGCTGTGGAAGTCTATCTTACCTCCCCCTTCCCCCCCACAAAGTCATTATTAAAGAACACATGAAGGCAAGTAGGCTTCATGCAAAACTAAGTTTACCTGTGATTTATACCACACTTTTAATGCTTCCTTCATGCCATAAAAAAGCGTTTGATACAAATTGGTTCAGGCTAGTGTTTCTGGAACACAACAGTACATCTAAAGAGAAGATAATGCAGCCATGGGGAATTACCTTTCATTTATGAGTGTAAACTCTTAAGAATAGATCTACTATATTCAAGAGTTTCAAAGGAAATCATTTGATACCAGTGTGCATTTTAATTGAAATATTCCCATAGAAGTACTAATTTTGCAACTCAAATGACCTGCCAGCAGCATTGCAAGGAAAAAATAATTACAAGGAAAAATTATTATAATAATGATAGACACACACCTGTTATTTTACACTGCCAGGCAACCAGTTTCATTAAAACAAAACAAAAAAAAAAAAAGCAGCACCAGTGGGTAAGAGATGCAAATAAACATGGTGTGTTGATTGCTTGAGGCTTGATGATCCATTTATAGGTTCGAGCTCTTCATCATGGAAGGGAATGAGTAATTTGGCTAATGCATAGAGGATTTCAGTATACTGTGTTCAACTCCTCATGTGCTTTGAATACCTATGTGTCTAAAAAATTATTCCTTTGATCATTTTAGCCAGATCTTACAGTTTGGAGGATAATTTTCCATTATCTTCAAAATTTACTCTAGCTTCAATACAACAGCTTTCTGTTAAGATATGAATATACAATGTTGGCAACTCAAAATCTTTCAGCTTGATATCAGATTAGAAAGGGCAAGAAGGTAGTAATCAAAGGAGTAGAAATACATAAATACACATTGTGAAGTCTACCCTTGTTACTTCAATATGTAAATTGGGAAGGAAGACATAGGCCATGCTGTGGTAAATTAGTTTGTCTTCTTATCTGTTATATTTGTTTTGGCAAGGCAGGGAACAATAAATACTTGCACTGAAGAGAGATACAACATCATACAAGGAGAAGCTGTTTTCATTTTGTGGGAATAATCACATGAGCACATTTTTACTTTTCTTCACCCTACCCATATACTATTTTCCCCTAATTTTTTAGCATGTCAATAGTCTTAGTGTTTTTAAAAAGTTGTTCTAGCATAATTTTTGTAATAAAACAAAGCTTTTAAATACTATTGCAGTCAAATGCTGAAACCAGTGCTGATGCCAATTGTAAAGAAGTCAACACAGAGTCCAAGAAATAAAGCAGTGTGAATTACAGAAAATGAGACGTGATGTACTTTTATAATTTTCCTTTCCCATGACTACTCGAGTATTAGGAGCTATTTCCTGATTAATAATTTCAATAGATGGAGGAAGGGAATAACAGATTATCAGAGAATAAATAAAACCCCAGGGTTTATATCGAAGTCTAATGGAGTCCTTTTCTAACCTGTCCTTTAAGAACTTTTTTTAATGAACACTAACTAAAGATAATGATATGACACCTAATATGATGGAAACAGCTAAAAATCACTTTAGTATATTTTCAGATTTATAGAATAAAGAAAAAGAAATGAAGATTACTATAAAATAAATAACTGTCCTCCATGGTTAAATGTTCACAAGCGTACCAGTTCTCTACAGATCAGTTCTTGAAAATCTGTATTCTGGGAAAACCAAACTCGAGAAAAGGTTTGAATAACTGGTGTTAATTCCTCCCCATGGGAGAAATTGTATTGCACACCACCCATGGATCAACCTAAAATGGTTCTCAATCACAAAGTGAACAACTCTACAGCCACAGATTCAGGACACTGATAAGATTTCATGTCTTCAGTTATCACACTCACTACTTGATTTGCTAATCTGAAACCAGCCCCTTAAATTCTTGACTAAACACTCTGAGCTCTTCTCAACACACGCCACCTGAGCCTGGGTTTTTGCTTCTGGCTTAGTCAAGCTATTTTCTTCACCTTGCTTCTCTGACATCTGACATCTTATCATAGGAAAGTTTCCATGGCAGCCAGTATAAGGCACAATTGAGCCTTGCCATTATATTTGATGGGCTTTTTCTTTGGAGCTTCGATCCAGACTGCAATATCATTTGTCAGGAAACTAACCAAGAGATCAAAAAGAGTTTTGGGCATTTGGAATAGATTTGTGCTTTAGCTGTCCTCCTCAATCAACAGAAAAAAACTTTAAAAAACCACCAACAAACAAATACCAAACAAAACACAAACAAAACAACCAAGCAAACAAACAACCTCTAAAACATATAGCAAACTAAGTGATTGCTATATATGGCTATAAAATCTTTATTTACAAACAGTATACCAGTATATTATATTTTTTTGGTGCTATGTGTGTTCAAGAAAAAAAAATATTTCAACCGAAGTCTTGGAAATTATAAACCTAAGATGCTAAGCCATCTTTAAGAGTCTGTAGCTGACTAAGTGAAGGAAAAAATAAAAGAGGCAATGCATCTGAAATACAATCCCTCTGCAAAATACTGAAGGGAGGAAGGTATCTCCTGCTGTGATAAGTATCACCCTCCAATAAATACAAAACATAACTCCCCAAACAAAACCCCACAAACAAATTCTCTACCTCGACAAAATCTTCTTGTTCATGGATACAACAATTTGCTTAGAGTAGTGAAGTAAATGCCTAATAAGAAATTTATTCTGTAAAATGCATTTGACACCCGGATGGTTTTGGGATCACATAAACATACAGAATGCTGTACATATCACTGGGCATATATAAAAACAGCTGTGAGTTTCTTTCCCCTTTCCCCTACATTAAAAAAAAAAATAAAAATCTCCAACTCACAACTTGATCACAAAAATTGGCAAGGCAGAGAAGATAGTCATGAAAGACTGGACTACACAAAAAAAAAATGAAAACACTGGTATAAAGATGAAATTTATTTCCTCATCTGCCTCTGTGTTTTTCCTCCTAGGCTTACAAAAGCAGTTTGTCCACAGATTACCCTCAAGTTTATTATCCATACAAAGTTTTCTTATTGTTTGTCTTAATGATTCATCTGCTGCATGACCATACAAAACTAAAATATAATTAGCGATGAGTCTTATGCTGCAGGAATCAAATTTACTCAAAAAATCAATTTCCCTGAAGCAAAATCACAGAACCAACCACAGAATTTTTAAGGTGAGAAGTGAGCCCTGGAACTCCTGCTCAGGCAGGGCGTTCTAGAGTTTGCTACTCAGAATTGTGTTCAGGTGGCTTTTGACTATCTTCAGAGGTGGACACTCCAACCTCTGGGCAACCTGTTCCAATGTTCTGTCACCCTCAAAATAAACTTTTTTCCTCATTTTCAGGTGAACCTTTCCATGTTCCAGGTTTTACCCATTGTTTCTCATTCTCCTGTTGCTGGGCACCACTGAGAAGTGCCTGGCTCCAGCCTCTTGGCACCTCCCTTCAGATAGTTACAGACATTAAATACCCTTTCAGTCACCTTTTCTTGAGGCTCAGCCATTCCTTTTAGTTGAGTTGCTCTAGCCCCTTAATCATGTTCATAATCCTCTACTAGACTTGATCCAGGATCTTTATGTCTCTCTTCTAGGGAGGAGCCCAGAACTGGACCTATATAAGGAACTCCTATGGAATAAATCTGTGCACATTCTCTGCAAGCTACAGAGAATATACCACTATTCAAGGTTTGAACAAAAAAGGAAATTAAGCTGACACCATTGCCTTCAGCTTTCTCCCTTCTTTGAATATCAATGAGTACACTCCTAGAGTTTCATTATTCCCTTGGCAGGGCTTCCACTACCATTTACACATGAATAATTTCTTTTTTATAGACCCAATATTGTTTTGTTCAAAACACATTTATCATTATGGAATGTGATACAGTAGGAGCAAACTGCAAGCGCTTCTCATCAAAGCTGTCTTTGCAAAACAACTGCACATGAAAAACAGCCAGTATGTGAACCTGAAAAGCCTTGTTTTACAATTCACTGCAGTTGTCAGGGGCTTGTCCAGGATAAACTTACTTGCTCATGTGGTTGAGTACCTAGTACACAGAGTATTGTGAGGAAATACTGAAGGTTTAGGTTGAACTAATATCTGAAACAGAGATAAAATTACCCCTAATTAAAGTTTGCTATGAGCAGCATTTAATAGATGTTATTAACTAAGAGACAAAGTATTCTCTTACATAAATCAGAACTTAGGGGGTGGTTTATAAACAACTCCCCAGTTGCACACTTGCACTTTTGTGGAGGACACACATCCACTTTAGCACGACTTTTTGACAGGGCAGATCTAAATGTGGACACAGCCTTTCAGCTCAGACTAAGCTCAGTTACACTGGTGCAAGCCTCCCAAATGGGTAAAGGGAAAATAAAAATGGTAGCAGTGTCCCAAAGTAACAGATACAGATATTCTGCATACATCCTTGCATGCAAGATTATGTTCCCTGATTTTTGATGAAAGCAATTCTGAAAATGCTGTAGAATGTTACGCAAAGAGATGAACCACAACCCCAGTGCGGCTGAAGCACTGGTGAAAATGTTTTACGAGCTAGAAGAGCCACTATTTTTCCTCATATGGCCTCTGGCATGTGAAAACTCCATGGTTATTTTGGCTCATGCCCAGTGGGAGTTTGGGAGTCAGGCTGGTGCTCACAGGGAGCAGCATTCTGCAGGAATGCTCCTCAGCAGCTTGGACGAGGAACAGGTGTTGCATGTGACACTTCCAAGAGCAGAGCCACAGGCTGCTCAGCCCACCCATCCACTTGTCCTCACTTCTCCCAGCACAGTCTGGCTGTTGTTCAAATGCTGAACAAGGAGTGTGCCAAGAAATGTCCAGCCTCTGCTTGGTGGTGCCAAACAAGAGGACAAGAGGCAATGGGAGAAATGGATGCACAGGAAGTTCCACCTGAGCATGAGGGAAAAACTTCTTCACTGTGCCGTGACAGAGTGACTGGAACAGATTGTCCAGAGAGAGCGAGGAGTCTTCCTCCCTGGAGATATTTCAGAACAGAAGCAGTCCTGTGCCATGTGCTCTGGGATGACCCTGCTTGAGCAGGGAGGTTGGACCAGATGAGCCATTGTTGTCCCTTCCAACCTGACCCACTCTGGGATTCTGTGAAATTATGATTATTCTTACATCAAATTCTTTACATGCCAGCAAGACTTTTTTCCTCACTTTGCTTTGATTTCTTTATCAATTATCAACCAAAGGGGAATAATAAAAATAGTAGAAAGCATAGAAACTGCATAAGAAAGAATAAAACAAAGAATTTAGTAACAAAGAACCTACATACACAAACCTATGAAGCACTTTTTCTCAGACTGCACTTGTTCCAGAACTCTGAGTTCCTAGAAGACAACTACTTATTTTTTGAATTTCCTTGGTTATCAGGAATAACTAGTCAACAGAATGTTTTACAGTTTTCAAACTCTTGGCATCAGGTGTTGGCAGTCACATCCAGAGCTGACATTACACTTCATATTGAGTTGTCCTTTCTCCACAGGTGACCAAAGCTTCCAGGAGAGAGCCACTAATCAGGTAAAGAAACCATAGCACAAAGAAATCATGTTCAAAACCTGGTAATCCTGAGTGATGTTCTAGCAATAACCGGAAGAAGCAGTCTGCATACTGGAGAGAAACAACAGGAACAACTTTGATCCAGCCCAATACATAAAGAATCAGTCTTTGGGTCAGGCTCCCAACCTGACCAAGGAACAGAGTGCCCAGGACCACTAGTGTTTGCAAAATGTGATGTTTATCTAACCTTATATCAATGGCGTACATACAAAGAAAACTTGTAGTTTGGACAGAGAAAATGAGAGATTGTTGTCAGTTTACATTAAGAGCATTTGCTAAAACCCATTTCTCATTATTTCTGTTTTTATTTCCCCACATGTATTCATCTCAACCTGAAATTTGTTCAGTTCATGCAGTTGAAAGCTTGTCTTAAAAAACCATTTCTGCAGAGTTCATACACACCAATTGATCTTCACAGACAGCCTTTTGGGCAGTTCAAGTCTTTAATGACATGTTCACAAGCAGGAACTCTCTGTCACAAAGGCTTTGTGAAGCAGTCATAGAGAAGAGAACACCCAGTTTTTGAATCTTATAAGAGTTCAGATTTATTTAAAGCAGAGTGGGGCAGGCAGAGCACCACATCCCCGGGGATGTTTGAATTCAGCTATTCAAGTTCTAGATAATTAGAATATCTCACTTCAAAGGCTCAGTAATATATTCTCAATACCATTGTAATATAACACACTACTTAAAAACCAAATCCAATTGCAATCTTGCAAAACAAAATGAAAAACAGCTCATAGAAATTCCATAGAAAATCAGTTTGAGATTGATGTCACAGAAACTCCTCCCTTCCCATTAAGGCTAAAGCTGGACATCTTCTATATCTTAATTCTGAGAAAAATTAAGTTATAGGACTTGAACATCTAAGCAAGTTACTTTGATACATGTTCAATTAGCCTGTTTTAATGTAGAGGAATCAGGTCTGTAAACTTCTGATAAGTCTATAATAAAAATACCCTTATATCAAGTTTAGGTTTACAGCAGCCTTTTTTTCCTGTGGGCAAGAAAGTCTGAGAAGCAGAACATGTTACCATACCGATATGATCTTCCATAAACATTGTCAGCCACCTCAAAAAATTGATAACTGATATGTAGAAGCCAGTAATACTGACAGCTGAATAATCCTCCACTTTTTATTAAGGAAAAGCCAGACCAAAATACATAATTCCTGTGAGGATCGGGCAGTTGACTTTAATCAAGAAAGACCAAGAAACAAAACAAAAAACTTAAGAAATGAAGAAAGACATATAAAAACAAGGTGGATTAAAATAGTTTAATAGGTTTTATCACCCATATAAAAGCTATGTAAAATCTTACATGTGCAAGAATTAAAGAACTGCCCACCAGTAATGAGAACATAAAGACTGGAGGTGGTAGGCATCCACAGAAAACCATTCCCACTTTAAGCTTGATATTGTCATAATCACCATCTGTATTCTGCTGTAGACAGTAAATTGGATACAGAAAATATGTATAAATACTCTTTCAAATAACAGAATAGACCTATTTATTGGGGGAAAAGTGAAATTATGTTAGAGCTTCCTCATTCATTCTTTCATCCACTGAGGAGTATTTTCTGACAAAAATTATGAGATATCAAAAGCTTACAATCCAATATTTTTTAAAAAATTACTACCATTAAAGTATTATAAAAAGGAAACTAACATTAAGAAAAATAGAATTACAATCTCCAAATAAAAACTAAGATCTTATACCTATAAAATATTTTGGTTTTTCATTTTGTTGGGAAAACCAAGGCATTTTGTTCGTAGTTCAGCCCATGTAAAATAAAATATATACACATATATGGATTTCTATAACTCATGGGGCAGACTGGAAATGAGAGTTTTGATTTCATCTAGAGTGAACATTCATTTCTGGGTGATCTGTAAAAGACTTCTAAATGCATAATTTTAGCAAAGTAAGTATGAGAATTGAGTCACAACAGCTGTATTTCCTGATGCAAATTTGTGTACATTGTGTTAATTACTTATTAGCAGGGGTTGAAGTGCTGTGAGACAAATCCCTATTAATCTGCCCTTTGTCAGCCTCTTGTTCAAAAGCCATTTTTCTTGTGAGGCTACAAATCCACTCGTCATTTTGGTCGCCTTGCAAAGAAGGGAATCAATAGTTTGAAATCCAGTTTTAGGCTAGTCCTTTAAAAATGTATGACAAGATTTGTATAGAAAGATGGTCTTGAAGGCCAGACCAGTGATGGAGGCCACAGCCAGGTGACTTCTGGAAGTGAGTAGGATGCAAGGTTTGCACACAAGCTCAGCTCCCCCAGCTCTCTATCAACAAAGATCTATTACATTGCAGGGAAGCCCCAGTGAAGGCAGGAATGATGTATCTGACTCCATATTCTCAGAAGGCAAACATATTACTTCATTATACTGTATTATATTAAATAATACTATATTAACTATACTATAGAATACAGAAAAGATACTTACTCAATGCTAAAAAGATAATGAAAACTCATGACTCTTTCCAGAGTCCAGACACAACTTGGCCATAATTGGCCAAAGAGTCAAAGCAACTCACACCAGAATCCAATTGGGCAATCACCTGTGGATAAACAATCTCCAAACACATTCCACACATGAGCACAACACAGGAGAAACAAATGAGATAAGACTTGTTTGCCTTTTCTCTGAGGCTTCTCAGCTTCCCAGGACAAAAATCCTGGGTGAAGGGATTTTTTCAGAAAGTGTGAAAGCCACAAAGATCTACCCAGGCAATCTACACTAGATTTTCACCTGAAACTTAGGTCGGTTATCTAATGCCCCTCATCAATTTTCTTCCACTTATGGTTTTGAATCATTTGCCAAACCACTGATTTCCAGGACTGGAAGGACTGACAGACTGCTCTTGCAGCCTGAAGATCTTCAGTGTTACCAAGCAGAGCAGAGTGCTCCCAAATCCACAGTGTGTTTTCCTATCAGCTGTGCACATTGGCTGAAGATTCACAGGCAGTGCATGCAGGAGACAAGTTGACTATTTTAATTATGTTCATCTTTTCTGTTAAAATGGTGGTATGATATGATGACTCAAAGACCAATTGGAACCTTAAAAACCTTTAAAACCAGGCCACCTTGAAGACTGCTCACTTAATATTACTCACTATTAAACTGGGAGTAATTCTTTTAAAAATGCATAATCCATGAAATCACTTCAAGATGGCTTAGCAAGCTTAAATTGCCTTACTAGACAAATAATCAAGAGTTGTTTGCTAAGTTTGTTTTTTTTTTTAATAGCAAGGATTATCTAACACATTTAGCATTCTAAGATGACTGAATGAAAAATGGCCTATATTTCCTCATGCTGAGACAGATCTTAATGCAAATAATTTAAAAGTTCAACAAAAATAACATTAAAAAATTTAATTCCTCCTAGAGAGGCAATGGTGGTGGTTGGGGTAAATCACTATCCTATGATTAGCCATGAAATTAAATATTCTCATTTATTGTTTATTAGTTTTGAAACTTTCCATTGAAGATAGAAATTATAATAGATACCTTTCTTGTGAGAAAGTTTACTGTAAGGGCTCTTTTAAAATCCAGAATTATGATGATACTTACCAAACACTGCAGTGTTAAAAAATATTTCAGCTCTCTGATGAAATAAACCAGTGCCACATTGCCTTAATTTCCTAGAAATCACAGTTCTGAACTGCAATAATATTACATGGCCAGATTAATTAAATTACTTAGGAATTGTAAACATACTAAAGCATTTATTAGATTAGGTTTATAAGCCTGGATCATTAGGGAAACAATTCAGATGACATTTTTATTAGAGAACATTGCAAACATTACTGACATTTTGCAAAGGATATGTTAGGTTCTTTTAACTGAATTTACCACTTTTTTGTCATTCTGATTGAGTTAGTCGTTACTCTGAATATTCTGAATCACTTACCAACATGATTATCCATTGTGATAACTGACACATGTTTTTGTTGGAGGTGGTTTTAATTTCACCCAAGAAGAAATGCACTGAAGGCACAAATAAAATTAAAATTAGAAAAGCAATATATCACTAAGATTTATTTCCTAAAAAAAAAAGCCTCAAGTGAATGAAATAACTAAACTCATTACTGAATTAAGCAGTTCATTCCTTATATCTTCTTGTAACTCTTTGTTCATGAAAATGTACATTTTCAGATTAATGCCATGAAACAAAAAGCGTATTAACAAACCCTATAAAGGATCACTTACAAAGCACATTTTACTTCTGGAATAAGTGCAAAACTATATAAAAAAAAGCTGTAGAACAAGTCAGACACTTAGTCTTCCAGAAATTAGGTATTTCATATTACACTGAAGTTAAAACAACAGAATATTAAACCCATTCTTTTTCTGAGTTTGTATTCAATTCTTTAGTCTAAGGCACAGAGCACACATGATAATGTTTTTAAAATTCTGGAAATCACTGAGTGGAAATTAGATGTAAAATAAATTATGGCATTTCTTCTGTGATCTTTTCAGTTTGACATTTAGAAAATGTGACGTATGTATGCAAGATAAATCTGAAACAGGAACGCCATGTGAACAGTGCCAAGACATCTTTTTGTTCACCTAAGCTCCAGGAACCTCTTATTTTTTATTTGAGTTTTTTCTCAAAACTTTATCACCACCAGATGCTGTTGATACCAAATTAGAAGCAACATCAAAAATAAATATAAATATTGTTTTTAAATAAGGAAACAGTATTCTAATCATATAGGGGCACTAACAGATGCTCAGCCAGGGTGAACATGAGCCAGTTTGTGCCAAGGTGGCCACTGGCACCTGGCCTGTATCAGCAATAATGTGGCAGCAGGACCAGGGAAGGGAACATCCTGCTATGCTGGCGACTGGTGAGACCACAACTCAAATCCTGTGCTCAGTTTTGGGTGCCTCACTGCAGCACACGGAGGAAAAGAGCTGGGGAAGGGTCTGGAGCACAAGTCTGATGAGAGAGGAGCAGCTGAGGGAGCTGGGGGTGTTTTGTCTGCAGAAAAGGAGGCTTGGGGTGACTGTCTTCTCTTCATCTCCCTGAGAGGAGGGTGCGGCCAGGTGAGGGGACAGGCTGTGCTCCCAGGTAACCAGTGACAGGACAAAGAGAAATGGTCTCTAATTGTGCCAAGGGATGTTCAAGCTGGACATTGGAAAGAGTTTCTTCATGGAGACAGTTTTAAAAGTTTGTAACAGGCTGCCCAGGGAGGTGTTGAAGTCACCATTCCTGGAAACAATTGGAAGTGGCACTTGGTGCCATAGTCTGTTTGACATGGTGGTGATAGAGAAAAGGTTGAATTCTGTCTTGGATGTCGTTCCCAACCTAAATGATTCTGTTATCACATGTGGCACTATTCTGAGTTGAAGAAGTGCCAGCTTTCCAAGTCAGATTTCCAATCTAGACACTTCACAAATACCTAAAGCTGTGTTATTGGTCTATTTGACAAAATTAGAGCAAGTCTCCTATGACTGCTGAGATCATGAATTTAACTAGAAATCTTAAAAAAAAAAAAAACAAACAAAACAACAAACATCAGGTCAGAACCATTTATATCTATTTTATTTCTGAACAAAAATATCACATTTTTTGTCTGCCATGATTGTCTCTCTGTCCTTGCATTTCTGCCCCTTACCTGGTTCAGCTGGTAATTCTAATACAGTGAAACCTGTAGCCTTTTCAGACTGATTCCTGCTCCCCTTTTCAGCAGAAATGGTAATGTGTCCCAGCCCCATGAGGGTGCTATAAAGAACATACCTTAAAAACACAGTAATACCTTACAGTCAGTTAGATAGAAAAGTGAATTTTAAAGAAACCATTCTCCTTGTACCTGACAAAACAAAATAAAACAAAACAAAAAAAAAAATCAAAAGCAAAGCTAAATTTTGTATTTGAGTTGACATTTTCTAAAGTTTTAAAAGCAGGCCACCTTGAAGACTGCTCACTTAATATTATTCACTATAAAATAGTGAGTAATTATTTTTAAAATGTACAAATCATCAAATCACTTCAAGATGTCTTAGCAAGCTTAAATTCCCTTACTAGAGAAATGATATTGCAAATATCTCTCTATGTCTCCAGACAAATTTAAAAATCCTTAAGCTTTAAAAAGCTTATACCAACAGAAGCTCCAAAGTCAGTTATTTTCTTTTGAATCTGTGGAGAGAGAAAAAAAAAAAAAAAAAAAAAAAAAAAAAAAAAAAAAAAAGAGGGACAAGAGAGTAGCCACAGACTTATTAAAAGCAGTAAATATCAGACTGTTCATAGAACCCTGCCAGGTCTTTACAACTTTTGAGTGGGATGACTAAGCCTATTCTACTCATGTGTGAGTGGTGAGTGCCCAACATACCAATTCTAAAATTATTTAATGAGTCACTGAGAAGGACACTCTTCTCACACTTGTGAGAGAGAGAGATTTGACCAAGGACAGAGAAAAGGAGTCTAGACAACTTCTTTTATTAAACATTATTATTCAGTAGTACTTCAAGGCCAGAAAGCAGCATGAACTCCTGTGTCATGTATTATAAATAACAAACTTTCTGAAAACAACAACAAAAAAATCCATCTAAAAGACTCAAGAAAGTAACTGTGTGCAGGTTTTTTTTTGGTTTCTAAAGGCCAAGGGGAAAAAACAACAAAATAACCCAATACCAACTCAAGAACACCTTTAAGAATCCCTGTTACTGCTTAAAATGGAGTTCTGTAGCAGTTCTCTGCAAATCATTATCATATTTTAAAATGCATTGAGTACTGCTGTGTGTTGCTCTTCTCTTTTCCTATGACAATACCTAGAAAAGCTCAGCTCAACTCAGGCAGAAGATGTCACTGATTCAATGGAAGTGAGCACCACTGACTCCAAACCTACAGCTGCCCAGTGCCTCTATTATTCCTCATGTTTTATCATGGGCAACTCAGCCCCTGGAAACTACTTTTCTTTTGTAGAGCTTAGGACACACTTAAGAAGCAGCGAATAAAGGTCACCTAGAACCAGTTCCACTGATGTTGCAGCTATAAACACTGATGAAAACCTCTATAAGATTTCCTGCAGAAAGCCAGGAATGAACTCCAGATCAAACAAGGACAAAAACCCCACCTCCTAACATAAATCAGCCTTACCATTTCAGCCATGTGGGAATAAAAGATGGGGTGGGGTATAAAATATTGGGGTGGGAAGTGTCTCACCAGTGAAAGAACAGGAGCTGTTATGGTTAAAGAAAAGAAAATTGTGATTTGTTTCTTAAGTATCACCCTTAAGTGTTCAGATAATATTTCTCCTTAGCTAGATGAGTCTCCTTTCTCTATTTTGCAACATTAACTACCATCTTATATGAACTACACATCTAAACTGAATTACTCACAAACGAAGTAGGTGGCAGACCCCATCAAACCCAAGCCACTGGGTTTCTCAGACCCTTGAGGAAAAAATAATAGGTTTGCTCTGAAATGCTTGAGAAGAAAGAAATCCCATGCAGAAAACCTTGCATCCTATGGCAGACTTGTTTCACCAACCTCAGAAACAGCTGCTGCAGGATCATATAGAAAAAGATTGATATATTTAAGAGAAGGTACATTTTCAGTCCATCAGAATCCTTGTACACTCCTGAGGAAAGATACACAACACATCCTGTTTCTTTCACTTGCTGGAATCTCAGCTGAGCATTTCTTGACAGATTAATCATTGCCCTGGTAGGCACTGGAAAAGAGACAATTTGTTGGTGAGGAGAAATCTGAGTGGGAATGAAATACTACCTTGAAGAGGATAGGGCAAAAAGACTGCAGCAAGAATTAAAAACCTTTTCCAAAAATGTCAACAGGTGGTATCCTTGAACAAGACACATGGGACAGAGGGGAAGCAATGCACTATGTGAGGAACCACAAAGAAATATTTTTGTCTACTTCAAGAATTATTTCAACCATCACAGGATGACCCTATTGACCAATCCCCATCAGTACTCTTAAAACAAGAAAACGGTAGCAGCATTGTTCTGCTGAGTTACTAAAGCTATCGTCATTTATTATTAAAGGGAACAAAAAACAAAAAGAGGGAAAAAGAAAAGAAGTAAAACTGATAAGGAGGTTGGGAAAAATGAAAGTGCCTGAGTCTGTTCATTAAGGCACATTCTGGTGAATGATACAATGCCATTGCTGGCAATGGGCATTCAGTCACTCACTGATCAATATCAAATAGTTGTGTCAGTCTTTCAATCAAACATTTAAAGGGCTTGGGGGAAAAGAACTGTCACCTTTTAGAGACAAATGGTGCTGCTATCACTATGGCAACCAAAGTAATCTGTCATGCATGACACGGAGGATTGTTACTGACTATCCCACAAAGCCTATTGCCACTGCATTAGATCACAGTTTTTGTCTTTATTTGTCAGGGAATGGTCAGACAAACCAGAAGGGTGCACCTAAATGGTACAATAGGGCTTAGAATGACAACACAGAGCAATAACTACTTGCATCAGCCCAGTGACAGGTCATTTCCTAGTTGGAAATGCTAACAAGAAGTCAGTAATTCCACAGTAAATAATTCTACCCAGTACCATTAACCATGGCAATGCAGTATATCTGGAAGCAGCAAAATTTGAAATACAAGGGGTAGGAGCATAAAGGGAATAAAGAAAAAAAAAGGAAAAATACATTTCTAGTCTGTTTATGGTGAAAATATTTATCACAGGCATTAATTTCTGTTAATTTTCCAAATAAAATAATGACAAGACCCAAATATTCCTTTAAGTACATGGTCTGTCATTGCACACCTTGAAACAGTGAGGACAATTTTTCCTATTTTAAAATTATTTTTTACCTCTGGTATAATGAAATGGCTTACAGAGTAAGAACAGCACCCAGGCAGGTCACAAAAGGAAGCTGTAATGAGTGTCTGCTTGCAGCAGAGCCCACTCAGCTTCTGACTTTTGGCAGCCTGAATTTTTAAGTATTAGAAACTATCATTACACTAAGGTATTTCCTGGAACTATGAGTTACAAGGGAGAGATGTGTTGAATGTGGCAACCTGTCTCTTCATATACTGAAACTTCTAACTAAAATTCTTTCCCAATATAAATTAAACAAGTCAGAATCATACCATAGAGAGACATGGGGAACTTATACACAAAGTTATTTGGGTGGACACACTTGGTGTGTCTAAAACACCTATCTAGTAAGACACTGGAAGCTATCAGTTTTGGGGTAGCAGTTATTACAGTGCCTGGATTCCTGCAGAAGAGCCAACTAGCTGATTTTCAAGACGATTTCTACATTTAAATTACTTGTAATCCAAGCTGTGATATCACAAATAGTATATAAACCAGAAGAACTCCTGCTAGCATTTATTACACAAGGCAAACAGCACATTAGATGAAATAAGCTATCAGTTGTAACTTTGACACAGCTCAAATCTGTTTAAGTATTCAGTGCTTCCCCAAGCCATTGCCCCTCACTTCCTCTTAAGCAGCAAAAGCAAATCCTCTTGGCTTATTTGTCAGAGTTTAAAAAAAAATTAAAAAAAAAAATCAATCCCAGGCTTCTCAGAGGCTAAATTATCACATGCTGTTGCATTAATTAAGGGGCAGAGACTCCTCAAATGTATCTTTAGGTCTGGGTGACTTGGAAGCACAAAAGGCCCTTCAGGCAGCTCTTTCAACAGTTATCTCCCTCTCTCACCATGCCAGTATATCCTCTATCACATAAATGCTCCTTTTCCTCCCTGTAGTGGATTAAAAACTTATCTCTGTTGAACAATGGTATAAGATTTCTTAAACAGCCTGACATCTCTCCTCACCCCCTTCCCCAAACACAAAGGCAGACAAATATTTGTTGCTATGGATATAGAGGGTAGTGATGTAGCTGGTCAACATCTACTAACCCAGAAAATGAGTGTAAAGTTTGGTGTCTGAAGTAAACAGTAAAAAACTGCAAGTGCTTAATGCAGCTGACACTGCAGAGGTTTTAGAGGTGGAGAGAGTCAAGGCAGTACAAGATCAGTATGCAGTGCCAATAACCGAGATAGAAAAGAGAACACTTTACTTTCTACTCCCATTTTTATCAAATTTCCAGTTAGTATATTAAAAATGTCCCTATTTTTTGTAACATTTGTTTAATGTGAAAACATCATATTTCCTTCCTACTTGCTTCCAAAAGCAACCAACCTGCTTCACCAGTGTTTCAAAATGAAACATGGATTTTGAGGTAGTTCTTAAGAACAACTAATTTCATTTTCATAACATTTAATATCTACACTGTTACTAGCCAAGAAGATTAACATTTGTGAATGTCTTCACTCAGCATCATGGAGTCCTGCCTATTCTTAGGCTGCTGTTTTCCTTAGCTCTCAATACAGAGTTTATTTGTGTATCTTGGGGAGATAATAGTTTATAAGCTTAAAAATTATACAACATGACAATAAAAATCCTTTCAGCTTCATAAGAAGCCTGCTTGATAAAATACAGAGCTCTAAAACCTGAGTGGTTTTTTTTCCTCATTCATTATAATAGAAAAAGAGCTTCAATTCACATTTGGTCTAAGATAAAACAAACTTTTTCATACCACAGGCATTTTAGGACTGATATTTAAAAAAAGCCTACTGATATTCACACTTTCCTATTTCCTTCTTTACTTTCACATCAGGGAAAAAAAAAGAGAGGGATCATTTCCTAACTTAGATCCCAGCACAAAAGGAATCTCAGTCTTTTAAATAACAATCAAGGTGTTTGGCATCTCATGAGACAAGATTTTTTTATCTCTTATTCCACTATTTACCTTTTAGTGATACTGGCTAGGGAAAAGAAATCGGCAGAGACTTAATTCCATCAAACAGGGAGTAAGCACCCATTCTGAAACTCTCCTCACTGCAAATACTGGAGGACAGAGTCAATATTAATCACAACATCTCACAGTAAAAGATAGCTCTAATCCAAAACATTTTCACTGTAACCAATAAACCAAAACTAGGATAAGCAAACAGCTAAAATTTAGGGGTTTGTACATAAAGGAAGGATAACCTCAAAGTCACCCAGGGTTGGACCTCACCCATACCTGCATATTCCTCATACTTTGATCTGTCTCCAGTAGCACTATAAGCCAAAACAGAAAACAGGCACAAGCTTATCTACCTCCTAAGGCAAAGTCTTATTAGCACACTAGGACTACTTAACCCTCAATTCCTCTGCTCAGGGAGTTACTCTTGGCTGCAGTTACATTCAGGGTAGGCTAATGAGCAGAATATGCCAAAGCTGTCAGTGTGAATCAATTAACATCTGCCTCTGGATCTGCAGCACCTGCTAACAGGCTGGATTAGTGGAGAAAGCCAGTTCTGCTCTCCCAGGGTACTCAGAAGTGTCGGGGCACATTAGAGTTTTAAAGCTACTTTCAGTAGAAGGTGCAGGTGGGGAAGTGGGTTGTGTATCCCCTCTTGGCAAGTGTCTGGGAATGTGCATTACTTTCTGTAATAAAGTATCATGCCAAAAGAAAAAGGAGCTCATTAATGTGCTTCCCTTTTCATCTAGGAGCTGGATAACTGGCACTAGTGCCCTCACCTCTCTGTCAATAAGCTTTTAGATGCTCAGTGCAAGCTTTACAAAGCCAGTCAGAGGCAGTGGAATTCCTCCGGTTTTGCAAATCTATTTATTTTAGCACAGTTTCTAAAAGTATGTGAGTCTCTGCTCAGCTATTGATTAATCTGCAAGCCAGTGTCATAAAGCACTGTTTTGCCAGACTTGTTATCATTTGGAGCAGGCTGAAATGGGTATGTGAATAATGGAATTAGCACAACAGGTCTGCTGCAGATTATCATGAAATTCAAGAGATCTGTAAAGTGACCTTGCATAAGCAGAGGACACAGCATTATTTCTTTCTAAGCTTCTTACATCTTTTATCTGATAAGTACAGCCCCAGATCATCTGAGAGATACATGTAATATATTATTCAATATAATGTCCTTCCTTACTAATTCACTCTTTAACAATATTGTGCTTCTACAGTTTTCCCTTCTTCAAAATTTCCCTTTATCTTCAAATTTTCTTTTCCGCCATCTCTTATATCCAAGTTTCACGTGGCTGTTGTGCCCATGTGAGACTACTGAGTGTAAGGTGATTCCATCAAGGTTTTCTGTTACTTATCACTGAAGTCTGATCACCTTCTGCTCTGGGCAAGCTTTACATTTCCCCATATCCCAAAACTTAGACACACACTGAAATCACATCTGATGTATTAGTTGGAAATTCTGCAACTTAACTCCAGGTATTACTCTTGGTAAGATTGCTACTGATACACAATGAAAATGAAAATGGCTTAAAATTACTGGGTATGTTCTGCAATGCAAAATGCTCATGTTGCGGTAAATTGGTTGGAAGTATAAAAGCTTTTTCTGATTTTTTCTGATCTTTCTTTGTTAATATCACCAGGAGTCATAAATCCTTCTGAACAGATGCTCTCAGACAGGTATATTCCCCCAGACAAATAACAAACATCCCCATGGCAGTATATATATATTTCTCTCTGTGTGCAATATGACAGCTATGAGAACAAGGAAAATGAATTCTCTTTGTCTAAGGGATTCATTCCTAGACTCATGCTCAGTTGGTCCTGTTTCTGAATTATACATTCATGTCTATAGTTTTCCTGTGTCTGAAAATTATCTCATAGAAGGCACACAGAATGCAGAGGAATTAAAATGGCTGTAGCCATTCAATCAATCACAGAATATTTTTCTTTAGCATAAAATGAAAGAATTGATTAGGAAGGAGAAAAACTAAGCACAACTACTAAGTTAGTTGTGCTTCTTTGTCCAGAGGTGAGGTTTTAAAATATTTCTGTGGAATATCACATTCTTGATGGAAAGACTTGTGTTAATGGCTGTAAGTCACAAGGTTTTTCAACAGCAAGGTGAGCCCACCAGCTCTCCCTTTAGTGACTCTCCATATAAAAGGGAAAGCCTTGATACAGTTTCCTCAGCTGTGGGAGTTATAATTTTGCTGCCATGAGTACAGATGATGCATGATTTTTTGAGTGGAAGATTGTCAGATTCTCTGAAATTCTTGTTACAATATTTTAATTAATCCCTTTCCTTCATTCAAGTCTTCTCCATATCCTCTGGGTTTTTTTGTGCCAATGTTGGCTGCTTTTGAGAATGTCTTCGCGTGTCCTGGATAATGTTGGCCCTTAAGGTGAAAGGATTATATGTGCCTTGGACTGATTTTTTTAGTTCTAAATATATTTTAAACTCAGATTCAGCATTTCATCGCTGTATTCTTTCCACACATTTAGAAACATACATTTATTTCTTCATTCTGTGCCATTTTTGATGTTTCAGTGATACATGAAAATCATAAGTTTTAATTTAATTTCTAAAGGCCTGGTTTTGTACAAGAGATTCTTATTTATTTATTTTTTTTAGATATATACTGAATTTTAGTCTCAATCTTATGTTGAACCTAGAATGCTTTAATGAAGAAGGGACTTAAATAACTTCTGTATCTCTTGGTGGTGAATGGTGATCCATCCAGTTGGTGGCTGGTCACTAGTTAGGTTCTTCAAGGTTCAATACTGGGCCCAGTCCTGTTTAATATGTTTATTGACAACCTGGATGAGGGGACAGAGTGCTCCCTCAGTAAGCTCACTGATGACACCAAGTTGGGTGGGAGTGTTGAACTGCTGGAATCTGGCTCTGCAGAGGGATCAGGACAGGCTGGATCCGTGGGTTGAGGCCAGTTTTCTGAGGTTCAACAAGGCCAAGAGCTGGGTCCTGCCCTTGGGTGACAACAACCCCCTGCACTGCTATGGGCTGAGAACAGAATGGCTGGAAAGCTGCCCTGGGGAAAAGGACCTGGAGGTGCTGATGACAGCAGCTGAACATGAGCCAGCTGTGCCCAGGTGGCCAAGGAGGCCAATGGCACCTGGCCTGGATCAGCAGTGGTGTGGCAGCAGGACCAGGGCAGTGACTGTGCCCCTCTGCTGGGCACTGCTGAGGTTACACCTGGAGTCCTATGTTTGGTTTTGGACTCCTCACTACAAGAAGGACATTGAGGGGCTGGAGCATGTCCAGAGAATAGAACAGAGCTGGGGAAGGGTCCGGAGCATGAGCCTGGTGAGGAGCAGCTGAGGGATCTGTGGGCCCTCAGCCCGGAGGAAAGGAGGCTCAGGGGAGACCTTCTCACTCTCTAAGACTGCCTGAAAGGAGAGTGGAGCCAGGTGGGGTCAGGCTCCTCTCAGGCAGCTGATAGGAGCCTGAGACGATATAACCCAAAGATGTACCTGGGGAGGTTCAGGTTAGACATCAAAAGGGATTTCTTCAGTGAAAGGGTGGCCTGGCATTGGAACAGGCTGCTCAGGGAAGTGGTAGCGTGACCATCTCTGGAGGTGTTCAAGAAACAACTGCACATGGCACTTTGTTCTGTAGTTTAGCTGACACAGTAAAGGTTGGACTTGATGACCTTGGATGTCTTTTCCAACCCCTATGATCCTATAATTATACAAATTTTCTCAGGGGTGCCTTAGCACAAAAAATATTCCTTGTTCTTTCATCAGTCAGTTTAGGACATGTTAGGGCTGCTGTCCTTGTTATTAAGCCTACACGCCCATTTTCTCTGAAAGCTGCATTTTGGGACTAAATAACACAACTGATCATTGCCCAGATCTTGTCCCTTTGTCATGGTTGTCAGTAAAGGTTGGACTTTGATGACCTTGGATGTCTTTTCCAACCCCTATAATCCTATAATTATTCGAACTTTCTCAGGGGTGCCTTAGCACAGGAAAGATTGCTTGATCTTTCATCAGTCAGTTTAGGACATGTTGGAGTTGTTGTCCTTCATATTAAGCCTACACACCCATTTTTCTCTGAAAACTGCATTTTGGGACTAAATTGCAGAACTGATCATTACCCAGGTCTTGTCCCTTTGTCATGGTTGTTTCTCTGGCTAGCAACTGAACACTGCAGCCAATGGCTCAGTCCCACAGAGTGGGATAGAAGGAAGAATTGGAACAGTAAAAGAGAGAAAACTCATGGTTTGAGGTAAAGACAGTTTAACAGGGAAATTCAAAGCTGTGCAGGGACTGAAATGGTTCATGCCTTAAATTTTTTAATGAAATTTTGTCCATTATAGCAAAAAATGTATAAAGAAACTACAACAACAGAAACCTCCTTGGAGAACATTGGACTGTAAGTCAAATTGCTGAGATTAGATAAAGGGAAAACCCATTCTTAATCACCTCAGGCCCAGGGAGAAACACAAGGCTGAGGGAGAGGAGTGTGTCCACAACAAAGCCAAACACAGCAGATGTTCTTCCCTGGCTGACTTTGGGGTGGGAGAGACCACAACATGTAGAGGCCAGGTTCACTCCCCCTTGAAATGTGGAGGGAGAGGAGGTTTTGGGTGTAACTTCTGGTCAGAGGCAGTGAACACCCATCCTCGCTTACACAAACTGGCCCAGCTGTGAAACCCCCAACCCCACAGGGCACATCCATGGGACATTCACATGAGAGGCAGCTGAGGGCGTGTCATAATCCATCAAAGCCCCCCCCAAAGTGCCCCCCAGAGTCATTCCTGAAGCTGTACACCACAGGACTGCACGTGAGGTAACAAATCCAGAGTCTGCTGCAAGAGACAATGGCAAACTTCCCCCGTCCTAGTGAGGTGCCTGGGTTTTCCTACCCAACCTGAGTGTATATTAACCCATCAGATTCCCTGCTTTATGGGGGGACCTTCACTGCCGAGAAGACCAGCTGGAGAGGATCAACAGAGCATTGTTGGGATCCACAGAGTGGTGCTATTTTCCTTATTCTGTCCCTATCACTCTCTCTCTGTCTCCCCCACCCCCGCTACCCTTCTCTATTTCCTTCTTTCTTTCTCTCTCTCTCTCTCTCTATCTCTCCCTCCCTCATATTTACTACCAAATAAAATCCATACTATTGACTTTGGCATATGGTCTTGTTTGCACATAAATTTGGGCAGAGGCATTTCTAATAACTTTAATAACTGGATCATGACACAAAGCAAAACAAGGAATTAACTCACTGCTTCCCACGGGCAGGCAGGTGTTCAGCCATCCCCAGGAGAGCAGGGCTCCATCACACAAACTGGTGATTTGGGAAGACAAATGCCATCCCTCCAAAATGCCGTCCTTCCTTCTTCATCCCCCTTTATATGTTGAGCTTGATGACATATGTAATGGAATAGCCCTTTGGTCAGTTGGGGTCACCTGTCCTCGCTGTGCCCCCTTCCAATTCCCTGTGCACCCCTAGGCCACTCTCCAGGGGAAGAAGAGGCCTTGATTCCCAGATCAAAGCTCAGTTATAATGAAAAATGCCTGTGTTATCAACACTGTTAGCAGCAATAATCCAAAACACAGCCCCATACAGGTTACCATGAGGAAAATTAACTCTACTCCAGTCAAACCCAGTTCACCCTCGTAAGGATTTGGAAGCACATCTTTGGATCCAAGCATTTGACTTGGCAAATGTTGCTGGTAGCAGAAACACAATTTTTTTCTAATTTTAAAAATTCTTGCTTCATCACTGATCATAAGTGCTGGCAATAGCAGAGCTCAATGTGTTGGTGTTAAGGGCCAAGTCCTACAATCACTGTTGCTATTTCTCCACACAGTAGAGAGGTTTTACTGCAGTGGAACACAGCATCCCCTCTGTGAGCAGAAAGGCTGTGAGATTTTGAGGCTGTATTAGGGTAGTCTTTCTTAACATCAAAATCATCTGAGGTCAAGAGGGCAGGAAAGGAGCTATTAGCAAGATCATTGTAGCTTCTTGTTTTTTTGCTGTGTAGGAGCAATTTTTTGTGTGTCTAAGTTTTCCTTGTTACTGGGGGGTTTGCTGCCCTCCCTCCTCACAGGCACTGCAGCCCCTGATGCAGCCCTTGATTGCTCAGACAAAGAATCCACTCTTTGGCTGCAAATGCTTAAAGTCTTTGATATCAAGCAAGCCAAGAAAACTAATGCTTAACTGAATCAATCGCTCAGCTGCAAAATGAAAAGCAGACTAGATTAGAATGGAAAATAAGAGTAGAGGTGACTTTAGAGCTATGACTCTCGCCTCCCTCTGTCCCCATTTTTGTCAGGGGAAAAACTATAATTTCCCCTTTTTGTTCTCCAATGGCAAAACATGATTTATGACCATTTAAAAGTGTATTTATAGAAGTGCTTATGAAAGGTTCCACACTGACAGCTTGCTAGGTTTCTCATTTTTTTTTGCCTGCTTCCCCACTCTGCTCCAATGTTCAGTGCTGTGCAATGTCCCTTCATTCCAAAGTAAATATACACTTAATAATGAAAAGATTTGCAGGAAGACTCTGCCCTGATGTAAGTTTTCCCTGCAAACATGTTCATACTTTATCACACAACCAAAACAGGGTGGAGACAATGGTCTTTCATGGAAGAAAACTGCAAGAATATCTGCACTGCAGAGTGAGATATTTAAATTCTGCAGCATTTACCACTGTTACTGAAATAGCAGTTTCTGTTTTCCAAATACTGCTAATAGCCAGTATATTCAATTTTCACTGCTTAAAAATAGGAATCTGAATTCATACATTAACTACAAATGTGTATTGAAATATGTGGAGGTAGATATTTGGCCCTTGGTCTTATGATGAAAAAAAACCTCTTTCCCTTATTTTGTTATTCTGGGAGTAAATTTTCTCATGTTACATAAACACTTAGAAGAAACAAAGGAAATGACTGTAAATTACTTGATCAATTAAAATAAGTATGTGTTCTTAAACAAGTGTTTGCCTCTTGTAGCTGTGTGATTTCACAGCTCTGTGATATCTCTATTTGTCTACTTGGTAGTGTTGAAATCAAAGGAACAAGCTACATTCAAAGAATCCCCTTGCATAACTTTGAAGCTATGGGCAATAAAGTATTTATGCTCTTCCAATCATGGGAAATGACAGTATTTTACTTTATTTAAGATACTTTTTGAAACAGTAGGAATAAACCAGACAGCCTGATTTGATATTGCTCTATCACTGGTAAAAATATCAAAACTTGTGAAAAAATATCACAGTAAAATGAAAGGGGTTCAGAGAAGAGGAGATTTAGAACTCACAGATTTGGAACTTATTTAAATGGGTTTCAAGTGAAAATCCTACAAGTTTCATATGCTATAACTACCTCTCAAAGTAGGGACAATAGGATGCTATTTGTGGTTACTTGGCTTCAGTCATGTGAAATGCATAGTAAGTGGCATAGTTTTCAGAATAATGAATTCATGTTAGGAATTGTATAAATAATGAACATTGATATAACTCATGAAGGCCAATTTCTGCTAGAGAAGATTGCAGGCAGGAAAAACAGAAATATCCTACAGAATGTGTATCCTCCTCACCCAATATCTCCCAAACATGGTCTATTCCCAGTTTTGTTTTCTCTTCAAAAGAACATAACACAATGGGATAGAATCAATATGATAAAGGGAAAAAATGTACAAATTGATGTTTATAAAAAATTAAGAAAGAGTAAGAACCAAACCTATAGATATCATAACAACTAAGATGCCATATTTCCTGTGCTCTATATAAAATACACATTCAACAGTCCTGTGTCCTGTTCTGTGAACAACAGACTGTCCCCAAAAACCTGAACTCATAAATATGCAGAGACATCACTTCAGATGCCCACAGTGCAGGTTGTTGCAGAGTTCTGAAGAACTACCACTGGCAGAGCACGCAATGAAATACTCTCACAGATTCCTCGCACAGATGCTTCTATATGAGCAGAAGGGGTAGTTAAGCTGTGCCTGAAGGAACTTGGCTCAGATTAAACATGTGGGTATAATAGCTGTTAAATGCAACTGCTCCCAGAGTTTTTGTATAATATAATATGCTGAACACATTTGTGAAATATTCCATATCGAAAGTGATATACTTAATGAAAGTTCTGGAGTGGTTTAAAGTCACAGGTAATCAATTGAGAAAGACACAGAGAGCAATTTTATAAAATTTTAATTATTGTAGATGGATTAAAGTCTAAGATATTTATGTACCTAGCTGACTTTTAATATTAATGATTATACTTAACAAGAAGCATATCTTTGCAGCATTTGCAAGGAATGAGAAAAAGCAGGTTTATCTTCCAGTTTCTTCATAAAAAATGGTTGCCATTTTGTCTATCAGGAATAAAATGTCAGTGACCCATTAAGGTAATAATGGGTACTATTTCAAAAATAATTCCAATACATTTGCTACTTCTTGAATATAAACTTAAAAAATACAACAAGCATGAATTGTAGTGATAAAAGGTCATATATGTATCATTGAAGCTCCCAGGCAGAAAAGAAACAATTTCAATGAAACCTACTCATCTGTTGAACATTGATTCTGGTCTTACTTCATTGCTAAGGGTTAATTCAGTAGAACTCAGCTCAGTGACACTTAAATATCAGTATTTAATTTAAGAAGGTTAAGGTTAAAATGTCAGAACCTTTCAGTGCTTGAATATGATCTGAGTTCAAAGGGAATGAGGTCCATCTGATTAACTATACATGAAAATAAGGCCTGTAGTAAGATTAGTGACAGGGATCCCAATAAATCCAAAATGTAGAGCCTGACACTGTTTGCATGGCATTAGCCATGCTCTCTCAGGGATATCACTGCAGATGACAGTTTGGTGGAAAGATATAGAAATTCTTGTGGGCTGTCGGGCTTTTGATTGTCACCCAAAAGACCATGCCAAAGTGGGACAGAGCTAACAACATGTGCAGCAGCCAAAACCAAATAGTCTTAACACTATGAGTTACAACTGACCTCCAGTTACAGCTTCTCCTATAAAGGATAAAAGACTTATAGTGCTTTAGACACAGGGAAAGAATCAGCTGGAATACTCTGTGCTTCTCTGGGTTAAACAGAAAAAATTGTGACCAGATATGATATGCTGCAGCCTGTGGAAGCAATTATGTGCTACCTATATTTCAGTAGTTTTGGTCATTATGGTTAATCCTTCAGGCCATCTGCAATATGTTATAAAAATATGGAGAACAAAGTGACCCAACCAAAAAAGTTTGTTATTGTACTATTATTTTGTCCCTACAATACTACCTGAAATTAAATGCCCCACAAGAAGCCATAAGGGCAAAAGTAATGTTATCAAAAAATGCTGAAAGAAACATGCAATATGATTGCTATCATGACTTCACTAGAGCTATCTTTTCTGATTATGGATTCAGGTGGTGATCTTGGAAAATTCACAGATAATTCCTGGTTTTGTTGGGTTTTATTCATTGTCAACACAAAAAAATAGGCATGTCTTGCTTAGACAGCACCTTTTGGTACTAATAGATTCAAAAATATTCACCCCGTGTTTCTGTCAAAGCTCAGCTATTAAAAATTCAGTGGGACTTATTCTTTCCTAAGGCCCATAACAAATGTTGATCTAATGTTTCAATGTCTAAAGCAACATAATTTATTAAATTCCATCTACATGACAGATTTTGAAAGTTAGGACCTTTCAAAAACTTTCTCCTTCATTTTCCTCTAAATAGGGAAGATTTCTGCTGCAAACTAGGACCTGACTCACATCATGGCTTTCAGCCATCAGTCTGTACTACACTGTTACATGGCCACAAAATCTTACAAACACTGCAACTACCCAACCAGTGACACTGCTGATGAAGTCTGCTGTCAAATTCTGCCCCCTATTTAAGCTTTCCAGAAGACCTTATATAATTACCCTGGCTAAACAGGTAAAAAAATTTCCTGGACTTCCTTGATTGCATTTTATCCAACTTTATTATGACTCTTATCGTGATGCACCTGTGTTCAAACTTTCAATTAACAACAAAATGAAAAGGATCGCAAATGCAAGCAAAGAAAAAGGGTATTAAAAATAACCTGGGAAAATAAGATGCAAATAGACTGTGTTCAATGAAAATGGAGTCAGTCAGCTGTTCTATTAAAATACAATCAAGTAGCTCAAATATCTGTGTGAAACTAAATTTTTATTTAATCTGTTCTCATTTCAAGGTCCTAATTCCATTGTCTGTAAGAGAATGAAGCACTTTATTCTGCTTAAACAAAATCTGGAAGAAGGAGGCCCAAAAGGTAAGCAGTCATGAATGGATGAAAAGTTGTCCACAATATGAAAGAACTTGAGAATTATTTCAATGAATAATTACATGGAACAGTGTAGCAACAACAACATATTAGTTTGCTAAGGCTTGTTTTGTGGCTGTTTTTTGGTTGGGAGGATATACTTATCTCTGAGCAGAATTCCCTGAGTTTCAGAGATTAAAAAGTCCAGAAGGCAACACTAGGATCATCCTTGTTGATATTCTGTAATTTTGATCCATAGTCAATGTTATGCAATGGAGTGGACAAAACTGCTCTGGATTTGTATCCAAACCACGTTTTTTATTGTGAAATTTACCCGTAAGTGTAAAGATAATATGATCAGAAACTATAGGTGCTGGTGAAATAAAAGACATTTAAGAACAGGGTGCAGGATAGCAAAAATTTCGTCAGTTTTTTTCTGGAGATAACTAAAAACATGATGTTACGCCAAGTCCTAAAGCCCAGTCTCTTAGCAAGTCATATACAGTCTTCATAGAACACTGTGAATTCTACTCTGGTAGCTTAATTTTATTTTCAGGTTATTCAGGAATTTCTAATTGTCACTGTAGAGTATTGATCATTTATCAAAATGAAAAGGAAAGTGATTTTACATTTCTTTGACTGCTAAACTCCAAGAGAAAGACCTGAGAATCACATGGAAGGAATACCTCAAGTATCCTGCTTTTCTATCTCTTCTCTTAATTTTCCATTGTTTGGAGGCTTACACACTACTGATAAATCTCTTTGACCAAAGTTTCATATTTCAAATATAAAGAGAGTATTCTTTTTATTCTCTTTTTCCAGTGAGGAACACTTGATGAGCCTGATTTGATTTGAATGGTTTATCAGTTAGAGTAATCAGTATGAGTAGTCTCTTATCTATTAGACCACATGTTCCTTTTTTTCTTATGAAGTGCAATTTCTCCATGTTAGGACTGCAGGCCTGGGAAAGATTTTGTGATTTTTGTCAAGGACATTTATGTTCATTGATTTATTTATTTTATGTTGTTGTGTACACTAGAGAAAAGATTGTGTTATTTTATATTTCAGAGAAAGGTTTTACTTACATGAGGACTCATACCAGTTTAAAGGTGGCACTTGCAGAAATCCTTTGACATTGCCAACAGATTTATAAAGAAGTTGTTGATTTTTTTGGTCCTATTGGAAACTATGGTCAATTTTATAAAAAAACCCCAAGCTTGTTGTCAGTCCCATATACTAAATTTTGTTTATTTCTTAATTAAAATTTATTAATTAATCTGTGTAGTTATTACTGAATAACATCCTACCTTGATTCTTGTTCTGAAATTAGTCCCATGCATGAATTTAGTATAATCCAGCTGTATTTAACTGAACCCTAGGATGATGTTCTCATTTTAATAAGGGTAATTAATTAAAAATCATTAACTGTTTTTACTAATAGAAAAAAAAAAAACATATGATCATGAATTCCCCAAGGTAACCTAATAAAAAAGGATTAGGAAGAATCTTGTAGTTCTCTTCCTAGAAAAGTATATTTCTTTAAAATACATCAACAATATGAATATGAATGGCATAAATTGAAAGTTAAATTTTCCAGTAAGTTCATATTATATTTTCTTATGTAGCCCCTGTCAAAAGCTAATTCATAACAACATTCATAAAAATGTGAACAACTTGAGTATGAGTATTGCTCACAGCAAATGTAACACTTCAAGACTAATTTGTAGATTATATTGCTTTATGCATGGATAAGAGCACAAATACATGCGCCAAGTACCCTTATGGTAAGAAGCAACATAAACACTTAACATGAATAACTTACTATTAAGATTTTAAAGTGAATTTCTTCCTAGGATTCCTATTTTTTTACTTTCTAAAGATCTAATTATGGAGTCAACTATTCTATCTGTTCAACAATGGCATGTATCACATATTTACAGTTCCACTTAAATTTTTAGGGAAAATATGTGATGTCAAAAAGGCAAAATTTTAAAAGAAGAAACCAAAAAATTGTGTTACCTCATTTATCTATTGTGGACCAACTGGGAATTTATGCTTAGAGATAGTTTACCAAAACTATTAACTCAGAAATTTATTATTAACATTAAAAGAAAAAAAAAAAAAGCTAGTGGTCAAAAAGTTATTTTTTTTCTAGGTTAGTATGAGTATATGCAAGAAAGACAAAAGTTCAGTGATGTCTTATATTATAAATTAATAAGATGAGTAAGAACATAGAAAGCACTGAGAGTTTCACTGATAGCTCATAGCCTTTGACTGTACTTTACAGATCTTACATTTTATACTAACAAGAAGAATTGTCAATTGTACATTTAGAATCTGTAATACCTACAGCATATTTTTCATTTGGAAAAAAATTAAATTCAGCTCATTCACAACAGAAACAATATCACTAAATTATCTGCCACAATAAGTATTAAAGATATTTTGTGGTTCTCAATGTAAAATGTCCTTTGTTAATGATAACCCTTATGGTTATTTAGCTCCTCTAAAGTAAAAAACAAACAAGCAAATAAACAAACACATATTGGAGCTGTTTTGAAATTATTTATCCTCACAGCAAAGGCTCTAAGGTACAAGAACAATGAACTATTTTGCAAAGAGAGCGAATAACTAAAATAGAGGGTAAGTTTAAGGACTCAAATAAAAATTTAAATTCCATTCTAATAATGCATTTAAAGGATGCAGTGTATTTTTGGATTCAGATTTTGATATTTCAATTTTTATGAGAAATCAAAGTTTTATGAACTTAGAAAAGATAGAACTTGTATAAAAGCCATGATATATGAACTTAAAACAGCAGAGGCTGATTTTAGAGCTAATAATTTATTTATTTTATTTTTTGAGAATCTAAATCTCAGCAATGGTGAAAGACAAAAGGATGTAAGCAATGCCCCAGAGCAGACCAATTTTTCATCATCAGGTATATGTTCCCTCCCACAGTGACATGGAAAAGGTCAGGAGATAAGAGAAATCTGGGCAATGTGGAGTTACAGATGTCAGCTTGTGGCCAGCAGGACCGGGGCAGTGACCATCTGCTGTGCTGAGCACTGGTGAGGCCAGACCTCAAATCCTGTGTTCATTTTTGGACTCCTCACTGCAGGAAGGACATTGAGGGGCTGGAGTGTGTCCAGAGTAGAGAACAGAGCTGGGGAAGGAAAGAACACAAATGTGATGAGGAGCAGCTGAGGGAGCTGGGGACACTTAGCCTGGAGAAAGGAGGTTCAGGGGGCAATCTTATCACCCACCAGAGTTCCCTGAGAGGAGGGTGGAACCAGGTGAGGGTCAGTTTCTTCTCCCACATAAAAAGTCTCAGAGCATGAGAAAATGGCCTCAAATTGTGCCAGGGGAGGTTTAGACTGGATGTTAAGAATAATTTTTTTCATTGAAAGGATTGTTAAGCATTGGAACAGGCTTCCTGGAGAAGTGGTGAAGTCTTCATTCCTGGAAGTGTTCAAAAAAAGGTGTGGCACTTGAGAACATGCTTATGTGGTGAACATGATGATGGTGATACATTAACTGTTGGAATTGAGGATTTTCAGTGTCTTTTCCAACCTTAACAATTCTATGATCCTGCAATTCTATATCCTTACCAAAACAGTTTTGACATATGTTAGAGAGAAGCTGCTTCCTGGGAATGCTCCCAGGCCCTTTCTGATCCTGCTGCTATGGTTCTGTCTTGGTATCAACAGGTCCCAAGAGTTTGCAACTGGCTGCATAAGTGACTTCTTTTTATTAAAGACAACTGCTTTAACACACATGGATTTTCCCCAGCACAAAAATGCAGTATAAATAAAGTCCTTTTCTTTTGACACATCAGCCAGGCAGAGCACTAAAAGGGAGAAGATTCTATAATAATCCCTGGAGGAAAAGCTGTCGCTATAATTTCACTATAAGCTGTGAAATTTCCAAGAAGGATTAGATGAATGCATGGTTAAATACATGCCACTGAACTGCAGCTCCTGCTTTCATGGGACACATTTTTTCCAGAATTTCCTGTTCTCTCCAACAGGGGCACATTGCAAATAATGTTTAAGGCTGATCAAACGCCAGCAAACCTAAAGTCGAGGAAAGTAGAGGAAAAGCCTGGCTGTTACTGCTAGAGCACAGCCAACCTCTTGCCAATCCACATAACAGACCCACCAATTTCTTTTTGGGGGGGCCAAGACTTTACCCAGGTTGACAGTGAAGAACAGATCAGTGCAATGAGTGTTTCCATTGATAATTAGATTATTTGCAAAAAACTACATCAGAAGATTTGGATTAAATTTGTATGGACCATGAAATAATGAAATATTTGTTAACAAGAAATTATTACATAACTATTGCCAAGTAATCTGAGTGATAACGACAATCATAATTGCTTACAGGCACAACATGGTTTCATAAATATAATTGTCTGATTATTTTTGATCTGCTAATATACAAGTATGAATGCTGCTCTGAAATAATTTATTTTAACACAGATAGGATTTACTAAGCTACTGACAGGGAAATTACAACATTAATTTGTATTTCTTCATTCTAGCTATTTCAGAGAGCTCTTTAATTGTCCCTCTGTCCTACTGACTAAATTTGCTAATTTTTCCTTTTTTCCTTTTTCCATTTCTCTTTCCTTATCTGTTTTGGTTCTCCTCCACCCCTCCACCATCCCCCCCCACCCTGCCCCTGCCACTATATCTTTTATCCAAGGCCATTTCATTTTTCTTTCATTGTTTTTTGCCATTCCCACCCCATTCACTATCTACTGATAAGAGAGATAGTAAACAACCACAGAAATGTGTTGGAAGCAGCAGGGAACTGGGCATGTGATGAACAGGCAGACAAAAAGACGAATACCAAAGAAATGTAAATTTATGTATCTGGAAACGACCAGAAGGACTCTGTGACCCAGGCTTTTAAAGGAGACATTCTACTCTCCTCTGTCATGTGCTCTGCTGAAATTTGTCTGTCTGAGAAATTTCCACATTTAGGTTAACATTACTGATCAAAATTTAATTGAAGCTCTCAGTGAAAGTGTCACGATATTTTCAAGCTTTCTGCAATGAAAGCTCTTAGTGAAAAATTTCTCAGTGTCCTGACTGCAAATGTACAAGTTGTTGCACTTCATGTTTGATAAAGAATGCAGCAAATTATTTAGGCGAAGGGATGGAGGACAAAAAGGTTAATGACAGACTTGGTTTTGAAGATGAACTACGAATTAATGGATTCAGCTCAGATCCTGTTGGTCATGGTCCAATGGTAATTCATTTGTAAAGACAGTTATCTCATCATCAGCTTTAAACGTGGGAAGAGCAGGAGATGGCTTCTTTAAATTAAAACCTGGGTGCATTGCATTAAGATTAAATTATTGTTTAAAAGTCATCATAAACTTAATGAAAATATGACAGGAGACATCGTAATTTATGCAAATAAAGCCTATTGGAAGCAGAGATTACGGCACACTTTCTGAGGCTTTCATTTTTTGCATTCTTCATTACTCATAGAAACCATTTTCACATCATATTGTTCAAGAATCCTCACTGTAGAGGGGGAGGAGACAGTAGAAGAAAAAAATCACTAGTAGATAAAAAAATGTGTTATACTTAGCTTTACTAGGTTGAAAGTTGAAGGTCTGCATCCAGAGTCCTACTCACAGCAGGTTTCCCACCCTGCCACTCTAGTTTTGCATCCTGGTAAAGTGAAAGTGGGACAAAAAGGGGTATAAACCCCCTAAAAAATCCATAAAGTAGAACGTGTGTTAAAGGCAAGCATGACAATTTTCTGAAATTCATGTAGATGAAGTCTCAGGTACACTCAGCAAAGGATAAAAAATATCTAGTTAAAAAATCAGTTAAAAGGTTTGGTAATATTTTCATTATTTTTCTATGTGTTTTTTGCCTTTTTGACTATAAGAAGAATTTCGCATTCTTAGTAACTCATCCCCACTGGATGTTTTCTCATTGCAATATACACTGCACCACTGCATGCCATGTTCTCCGTCATATGAAAATATGTTTCCATATTCCTTAGGAAATAGGAGATGTGTTGTTTGAGTGTGGCTCCTGATGAGAGGTTGCTTCCATGTCCAGTCCCTCCTACTCGTGGAGGTGGTGAAACCATCTGCAGGCAGGAGAGCTCTGTGAGAAGCTGGACTCCTCATCTTCTGCTCTTGCTTTGGAACCTCTGCACAAACTCCAGCTGGCTCTGTTGTGCAGCAGACACATGCACTAAGACATAAATTTGGCAGAAATACTAATATTTCTCTCTCTCTCTGTAATTAAAGTGCACGTGCTAATGGTTACACAGGAAATGCAGTTTTAAAAATTGTGCGTAACAGTTTTTAAATAGTGGTCTGTCACTTGGAGTTCTGTAATTTGACTGGTGCGGATGAGCAGAAGCAGGGAGGGCTGGCCATATCCTCAGGGCCTTGGCAAAGGAGGCAAGATGGTCCAAAAATGGACATAGCAAGTGACTATTCGGAAAAGAGACTTCTTCCACCCTTGAAATCTTGTCCCATGTCGTTATGCATTGTTGCAAAGGTAAAAAACTCAGCTGGTCTTCTCCTGGCTCTCAGAAGAGCCTTATTTTAACTCGTGGTGGCAGTCTGGTCCTCCCATCTCAGCGAGGGTTTAGGCTGGATGCCACAGCTTCCCTGGAAAAGGAAAATGTATAAGGGGAGCAGCAGCTTTTAGGGCAGTGTGTGTGAGCAGTAGCTGAGTGCACTTTGGGCAGGGACAAGGGAGCCCAAAAGTGTCAGCTGAGGCTGCAAATAATGAAGATGTCACCAAAAGAATTATTTTGTTCAAGAAAAGGTTACAGAATTTGTCATAAGACAGGCTGATAGGTAATTTGAAAATGATATCTTTCAACTGCACTGACAAGACACAAGTTTTATTTCATCTTTTTCTTGGCAACAGTGTCAGTAACAGCACTTTGGTAACAGCACGACCATAATCTTCTGTATTTTACTTTTGACTTACGGTAGCATAATTTGTTTTCTGAATTGCCACCAAACTGAGCTGCCCCACTCTGAGAATAGTTTTTCAGTATGGATCCAAGTAAGCTACCAGCAGCACAAAATATGTTTGGATTTGCAAAATACACAGAGATAACAGACATGTTTATACATATATATATATATTTTAAGAAAGTTTTGCTCAGCACTTTTCAATAAATTATGCCTGAGATATTTCCTCCAGATATTGGGAACATTGGTAATTTACTACAACTGGTCAAGTACCACACTGAACTTGAAGGGCATGCATTACTTAATGCTTAAACATTGTAAATTAAGATTCAATTAAGGTGAAATAAAATGATGACTCTATTAAACAAAACAAAAGTATATAGATATTTATTCACTTCTGGAGACTAAAACTTTCTTAATTAGCTGACATGATATACATAAAATACTATAATGAACAAAATTGAATTGAATAGGAACTCATCTATTGACAGAGCAACAAAGCCTGCCTAGAGTCTGTGATAAACATTTAGAGTCAAGCTCTGACTTTCTCTAGGGAAAAATGCACAAACAATAAAACTTGATTCAAATTTAAGTTGTTCTCACAATCTAATGCAGTGGCCACATTGTATAGGTTCTAAAAAAGAAAGATATTCATGGTATGTCACACTTGAAGTTTATGAAGTTGCAGCATTTTTACTGTTAGCAGAACTGCAGTAAAAATATAAGTTAATTAAGACTATGCTGTTTACTTCTTAAAACAGCACTGTAAGAACATGTAAATGTAGGTTATTGTAGAGTTTTCCAAGAAGGTTTCAAAGCACAAAGGGATACGTAACGTAGATATTGACTGTGTGTGAAAGGGTGATAACATTGTGTGCAACACATCATCATCACCCTCACAGGGAAGAAATTCTTCCTTTGATCTAAACCTACTCTTGTTCAGTTTGAAGCCATTCCCTCTTGTGCTATCACTCCATGTCCCTGTAAATTGTCTCTCTCCATGTTTCCTGTGGGCTCCCCTATAGTGGAAGGTCACCCCAAAGCCTTCTCTTCTCCAGGCTGAACATTCCCAAGCCTCTCAGCCTTTCTTCATAGCAGACGTGCTCCATGCCTCTGATAATCTTGGTGTGCTCCTCTGAATTTTCTTCAAGAGGTGGTTGTAACATCTAGGACATGGTGGGGAAATTCCTTTGACATTCATCCCCCATTCTGTTTTGTAAGGCTGTATCTATTTTCATAAGGAAATGCACTTTGTAAAAGAGATGTTGTATCTCCCTGCTTTTTACAGAAGGAATAACATCTCCAGGTGAACCAAGCACTTGTATTTAAATATAATTGAATAGTTCCCAAGTTGCCATCTCCTGGACTGAAACAATCAAAACCAATAAATAGTTAAAATTATTTATCTTACCCAAGAGCAAATATGAAAATAACACTATACCTTAGAAATATCTGTTTTTCTGCAGAGACTGTAAAGCTATGAAAAACATTCTTTGCAGAACTAAATCTTATCCTAGGTAATAATAGAAATTTCACCTCAAATAGACAGCCAAGTGCTTTTCTCATTACTGTGATTCCCTCTATCATCAGTGGCCTTCACTGAGTAAAAGGTTTTAGAGGAAAAAACTGCAAGATTTTTACCCAGACTTCACTCAGCAAACCAACAGCTGAGCAAACAGATTCAAGCACTCATCTCTCTTCCCCCTTTACCATTATTTTTTAATAAACTAAAAACACTTGCCTAAGTAGAGATACCCTTGGAGGATGTGGGAGAGTCTGTTTGCAACATGCTGAGAGACTTATTTGTGTTTGGTTGTTTTGACCAAATGACAGAAATCTTCAGCTAATACCGCATGCACCAAACAGAGCTTTTTGGCTTCAGACACAAATTGATAATAACAATGATAAAAAATGGCTTTTTGGCATCTCAATGCTTTCAGTCTTTTAAAATGTATTTTGTATTTCAAAGAATAATTCGAACACTGAAACAAGAAAATAATAAAACATGCAAGCATCCAGATTGTCTTTTTTAATTTCTTCACCCCTCTTTTTTAATATAAATGGGGGATAAAATTTTTAGTGTGAATGGTGACAAATCAATTTCTTTCTGACAGCTGTTTTGTTCAAATTTCATTTCTTACAGCATTTGCTGAAAACTTAGTTCCCTCGCCACCACATCTTAACTGTATCCTCAAACAGATTAACATCATGGCAGGACAGCATGTCGTGTAATGATTTTAATAACATTTATTCATAAGATTGTTACTCCTCCCAGCTTCTGCCTCAGGATCTGCCACAATGCCATGTAGTTCATTAGCAAACACACTGAGAAGTCAATGAGGCAGACAAAATGTGTAGATTAGAAAACCCACAACATTAAGTTTAACTCTTCCGTAACCTTTTAAACCTCATTTATAGGCTTATTTAATACTAAAATTCAATAATGGTGTATATTGTTCCAAATTATACATATTTAGGAAGAGCAAAGTGGACACAAGTTCTGTCTCACACAGGTTTATTCTGGGACTGGGAAATTTAGCAAAAAGAAAAACCAAACAAAGCAAAACAAAAAACAACAACAACCAGAAACTAGGAAGAAAAGAAAATAAAAAATATTGCATTAATATCCATAGAAAAGTTATTAAAATGTTTCATAAGGTTTTATTGAAATATTGATACAAAAATGAGCAGATAAGTATGTATCCAGAATCATTAAAGCCTATTTTGTGAGTTATTACATATTTTATATTATCTTTATATATCAAAAGACATATTTCCTAACAAGGTAATTTGCAAAATTAAAGGTAAAAAAAGAAAAAAAAATGGACATAGTTTGATAATTATGGAGAAATATCTATTAATTTGTAAGAATTGCTTCCTTTTCTGAAGAAAGCTAATATTACACTGTAGATGCATAACTGATCTATCCCATATATTCAAATACACCTCATGCATATATTATAATAAATATTATTTTACTGTAGTAATATATTTTCCAAACTGAGGAGCAACAAAGTGTCTCCAAGATGAACACTTCTCTATGTCCTCATAACAAACTTCCCAGAAGGTGAAGCCATGGTTCTCTATCGGCCCATTTGATCTGGTCAAGGATTTTCTTCTAGGAGTTACGTAAAGGAGCCTTCCATATATTTACAGAAATACTGTTCAGTTCTCATTTTTTGGAAAAACAGATCTTTCTGTAAAATCAGCTTTTGGGGAACTAAAATCAGAAACACAAACAGAAACAAAATCAAAGAAAACACCACACTCCACTGCCAACCTAGTTTCTTCATCTAGCAGGAAACAAATTAGCTGCCCAGACTTTAAATAATAACTTAACCATGGTTTATTTTTCACAAGCTTGGGCACATTGCAAATTAGGAAAATGTTCATAGAACTCTATTTTTGTTTTGAGGTTTGATCAAAATAACTTTTCCGTGTATGTTGTTTCCTTTCTCCTTGGCTCAGATTGGGTTATGGTTGTTAGAGTTTAATTTTCAGGAATTGGAAACAAAGGTTTCCTATATTTCTGTTCATGAGAGTAGCAAAGCAACCTGCTTCTAGAATTCATTAATGAAAAAGAATCTGATTCTCCAGAAAATGGTCCATGGGTATTTAAAATGCTGAAGCGTATTTCACTGCAAGGACAGGCTGAGAAAGTGGAGGTGGGTCAGCCTGGTGAAGTGGGAGAAGAAAAGGTTGCATGAAGACCTCAGAGCACCTTCCCATATCTGAAGGGGCTACAGATAGCCTGGAGAGGGACGCCTTGTCAGGAACTGTGGTGATAGGACAAGGAGGAATGGCTTCATACTGAAAGAGGAGCATTTATGTTAGGGATAAAAAATAAATTATTTACTGTGGGGGTGATGAGGCACAGGTTGCCCAGAGAAGTTGTGGCTGCCCCATGGCTGGAAGTGTTCAAGACCATGTTGGATGCAGCTCTGAGCAACCTTGTCTAAAGAAATTTTCACTGCCCATGGCAAGGGAGTCAGAATGAAATGATTTTTAAGGTCCCCTTCAGCTCAAACCATGTTATGATTCCCACCCTGAATACTGAAAAGTCTAATGGCAGTGCTTGGATGTGAGAGACAGAAGCTGATGCCATCTGGTGTGCAATGTTATGGTGACCTTGTTTATCTGAAGGAATAGACCATGTTTTTGTATCAACCATTCTGTGAAACAAGGCTTGTGTCAAAACAAAGCAGGTGTAGTGATTTCTACCCACAGTCATATTTGAATTATTTAAATAAAGACAACAAAATCTAAAATTAAAATAAACCAAGGAACCAGAAAGGGGCTGCAACACTGGATATAGCTTTAGTTTTGAAGCTGTCATGTACCAAAAGCTGAATTTATCAAATCTATGAACAACAACATAAATGAAAATGCATAACTTTTGGCAAATACAGTTTAGGTTTTAAGTTGGCCAGAACAGCAGTGGCAAAATATAAAGACAGAGGACAAAGAGTGAAGCTGAGCCAGTGTGGCATCTGCCAAAGTACCACATTAACTCTTATGGTTAGCAGACACCATTACTGTGCTTTAGTGGGAACTAGCTGGAATATTTTGGACACTAGGAGTAGAAATGTGTAACCAAACACATGTCAAGACATTTGTGAGATACATTGCTATGAGCTATGCATAACATGGTGCAGATCCTCTCAGGGAAAGTGTGATCTCTCTTGTCTTTGACTAAAAAGGACCAACAATCTTGTTGAGGGCATCTCACAAGCATTCTTCAGAAAAAAAAAAATTAAATGGATTTATGAAGCAAACAAATGAGCCAATTGGATGCAATAATTTAGGGGGAAAAAAAAAGTCCTAAACTCATTCAGCTGGTATAAGCTTGATAGAAGATCTCAAATTGTTAAATCAAATGTATTTTACTTATTATGACTGTGATGCCACATTTTTGGGTGGGTTCAGAGCAGGTAAAAAAACCCAAAAAACCCACAACAACCAGCGAACAAACCTTTCCCCATATTCCCCAATTAATATGATGCTAAAGTACTTTAGAGCCACTGGCTCACATAAGCACTCTTTTGTGTCAGTCATATATGTTGCTTTATTTGGTTTGCATTTTTATGAACACAAAACTCCTGTATTTCTTCATATACATGTCATAATCCAGAATGCAGCAACGTGAGGAAAACAAAAAAGCCCTCTTTTGTTAACCTAAGAAGGTTAGATGTAGATACAGACAACATAGAGAGCTGGGCTTACTGAACACAGCAATAAATACATAAATAAATAGAAAATGCCAGGCTTTTCCTCTATTAAAAATAACTCTACAGAAGCAATGAACAGCCAAAGTAGCCAGCATCTATCCAAAGCCTTGAAGTTTTTCATGTGGGAGACTTCAGACCCAGCGTCAACTGTTTTTCTGAGAAATGACAAACTTTCCCTTCTCTTAGTACAAAGCCAGATGATGTCTCTAAAAATTTCCTCCTACCCATCTGTTCATTCAGCTGGTATGTGGCACCCTTCTCCCCATTTTTTTTTTGGTATTTTTATACAAAATGCAAATTTTCAGGTCAGGAAACTGCAATGTTTAGAATAAAAAAAAAAATCCCTTAGGCTTGACATAAACTCCTGACTCTCAGAAAAAGTGTTCTTCATTTAGGTTCTCAGATATATAAGCAGAGTAAACTATTATGCCATCCATGATGAATGACTGAAAACATCAGCAAAGAGCAATTACTGTATGTCTGATCTTAATTTGTCTTCCAGTTAGAAATATTATACCTTATGTAAGCTACCTCAGGGAACAGATGCCATCAAAGAGCAATGAAAAATGTTAAATATTCTGTGGATAGAATTCAATGCTATAGCAGCTTCCCATGAGAGCAGATGCAAGTTTTCAGGCATTTTCTGAACATTAAGGACTTGGCAGTATTTTCAGACTCCACCATGAGATGCTTACCTTCCCTATCATTAGCTTAACATCATGTTATATTGCAGTCTCCATCTCCACAGAGTGGAGAAATCTGGCTGCTTCCTTGGACTGAAATAAACATAGTTTTATTGTGCATCCTACTTATTGTATGGAAGGAATATTTCTTCAACTAAACTATTAGAAACATACTTAAAATATTCATAACTGTAGCAAAACAGGCAGCAGGGAATTTGATAAAAATATGCAGTTCTCTTGAGCTGTGAAAGTGGTTGTTTTGGGAAATGCTTGGTTATATGAGAACTAATGTATAAAATGAAAATATTTCTTCAAGTCAGTAGAGCTTCTGAGCTCTACAATTTTTTTATATTTTACTTTTTTTCCTGCATATGCTACATTTTTAGCAATGATGAACACTTTTCATGTGTGTGATTTGGACAGTTGATAAGAAGGAAGGTGGAAGGATCTTAATGTTTGTCTTGTCAGTCTGAGTTTGATTATTTTTTAAAAGTTTTAATTTTTCAGAAAAATAATCTTACAACAACAAAAAACCCCAAGGACTCTAAATTTATCTTGCAGTAACAGAGGTTTGGCCAAAGGCTGCAATTATTTTGACAGAGTCAGAATTCAGTGGTTTACAATGTATAAAAAACTGTATTTACTAATTAAAATTAAATAAATTCTATATTCTCTATAACATCGTTAATTCCTTTTCTTCTTTCAAGAACACCTTTGGAAAAAAAAGGTCTCACTTTTGTTTCCATGAAACAATTAATCTTTTTAGATCTTCCCTACACTAAGCCCAAGATCAAATAAAACCCAAACGTAGCAAAGTGTGCAGTGTTGCGAGGGCTGGTGTTGTGCTCTGATGTTGGCAAATTACAGCTGATACATCTGGTGCTCCACTTCAAAGACAAGATTGGTCATGCTCTGTGTGCTGGGAAATTGCATGCTCTGCTGTACATAATAATGTTTTTCAATTGGGCTTGTTCTGCATAACATAGATTCAATTATTATATAATTCCTACCTCTGTAAGTGAGTATATTTCTATTTTCTGGTTGATTTAGGAGTGTAACTTCTTACAAGTTACACAGGAAATTTGGGATAACTTGAGTATTCATTTTTCTCTCATGGATTACTCGGACATCTAGAGTATCTGCTTTCCATACTAGCTGGAGAGTATCCATACAAGTATCTGCTTCAACTACAAATGAAGAGACCAAGTTGCTGAATTTTGCCACAGAACTTCTTCCAAACACTTCCCTGCAGAACTGGAACTAGATGTGGAACTGGTCACCATTTCTAAAGGAAAAGTTCTTTTTCGACTAAAATATCCTATATGTTTTTATTATTTTGTTTTGCCCTCAACCCCTACCAGTTGGATAAAAAACTGGGCAAATTTAAGTATATTATTATTATACCCCCAGCAGTTGGATAAAAAACTGGGCAAATTTAAGTAGATTATTATTATTATTATTATTATTAATAATAATAATAAAACCTTTTAAAAATAAATTTTGCAAATTAAAAGAATCTATGAAAGCTTTTTACTTAAGGCTCTGCATAGCTAAAAGTCCATCACTCTGCAACACGACTTTATGCAGTCAAGTAAAAAAGGGTACACTTATCCCATTAAATAATTATTTTGTACTAGTTACCAGTCTCTTCCACCCAGACACCCTATATCTAGTAGAATGCAATTCAGCTGAAATACACTGAAAGCTCAGTGAAATATCTTCTTATGTTGCAAGCTGCAAATACATCTTCCTCTTATTTAAAAAAATCTCATTCAAAGAAGCACTTTTTAACTATCGGAAGATACAATCTTGACCTAATATTTCCTTAGATATGCCAATTGAACATTGAGATGATAGGCTCTATTAACTCTGTGCATCAGAGTGGGAATGCATTGATCAAGCATTCATTGATTACAGCATTCAAGAGTTATTAGATTTCCTTGGGAAAGAAGTATGTTCATATGATGAATTAAGGAGAAAAATCAGTTTAACCTAATTAGTAAAGCACAGTTGAATAAAATATCTATAGCTCTATGTCTTCTGCTGTTAGGGTTTTCTGGAATAACACAATGAATCTTTCCTACAAAGTATTTACTAATCTATTACATTTTTATTTTACAGAGAGCAGAGGAACATTTTTTGTGCAGCCTAGAAAATGGAAGGACAAACCTATTGTTCATAAGGGCTTTAATGAATGAGAACTGCAAGAAAGAAACTATTCTTGTTATAGTGTGAAGATACTATTTAAGGGTAAATGCTTTGATCTTTTTAATGATATTGAAGACAAATCTGGTTGCTATAGAACAGATCTTGGCAATGAAGATGAATATTTTACTTAGTACAATTTTGTTCTACTAGACAAATGAATCAAGACAAAATGAAATAGTTCTACTTGTCTGTTTAAAATAAGCCACTAAAAATCAACATGGCTAATCATATTAGATAGGAAGCATTTGAAAAATTAAAATTTACAAGATGACAGGAATTTATTGAAATAAGCAGAACATATGACATGTACAAGTCTTGTTACTGCCATCTGTATCTGAAAGTTCAGCATTTTTAGCTGTACATGTGGGAAATAAAAGAAAGGTTAAAAGGACAGTCCTGGAAGGGAAGAAAAATCTAACAAATCATTTAACAACAAATGTTATTTCTAAAAGAATCTGTCAAGAAATAAAATGCTGTGGCAGACAATCCAATTGATATATCAAGTACTCGGTGCTAGTCTTAAGACTCCAACTTTATGATCAAATACCTCAGGAGGAAAAACTTTCTTTCGCCACAAAAATAAAATATAATCAATTCTCACACTGTGTGCTTTGAAGTTAAAAGACAAAAAGGTTGACTCAATAGAATTTAGTAAATGAAGCTAATTTTAACAAGGTCGACTTCTCTATGATTAGGTTTTGCTGGTTAATTAGGATGTACTGAACTGGGAAATCCACTCACACATAAAGCATTCCCCTAAGATCTGATTACACAAAATAGTTTTCAAGATCAGTGGCTGGTGCTTAGTGAGGCTGGCAGCAGACAGCACTAAAATCTGATAGAAGAGAAGAGAACCTTGGAGATGCAAAGATACATCATTAACAAAATATAACAGGAAATCACAGGAAAAGCACCATAAAGGCCATGGAACCTACAGGAAGGATAGAGCGATACTGTTTACAGAGCATGGAGTGACAGTACAAGGGCAATGGCTTCAAACTGACAGACAGGAGGTTTAGACCAGATATTAGGAAAAATTCTTTACTGTGGGTGTGGTGAGGCACTGGAACAGGTTTCCTTGGTAAACTATGAATACCCCATCAAGGCCAGATTGGATGGAGCTCTGAGCAATCTGGTCTAGTGGAAGGTGTTGCTGCCCATGGCAGGAGCTTGGAACAAGATGATCTTTAATGTCCCTTCCAACACAAACCATTCTCTGATTCTATGTCCTTCTAAAAATAAAAATATTCTGTATGGAGTGTTTTCACTGTTTCCCATTCATTTGCTTTGCAGGCCATTACTGTACCACGGGCTGTGAGATGTGATGAGTATTCCATTGGGCCAGTGCTTAATACCGGGCAGTACCTCCCTCTCTGAGCTGGCCAGGCACATTGACCATATCTTCAGGGAGAGGACACTAATTAACAACATAATTAGGGCTAAAAAGTTCTTCTGAGCAGGAATTTTTAATAATTAAACTGAACAGCCGTCTTGATCAACAAAACTTTACAGTATATAAAAGAAAAGAAGCCATTTAAGAAAAGAGAAAGGTAAGCAATAGCAATGTAGGATATCAGCTGACTTCAGCATTTCTGTTGAGAGCTTGTGTTGCTGGTGTCCAAATTCCAGGCTCACTTAACTGATCCAAACAAGTGCAATGCCTCTAAAAGTCGTGATTTTTGAAGGTGTAGTGTAGGCAGGAGAGGGAAAATGTTTCTTAATGTTATTGTCTGACTATTTGAATGCTGACATTATCTTCACATCAGAGACTTTCACAGATGAATTTGACTTAATTAAATTAGTGGGGCAGATTTCCCTGTCTTATTTCTGTCAGGTAGAGATTTAGCAGAAATTGATGATAAATTACATATTAGATAAAGATATACACTGTACTTTAAAATCTTAATGGGGAGGTTTCATCTGCTGAAACTAACATGTAAAAGACATGTTAGAAGTTAATATATAAGTAAATGTAATTTACAGGACAAAAAAAGAAATAAAGTATGAAATAAGTTATTAAATGCTTATTTTATGCTTCTTATAAGTGTACTGTGCTTTCTGCAGTGGCTATTCTAGTGGAAATGCAAATGATGACGTTTGGATTTTTCCATATGCAATCCTTTCCCTCTTAATGGAGGGATGGAGTTGAATAAATTACACAATGTGGGCATAGGCAGAGCAAAACACATCTCTTCCTTTTACCCCATGTTATGGATTTCCAGCCAGGCTTGCTAGATGATGTATTATTTGCGTGAAGGTAGAAAGGATTGAAATGAAACAAATATCAGACATGAATACTAGATAAATGGCAGCAATATGTTCAGTAAAATGTACCTGACACAGTTATTTCTAGGTAAGCACCTCAATAGTCTTAAAACATTATTAGCAAAAAAGTTTAAGAGGAAACAATGCATTCATTTTAAGAGAAGAAGAATGAAGTGACACAAATATTTCCTTAAATCCTCAAACACAGGTGTTTCAGTCGAAACAAAAACATTGTACATGTACTCAGCTGAGTAACCCTCTTCCCTTTTATGTGGATCAGGCTCTGCATTTTCACTCTTACCCTTAAAAATGTAATAACTAAAAGATGTGCATATGCCAAAAGTATTGTATTAAACTTCAATTTAAAAATGGCATAGATATTTTAGTCCCTGTGATCTGCTTTTCTACAGCTTCAAAGCCAAGCTGGCTCGTTACAGGCTGGATAATTCTACTTCTCTCAGAGCAATATTGACAATGGGAAACAATAAATTTAGGAATTAAGTCAGCCATTAAAACACCAGCCAGGGAAATCCAACTAATTAGTTTTCATTAATTTCCCTGTGGAACACCTGAAGTCCATGTGGGTGTTATGTACAACTCCTGCTGTTTTGGGAACATTTGCATCCACCTTTCCTTCAACATCAGCCAAAAGAGCAGATCCCCAACACTATCACTACTGATGAAGACCATCTGCAGTACAAAATTTGCTGCAAATTTTCATCCTTTCATACTCGCTGGAGATAATAATCACATGAGTTTCTCAATTACCTAGAATCTTCCTCAGTCTCACCAGCTGCAGAAAACTGTGACTACTTAAATCTCTGTTAAACTTGGTGGTGGGTACTCAGAGACAAGGGAGTTACTGTGTTAAAATGGGAAGATCAGGAGGAGAGACAAAAATCTCAGAGCACTAAATGATATTAACAAGATTTACATGTTTTGTGGGGTTTTTCTTTGCCCTGACGAGGATCATGCCTAGAATGAGAAGAATGAGCACACTTGTGACAGAGAAACCCAACCTTTAAGGGTGGTTATTGTACTATTTTCCTGTAATTTAATCAGGTCAGCTTTGAGAATCCAGTTCCAGGTGACACCAGAAGAACTGAGAAATTATTTTGACTTGTGCTATGCAGCCCTTGACCATGGTTCCAGTCAATGTTTCTGTTACCTCTCAATCACTGCTGTTTTCCTCATCATTGGAACTAAGGCTAAATATAGGTATTCTATTGTGCTACAAATAGGAAATTTGATAAAAAATGAAGTTTAGCACATTCCAAATCTATTAAGAATTTCATAAAAAGGTCAAATACTTGAGTTGATAAAGAGAAGAAATTGGAAGATAACATAGAGAGAAAAGGCTGTAATAACTCTCTTTTATCAGCCAACTAAATATTGCAATATGTAGTCTATCTTAGGTCCCTTCTTGAGAAAATGAGCTGACACCTTCCACTTCCTGTGAAAGGGAAGTACAAGGATACATATTTATAAGAGAAAACATAATATCATTATAAAGAAAAAGAGCTAACTTTTCTATTTAATTATATTTTACTGAAAAAAATTCAAATTCAGAATCTGATCCCAAACAAGCCTTTTCCCAGTTCAGCACCAGACAACTAAATAGAAAGGTTAATACAGAAACAGTTATCACACCACCTTCCAGAGAAGAATGAAGAACATTTAACTTCTCTGTTGGAAAGACTGTACATTAATATCATAGTCATAGATGTAATGGGATGGAATCACTTCCTCCTTTTTTTTTTTTTAATTAAAAGAAAGTCTGTGGAGTCATTCCAGTAATTCTTGCTTCTGTCCAAACAAGTAGCTGATTCTTTAATTTTCAGATTCAGTGGGCACAGTGTCTCAACCCTCCACAAGGCAGGCATCCTTTTAACATCAAGGATGCAAAAGGAATATGGCAAACAAACCACTTTCAGAGACAGAATTGATAAATCTATCAAGCCAGTGAGTGTTGTGCCATCTGCCTCCTATACAGCAGCAGCATTAAGCACAACAGACTTCTCAGCTGGGTCCATCTCTTGTCCTTAACCAGGTCCATGGATCAGCAGGGTGGTAAGTGGGGGAAGCATTACACAGGACCAATGGTAGAGGTTTGCTAGTTTTGACCAGGGTGGGTTCATGGATGTGAAGTCCCCTAACATCAGAGATGAAAGCTGACTCTTCCTGTTTCAGCAGTGCAGTTGGTACTATGAGGGGAAATGCTTCATTCTGTATACTTTGCAATAAAGGTTAATGCTGCTCTTAAATTCACCCCCACCGAGGACAAGAATCATCTACATATTTGTGGTGAAGTTTTGTTTAATGAAATTTTTTTCATTATATCATTCATTTTCCAGAAGAAGTTCATAAGTAAATGCATCCACAAGTACAAATTAAATGCATGAAGGGTTTCCTACAATGTTCCATAGCATATGATAATTTTTTTCCAACAGAATGAGAAACAGGTATATTTTTATTGCTTTGTCACTCCATCATCCTCCTAGTTACCTCAAGCTAGTCACTCACAGATGTTTTCTATTTCTCTCTCTCTCTCTCTCTCTCTCTTTAAAAACCTGTGTTAGACTATGCAAGCCTCATAAAAGACAGCAAGTCGCTTTGGCAAAGAAGAGATATATTCCCAGCTGAAATATCACTCACCTTTGCAGGTTTTTCAGGAATACTAACACTCTTTCTTCAGTTCCTTCTCTGTGAACGTGCATGGCTGCATCCTTTGGTAATCTGAGTGCCACAGAGCCAGATTAAAAAAATCAACAAAAAAAACAAACCCCAACGTGTGATAACTGTAGGACTTATCAGATAATAAGTATGCAAAAGCAGAAAATTAATAAAGAACATTGTTTACAAAATCAAAGTGATTTCATGTTTCGCTCTGATAAAATTTACTCAGAGAAATAAAAATACTTTATTTTAACCTTATCACTTTGTTGGTCTTTTAGAAAACATCAAAATGATTTATAGGCTGGACTGTAAACCTCTCTTCTTGAACCTCAGCAAAATTGTTTTGGAAGGCTTCTATGGATCATATGGCTTGATGGCATTTCTTGTTCCCTTTTTAAAGCATCTGACAATCTGGGTATTGCAGTACTTGTATATCCCTGGTTTTCTGATATTTCTGGCTATTTCTGTCCAGCTGATCACAGTTACTAGGGAAATGTTTTAATATGGATGTTTAGAGTTTTCAAAGTAGCATTTTAGGATTTAAAAATTTCAAATGAGAGTTTGAAATTTTGCTGAGTTACAGCATGGGACTTTCAAGAGTATTATAAATCAAAATTTATTAGCTAAAAGTATGCACCAAGCTAGAGAAAATAGATACTCAATGGCACATAAATCCTGCCTGATGTTCAGTGACAAAGGAAAATAGAGATACAGGGAAGTTAATTTCTCTTTTTTCATGACCACAGCTGATGAGTGTTGCATTCTCACATGCACTATGGCAGCCAATAACACCTAATATTTTTCTGCCTCTTCTGTTTTTATTGCCTATGCAGTTCTTATTCATCTGCAGTTTATAAATATCTTCTTATTTCTGCTCAGCTATTTGCATCAATAATATAATTTAACAGTAAATTTCACAGTCTAATTATTCATTACATTAAAAACATTTCCATTTATTAATTTGAAATTGTTTGCCTGGTAATTTTAACAAACGCCCTTGTGCTCATTTTATGAGCCAGGCTTATTTGCATTCTCTTGAACAATAATTTTAATTATTTTCCCTTTTTCCCCTAAGAAAAAAAAAGAACAATCTGGAGTTCCAGATCTACTCTCCACTACCGTGGGATAGGCAGATGCCTGACTTCAGTGGGGTTAGTCACATGGCTGCATTTGCAAGGTTACAGCCTTAAGTGAATGATAGCTGTCATTCCTACAGCAAAGATTTTGCACCTGTAACTGCAACATCTGTGCCCAATTAGCTGAAAGGAGTCTTCTACTTTTGAAATTTCTGACCAGAGGTTTCAGCCTATAATTGTCATCAGTATTTTCTCTACATTTCTTTATATAACTATTTTTTGTAGTCCATTGGTTATTTTTGCTTATTTAATCTTCAATTAGTTTTTATTGGAAAACAAATTAGATCAGACCCTAGCTTTCCTCCTTCATATTGCAATCCAAACTGAAGAAAACTTCTGCTTTTTGATAATAGAATATTTGTTTTCACGCTCTACAAAATTTTTGCTGCTGCTGTGCAATACCCATTCTATTCACGTCAGGTTTGGGTCTCTGTAGCTTAAAAATGAGGAAGGCAAGGGCCAGCCCACTCCCAGGATCTGCAGCCCCAGCCTGGCTGGAGAGAGGCCATACCTGGCCCTGCCATCTGTAAATGGTGTTTTTTAGCCTCACACATTCTGGGACACCAGAATTCAGATTCTCTCTGTTGTTATTTTGGGAGGGCTTTTTTGGCATAAATATAATTGAGGTAAGTCCCAATCACTCTGCTCTCTTTCATACAATACACAAGTTATAATTCTTTAGGGAAAAAGACAAGTATGTTTCATACAATGCAAGGGCAGCAACCTCAATCTTCCCAAATCCTCTCATTCTGTTTTACTCTTCTCCATCTTTGTTTAAGTGTGATACACATCTATGTTTTGCAGCCTTTAAGCAGTGATGAGAACTAACAGCTGATCTGAATAAATGCAGATTAATAGATTGTTTTAGGCTACTGATTTAGTGGCCAGATGAATTACATATATTAAATAAATAATATTCTTCAGCATGATAAGGAGGAGAAAGGAGAAAAGCTCTCTAGCAGAATATGAGTATGAAGAACTTTCAAATACTTCAAAATGATGCCAATACATCAGTTCCAGGGAGCTTTCAGGCATATATGAAGTGTAATAAAATACCTGCATGCTAAAACAAGAAGCTTGAAGGACAAACAAGGAGAATTTGGAAGCTGTGACTAACAGGGAAAATTTATATAGGAGACTTGACAGAAACATGGTGGGTGTACAAGCTCAGTAGCTCATAAATATGGTGAGTTAAAGCCTAGCATTACTAGCTGAGGAGGAAATCCAAGCGTATAAATTTGAACATTTGGGAAAATTTGAGTTGTGACAGAAGAAACAAAGAAGAATTTCAAAGGATTTGTATGAATCCATTCTAAAAATCCTTTCATTGGTTGTGACAAACCCCAGAGCTTCTGCTGAAAAAGAGCATCAAATATGAAGACTAATTTTTAAACAGCTAAACAGAAGGGTTGGAATTATTACAAGTAAGCAAGAATGGATAGATGTGAAAGCAAAGGTGATCAGCAACCTGCAGTGATCACTGTGGTTCAAGGAGAAGAAAGAAAAAAAAACTAATCTAAAGTTACATAATGACATTCCAATGCAGCCAGAATTCTTGTCTGTAAATGTTATACAGGAGTTGAATGGTGAGTTAAAGCCTAGCATTACTAGCTGAGGAGGAAATCCACGCGTATAAATTTGAACATTTGGGAAAATTTGAGTTGTGACAAAAGAAACAAAGAAGAATTTCAAAGGATTTTTATGAATCCATTCTAAAAATCCTTTCATTGGTTGTGACAGACCCCAGAGCTTCTGCTGAAAAAGAGCATCAAATATGAAGACTAATTTTTAAACAGCTAAACAGAAGGGTTGGAATTATTACAAGTAAGCAAGAATGGATAGATGTGAAAGCAAAGGTGATCAGCAACCTGCAGTGATCACTGTGGTTCAAGGAGAAGAAAGAAGAAAAAACCTAATCTAAAGTTACATACTGACATTCCAATGCAGCCAGAATCCTTGTCCGTAAATGTTATACAGGAGTTGGTACTTGGCACAGTGTTCTATGGAGGACTACCACACAACAATCCTGTTAATTACTCCTGTCACTTATATTCTTATATCCAATTGAGTAAGAAGAGAATTAGCAGGAAGAAGAGGCTAATAAACTTGCCAAGTTTAATCCCCAACTGATTTTGAGGAGTATATGTAACAAATAACAGTGGATATGCTCATTGTTATGAAATGTTTCTAAATCAGTTTATCTTGTTTTCCTTAAAAAAAATTTAAAAAGTGAATAAAAAAAAGTTTTATAAAGACAGAAGTAGTGAGAATTTAGGCAATATATATATATTTTTTTTTTTTTTTTCAAATATTGGTACAAAAAATTTTAAAAAATCTAATCTTTTAATGGAAAACCATTATTATGAGTTCAGATTTTTGGCAAATCTACGCCAAAGTTCAGATTCAGATGTTTAAAGAAAAAAGAACTATTAACAAAACTAGTTGAAACACTTCAAAAACTGCTAATACTTTATAAATACAGTAATACAAATACAGTTTTTCAGTTAAAATATTTCCTGTTTAATTTTTAATTAAAACATGTTATCAGAATTGCATCAATTTCCCCCTTCAGTTTTATCCAGCTGTCACTTCCTGGGCAGTCAGCAGTTTTTTAAGTGGTATCACAGGAAAAGGCAAAAAATAGAGAAATCCAAATTTAAAATATTTATGAACTTGAAAAAGTTAAATAAACCACATTTTTACTCAAGTTACAAGAATTAAATAAAAAGGAGGAAACCCCAAATCCTGAGAATTAAAAAAATGAATATATTTTTTCATTAAATATATAAAAATTAAATATATGTATATATTGAAAATTGTTTTCCATAAAGATACATATTTTTGGAAGGCTTGAGAGTATCTCATAACCTTTTGAAAAGGAAAATTTTTAACATAAGATAGTATTGAACTCAACTTATTCTTCACAGAGCCTTCAGGAGATTGAGAAACTCCACTTTCAACTATGCTAATACTAGAATCTCAGGGTATTTTTTAATGTTTTGTTGAACTATATTGAGACTAAAGCTAGATAGGCACAAAATTATGATCATTGACATATATGTTAAAAATCTAGAGCCAATAATATTCTATATACATATATTCCATTTACAAATGTACATTTAACATGCAGATTAGAAAAAATATACACTCCAGTGAGGAAAAGAGAGTTTTGGGACAATAAATTGTGCATTAACCAGGTAAACACAATTTTATCTTATAAAGAGACATTTACAGATAGCAAGGAAATGAAAAATTAAAATATTTCTTTAATTAAGAGTGATATCCACACACCATCTTCTGGATAAGAGTATAATACAGTGAACTTCCAGGGGAAATATTAAATGTCTAGATTGCCTGAAAGTCTTAAAAAGAGAAATATCTATAGAAGCTGACATACTCCACCAAAGGGAATCAATGTATGGACTCAAACACACAAAAAAGGCTCTGGGAACATGATATCCACCTGTCAGGGTATCAGAGACCAGCAATGAGTTAACAGGGGACAGCAACTTACTGAGACAAGAGACACTTTTCCAAATCAGCTGCTGAGGCTGGACAGAAGAACTGCTCTGCCCTTGGTCACCAGAGTGACCCTGCTCTTTGTCCTTTCTTCTAGCGCCACAGCCCTTCCCTCTGTCCAGTCCTGGGGGTGTCTGGTGAGAGGACACAGGTGGATGGGTCACTTCACTGTGCTGTCAGGCACAACACGGAGCTCAGAGGAGTGAAACAAGCAAAACCAGCAGGATCTGCTTGTAGATGAAGCGTTGTTCTGGATGACATGTGACCCTGTGGAGAAGGTCTCAGCTCTTTGTGTTTGCCACAGATGTGCAGCAGCTGCAACTCAAAATGATCACAGGGAAGACAGGGATGTGTTGGAGCCAGGCCAGAGGAGACCACCAAGTTGATCAGAGGGATGGAGCAGCTCTGCTGTGAGGAAAGGCTGAGAGAACTGGGATTGTTCAGACTGGAGCAGGGAGGGCTCCAGGGTGACCTGATTGTGGTCTTACAGCACCTGAAAGGACCCTGCAGGAGAGATAGAGTGGGACTATTTGCAAAGGCCTGGAGTGCCAGGACAAGGGGGAATGGCTTCACACTGAAATGGTGTAGGTTTAGATCAGATATTATGAATAATTCTTTACTGTGAGGGGGCCGAGGCACTGGAACACACTGTCTAGAAAAGCTGTTGCAGCCATAACCTTGAAGGGATTCCAGGCCAGTTTGGATGGAGTTCTGGAGTTCTGAGCAACCTGGTCTCGTGGAAAGTGTCCCCACCTATGGCAGAGGGCTTGTAATGAGATAATCTTTAACGTTCCCTCCAAGCTAAATAATTCTAGGATTCTATGATTATGGGGTGGTAGCTACAACATATCCCAGTGTTTTACCTGAGAAATTTACCCGCTGTTGCACTGCTCACACTCCACTGTCAAGAAGAGCATGATCCATCATCCAGCCAGATTAGAAATTCAAGTATGTCTTCATTAGTGGAAATAGGTTTTGTTTTGTCTGAACTGACAAAAGTGAAAAGAAATAGAAACACACAATTAGCAGCCCTTAAGAGGAAAAAATATGCATCACAGGCCTTTCTGATATAAATTATGACGTGAATAAAAACCAGCTAATTTACAACAAGAAAGAGTATCAAACAATTATTGAAACAGTAATAAAAGTACTAACAACCTATTACTAAGACTACAAACCAAGTGAGCAACAAAATAACATTCATAGGAAAGGCAGACAGTATAAGATAATAAAGAGCTCAGTAGCAAATGGTTGATAACACCTTTCAACCCAACATACCCAAGCATATCCCTTCACCATCTGGCCTAAGTGGGGTGTGACGCATGGAATGATATCAAAACATGTTATGAAAAACCAAGTTTTTAATTAATTGTTTTGAGATGTTTTGAAAATCTTACAGCATTTTCATAAGTGCTTTTTTGGAATGGAACAGAGCTCATTTTCTTAACAATTTGCAGTTCTGAACAAGTTTAAAGTTGTAGGAATCATACTCTGTTATGAAAAAAATTGATTTCATGAAGGAGTACAGTAGCAAAATCTTTTATTTGGTTCATTGGGAAAACTAATCGTGACAAGATTGTACAACATTGGAGACCTGAATCCAGGGTGGATTGCCTTCTGACCTACTCCTTATTAGATCCATACAGCTCTCAGGCAGGCACCACCCAGATCTGGAAAATAGCCAGTATTAGTCCAGCTGGGAATAGATTAACAATGATTTATCAGGGAATCAAGAACACCTTGGGCTATGACAGGAACTTCAGGAAAAGCAACTACTAAGCTACTCTCATAAAAATGTATTTTAGACTAAATTGTCTTGCAGAAAACAGACGATTTCAATGATTTCTCACAGCTGAATTAACTATTTATTTATTAAAAGAAAATTTCATACATGCCAATTTAGGTGGGAAAAAAAACCAAAATGCAATGTCAACACCATTTTAATTGAATTACAAAGATTATATATATATTAGCTGTATCTATACTTTCATTCTGTTTTTGAAAAATAATCTCTATGTCACTTTTCACAGCCAGGTTCTGGTTTTAACCCATATATTTTCATACCCTAATTATTTTTCAAATATCACATAAAAAAATATAGGTGTTAATTTCCATACTGAGAGACAAAATACTTTCCCACAGTTTATTAATTATTGCTCTCTAAAAAAGTAGGTTTTATAAAATCTTTCTGTTCTTTAATATACTTATTTTTTAAATGAAAGATTGCAGGAAAAAATTATATATATGGTAAATCTAATACCATAAAATATACATATTTGGATATCAGGTTGTGGAATTCAGTGTACATGATTATCTTGTGGCAAGAGAATTCCTGAAAACAAGAGAAGAGGAATTAAGCTAAAATAAAAGATATTGAACTCAGTCATCAATGGACAGCAATTATGGTATGAGTTCCCCTAAATTATCCTGCAAACATTTTTCAGTGTCCTTGTTAATAATTTTTTTCTGCCCAAACATTTCAGGAAGATACTGGAATATGGAAATGAATTGTCTGATGAAATATAAGAGTTTTCTGTTCATAAAATAAAACTAAATGGACTTTCTGTTTCAGTATATTAAAATGCATAGTTAGAGGAAGGGAACATAAATATATATCATTTATGTAAATTGTTTGCTCAGTTTTTTTTTCTTCTCTTTCAAGTAGTACCACCGTTCCTTAAATGGAATATGGTTTTTTTCTGCCTTGAGAAAATTTCACTGGCTATGTCAAAATTATTCTTTGCTATTGTTCCCTGGTCAACAAAAGTAATAAAAATACACAAAGTAGCCACACATAAAAGCTTCATCTGAGATAATGTAAAGTTTAATGTTATTTTCTTTCTCTCCTCAATAAAGAATTAGGTTTTTTACAGCAGTTACAGTGTCATATATTATAAACCCACTGACTGACACGCACACACAAAAAAAATCCATATAATCGCTTTTTCTATCTAACCATGTAGTGAATTACGGATCCTGTAATTAAGGCTATCAGCTGACTAAAGTACCACATGGACCAATAAGCCACCACAGGGAAATGCCATTTACAGGTGATTTGGGCCACAGTAGATCAAACTGTAGTGAAAAGCCTGAAACAGCAATTTCACATTCACATTATTTGGGTTAAAAGTTATAAGGCAAATTTTTAACCAATTCTGAACCAAAAAGATTTAGGTAACTCTCAACATAAGGAAGTAGATATTTCCAATATCCTTCATAGTTTAAACAAAATCAAATCCAAGGAATGCAGGAAATTCAGATTTCAATGTAGTGTAAGTACAATCTAACCTCTGCAGGAAAAAAGGTGTGCCTTCATAGTTTCCTTTATTACTTGAAAGACATTTTAATGTGTTTCTCTAAGGAGGTGTGGTACAGGTAATGAATCTTATATATATACCTGCCTTTGTCTTTCATTCCTTTTTAATTTCTGAAGTTATCACTACTCTGTGTCACACAGATCTGATGGAGAACACCATTCTCACAAATTTCATGGAAATAAGCTGCTGAAGAGGGCAAACCCTTCTATATTTCATGACTGAATAAAAGACAGCACAATGAGATTGTTTCTTTTTTTAGCATCACAGAACTTTCTGCAAGACATGAATTTTTCAGCTGGGAAGGAGTTTACTGAGAGCAGTCATAACATTTTTTTCATACATCCATTTTCAGAAGGCTTGCTATAATTCAATCAAAAAGATAGTTAAGGACAGGATACAGGAGGAAATATTAAGAGATAATAATACTTGTGATATGAGGTCATCTGATGATAAGAAGTCACTATCCATTAAAAATATATGCCCTCAGTCTTTTGGGGAGTACAGACCAAATCCATACAGGTTCCTTACATTCCTCCAGAACTAAACTTTATCTCTATCTGCAAGAATTGCTAAATACAAAATGTATTAACATAATTCATGTTAATTATTTAGATTAAAATTTAGATTTAATCTAAATTTTAGCAGATTTTAAAAGTGCTCATCTAGTGGTCTTCAAGTAATAATTTTCATAATTCTCTCTCTCTCAATCACTTCTTCCTGCTTATAAGACTTTTTGTCCATTCTGCTTTATAAAATTCTTGCATCTACTCCTTCACATAGTTTCTGAGCACATAACACAATTAATTATATGACTAACATTTGTGTACAACATGATTTCCTAAGGTAGACTGAAGATCACTCTGAGTACTTGTTCCCTTGTCAGCAGCTCAATTTATTTCACCCATGCTAGAAAAATGTCCATCAGTTTCACATTGTTTGGAGTTCTAGAAGAAATTTTGCAACTTACAAAAAAAACCCCGAAACAACAAAAAAACTCCCCAAAATATCTCCACAAACAAAACAAAATAAAACCAAGCAAACAAAATTGTGGAAGGTATTATTCCACTAATAAGCCCTAAAACTGAGTTTTAATTTGCAGCACTCATATCCACCTACTGGCAGCACCTCCTTTCCCTTGAAATCTCACTGGGAATGCAGCTGCAGGCAATTACTTCTAGAGGTTAGTGTTTGACTCTCCTTCTTCCACAACTCAACCTTCTCCTAAGACTCCTTCTAATGAGCTGGGAAAGCCTAACAGCATAAACAAAGGAAACTAGGGATGTTTTACTAGAACATGTATTTATGGTATCTGGCAGAATGATGTTTTTGTGGGATGGGTCTTTTCTGACAGTTAATAAGCAACTTAATTAGGGTCCACGTCTCCTACATAGAAATAACTGTGCCTATCTTCTTGTGCATCACTGTCAAAGTACAGTTTAGAACTGTTTTACAAACATTAAATTACATCTCAAATTTAATGGATTTAATGGTAAACTTTTCTTAAACTGCTTTATTCCAGGAAAAAACACTTTATTATTGTTTTGCTTAAAGTGTTCCCCTAGGAAAAAAACCTTATTTTTTCATTTTTCACCAGACTATACAAGCAGCTGGAGTATGTTGGTCAGTATTATCTCAAAGATCAGTAATGACAGGATTGATGATTATTTACACCTTTTAGTTTAATGAATCCAAAATAAATTTTATGACAATTTATGTCAAACTTATTACAAGCATATAAATCAAGAAGTGACCTAGTGGTGTTGTTGGTACCAGTGGGTAGTACAATAATTCACTAACAGTTGTACAAGGTCTGAAACACACAGAAATATCCATTTTTACTTGCCAGAAGTGATTGATAAAATAAAACTTTTTTTAAAACTTTTTTTTTTCCTGAGGAAATAGAATTTTTACAGAAAATGACATTCAAGCACTTCTGATTATCAGTGGTCTCTGCTGGGTCAATTATCTCATTTAGCCATTAGAGAGAAGGACATCCTTTCTGACCTAATACCTTATAATGAAACATATGCGTATAAAATAATTTTAGGAATGGTTTAAGCAAAGAGAAATTGAATCTACCTGTAATCCATGCTAAACTCCAAGGAAGTCAGACAGTATAACAAAATAAACAGAAAGTGAAAACATTAACTACTTTAAATAATCTATGAAATTTGTAATAACATCAAAAATCACACTTCAATATATTTTAAAATGCATTTCATTTATTGAAATGCATTTTCCTAAATGACTGAAGGCTAGGAAGACTGATGGATTAGATGCTGAAGTTGAGGAGATGGTCAGTTGGCCTTAATGATCACCTGGCTGGGGTCACATTGTGTATTTGATGTCAGTCAGACCTTCCTAAATCAATGTGGTTTTGTTATTTCATTGCAATAAACTTTAATTTATGTTAGAAGCAAGATGATTATTACAAATTTATGTCACTTGCTGATTTTTTCCAGTGGCTGGCTGTGAAGATTTCAGGTCACTGTTTGGTTTTGTCCATGTATCTCTGTTGAATCTCCACCATCTCATATTTCTGCAAATTCATGACCTTTATACTTTCTGCATATAATTCTTGACACTTTTTTTCCTCAAAGGAACTTCTGTTCTGACAAAATGTTTTGATATTCTGCTCTACTGGTGTGTATCTTTTCAGCTGGGCAAGTCTTTATTTGTGAAATAATGAATTAGTCTTGTTACATTTTCCATAGTAGGATAAAGCTGCATAATATATTATTGATAACACTCATAAGCCTACTTATGAAAAAAGAAGACAAAAAATGTTGTGAGAGAAGAATGAAGACTTGAAATTGAAAGATATGGGTGCAGAAGGAAACAAAATAAAAGGAATGATAATAGAAATCAGAGGCCTGAGAATAGAGATGAACATATTTGAATTCTGGTGGGGTTTCTCGCTCACACACAATCCACTTGTTGAGACTATTTGATTTGCACTGCACTTTACTGTTGTATAAGAGATTTCTCTAGCTATATTTTTCTATCCTTACAGTTTTAATGTTTTTTGTTCTCATTCTTTTCAGCCTTTAGATGTGTTCTTCTGGATGCATTTTATTTAGCTATTTTAAACTCTCAGTAAATATTCAGAATTATTTGCTAGAATATTTAACTTATTAGTTGTTACATTTACATTGCAGATGAGCTTTTCATTTTTCAGATATCCAATAGTCATGAACAATATTGAGAGTAATGAAACTTCTAAGAGAGGTAAATATTTCCTGTGAAAGAATAGCTTTTGTTTAATAGCACAAAATGAGGAGAAAATAGTTTAGATGTTTATAAAACAAAGTCTGCACTACACAGGAAAAGTAATTACTCAGTTTTTTGTGTATAGAATTTGATATTTATGTGCAAAGTCCCTGGAGATTTGTTCATGCAAGAAGTCTGTAATATTGATTTTTTCACAGATGCAATATTGAGAAAGACATGCTGCTGAAATATGTCATTTAGTGAAGGAAAAATACTAAGCCTTGATTTTCCTTCTGAGAGAACTGAGAGATTGTCTGTAAACACAGTGGTAACTAATCTGTTCATGGCCATCCGCTTATTTGCTGACAAATGAAGGTAAGATATTGACAGTCTAAATCATCATAAGAAAAAAAATCCTAAGTTTACTCATCCTTAAGTGAGGAAACAATTACATTCTAAACATCTGTGTTTTGTAATCAAATTATAGAGACACTCTCTCCCAAATACCTCAATTTCTTCTCTCTCCCCCAAAATACCACAATCCTACACAAATGTAAATCAGAATATGAAATAATTCAAATTATAAAAAAAACCCCAAACAAACAACCAAACAAAAAAAAAAACCCACCTCCAAATACACAAAATGCAGTAAGCTTAAATGTTTGAGAATCTCAAAGATGCTAATTGATAAAAGCACAATTGCTTCTGAGAGCTAAAAAATGCCCATTGAAAGTTCCTGTATCTGGTTTCTTTGGTCCACACACCAAAAAAAGCAAAACCAAACCAAGCCATACCTAACCCCAAACCAAGTCAAACTATGTGAGTGATAATGTGGTCCTGGATTCAAATCAATACCATGACTCTACAAGTAATAGCAGAGTATTAAATACTTTGAAAAAAATGTGCCTTTTCAGTAACATGTTTAGTATTCCAACAGCCACTGAACAAACCCAGTAAATTATGCAATACAATAAATTTAAACCTAGAAGATTCATAATAAAATCTTAAATCTGAAAGATTCATAATTCAAAACATCAGTCATTTAACCAATAACGTACAAATAGAAATGCACATATAAATATTTATATATACAGGTGCCCATGCCACTCTCTAGTGCTACACAGGCAGTGAAGAAATGGGAATGGCTTTAAGAGCACACATTAACTACTTCAGTAAATCCCAGCATGAACCCAGTGGTTATTCCCCTTGTACCAGCTCTGGTATCTGCTTTATTTTAATTATCCTATGACAGACGAGGATTCTATGCCATGGAAAATTCAACAATGTCATTTTTTAGGCAGTTAAAGCAGCATCTATCTGGAAGACAACAGAGCTGTAAAGGCTAAGCAGAGCAAACAGACTGTACCTTCCAAGTGCTGCCCATTCTCTAAAGTGTGGGAGGAGATCCAATGTATTTGATCTGATAGGAGCTGTAAAAGAAGACTTCCATACAGCATGCAGCATCTATTTTCCAAGACAGCTATAGCAAGTATAGCCCTTAAAAGCCTGTAGTCAAATATCTTATTTAATTCAAGATCACAATCACTAGGACATCACAGTTGTGTTTTGTCACTCTATCTATTAAATCTGACAAGCATAACAATGGAAACTCCTGGTTTCTTCTCTCTCAAGTGCAGGTCCCTCATAGAAAAGTAATCAGAACTCTACCTTGAGTGGCTTTTACCAGGAAAATATTGAGACTTACTGCAATAGCAATTATAAAAATTGTGATTATATAAGAGTATACATGCTACAACAATCACAAAGTAAATGCGTGTGGAGTCAAGTCTCATAATAGATCCATTTGACAAGACAGGGTTGAGTACAAGTCATCTGTGTACTGATTTACCTCTCAAGGCAAGAAGAATTTGCATGCACTTGCCTGATTTTGTATTTCATTATATTTGCCTCATGTATTTCTTCACCTTTAAAACAAATTTTGATTTTTGATACAAGAATGATAATTATGCTCACTCCATATTTTGTAAGTGAGATAAGGGCAATAGAAGGAACTATTGTTTGTTAAGAAATGGAAACCATTACCTTTCCTCTGGTATTACAGCTCCTTTCCTGTGTGCCTTGTGATCAGTCTCATCACCATCACAGCAAGCTTGGCAGTGGTTTTCCTTTTCACCTCATTTTCAATCACTAATTGCATGATTAAGGCTTTATGTATTCAAATGATTCCTTGCCAATTCACCATTGCCTGTCACTTTCCTATTTAAAATCTGTCTCAACTGCTTCTCTGTGTTTTTTCTTAAATTCCCTACACTGATATTTGTTCTTTGATCTGTTTTCAAGAAAAGCAGATTTTCCATGATTCTCTGCTCTTTTTTTTCTTATCAAAAACAATTCTGAGAAGCCTATAGCAATGTTAGGTAAGGTCTCAACTTAACTGCAAGAAGGATTGAGTCCTCAAATACACAGTATGTCAATGTTAAAATCAGTGTAGTTCTCGAGCCTTAAAAATTCTGAGTCTCTCAGCAGTAGTATTTGCTCTTGCTCTTGCAAAGAATTAGAGAGCCACAACAAGAAGAAAAGCATGCCAGTGGAAAGAGCTTCTGACAACAATTATTTTTTTAACAGCTGCTTTATAGTTTTACCTTCTCAGTGTTGCGGGTCATGTTTGGTGGGCTTCGGCATCTCAGGGCTCAGGGTTTGTTCAAAACCCTTTTTTCACATTGCGGTGGATTGACCCGGGGTGTGTGCAAGGTGCTCTATCTCTAGATTTCCTGCTCCAGGGGGATCTATATAATATCACTTTCCTCAGCAGGACAGGACCTAGGGAGGAAGTAAATAGAAAAAAAATCTCACGGGTCAAGATAAAGGCAGTTTAATAAAGTAAAAGCAAAGATTATGGGTGCAGAAGCAAAAGAAAAAGGATCTTATTTCTCCATTTCCCATCAACAGGCAATGTCTGCCATGCCCCAGGAAACAGGACTTCAGTACAGCAGAGGTTGCCCCAGAAGAAAAATGTCAGAAAAAACTGAGTGCCTCCAACCTCTGCCTTAGCTCTTATTACTGAGAAGATGCTGTATGGAATGCAATTTCCCTTTTGTCTCCCTGGGTCAGCTGTCCTGGCTGTGTCCCCTCCCAGGCTCCTGCCCAGAGCCACCCTAATGGCCTTTTGAGGCTGGTGGGTGCTGGTTTGGAGAGATGGCCCTGGTGCTGTGGGATCGCTGCCCAGCAGTACCCAAACACTGCTGGGTCCTCAACACGTTTCTCTCTGCTCAGCACTTTGAGGGCTGCAGTGGGAAAATAAACTCCATCTCAACCAAACCTTCCTACAGGTCTGGTTTTGTGTCCCACAGTACAAAGCAATGCCTAAAGTACAGCCTGCAGTGATTCTCTCTACTAAAGTTCAAACATGGACTCTACCTTGGAGTATCTAGGGGAGAAGATTTGCCTGCAATTGTTCCAAAATAATTAAAATTCATTACCCCTCTCCATTAAATTAATGAGGATTTCTTTCCAAGTTCCTCGGGAGACAGTGTTATGCAAGAAATATTAATGTGATGGCAGTGCTTTACTGGGTTTTGGGGTTTTTTTTAAGTTTTCCTTCTTGAAGGTGTTGTCCTGACTGATGTGCTGAGTTAGGAAATTGTACTAAGTGAGAACCACACAGGGAAGGAGAACGTCAGAGCTTGATCATTACCTTTACTGACAGAGACCATCTGAAGAAATCTAACATCTACCACCACAGAGCTGCAGCAAATACCTTTTGATTAGAGGAAAATGCACACATTCCTATAATGGTAATATTAAAAAAAAAGAAATGTAAAATATATTTGGAAAGGCACATTTCAGTTACATCACATTTTGTCTTTAAATTTGTTTTTGCCTCTACACCGCCTAAAAATAAGGAAATAAGGAGAATTTAAACTAGTGAATGATTCACTGATACAAAGACTATGCAGAAGATAATATAGTAATTTTGCAGATGTCAGATCTGAGCTTGTATTGTTACTTATAAATCACTGGCAAGAGCTGGAAAAAAGCAGTTGTTTCAGGTTTTTTCCTTGGGTATCGGCCAGTTTTACTGGTGTGTTTGAAGCTGATATACTGTCTCACAGATACCACAGGAAATGGAACTCTTAAACATGCAATTTATTGCCAAAGAATGCTGTTTACACAAGCATCTACCATGTAGTAGAAGAGTCATTATTTTCCATGGTTACAACTTTTAATTTTTTTTTTAAAGCTATCTATAAATTTGTATTGCCTCTGTGCAATTTTAGTAGATTCTTCTCCAATTAACATGGAGTAGCCTGTGATTGAAATGGCTATTTACTCCAGTATGAAGTAATTAGAACTGAACTGTATAAAAAACAGAGGTTGTTCAGCTCTGGGCCTCTGGGCATGGAGAAGGGGGAGAAAGAAGCTGAGCCTTTCTGCTACTCAGTTCTTTCAGAAGAACACCTAAGAGAATCACAGTCTCTAGTTCCACTCACCCACACAGCATTTTCCAAAGCTTCCAAGACTTTCCTGTCATTCCTTGAATCCAAAAGGTTGTTTTTCCCAACCTCATGTAAACAGGAGCTCTCCCAGACTGGAACAACATCTGCCTTATGGCCATCACAGATTTAATTCTTATGATATAAAGCTGTCTGTAGTACCACTTGGTTAAAAAAATAAATTGATTTACTATTTTGAAAAAACCCCAAAAGAACAGAGATCTGTACATAGCTATGTTATTGCTTATTAGAATATATTTTTTTTTAAGTTCAAAAATGCCAAAATGAAAGAAAAACCAGGAAAGCTGTTACCTGCTTTTAACGTTGCCTTTTTCATCCTTGGAAAGAGACAACTAAATTTCTCTTTTGAAAGTTACAGAAACAGAACCAATGTTATTGCTGATGTTACAAAAGATGTTTGTCTTTTTATTTTCTTTGAAATGGCATATTTTTATAAAGGTGATTTTATGAGTGTACTGAGGCAAGAAGTATAGAAGGCATTTAGCTGCTATTTGTCTGCCTTGTTACTGTAGTTTCACTTTTTTTTGATATTACTCATATGTGCTTGAGCAGGGGTTTTATGATCTAATTTCAGAAAATAGGAATGAATCTCTTCCAGTTTTCTAAAGTGTTCTATTACTGACTCATTTAATATTTTCTGTTAAGGGAAAAGGTATTAAAAACATCTCGACTGAACATCCAAAAGTGTAATTTATAAACTCTGAATATATTCTGCTTTATTGTAAACCTACTGTCATTATTTGATTTTTACATAGTTCAAATTTTGGTCTCCATAATCAACACAAAGCACATTTTAATTGGATATATATTTTTATATATACTTAAATATATATATAGCTTAGCTAAAAGGTTTCTGTACTTAGATCAGCATATTTAGCTGAAAAAAGAAGCAACAGTTTGAGGTTTTGCTTTTAATAGCTGAAACTGCTTTCATAAATGCTCATAAAAGTAACATTTAATCTCTTGCAGTGGCCCAAAAATATTGAAAAGATCACTGTTCCTCTGTAAAATGAAATTTTAGAAGGTCTTCAGAACACTCAGACTGTTAATTGTGTTAAAGTACATGCAGTAAATGGTTATAGTGTGCTATTTTGTTTTTATTGAAGACTAAGTGGAGTTTAAATTACACCTTCAGACAGATAGCTTTGTTATGTTTATTATGTTTTTATATAAATCTCAGTAATTCTGTTTCTAAGGTAAAGATAAAGAAATTTTATCTGTTTAGAATGCCACAAAGAACCCAAGTCCTGCATATATTTAAATGACAGTAAATGAGGCATTGCAGAATCTCAGCAAAAACTCAAATGCTTGGTGATTTGGAGTACAGCTTAGCTGGATATTGTACTCATGCCCTCTAGTTTCTGAAAGAGGAAGATGTGTAAGAAAGGTGGACACTTGCAAAGGTCTTGCAAGTGACACGGTGGTTGAGGCAGACACCTGAAAAGCAGAACACCTGTACAAAAGCCCATTTCTCTTCCTATTTCAGCTCAGCACTGATGCTCATGACTGGTGACTTCCCAGCCTGTGGTTCTTACACAGGTCTCTTCCAGTCCCTTGTCTGGATGATATTTGCCTGTATTCACTGACATTGAAAAGTTGTTCTCCAGCCTCCTCTTGCTCAGGTGAATCCCTGAAATACTGAGCTTAAGAGCCAAGAAACTGTCTCTCCTTTTGTCCTTACCTAGCTGCTCAGAAGGGAACAGCTTTAAAGACGATAGAATAAGAAAGGTGTCTGTGCTGTAGCCAAAGAGGTGCCTGAAGTGGAGGGTTGGACTCAGTCTCTTACAAGGTGCTGCCCTCCACCCACTTGTGTTCATGTAACTGTGCACCAAGGCTGTGTCATAAATAACTGATAATGCAAAAACAAATTGATAATGTGCTTCCAGCTGGCTGGCAAGAGGTCATTCAAGGACCTCTTCTGGTACTTTCCCATAGTGATGTCCTCCCCCTGGGAGTACTGTCCCAGGATGCCACCATGCTGTGTCCCACAGAGAGAGGTCTCTGCCTTAATTAAGGTGAAAACAAGGCCATATACTGAAGTCAACAGTATGGGTTTTATTTAACAGGAAGCATGAGGGAGAGGGAGAGAGTGAGAAAGAAACAGGAAAAGGAAAAGGGGGTCAGGAAGAGAAAGGGAGTGATGGAGAGACTCTCTGGATCCTGACAGCATCTGGTTGGTCCCTTTCTTCTGGTCTTGGAGGGTCCTGTGTAACCCAGAGCTCAGTGGGTTAATACATCCAAGTATCTGTGGGAATGCCCAGCTACCTCCCATGGGAGGTAGGAAAGCTTTTCGCTGTTTTCTGCAACAGACTATGGATCTGTTGCAACACTTGTGGATCACATGCAGTCCTCTGGTGAAAGGCCTCAGGAATGGGTAGGGGGTGGTTCTTTGGGAGTCTTTGGTGGTTTATGACCTAAGACATGACAGCTGCCTTTCATGTGCATGCTCAGGATGGATATGACCTGGCAGGAGAGACAGTGCTTTTATTTGGCTTTTAGCCCCGGGTGATGGGTGTTCACCCACTCTGTACCAGAGGTTTTGCCATCACACTGTCAAAACTGTTGCAACACTTGTGGATCACATGCAGTCCTCTGGTGAAAGGCCTCAGGAATGGGTAGGGGGTGGTTCTTTGGGAGTCTTTGGTGGTTTATGACACCTTCTAAGACATGACAGCTGCCTCTCACGTGCATGTTCAGGGTGAATGTGACCTGGCAGGAGAGACAGTTTGTGTAGGAGAGGACTCTGCAGGGTCTGCTTCTTTATTTGGCTTTTAACTCCTGGTGATGGGTGTTCACCCACTCCATACTAGAAGTTTTGCCATCACACTGTCAAAAACTCTCTGTCCCTCTCAGCTGAGGGGGGACTGTGTGCAAACCTGGCGTCAGCAAATGAGTCTGGGGGCTGTGGCCTCCCCACAATCCCAGACAGAGCTGGTTTTCAGCAGAGCAACTGGGTTTGGCTTTCCTTGTGGATGCAATCTTCTCCCCAGCCTTGTTTATGTTTCCCTAGACAAGCGGTCACCAAGCATGGAACATGCGAACATGGAAGGCATCGCGTGGCTCAAGAAACTGAGAAAGAGGAGAAAGGAAGTGAGCCTTTCCTTTTTTTCCACAGTAGCAGATTCCTAGCTTAAGTTGTAGTTTGATTCACCCATCACATGAAACAGCACAGCTGACTCTTTCCTTCCTAAGAACCAGTTGACTTTTTCCTTCTTTAGCATAGTGAGATTGTTCTCTACAAAGGAGGTTTAGAGAAACACAGGCTTCTGATATTCTCCTACATTTTCAGCAGGTGTTCATCATTGATACCTTTTGCAGGAACTTTGCAATATTATTAAAGAAACTAAAGTTCCAGACAAAGCTTCATCTTGCAATTAATTACTTGATATTTCAAGAGACTTTAAATAAATTTCCCACCAGATCAGTCTCATTTAGTCAATGGTGTCCAAAGCCAGCCATCCACAAGCTACACTACCAGTTTATATCTGATGGTTTTATAGCTAAACACAAAATTAATTCAGTTATTTTTTCCTTTGATTCTCTTTTCTTTTACTTCTGAAATATTTCAAGGTCTTCCTTGCTGTTATTTTAGGTAAGGTCAAAAAGAAGTGCATAGCTACTTCAAAATCAGAGATTGCATTCACTGTACTAATCACAAGTGCAATCAAAACCATCACTTAAGTTCTGCAGATACAGACTAGGGAATTACATGCTATTTTCCTTGAATATTAGATTAAAAACTGTCTTTCATTTTACTTCTATCAGCCAGATAGGAGGTAAACCAACCACAGATGTAACAATAAACAATTCTGATAGGTGAATTTTGAACATTGTGCATTTCAAACATTGTGAATTTCTGCTTAATTTCTTTTGTTGTGTTTTAGGAATTAAATTTATGAAAAGTTAAGAGATCTCAGAAGTATCTGCACTGTTTTGCTTATTTTTTAATCTTTATTTTTCCAAGTTTTATGGACATGGAGACAACTATATTAGATTGTGAACTTGTCTACCTCAGCTGGTGCCATGGACATAACTCAGGGAATAGATATTAAGCAGATTAAACATTTCAAACAATTTTTCACAAAGTGGCATCATAAAAAAATCTTCTTTACTGCATAGATCTGAAAATACAAAATCATGTGTCTATACAAGGTTTTTCTGCATTTTTTTTGTGTGGTTGGTTGGGATTTTTTATGGCCTGCGTTGGAAGGAATCTTAAAGATTATTTTGTTCCAATCCCCCTGCTGTGGGCAGCACTTACCACTAGACCAGGTTGCTCAGAGCTCCATCCAACCTGGCCTTGAACACTTCCAGGCATGGGACAGCCACAGGTTCTCTGGAAAACCTGTGCTGGTGCCTCACCACCCTCACAGTAAAGAATGTTTTCCTAGAATCTGATTTAAATCTACTCTTTGTCAGTTTGAAGCCATTCACACTTGTTCTGTCACTCCAGGCTCTAGTAAATATTCCCTGTGATGGGAACATGACCTTTTTGTTCACTAGAAACAGGAGGGGACATAATGTAAATAAGTAACTGTCAGTTGGAATGTGATAACTAGTTTGCGAAATTGAGAAACCGCAAAAGACAAACACTGCCAAGCTAATCAACCACAAGCTGTTCCAAGTCTTAGGTTCAGGGAGAAAGGACAGAGGAAGACCATCAAGAACCTTCATCAGCGACCACCAGAAGGCAGGAGAAGACATTCCCTCTCCACTTTTCTTGCAGGCTGCCTTCAGATACCTGAAGGCCACAATTAGATCATCCCAAAGTCTATGAAGTGTACAGTTTAAAATGAAAGATTTTGGTTTCAAAACTATTTCATAGTGAGAAATATACAAACTCTCCTTTATTAAAACAAAACAAAATAACAAAAAAAACCCAACAAAACTCACCCAACAGAAAAAAAAAACCCACAAAAAAACCCCCACAAACAAACACAAACCTAAAAGATGTGTAACATTAATATGTGAAAAAAATTTACGAAGACACTTTCTGTTATGTTGAAAAATGACCTTTATATTACATAGAAATTTTCAGGGACTGAAAACATCTGTTTGACTCTCTGCTCTTCTTGTTGTAGACATAGCATTTCATAGTGAGAAATATACAAACTCTCCTTTATTAAAACAAAACAAAATAACAAAAAAAACCCAACAAAACTCACCCAACAGAAAAAAAAAACCCACAAAAAAACCCCCACAAACAAACACAAACCTAAAAGATGTGTAACATTAATATGTGAAAAAAATTTACGAAGACACTTTCTGTTATGTTGAAAAATGACCTTTATATTACATAGAAATTTTCAGGGACTGAGAAACATCTGTTTGACTCTCCTCTGCTCCTCTTGCTGTACACATAGCTAGAAGCATCATGAGACAGCTGAGGTCCTGTGTGTCTCAGGAGGAAAAGTGTGTACAATTAGCATGGTTACCTTCTCTGAAAAGTAAATTAAGGGAAACCCAGCATGTAGCTGGATTGTGTAGGCAGTCAGTCAGCACTTTGCTGTGGCTCTTCAGTCAGCTACAGAACAGTGGAAAGAGTCAGGGTCCATCCCAGGAGAGAGTGAGTGTGTCTGTGTGTGTGTGTGTGTGTGTGTGTGTGTGTATGTACACATTTGTGGGGCTCTGGAGGGGTTAATTACACAGGGACACACTTTCCCTCTGTCTGATCAGTAGTCTGGGAGAATTGTTTGCAAAAGCATAGCAAACCTGAAATCATTTGTACTGTCCTACAAAACCCCCTACCTTGCAAGATTTTCCCATGTGTGTTTTAATAGCTGATACCTGACAAACACTGGAGTGAAAGGTTAATATTTTATCTTACCTGGAAACTGAAATTACAGGCTTACTGGTGGAATTAAAATGGACTTTTCTAGTTCTAACACTTCAGGAAATAATGATTCTTCAGGCTGTGATGGTTTTTTTAAGTTTAGTTAGTTTCTACTATTGGTTTTGAACCACCTCATTCCCAAATCATGCCAGAAAAAGAAGAGAAAGGGTAACAAAACCAGAAGACAATCATAATACAATTATCTTAAGGTCTGATCTCAAGTCTTTCTGACATTAAAAAAAATGTTTAAAGCTAAAAATGTCATCCTCACTGGGTAAGAAAAAAAAATCCATTTATTGTAGTTTGCAGGATATTAGATCAGAACAAACAATAGCTTTGTGGTTTCCCAGAATTTTTTGTCATTATAAAAGCAGTAAATATAGCATAAACTGGTCTTTTACACACATCAATTTTTCCCATTCCCACAACGATGAAATAAAATAGAAATGAAACCACTTTCTATTGAAAACAGCCTCTGAGCCTCTGCCTGAAAAGCTGTGGGTCGTGCAGGCTGGCTGGCAGTGTCTGGGACAGGCAGGCAGGGCTGCATCCCTCCGAGAGGGAACCAGAAGCTCCTCATCATTCCTCTCTCCCAGGCAGCTGGGGACATTGGGACAGGGTGAGCCTGGTGCCTTGTTTCCTGGCAAGCAGTGAGATCCCAACCTGGCTCAGCACAGGAAACTAATAAGGCAATTTATAGCTTGTCATTTTTCATTGCTTTTAGTAGTATCTTCCAAAAACAGAGTGACGTTTCTTGTTTATCTCTGTATTAGGCAGATAAATGCAGCAATATTGCTTTCTCCTGGCATGGAGGGATGTGCTGCTTTACAAACATTATGGAATGAAAAATGGCTCTAAATAAGGACTGAAAAATGGTAGCTAGACACAGAATTCTTTATCTATGCTTTTTCCTCACCATCAAGGTAACTTCAGAATAGCCCAAGCAACTTCAAAATTTTTGTCAAACTCATTGAGTGATTTTCATGAATCACAGAATCATTAAGGTTGGAAAAGACCTCCAAGTTCATCGAGCCCAGCATTAGATCACCATCGTCAACTATATCATGGCAGTGAGTGCCACATCCAGTTGTTTCTTGAACACCCCCAGGGATGGGGACTCCACCACTTCCCTCGGCAGCCCATTGAAAGATTAAGAACATTTTCTGTAAAGAAATTGCTCCTGGTGTCCAACCTGAACCTTCTCTGGTGCAGCTTGAGGCCGTGTCCTCTTGTCCTGTCACTGTTGCCTGGCAGAAGAGGCTGATCCTCACCTGGCTACAGCCCCCTTTCAGGTAACTGTAGAAAGGTAAGGAGAACATAAAAACAAGTTTCAGAGCTCTCATGCTGACATATTCTACTTCAGATTATACTGACATCTTAAAGAAAAGAAATCATAGTACCAAAAAGAAAGAGGATGAAACAGATCATTTTCTTTGGCATGAAATATTTTTTGTGGGTTCTAAATTGTCATACTGACAAGTTAAAGAAATAATTTCATATTAATAACCAGTTACTCTCCCACTACAAAATATTCTGTTGTGACAAGGAACAGGATAGAGAGAGAGAGATCAATATAAGTCAACCCTCACCCTGGTGCATCCCATCTGAGAAGGCCTTGACAGATGCACAGTTTGAGATGTGTAGGCACTTCAGGTTTTGTGTCTGCTGCTCCTGCCCTGACACAGCTGTGAAATCTAATGGTGCAGGTGAAGTTGCCAGCATGGCTTCCACACATCATTGAATTTCACCTGTAAATTAATGCTTTCAGGTCATCACAGAAAGAGATATGCTTTGAAGAAACCAGCCCTCACTAGGATCCCTGAGGGGAGATAGGCACCTTAAGCAGCATTTCACCATAGGAAGAGGATTTTATATTCTCCCCAGAGGGTCCATCTCTTTCTGTAAGCTATAAAAGAAAGCCAGGGAGACTATTTAAGCTGCAGGTATCACTTAATTTCCCAAAGTTTTCTCTTTTCCTTCCTGGAAAGTATATTTATACACCATAAATATTTTAAAATATGTTCATTTTTTTCAATTCATGATTTTTTAAAAAAACCTCAAAGCTCAAGAAGCAAAAATTGTATCCACTGTGGGGACTTACCCTAAGTAAAGAGCAAAAGTCTTCTTTTCCAAGTACAATGTATTCATGAGAAGAGAGAGTCTGTGCACATGGAATTATATGATATATTATCCTTTTCTTTCCCTTCTAGATTGCATCCTGTCCCCCTTTTTCATCATTAGTCCGGAGGTTTGCTCTGGCTGGAAGTGTGGCTGTGTCCATTCTGTGAGTATGACAGGAGTCTATCACAGCCCTTCATCGCCTTGACAAGAAACGGGCACAGGAATGGCTAATAAATCTCAAGGAGAACTTCGGCCTTGGCTATCCAGGCATACAGTGAGTTCCATCAATCACTAAAGGTCCCAATTCCCTTTAATACCAGTTGTCCCACCACAGTTGGCTTGAACCAGGAGGGAGGAGTGGCACTGCAGGATTGCTTCCAAGTTCACACTCAGTTGTCTGCACACTGCTGGCTCTGGCCTGAGCAGTCCTTGCATGGCAGAGGTGGAAGGAAACTTTGGAAGAAGTTTTCTTCCTTTTGGCACAGGAGACCTGGCAGCAGCACTCGCTGATATCAGCTGCTGCCCTGTCAGAGCCAGGCAGATGGCACGTGGATACCCTTAACTTCACAATTGGATCTGATAAGAACTACAAGCTCAAGAAAAGCTCTGCTGATCTTTGTGCTGCATTTTCATAGGTTTTAGGACTCTCCCAGGGCAACAAAATTGGTAACCAAGATACATTTGAGAAAGGCACAAGCAGGACAGGGTTGTGTGTGCGTACCCCAAAGAGTTCTTGATTAATGTCAATGAGTCCGATTTGGGTCTGTTCCAGCTCACATTGAGCAAGGTAGGATATTGCTAAATCCAAGGCTAAACTTAAAGATAGCTGTGCCTTCAGCAGCGATTAGGGCTGATTTGTGTCTGTCATTTAATGCAAAGGAATAATGAAAAATGGCACCTGTGTCTGTCTCTACATTAGATGATTTGCTAAGGTCAGGTTCTTTTCAGTGGTCATTACCTAATCTGAAACAGAAAGGACAAAGGTAGTGTGTGTCTTCAATCTGCAATTCTTAACTCACTAGCTCAGTGAAGCTTTAATTAGACACAAGGCTATGCAAATTTCTCATCCTTATTTTCTTGTGTGACCTACAGCTATGTTCTGGAAATGAATGTTTGTGCTGGATTCATTGCTGCAGCTCTCAGCACTTCTTACAGCTATGTCCTGGTGACAGTGTAGCATTCAATCAGTTCCATGACCCTCTGCTGCTCTAATGACAGGCAGATATCCCCTTGACTCTGTTAATTCCTTGGACCAGCTCCATCTGCCTCACAAAGCAACCTACAAACATATCAAAATGGACTGCACAAGGGCTCCACGCTTTTCCATATCCCAAGACATTTTTCTCTTTCTGAAATACATAGAAATGGGCTGTCACAAAGCCATGAACACACTTGTATTTCTAAATTTGACAAGACTATATACGTAGTGCCATAGACATTAAATAGAATTTTCCTGTTTCTTTCTTTTAGCACATTTTAACAACACTAAACTTCATAAGGGGCACTATATAGCAAACAATAGAAGAATGAAAGATATATTTTTTTTCTAAGTTTTAAAGTTTTAGCCTTATGGAGTGACTAATCTCTCAGGGTGATGGGAATTGCTGTCACTGATGTGGTAGAGAGATAATCTCAAAGGTCTTTTCCAACCTAGTTAATTCTGTGACTCTGTGACAACAAAATTGTATATTGCAAATTGTATATTGAATAATAAAATATCCTGAGCTGGAAGGGACTCACCAGGATGATGGAATCCAACTCCTGGCCCTGCACAGGACATGTAAACAATTCCACCATGTGCCTGAGAGCATTGTCCAAGTGTTTTTTGAGCTCTGTCAGGTTTGGTGTTGTGGAGCACTTCCTTGGGGAGCCTGTTCCAGTGCCCAAACACACTCTGGGTAAAAAAAACTTTTCCTGATATCCAACCTAAACCTCCCTTGACACAGCTCCAGCCACTCCCTCAGGTCCTGTCACTGATCAGAGAAAAGTGTCTGCACTACAGTGTCTGTACCTCCTCTTCCCTTCATGCAGGGCATATGAAAAAATTCTCCTGGGATGTATGACACAGTTGTATATCACCCTTAGTGACTGTATTTGGGAAGAGATAAGTGGAACAATAAGAAAATTAGACTAAAAAACAAGAAAAGCTTGACAACATATGTCTCTACAGAAATCTCTATGATAAATTATCCAACTATCTAAAGATTCAGAGGTCAGAGTCTCAGCTAAGGAAAACAGGCATAGCTCTTAGTAGACAAATATATACATCTCATCAGGCACTGTTTCCTGTTAATGCAGTTTTGGTGGTTTTTTTTCCTTAATATTACTCCTCTGTATTTTTCTTCAGTATTGCCAATAGACAGCTTTTGAAAAAAAAAATATACGAGATAAAGGTTGCTGCTTTTCTGTTTTACAACGTCCTATCTAAATGTCAAAGTAATTTTTCTCTCCTTAAAGTGTTTTGCTGAATTCTAAAATGTAAACCTCTAAACTTTGCTATGGAACTAGTAAAGTAACAGTGTATAGAGTATAACTTTCTTATGAAGTGCCAGAAGAAAGAAATACAAACCTCCCTCAGTTTGCAATCTAATATTTTATCATAATTAATTGTAAATGTATTAATTTTTTTGGCCCGAGTTTTGTACAGTATTGTTGTTGCTAGCTTTTTAGTTACAGTGCAGAAATTTCCACTTGTATTGAAGAGAAACTGTCATGGCATCTTACTTCACAACCTGTTTAGAAATTGCTTACTGAAAAGACAAAGACAAAATATATCCTGCTGCTTTCCCCTTACCTATTGAAGTATGTTTTTTGCATAGTGACAAGTGCTTTTAGGCGAAGACATCACAGCACGAGTCAAAGGATCTTTTTTTCACTTGTTAATACTAGTAAGATGATGATTTTTATTACCTCTTTTTTATTTAAAAGTGCCTAAAATTAAGTAGGCATTCAGTAATGGTGACAGTCATAAACCACAAAAAGCTCATTTTCTTCTTGTCTTGCTTTATGTTCTGTGATCTGAACTCCTCCCCCTGCAGTTGTTCTGAATTTCACAAACACTCAACTTCTTATATCCTCCTACAGAGCTGTGGCTTCCTATTTGAAACCTGTATTGTTCTCTGTCAAGTACCTTGGCCCATTCTCCACCCCCATCTAATAACAATTCAACAAAAATAAATAACACTTACTGCAGCACTAGTCACAAAAACCCTGCACATTAATGGCATAGATTCAGGATCAGACCCTGATGATATCTGTGGGAAAAGTCTCTGTCAATTGTGATTCAATTTGCTTGTTTTTATAGGACTTTTTTTTTCAGATTTCACTAAACATTCATAGTGAGAAATTTTATTTTCTAGTTATAAAACATTAAAACACATTAGATAGCAAAAACTGACATCAACAGCAGCTGTTCAGCATTTTGGTCATCTGTCACTCATCCTGATTCCTTCTGTCACATTCTGGCAGGTGAAATCTCCGAGAGTCATGCTCAGACCATGAGTATTGAGTATGCTAATGCACAGAAGATAGAAAACATTCAGGAATATGTTCACCTTAGATGCTATTCCAGGCATGAAAATAAGGAAAACCTCACATTTTCTAGCAGAAATCATAGAAAATTTGTACTGCTGCAAATAGCATAAGAAGATAAATTCTCCACCAAAATAGTTAGAAACAAACAGTGGAACTGCTATCAGAGTTTCTCAGGAAATACTATTTGCATTTAAACATTAAAAATTCTGAAAAATGCATTTATATTATTTAATTTAAAGGGTTGTTTTCTTTTTTTTTTTAATGTTCAAGTCCTTGACTATATTGATGATTTTTTTAAAAGGCAAATTTTATTTTTAAAAATTAATGAAAAACACTTTTAAAATAGTAATTTGAACTTAGATTTTCTTCAGATGTAAACAGTGGCTAGGAAATACATGGAAATGTTTTCAGCAGGTGTATATAAAGTATATGAGGTAGCTACCTAAAAAACCAAAAAAATCCACAAAAGAATGCAAAACCTCTCTTGTTCTTCATTGGTAGTTTCTGCTTGTTAATAAAAGAGGACAAATGGCTCCAACTGCATGGATGAAAGAGGGATAGAGCCCTTTATGTGCATGTTGGTGAAAGACTTAGAGGGTTTTTGCTGCCTGCATTTTGTCATGTCACTCTCCTCTGTTATAGAGAAGAATTTAATACCCACTAATCTTCCTACCTAATTTAATACCCTAATCTTCCTGAAATGGGACATTTACTTGCCAACATGAGTATGAGTCAGCAGTGCCCTGGCAGCCAGGAGGGACATCCTTGTCCTGGGGGCATCAGGCACAGCATCTCCAGCTGGGCAAGGGAAGGGATTGTCCTACTCTGGTTTGCTCTTCTCTGCACTGGGGCAGCCTCACCTCGAGTGCTGGGGGCAGTTTGGGGTGCCACAATATAGAAAAAGGTATAAAGATATTAGAGAGCATTCAAAGTAGGTCACAAGGGTGGTGAAGAGTCAGGAGGAGAAGCCATACGAGGAGCAGCTGAGGTCCCTTGGTCTGTTCAGCCTGCACAAGAGGAGACTGAGGGAAGACCCCACTGCAGTTACAACTTCCTTCTTGTAACTGCAGTGGGGTTGAGGAGGAAGAGGAGGGACAGGCACTGATCTCTTCATTCTCGTGACCAATGGCAGAACCCCAGCGAATGACCTGAAGCTGAGCCAGTGGAGGTATAGGCTGGATATCAGGAAGAGGTTTTTCACCCAGAGGGTGGCTGGGCACTGAACAGGCTCACAGGGCAGTGGTCACAGCAGCAAGACTGGGAGAGTTCAAGAAGAATTTGGACAATGATCTCAGGCACACAGCGGGTATCCTGTGCAGGGCCGGGGGTTGGGACTCTTCATATTCCTTTCTCTGTCAGTATCCATGCTCCAGCATTCCAAGTGTCCACTAACAGGACAAACTTACAAGACCACACAGCTGCAGTGATGCTACAATGCCCTATTGGACCTTCCCCTTCCTTCTCCTCCCATTGGGGAGTACGTGAGAACTCAAAGTAGATGTGAAGGTTTGAGTCTGCTCTCATGTGTTCTGGCTTGATACATGGCATGGGAAATCTCTAAGGCTTAGCTAAAAAAGGGGTTGGAATGGTTAGGTACCTAATCCTCAAAGAATGTACAATTACTAAGTTGTAAAAGCTTCTTTCACAGTAGTGCACTGCTTCCTACACCAACAGACTCTAGTACAATTACTAAGTTGTAAAAGCTTCTTTCACAGTAGTGCACTGAAAACGATTTGCACTGACAAGTTAAATATGTTTTAGTATGTTAGGAAATTGATAGCAGATTTCAAGAGTGGTTCTTGCTTCCTACACCAACAGACTCTAGCGGATGTGGTCAGTGAATCACACGTGGTGACCAGTGATTCTGGGATGAATCCCCATCCTGGGTTTTTGAGGTTGTGGTCCTCCATCACTCTGGAGTTTCCCTTTATTTTCCAAATTGTTCTCTAAGACTAATCCTTGGTTTTGACAACAGAATAATTATTTCATTATACTGTAGTAGACTAGCTTTGAAGAATTGAAGTAATTAGTTACTCAAACGGCAAATTTAAGATAATCATATAGTTGTATCTCATTAATAGTTTAAAGTAATGCTAGGTATGTAGTATTCACATACTCTTTGAACAGAGAGAGACATAATTCTGTCTTCCAGGATTTTTCCTGGGGAAGGCAGTGAGAAAGCTCAGAGAGCGATGAGAAAACAATTCTTATCTCTACTCACTGCTCCTGTTTTTTGGCACATGTGGAATGTGTTATGGAGATTGTTTACTGAAGAATAATTTGTTAATTGGACAATGGTTGTTGTTTGGACTGATTGACAGTGATAGTTGTTTGGACTGACTGACCAATTAGGTCAAAGCTGTGTCATGACTGTCTGTAAGGGGTCACAGGTTTTTCTTTAATTTACTATTGTTTAGTATTAGTATAGTATAATATAGTGTGTAATGTAATATACCATAGCTTAACAAAGCAATAGTTCAGCCTTCTGAATCATGGAGTCAGAGCACGTCATTCCCTGGCTGGGGGTTGTCCTGCATCGTTATAGGTATCCATTTATTGCTAAGAAGGAACAAAAGTGATTTTCAAATCTGAAAAGGACCTGATTTTGTTTATTTTCTTATTAAAGTCTTGGTGTTTATGTAATTTCAAAATATTTCACACCTTTGTGCTGTACCTCATCACAAGTACTTTGTGGAAAAAACCAAACACACCAAATCCGCCAACCCTACAAATTAATACTGCTATTATTGTGTATGTATCGTTGTGTAAGAAGTGTGTATACTATTAAGAAAAGTAAATAAGCAAACAAACAAAACCTCAAAAAATCCCAAACCCCCTAGTTCTATATGTTTGAACTTGGGGTCAAAAGTAGTGAACAAATTAGAAAAGTGAAAGGCTTTTCAGCAGTTCTAACCTACACTGGAAAAGATTGTCTATATAGTAAAAGGCCCAACAAGATAAAATATTTCACCCATGTCATAAAGAAAATGTCATTAAAAGTTTGACAGAGCTGCTAGCTCTGTCAACTGCTAGCTAATATTGAATTCAAATAACTACAATTTTATTCAGCTTTCATTATAGGTGGTTGGGAGCTCCTAATTATAATGGAAAGAAATGACATGAAATAAATATTTTTCTCAATCTGATAAATTAAGGAAATGTACTAGGGCATGTCACTGAGAAAATTTAGGAAAAAGATGTCCATTCCAAAAATTGTATCATCCATACACACTCATTTTTCTCATGGTGTTTAATGTTGCTGGAGATCAGACATTAGACTACGTTGTCTATTGCAAAATGACAATCACTTTGCATTTCCTTGAGAGAATAAATTGTGGAACTAGTTGTTGATCCCTTTCTTGGTACATTATTGACTCATGCCTATCTTCACTTTTAGTTTCTTTCTGTGATGTGAGAGGGCATGACACTCAACTTGATAAAATGTAATGAATGAATGGTCACAATGCAGAAGTATTTGTAGTGTTAGACTCTTGATAAAGTCCTGGTAAAAGGTGTATCACACATGACAGCTGCTATCATATGCTGTCTGAAACAAAAACCTTTTGACTTCTTAAGCTGCTCCCTGTTTCTCCTCATTCTTCCCAGTCTAGTTGCAATGCTCCTGTACAAGTGTGCAGTGTGCTATTAAGTGTTTCACCAGAAAAAAAGGTTAAGTGTCTATCTGCCACTGCAGCATCACCAGTCAGAAAGGACTGGTCACAGCCTGTTCTGAAGAAGGTCAACAAACAATTCAACCATCAAAAGGAAGACCTCCTCAGGGAAGTGCATTTCTGTGAGGAAAAAGACAAAGACAGCTACCATTTAAAGAGGAATTTACTTTCTGCAATCATGGCAAAGGCTCAGGTAGTGCTAGGAAGTTAATTTTTCTTTGGAAGTGCTGTGTGCAAGGTCAAGGAGAGACACTTTGGGATAACATTTGGCTATGCATTTCCAGTCTGAGGTATGTGCTCTATGGCTTTGTGCCAGTTGACATTGTCCACACGTCTGTGGCTTCTCCATACTGCAAAGGGAAGTGGAGCCAAAGGCCAGGGTACATTGTTAGCTTGGCAAGGGCAGCATTTGCTGACACTAAAGCACAGACACATATTCTTGGTCTGGTGGCCAAAAAATCATTCAGAGGCTTGCAGCAATTTTCTTTTATAAGCATGGTGGAAAGGAAAGGAAAGGTTTTACCAGAGGAGAGAGTTTCTCCCATCTCCCAAGGCAAAATATATTTACTACAAATTACAACAGCAGACATTATAAATTACCAAACTAGCAAAGAGCTTCCCACAAGAGTAGCAATTGCACTGTAGAACAAAGGCAGATGCTATTTGTGAAAACAGATGCCAACTAAAAAATCATTATTAAGAAGCAATTTTTCGTCGCTAACTTGCCCTTCAGCTCGAGGAATATCTAAGATTGCATTGTTTTCAGCTACACCACTTGAGAAATAAAGAGCAATTTATGTAATTCATCCTTTATTGACATAGATTGTGTAATCAGCAGACCAATATTAAGAAGTCATTTTCAATATTGTATTTATACACAAATAAAATTAAACTAACTAAAAGAAAGATAAGCAAATAAAAATTAATTAATTCTGTCACTGAAATGACAAAATAGGCAACATTCTTGGTAAAATTACAGCCGTAGGTGATGTTTTAATAAAATTAAAGGACAATTTGACAAAATTATTTTGCTTAGTCTCAAGAAAAAAGAACAGCTAACATATTCTTACTTCCATTTTCCACTGCATATCTAGAGGCTGTCTTAAAAAAAAAGAGAGAAAAAAAATCAGCACTTTTAATTGGTTGGGGTTTTTTTGTAGAGTTGGAAAGAGAGGGTTTCTCCAAATTAAAGTTATATCTATATTATTGTGTCATTTACATTTAGATTGGAAAAATGTTATTTTTCCTCAAAATAAAATGTTATTTGATGCAATGAAAATTACTTTTCTTAAATATAATATCAGAGTTTAAGAAAATTCAGAGCAGTTTTTTCTCACAGACTGAAAAGTAAGTTTTGCACAAGTGTGCTTTCTGTCTCTGAATTATAAGTATGTGAAAATAAGGGAAAATACTGAAGACGAAAAAGCACTCTCTGAGCAACTATCATCTGCAGGTATAAAAATATGAAGTGCCTTGTAATGCATTTGAGTGTTTGGGAAACATTTTATTGTAATTAAATTTAATCTAAGCAAAAAGAAAACATCAAAAAGCATCTGCAGGCTTTTTTATCTCTTTAAATCTACTTTGCACACTAATAGACACACAACTATAGCATTTCCTAATGTGCATTCTGGTTTTGGACACGCTTATTTGTTCAATATAGCTAAACATCACTTCATATTAGTTTCAATTGGTGAATACAAATATTATGGCTGAATGCCTGTGCTTCTAGAAACAAGGCTGTGAGACCAATCATTGCAGTTCCTGTTTCTGGCATATTTCAACTCTCATATGTCAGCTCTGTAAATCTTAGAACAGTTTCTTTTCCCTTCTCTTTCCTCTATAAAGTAAGAATATAATTGCCATTTTTATTCCCTGCTCCATAATAACTGTCATTGGATAATGGAAGAATCAATCAAACATCTTTTTTTCATGTCCCTGCAGCAACAGAACTTTATTATTTTTTACTTCACTGACACTGGGAAGCCTGAATCAATATTGACAAAACATCAAATCGTTTTGAAAAGTTTAGCTATGATTTGCTCAACTTAACCATTTCATGTCTGCCACAAAGAGTGAAGTTCCAATCTTGCTTTCAGACATGAAAGTCCCTGATGCAAGGAATTGAAGTCTCCTTGTATGACTCCTGCAATGATGGCTTTTTTGAAAATTTCTTTATCTAGGACTGGTGAAAGATATTAATTGCCAAAACTCTCAGGCAGGTCTGGGTTGTATGAAAAAAGTGACAAGGCTAGAGGAGCATTACACATTCAGCAGCCTTGAAAAGTGCAATGCCTTAACTTACACACGCATTTGCAGGGGTACCCAATATTTTTTCAGTACATTTTGTGGAAGATTTATTTTTTAAATCGCTGGTGTTTTGGCAACATTTCAGGGCCTCCAAGCCCCCCAAGGGTTGTCTCAGTAGCTCTGGACATCCGGAGTGATGTACTGAGTTCCCACAGTGACCCACAATTGTGTGCATATTTTGGAAGTGCGTAACATTTTGATATCTACTAGCACCTCTTTAATTTTTTTCCACAAGCTCCCAAAGTTGACAACATCAGTTAAAAAAAGATAGTCTTTCCCTCATTTAGGACTATCTAAACAACAGTTTTCATCCAAACAGGACAGCAAATTGTGTCAGGTATGTGCAAATGTATACGTTGTAAACTGGTATTCAAGGAAAACCACAGATATTTCCCTACAAAAACATCCTCTCTCTTTTTACAATAGAGAGTATCCCAAGAGTTCTTCTAGTTGCAACATGAATCAAGAGCTGGTCTCATATCACGGACACAAACCAAGTTTCATGTAGCATTCAGTTCTCTAGAACAACTCCCAAGGGTTTTGAAAGGTTATTCCTGAACCTGTCAAACTCTTGCATTTCTGGTGTAGATGTTCTGAATCTATCCTGCTTCAGTCTCAAAGGTTATATAAAGCAGTTTCTGTGAAACCAGGATTCGCTTATTAAAATTAATGCTACAAAGACAGCTTAGTAACCTATGTTTTATGTTTTAGACTGAGTAGCACAAGAATATGCTTTTAAGCATTCTTGAAATTGCACTCTTGGGCTGTTTTGACTGTTGTGTAGCATACTTGTTCTTGGTTGAGGTGATTTCATCCACTGCTCCTCAATTCTCTCTGCTGGTTGTTATCAAACTTATATTTCTGTGTTAATATAAAGGTGCATAATTTTACTTGCTTAAAATACAATATCATACCCTATGAGTTAGTAAAAGTTGCTTTCCCCCTTATCTTGTATATCCTAAACCAGAAGGAAAATAAGACCAATAGTGACTAAAATTATAGTGATATATGTCATACTTTTAAAAATACATGAAAGAGTACTGACAAATGAGATTTTATTCAGAAGTTGCAAATTTTACTCTGTAAGCCACAACAACATTTATGTCACTCCTTTACTGTGTTTTGATTACAGTATTTAAACATTGCTAAATAATATTTTTAAGCCCTAGGATCATTTAAAACTGATGTCTTGCAGGGAACACTTTGCTCTTTCCTAACCACTGAGATAATGGAACTCATGCAGATGCTTGTGCTGCCTACATACATAGAGTTTATCTAGTAAATTTAAGAATTCTTATAAGTCACTGTTATTCTAAAAATTATTTCTATATGACATAGATGAAGACTGATGGCCTAAAATATTTTATTTGATTCTTGCTTTTACGTAGGCATTCTGAGCATCAAAGTGCAGAAAAGTGATCTGGAGAGTTAGACAGCACTGTGCTTGAGAGTTGTGTTCTAGAGTTGCAAAAAGTTTCCTCTGTTTGATAAGGCCACAGGTTTTTCCTGGTAAAGTCAACAAGCTTATATTATAGGTAAAGCATTTAAAGTGGGTCTCAGGAGGATCACATGGCCTTAGAGAAGTACTTAGGAAGTTCTGCTCTAGTTTTTCATCTTCAGAAGAAAGGAAGGGAGGAAATTGACTTTATTTCTTCCACCCTTACCTTATTCTGGGATAAATAATGTATTTCACTAATATTTGCAGAAAAAAAACCCACGAAATTTTGTTCTTGGCTGTATCCCACCAAGGCTACAATCTTTTAATTACTACTCAAGGAAAAAAAAAGTATAAAGCTAACCATTTTTCAAAATAACAAGTTAAAACTGCTATTGCAAACACTAGTTAAAAATATGCTACAATTTGCACTAATGTTTCTGTCTGAAAGGTCAGTCATTAGAAAGGAAACTCTTGAAAGGCATAGCAAACCATGCAATTCACAAGTAATTAACAGTAACAGTGATGTAGATAGAACTCCCTACAATAAATACAGCTATAATGTGAAAAAGAGTTTTGAAAGACAATAAAAAAGATTAAACCAAACAGGGATATAAATAAAGAGTATGTAAAAAGAGATACCACAATTAACAGATTTTGATGCCATTATGTTTGTGTGTCTGAAAACATAAATTGTTTCATAAATAGAGGAAGTAGCATGATTTAAGCACTTCTGAAGCAGAAAACTCATTTAGCTATTTTATGAGGTAAAGACACTTACTGTAAATCATTTCCACACTTGTAGGAGGGCAATATAAATTGCCTTGATAAGATACGACTGATTTAAAATACACTTCTTGAATAGCACTGGCTGAATATAAAGCACCTTATAACTGGATGTGCACTGAATTCTGAAACTGGGAGTACATCAATGTGTACAAGTGCTTGAAAACTTTTTATTGGTGAGTCCAAAAGAGAGAAAAAGTGAGGCATGCTTCTAGAACCTCATCCACGTTACTGTTACCATTTGAAAAAGCTGCAGAAAATAATTTCAAATAAACCTAAAAACATTTAAAAAATTATTCAGCATGATGTCTTAATGTATTGTACCTCTTTCCAGCATATCTGTATCCAAAACAAACAGCAGTTAATTATAGATATATTCATCAGGACAGTTTGCTCTGAACCTGAATATAAAAGTACTGTGTAAATAGAACAAACCACATTGTGCATATTGTACTTCTGTGATGGCAGCATCATTCATAAATGTGTCACACAAGCACATGAGCAACTTGACACCTGAAGGAGCAAACAAGGATGGGTGTTGCGGCACAAATGAGGTGCCCAAGGAACCAAAAGATTCAAGATAGAGAAGAAGATAAGCATGAAGGGCAAATGGACAAGAAATACTGCTGGAAGAAGAGGATGACTGGCATCAAAAAACAATGGCAGACACCAGTAGCAGATGGCATTTCTTTTGATAGTATCAAACTCTAGATATCAATGAGGAAACTCAGGGAAGACAATCCCACCTAAGTTTCAACTCTCAAACAAACTCAGACTTGGCAAAGAACCACCAAGGACTCCAGCCACTAGTGATAACCATATGGCATCATGGTGGTGTGTCCTCACAGCTAATTTAAAGCTTAAGTGCTAAAGACAAAAAAAAATTTTTCAGATCATGATGATGACTAATAATACAGAGTGACAAGTAGCAAGAAAAATGTTGATGAAAAATTAATTTAATAACAATTTACAGTTTAAAATACAGTTTTGCCAATCTTCAAAACATTCCCATGACAGAAATTTCAAATTCTCTGGTACATATGTGCATATATATACACAGATAAAACACACAAAAATAAATGTCTCCAGTCTAGGAACAATTTCATTTTGAACTGGTTTTGGTTTTTTGATTTTGCTTTTGTGAGTTTCTTTTTCTTTTCCCTTACATGAGATCCATATCTCTGATAAAATCTGTCAGAGTTAAATATTTGTTTCTCTTTTCAGATGAAGTATAGCAATCTGAAGGGTAAGTGAGATCTGGTAGACCAATAAAGATTGTTTATACCCCAAAGTAAAATTATCTTTCAGTCACGCTCTTGATTGACAACTGTGTTTGGTTTTGTACTCTGATACTTGAATCTTACCCTCAGTCATAGCTACAAAATTCATGTACTTTAACTGGCTTTGGTAGAACTACATTAATTTATCTTATCTAAAATACTGGCTTATTTTTTCTGATAAGAACAATAGGCTATTCTGTTAGAGTTCTAAACATTCCTTATCAGTCTTCTCTATAGAAATAATTTCAGATATGGACCCTTAAGCATTAGTAGAATATTGAAGCTTCAACAAGTCTTAGAAAAACAGGTTTATTAGATAAAATAGCATAGAAATAATATTCCAGTTCATTGTTTAGTAATGAAAGTAATAGAATAAAACTGCTGAAGAAAACAGTAAGACAATTTAATGAAATGTCTAACAGCAGAAAGGGAGGAAATGTATAATAGAGACCTTTTAAAACAAACAAATAAATATTATGTAAAAGGTTTTTGAAAATTTTTTACGGACTTTTCTTGCTGAAAGGACACTGACCTTAAACATTTATTGTTTATACTATGCCTGCACACAAATAAGCAAATATGATTGTTCTCAGTTTACAGAATGGAAATTATCCAAAGGGAAAAGTTCTACTTAAAAAAAAAAGAAACAAAAAAGAAAAAAGAAATGTAATGTGCCCTTAAATTATAAAAGAACCCAATATTTAAGAACTCTGAACCGATTTTCTCCACCTTTCCAAGTTATTTAAGCACCTGTCCATCCCTATCTACCCTCTTCACGGAGCAATGGCTCTTTATAATTAGGTGAGATTTTTCAGGCCTGTCTGTTTCTGCAGGTTTCAAAGGCAGCCTGAGTGTGCCACACACAGAACCAGCAGCTATTTCTCCATTGCATGATTTACAGAGAAGGAGAACATACTACCTGTGCCACATCCTCGTCCTGATCAAATATGATGTGATGCCACAAAGCTTTTCCTATATTCTCTTGTCAGTTCTGGTTTGGGGTACTGCTGGAAATCAGAAAGTACAGACATGAATAAAAATGAGGTAGTGGCCAAGAATATTCAAAAAACTTGTTCAAAAATTGTAGTTTGAATGCGGTTTGGGTTTCTGAAATGAGAAACAGACTTTTATTCTGTTGTATGTGTAACTGGTGATGAACCCTGAGAAGCGAAGTGATGAGACCAGTACAAATACTATAAAACAGTCATATTATTACTGTACTTTAATGAGAAAAAGGATGGGATAGATCTAGGTTTTGTTTTGGTGTAAACTCACTGCGAAATATTCCTTCTATTTCACACTCATGTAAGCTGATTAATGGAATCCAGATAGCCATTTTATGGAAAAACGTATATATTATCAAAAATATGGGTGTTCTTCCTACCTAGTAAATCAAAAATTGCAGCATTTACATTGGAAAAAAATTACAAGCAATAATTTTAAAAATTAGATAAGTATTTTTGTCAAGGATGAGCTATGGAAAAAAGACACCTATTATCAATGGAGTCCTGAACCACTTAACTTTTCTTTAATTATACAACAGATAGTCCCTGAATTTGGAGACATTTTATTTGCTGTAACTGATAACCTCAAACTTAAAAGGAGAATTTAGTACTTTTAGAAAAGTAACATTCATATGTACAAACCACACACAAAACCTCTTGCACTATGTGCTTTATGTTCAGAATTTCATTTCTCAATGTTGTTTTTCAAAATCCCCCCTGGACCACGTGCTTATGATCATTTTGCTTGAGAAAGTCAACTGGACAAGGCTTCTGCTCCTCTTCATGAACCCCCTTCCTTCTTCCATACTGTTTACTTTGAGCTGTGAAACACCAATTGTGTTTGATGCCCTATGCACAATAAATTGGTCTGCTCAACCAAACTGTTCACAAAAATCTCCTGGAAAACTTGTTGAAAATAGAGACATTCATTAAGTTAAAATGAGAAAGAATAACTGGATATACCTGTTTATAGAAGTCTGAAGCAGGTCACCTGCTTCAGCTTGGATCTGATTTGCACTATTTGTTTTGATTGCTTATGACAAGAACACATTTTCCTTTTGTACAGGACCAAGCAGTTTACAAAAGCGCACACACAAAGGTTGCTTTGAAGTCCAAGCTTTGGAAGAAGCAAGGGAATGCCACCAATAAATATACAACCAGTTGTTGGATTATATTCAGATTATTAGCGCTGGTTGAGACAGAAGATAAAACAGGAAAATAATTTGAATAGTATCCTTATCATGGCTTGCCAGAATTATTTTTTTCTTGTAACTAAAAATATCCTTGCATTTCTGGATGTGGTAACAAGGAATTAAGAATCTCTTTCAATTTCTTCAGAGGCATGAATGTGAAACCATCCTACAAAGAAGTAATTTACTTTACTAGGCTTGGATGATTTTGTTTTGGTTTATTGGTTTGGTTTTTTTTTTTTCCAAACTTGATGAAATTTCAACATCTTTAAGATTTTCTTTGACCTTTTGTAAAAGAAATGTACTTTAAAATATACTGAAAAATCTATGTAACAATAATTTCAGGTTGTTTTTCTTGAAAATAGATTTTTTTAATATGGGCCAAAATTACAAATCAAAATATCAACAACAGATGGATTAACCTAATAATAATTATATAATATTATATAAGTATAATTATAATAATTAATATAAATGAATATGGGCCAAAATTACAAATCAAAATATCAACAACAGATGGATTAACCTAATAATAATAATTATATAATATTATATAATTATAATAATAATAATTAATATAAATATTCTGGAGCATGAGATATCTGAAATCTAAAATTACCCATTTGGAAATGAAATGGAGGATTGAACTAAATTAACAATCTGTCTTCACTCAGTTCCTGTATGGAACTGGTGAATAGATGTATCAGCATAGCTGCATCTTATTTTGTGTAACTTGAGTTTAGCCCATGGACTGACAAAAATTATTCTATTAAGTCTCTATTAAAAAAAAAAGTAAAGTTAGGTGAAGTAAGAAAAACAAATCTTTTCTCAGTGATCTTGAAAAGCAAACCACAGGATACAGACAACTAATATAAAGGTTTTTCAAATTACTGTATCATAAGTATACATTCATCAATATAAAAAAATTCAAATATAAACTTTTTCCTATTTATTTGATGGCAGATAAGGTAATTGTATCTGTAGTCTATCTATCAGCTTTTTGAAATTTTATTATTTGGGGTAAAGATTTTGAAACTTTTGTATTTTCATAACATTTTCTCTAGTCTATGCCATGTCTTATTTTAGCTCATCCTTTAGATTGTATTTTTGATTGTGCAATGAGTACTGAGTGGAATTTCAATGAATCCTCTTTATTTGAGCCACTTCTACTCCAATTACCCTTTTCAATACCTGATGCCTAGTTATGAATCTTGATTTATTCAATAAATTCTCAAAGAGTTTATAAACAGAAACACAATGTGACAGCTGAATTTTTTTTTTTAAGGATCTATATTTAATGACTTTTTAGTTGAACTATCTTCAAGTCTTTTTCGTATATGATATGGAGTAAATCTCCACTGGTGCAAAGTGAAGATTATGGCTCCCATATTAAAAATAAACAAAGGACAAGATAGGACTTGCCTCGTGCTTTTCTAACCCCATAATTTACAATGTGCTGAGGGCAGTGCCTGCTGGGGCACCTCTGAACTGGGCAAATGCCAGAAAGGAGAAGCAGCTGTAGACCAGCTTGTAAGAGACATTGCTGACACATCACTGGTGAGGAAAGGCCAGTGAGATGGGGAAGAGCAGATCCTGGTTCATGAGGCAAAAGAGTAACACAAGGTAAAAGCTGCAGAACCTGGTGAAAAATAGAGAAAGAAATAACAACAGAGTAGATCACAAACGTCTTGGATTAAAACCTTAAGTTTCACATCTGTGACTGAATTTAATTTTTTAATGCCTGTCTTGATGCAAACTTTGATGCTTCATGTTTTTTTCATTTTTTCATGTTTTCCGTTTTCTGCTTTCACATGAGAAAATACTCAGAGCCTTTAAGATATGTTATAAAAGGAAACTCACACAATATTTATCACTATTTCAGAACAAAACAATGAAAGGCCAGAAAAAGATAAAAAAATTCCGACTTTTATTTTCTAATGTCTTGTTTTAATTTAATTCAGTTTTAGTTTTCTATTCTTTTCATGGTTTTTATACATCCCAAAGGGCAATGTGTCTCTATTGTGTCTTTTAAGGAAACTTCCTTGAGCGAATCTTCAATATTTTCTCATTCACATTTCTTGGAAAAAAACCTAATTTTAGAAGGAAACAGTAGGTGCTGATTTTTAAAAATAATCTAAGCTACCATCTTTAAAAATATATTCAACAGTTGGTGTGTGAGATTTATTACTTGAAAATTAGTCTTGAAAACTTTTAATATAAAATTTGATTTTACTCCAGCCAGAATAAATTTCTTTGATATATATCTTTTGCTGTCAATGAGCTAGACTATAACATTTTGATTATACATGGTATATATTAGTACAAAACTGTACTGTTACAATTGCGGTATCAAGAACAGGAAAAAACTCCAGAGAAGGAATAGGAAAAATGCATTAAAAACATTACTGTTAATTGCTAATGTAAGGCTGTAAGAAGAAAGAGACATATTTTATAAAACTAAAAAAGGAAAAAATAGTCATTGAATACTACTAGAATGTTCAATATCAGATAAGAATCATTCAATTATTTGTTCTCAAGTTTCTCAGTCCCTTCATCTTTCCTAATGGAGACAAGTGTATGTGGAAAGTAAAAGGCAGCGGTGACAGAGTGAGCTCTAGGAACTGTATTGAGCTGAATTTGCAAAGTTAGTCAGAAATGAAAGAGAAACTAAAAACTTTAAAGGTTTCTTTCCAACAGGTCTCCACATGCTGGGTTGTGTCAACAGGTAGAAAATGACGGCAAGGAGAAAAAATCAAAGCTCTTACTGACCTTGTTCGGAAATGGAGAAAAATGATGACAAGCCGAGGAAGGTGATTTTATCAAGTATAGAAATTAATTGCTACAGAATTGGCAACTCAGTAGTATCTATGTCATATCCAAGTGCTGTCTTTCTGAAGATCTTCACAGTTATTTCTCGTCTTGGCCCAACTCCTCAAGCACCCATCTGTGGTACTGAACTTTTTTCTGAGGTCCACCTGTTCCTTCTGGCCCATCCTGTTCAGACAGGGCTGACTTCAGAAGTGGGTGCTCACTTGGCTCAGAAATTAGCAAGATCCCCATAGGCAAACATCAAAGATTCATCCATCTACTCAGTTTTCAAAAGGCTCATTACATCCCTTTAAAGCTCCCCCCAGGAAAGTTTTTACGATCAGAATGGGTTCCACATTCATTGCAGTCACCAATTACCAAGCACAGGGTTTTTCTTGCTAAGAGAAGTAGTATTAAAACCCCATCAATCAGCATATCTGGCCAGGATTTCAAAATGTTTATAATGGTTTAGTTTGGGATGGTACTTTAGTATTCTTAAAAATTCTCAGCAGAAAACAGCTTTGAAAATGAGAAAGAATTAATTGCAAAGAATTGTCATTAAATTAGTATATATAATAGTAATTACTGACATTCATCCAGAGAGTAATAATTCCTATTTTTTCAGGAAGATGATTAAAAATTGAAGCATAAATTTGAATAATTGCATTGGCACAGACATGATAGATGAAACCACAACAAAAACACATTAAAGAATGACTTTTTAAATTGTTTGGAAGGGTGTTCTTATGGAAGTTGTTGGCTCCTGTGATTTCTAATCATTAGAGTTATGGAGAAAATCCTTATTTTATATTGCAATTTCCAACATGACATTTTATTTCTCATGGTTTGGAAAACATATTTTTCCCTCAGTTTTATATTTATTCCTGTAAGTGAAGAACATATTTTTTTCCTGCTTCTGGGTTTTACAAATAGAAGAACTTAGGGAATTTTATCCCCTTCTTTTGTTTTAATTGCAATTCAATTAAAAAACTTTCGGTTTTCTTCTGTTAGCCTCTTATACAAAGTTAGTTGGTAAAACAGTTAATCACTGCTTTTATCAAATTTTTAAAATTATTTTATAGGGTAGACTTTCTTTAGAAGCTAAGACATGCACTAGATGCTTTAGAACTCTTCCTATTGTAAATGTTATTATTTTTCTGGGTTTTTTTTGGTGGCTATCAGGTTTTAAACATGTTCCTGAAGGGCAAATGAACAACACATCCTTTTATGTTATTTTCCATCTTTTATCTTGTTTTTTAGATTGCATCTCACTTTGATGCAAGTAACAGGCAATATGGAGTGGGCACTTCTGAAAAATAAAAAAATTCAATTTGTTGTGCCCTTGACATCATAGACCACCATTCAGAAACTGAAAACATATACTTACAAATGATGTCCACAACAAGACTTTTAAGCTCACCACAAAAAATGTTTAAAGTAACAGTAGCTAATTGGAATTAATTTCAGACATTGATTATCTTCCAATAAATTAAAAACAAATAGTCTCAGGTCAATTCCTTTGCATGAAAAAAACGGATAAATAAAAATAAATTACTGCACTGAGCTAAAAGTGTAACCATTTTAAAGGAGCATCTTTACTATCTACTAAAATGGAGAGCTATGTGTTTTTCAAATCAGCTGGAACAGCTTCACTGTATTTCTTAAGGCTGCTGTAGATTTTGTGCTGGAAACCTTATATCTTGATAAATGGTTTGTTTATCTACTTGCATATTTGGCATCATACACAGTCATTGCCTAAATAGATGGTGATACTAAATCCTCTCCCCTGACTTCAATCAAACATTGCACTTCACCACAACAGACTGAATAATCATTTGCTACCTTGCCATAATAGATACAGAAAATCTGATGAGATTTGATTAAGCAAAAAAACCCCAAAAAACCCAAAAAACCAAAAAACAAAAGAAAAAAAAAACCAAACCAAACCAAACCAAACCAAAACAAAAATAAAAAACAAAAAACAAAAAACAAAACCAAACCACACACCTTTTCTGAGCATCTCAGTAGTTTTTGCTCCAACAGTTACAGAGTTTGGAAGCACATACTGTACATGGTGAAATAACTTGTGCAGATAATAAGAGCAAATATATGCCTGATGGTGACCAACTTCAGTTACTTACAGAAAAAAATTCCACCCAATGAAAACATTTCAGGAGAAATTGAGTCCTGTCAAGCTGTAATGATTTCCCTGATATTTGAGGAGTTTACCTTGATGCAGGTGATCTTTTTATAGTTCTTTCATTGGTGGAAATAGAGCTATTAGATAATTAAAAAAACCCCACATATTGTGTAACTCAGATTTGAAAACACAAAACTTGACTGTACCAGATGCTAAAACTGCTTAAGTACTGCATTGAGGCTTAACTTAGATTTCCTATAAATTTAGTTTCTGAAATAATAAAACTCCTGCATTTGGCTCTTACTGCAAGTGTTTAAACACTGTCAAAGTCTGTTGTCAAAGAATTCATGACTGATCTATTCCCTTTTTATAAATCAGTCAAGAAAAGAATTTTATGTTCAAACTGAACAAAGAAAACCCCACAATAATCTTCTCTTTGTCCACTCCACTCCCCAGGTATACATTTGAAAAACATAAGTGAAAAAGAAAAGACTTATAAATCAGTCAAGAAAAGAATTTTATGTTCAAACTGAATAAAGAAAACCCCACAATAATCTTCTGTTTGTCCACTCCACTCCCCAAGCTATACATTTGAAAAACGCAAGTGAAAAAGAAAAGAGAAGCAAAAACAATAAGAAAGAAGAGTGAACAATGTGTGAAAGTCTCAGAATTATGTTTATAGACTGTGAACACTTGGTGTTGGAAAGGAACAAGTGGTCCAGGAAATATTATTTGCTCTGGGCTTATTTACACCTAATAAAATAGTTCATGATTAGAGCACCAAAACAATACTATCACTAAAGAACATGTCAATATATTAACAAGTGTTCAGGAAGAGCAACAGATAGGAGTGAATGTCAGAAGAGACCAGTAATTCAAATGGTAAATTCCTTCAAGCCACCAGTCATTGGTATGAAATCTTATACAAATATTAGGAACATACTCAGTATAAAGTAATTTTCATAATTTGCTAGAGAAAGACAGCTATTCAAACAAAAGGCATGTGGATATAAGCAAGAATTTATTTTGTTTGGTGGCAAAAAGTAAAACCAAAAACCCCCATCCAGTTCTAACTGTTGCTCAAGTACATTCAGAAGTTTCAAATGTAACCTTATGTGATTGGAACATATATTTTAAGTGGTATTTAATATAATTTACTTCTGATAAAGTAAAATATTTTCTTTTTCATCTTATAAAAGATTTTTTTTCTAGACCTAATTTTTATTTTTACTCTAGAGATTTTTGTATCTATTACCTCATACAACTTTTGTATTGCTATTAATAATCTCTAAACCTTCCTGTATTTAGACTAAATGGCATCATTTTTTGAGAAGTTGATTCTATGTATCTCTTTGGACAATTAAGATTGCTAAAAGATTGGGGCTTGGGATTTCATTTTTTGTTGTGGGTTTTTTGGTGGTTATAGTTATTTTCATTTTTCCTGTCGGACAAACTTATTTATATGTCCCAGCAGGAACTTGGCCCATTTGGGGAGAGTGTGGAATACCTTGTGTGTGTCCACTGTCATGTCTTTATTTTTACTAGCACTTAATCTGTCACTCCTTTAATTTGTTATTTCTACCAAAATGAAGAAATATGACTGTATATCCCATTGTTCCCCACAATGACCTTCCATTTGCCTAGATGACTTTCATTTTGACTTTTGTTCTCTGATGGGTTTATGTCTTATTCTGTCCTGCCATTATCTGAAGATATAAATATTGATTGAAAATGGATACATTAAATTGCAATCATAGCCAGACTAGAACATAGAAAAAAATCACACAGTATTTCAGTGCAAACAATGGAGAATAAACTACACTCCAAAACCACAATGCTAATCAGGCAAACAGCTGTTGTCTACTCCATATAAAAACAAAAATCCCATTTCCTTATTTCCATTTTATTTCATTTGAAATTGTTTTCTAAAATCAGTCCAAACTCATAAATAGTTATCCTTTTAATAATGGATCTTTCATGAATAAATAAATATTTCAAAGATAAATAACTATGCTTACAATGACAACTCAGTCTACTGAATGAAACATTAGTTGTCACTTATTCATCCATCATCAACATCAAAATTTACTATTTGTTCATTGCATCTTTTGCTAGTGTAAAAATTATTTTTAGTTATCTGGCTGCTTTAATGGCAAATTCCTATGAAAACTGTTGTTTATAATCAAGCGTGTGTCATTTATGCATGAAATATTGGCTATTAAAATATGGAAATTTACAGAGTTCATTTTTATCATAATAGAGACCAAATCAAGCTTTGCACTTACAGCAAGTATTTTAAGTTTTCATCTAATTAAAATTATCAAAAGCCTTCCACCTCTTTTCTCAGAAAAGATAATTTCATATCTGAATCCAAATAAATATTATATCAAAGTAAATTTCAGCAAACAACCATCGCTACACATTAGGAAATAAATACAGAGTTATTTGTCCCAAGAAGAAAAATTCTGTAAAAACACATTAAAGTATTATGTAAATAAGTAGGTGTAAATACAAATTATAATGGAAAGCAATTAGGCTGTCTTTTTAGGTAGGGTAACTTTTCAATATTAGTGAGGAACACATTAAGAACTCTGATTACAGAGCAACCAAAATCACAGCACTACAGTTCTAGGTACAAAGGAGGAAATCTAAAGAAATTTTAGAGGGGAAATAGATCTGTTTAGTTGATAATGCTCTGAAGCCTCATTCCAAATGAGAGACAAAAGAATGAGAGATGGGAAAAATTGTTTCTATTGCTGATCTTTAACCTCCAAGTAAAGACTTCCAAATTATTTACATGTTCATAACAGCTTGCTCTTCTGAGTTAATTTTCTTATGATATCAGATTCACTCTCTTAGGAATTTCAGAGAGAGCTTCTTCAGTTTTAACATCAGAATAATGTAATCTTCCAGTCTTAAAATACATTTATTTTGAAAATGTTTCTAAAATTTATTGGTTATGATTATTCTTTCTCTTCAGTGACTGAGTAATTTTACTAAGAAATCTCAGTGCAATAGTAAACAGACTCCGAGAATGAGTAAATAGTTTAAGATTCTCTACATGTCACCAAACAAAGTTTGATTGCAAATACATGAGGTGCTACTTCATTGGCTCTTATTTTGTATATGCTGAATAGTTCCGAAAACATTTAATTACATGAGAAAGGAGATTAAAATAAAATGTTAAATTGTAATCTATTCCAGTGCCAGCTCTTCTTCAGTTTCCATGATTTTGACTAGAGAAGGATCTGATAAATTCCATCTGAGTGCTTTGATTGGATTTTTTTATAATATTTGTCCCTGAGTATAGAAGTCAAGAGAAAGTTCTAAATCCCTCTCCAATTATTTTAATTATTGGAACAAGTGAAGATGGCTTGATTCCCTCTTACAATTAAAAAGTTGACAGTATATGAAGATTTTGTTCCTGCAGAATGCAGTGCAGAAAATAAATGTGTTTTAAATAATTATTGTGAAATAAAAAAAAAATCTGCATTATGAACTAGAAATGCATTTTTCTTCAGTTTTGGTTCTTCATTGCCTATTTGCACAACCTATTGCCAGTACTATTCTTGAGGTGCTTTCCAACCTGGTAGTCAATGATTACAAGATTCCATTATTATTTTTATATTATTTAATTGCTTTACCCCATTTTAGAGAGTAGACTGACAGAACAGTAATTTTTTATGCTACTTTAAGTTCAATTTATGTTGAACCACATATAGGTTGCTATATTTATATATTTCTATTTTTAGTATTACTATAACTCTCTCACAAATTAGCAGTTTTGAAAATCACATAATTTAGAATATTTTTAGTTTGCTTATACTTTCTTACATGAACAACAGTGTCTTATTGAAAACAGTCCCAACTGGCAGAAAAAACATAATTTGTTTTGCTAAAAGAACTGAGGGTAAATTGTGAGGATGTGCCTTGGTAAATATCACGAAGAAGCATAATTGCATCTGGTCTTGAATACTTTCATAACAGCAATACAAATCCTGTCACATTAACTAAGTCCTAAATTTTGATGACTCCCTAAAGTGAAGATTAAAAATGTCATATTCTTAATATATTATGAAGCATCACACAGATTTGCATTGCTACAGGGCTTTCAAATAACCTGAGAAAAATTAATCAGAAAATTGGCTCATCCCTCCTATCAACATAAGATTATAAATCACAGAATACTTTGTCGAATTCTTTAATGCACTTATTGCAGATATTTATTTAGAAGAGGTTCCCTTGATTCCTAACATATGGAGCTGCAATACTGAAGATTCACAGTTTAATGCTAACTGAAGAATACCATGCTAACCTAATATCCCTCATCTGCAGATATTCTCAGTGTATTTTTAAGATCATGGATGAATTAACTTTAGAAGTCAGAAATTAGTAGAGAATGATTCTTTAGATACACACATTTATGAAATATTTGGTTAAGAGCTGCATGCTAATACCCACTGTGCAGATCTCCAAAGCCTTGCAAAGTAAAACATCTGCACCTTAATTAAATGATCTCTGCAGAAAACATCTCTTGAAATACCAGAGAAAAACAGAATGCAATCATAAAAAAACATGTTAAAGACAGTCATAGTTTAAACAAAAAAAAAATAAATTGAACCTTAAATGGTTCCAGTAGTAGATTAAAATCTTTGATTATCAAATATTTAATTAACTTAATCTAATTCGGAAAAAAAATACTGGGTTTAATTCAGGCATTTTCAGTTATCTTGAGCATCTTAGACGAACTTAAGCTTCCAAAACACTAAGAAAAAATTGTGAATAATATTTTTTTGAAACACATGTTTTGAAAAAAGCACATAAGATCAGGTAGCAATCAGTTTAAGGACTTAGAAAATGTTCTCTACCTGTTGTATACCCAAATAACTATGCAACAACTTCTTATTAAATAATTTACTAACTAAAATTCTTTCCATTGTTATCAAATTAGTGATTAAATAGTTTAAATTATGATGGGCCAGTTCAGGTGAATTTGTGCCGGTTTAGCTGTGATTTGAGATTCAGGATTCTTTGATTTACAGCACAATGGAAACACCACAAGAACACTTTGTCTTACAGGGATCTCGTATCTCCTTCCTCAGGATGAGTGTGGGTGCAATATTTTAAGAAGAGTTACATGACAAACATTGGGCTGATTTATTTTGCTTTAAATAGCAATACTATGCCTGAGTGACCCCTTCCCACACCACTGGTTTTACTTCAGTCAGAACTTCCAAACCTATGATTTTCTCATTTTTTTAGCAATATGTCAAAACTCAAATCACAGCCAGAAAGGAGTGAGACAGCAGAGACTGCGGTGATTTTGAAGTCTCAGCTAAATATGAATAGTCAAAGTTGCCTGTTTCAGATAGAACAGTATGTATTTTCTTGAGGAGTTCAAAGAGAAAATGATTCTTTTAAAGCTCCCAGGCCATACATGATCACACAGATATTTTAATAAACACGTGCAGATTATGCATATTTCTGTCAGAACTTGTACATCTTCTTAATATTGCACACACAAAGTTGAAAATAAGTTCAGCATTCATAAGGTGTGAAGGATACATATTATTCTTATACTTATATCGGAAAACACCAGTAAAGAAGCACATCTAAAACTTGTTTCTGGTTGCTTCAGAGCAAGCAACAACATTTTGATGCAGTATATTATTCCTATACCTGCTTGTCTTTTGGTTGTCTCTAAAATGAACTGCAGTGAACTTTAAAATGAAAAATATTGGATTTTACTGGCTGTCCTTTCTATTTGTTCCTCTTTCTTTATGGCCTTAGAATGTTCCTATGCTTAAATGATAATGGATAATTTTTTGAAAATTTTGCTGACTTTCTTTCAGGATTAACACATGTAAAAGATGGCTAAGACCACTCAGATCTGGGATATGCTTGCTCTATTTTACTTTCAGTATAATGAAAGTCTGTGTTTCCTTTTAATTTTCCAGTACTAAATTTATAAGTATGTGAAATTGTTTTGCTGGAAGAAAACATACCTGCAAAAATCAACCAACCAACCAATCAACCAAATGAAGAAAGACTAATTTATTTGAAAGAAAGGTGTATTTCAGCCTCACATTCCATTTGTATTGCACCCCTGGAATTAAAAGATTATTTGTTCAGACACAAAAGTGGAATTTAATAAAGAAAATCTTTCATCTTATGCTCATTCTGGGAAGATGTTTTTTTAAATTGTCAATGGACCTGGATCCCACAAACACTATCAACATCATCATTAATCACTACTTTTCTTATACACTGTTCTAAGATTTCTGTTTGTTTTCAGTTTTTAGTGCATTTATAATTTTCAAGTGGAAGATACAATAAAATAAAATATTTTTAATGCAAAAAAGAAAAAAACCCAACATCGTTATCAGAAAGAATTAATATTTCAAATCCGCAGAGGAAATCTTATATCAAGCTAGCAATTACATTTAGAAACTTAGTTAAAGTTTTTCTAGAAGGCTCATGAAACATGTGATACAGGAAACAGTGAGGATGTTTCCTCTGTAAGTCAGTCTTTTATTCTGACAAAATATATGACACTCTGTAAGACTCTGGAAGACTTCTCAGTCTTCCACATGAAGCTCGGTGATGTTACTTTGCTAAAGCTTGTCCTGTTTGAGCACAGCTTTGCTCACTGCACATGGTGTCACCGCCAGTTTTTATATCCAACATCTAACTGGGAGACAAAAATGACTTCTTTCCTTCAAAATTTGTGAGTTTGTTTTTTTTTTTCTCTTTAAACTCTTTTGTCAAATATGATTCCTAGTGATTTTCTACCCTCATTCTTCCTCTGTGGATTCACCTCAGAGGTTCTAAGCTGACTTCCCATCTATACAGTTATGAATCCATTCCATTTTATCTGCTTTCCTGCTTAGTTGCAGGAAAGCAATCATTCTTCCTCTGTGGATTCACCTCAGAGGTTCTAAGCTGACTTCCCATCCATACAGTTATGAATCCATTCAATTTTATCTGCTTTCCTGTTTAGTTGCATGTTTCTTGTGTTTTGTTTTCACACCCAAATCCCTTTCAGTGCTACCTCTCCCTGCCTCTCCCATGTATATGCCCATTTCTCATCACATTTTCTTCCAGCACTGGGTTCCAATACACCTAGATTTTTTTTTAATATTTATTATTTATTTTTATTTATACATCTCAGTAGTCTCCTGCCTATTTTTACGCAACTATCTAGGCTCTTCATCAAATCCAAATTTCAGTTATTTTTTTTCATCAGTTGTCTACTGATAGAGGAGGGAGGAGATGGAACATCTGGCATGTTTCTATATGAGACAACATTTTATTTACAGGTATTTTTTTGTTTGTTCTTTACATATCAAATGTAAAGGAAATTTTCCATTGAGGAAATTGATGGTTTTACGCAACTATCTAGGCTCTTCATCAAATCCAAATTTCAGTTATTTTTTTTCATCAGTTGTCTACTGATAGAGGAGGGAGGAGATGGAACATCTGGCATGTTTCTATATGAGACAACATTTTATTTACAGGTGTTTTTTTGTTTGTTCTTTACATATCAAATCCAGCACTGAGGAAATTGATGTGTATGACAGCTTCAAAACTGTTTCTGCCCACAATATTTGGGGGCTTCAACTCAGTGATCCCAGAAGTTCACTGGTTGTTTAAACAACTTTGTAAAAGAAATCATTTTTGCTACATTGTCTGTTTTGAGTAGTAATAGAGTTTTAGCCCAAAAACACGTAAAAAAGTTTTTTCCCTTTATTTTTAACTTCTACATTATACATTTTTCAGTGTCTATTTGAACGTTGAAGGGCTAAGTAATACATATGGTTTCTTTTATTTTCTTGCAATGTATTCTATAAGAATTTGCTTTATTTAATACAGGCAATCTAGCATATACGAAGTTGAGATTTTAATCCATGATGTCCTCTGCTTATTATAGAGAAGTTTTAGCATGAAAGACATTATAGATACAAGTGGATAAATAGAATTACAAGAAAAAAGTGAGTATAAATTTTTATGTGGTGTATGTCAGAAATAATGCTATTTATTCAACAGAACTGGCGAAGGTAGAACAGACCAGTAAATAGAAATTAACTTACTGTTTAAAATTTAAGATGTATTTTGTCACTTGTTACCCAGTAAGCAAAAAACAATAATAAAATTACTTTGAATTCAGTCATTCAAAGTCAGAATACAGTGATTTTTACATCAATTTGATAATTCACAGCTGTCATAATTTATATTTGTTTATACTGATGAAATTTGCACTAAAATTAGACATGATATATCAAGGCCTTAAATTCCTCATACCCAGTTTGAAAAGTTATAACTGTTATTTATTTGCACAGCAATGTCATTCTCCTGATGTTGAAGTCTATAAATATTCTTCAGCAGCATTCTGTACTACTTCCTTATCCAGGTTTTTTTTTCTCCTGCCACAAAGATCTGATTAAAAATCAAATCATTTAAATGCGTGACAACACTTTAATTCTAAAAGCTAGACCAGTAAATTCAGCTACTACTATCAAAGGAAAGGTACAGCACAAACACAACCGCACTAATGGCTGATTTCATGTTTAACAATGTCTTCAAGAGTAACAAAAGGCAGACTAGGAGAGTTTTTATTGAATTTAAAAGTAAATTCTAAGAATGTGTATATTTTTTCTGCTCTTCCTCAGACAATGAAAGGAAAGTATACCTTTATTCTGCCTGGTATAAAAAAAAAAAAAGGAAAAAAGAAAACTGTGGTTTACTGAGTATGATTTTCAACAAACAGATATTATTTTGCTGGATCTATCCATTTCACAACAGCTTAAGGCAATGTGCACTCAGAAAGCAACTTCTTCACCAGCATGAAATGAATGAAAAAGAGAGAAGCAGTCTCTGGAGCCAGAGTGAAAGCCTATCAAAGAATAGCTTACTAAATATAAGTGGAGATGAAAACTCAGTTTCGTTGGTCAAAAGATTCAAAGAAACCACTCTTAGGCCTACTGAGCTTTCAAACAGAACTGAAGAAAGATCAATAGGAAAGTTTTTAAACAGAAGACAAGTATCCAAAACAAAGAGAAAACTTGAAAGGCCAGGAAATAGCCAAAGCATGAGAATGGAAGTTCAAAGTGGTAGAAAACCAAAGCCAGCTTAATACCTGACAAACACCAAACATCTGCAACCCTCAGTGGGCTGAATCTGAAAGTTTGTTTACAGATTTCAAGTTTGTTTACAGATTTACTTCATGTCTGAGTGCAAACTTTAGCAAGATCTAAATTCTTAAAAGGCAAAAATCTCTCAAACTCTCTAGTCACAATTAACTTTTATTGTGTGACATGTCAATGTGTGTTTTATATTCTTTGCTACATTATCCAGATGAAATAAAATAAGCAACAAATCATCTCCTTCCCACCAAAAACCATACTTATCACTGTGAACCCTCAGCAGAAACAGAATTGTTATCAGAGGGAAAAAAAGCATAAGATCTTACAGCCTTAGTTCTGCCATTAAACACTGAACAACAGCAACTCAAAATATCCTTCTCTATGCTTTTATCTTACACGAAGTTACGACAACTCTCAACTCTGAGCAGCAGCATCAGAAACTACTTTGTCTTATTTTTCCTTCCAGTTACATCAAGTATGAGCTCCCTCAGCCAGTCCACAGGACAAGTTATACTTAACTACTGTGCTATAAAGTGCACCTCAAGCAAATCTGTGAACTCAACCATATTATTTGTTTGGCAGATGATACTTTTTTATTCAGTGACAGAAATTAAAGAAGTGACATAGCAAGTAAAGCCATGTACCCAACTCTATTGCTAAACACAGACAGTGTGCCTGTCTATATTACTTGAAATAGTGCCTTAAAAAAATAAAGCTATCCTTTGGATCTTAAGTGTATTAAAAAGGAAAGGTTTTAAATATTTTTTGTACTGATCCCTTTTGCAGTTTGGGAAATGGGAGTATCTACCTGCTGAAATGCAGGTCCTTTCCTTCATTTCAGCTTTACGTATAAAGGGTTTACTTCATGAATCATTAAATATGAATTGATTTTAAAAGCCTGAGAATTTTTTGACTGCAAGAAAGGCAGAAAGAAGCATAAGCAGAGAAAGAAATTAGTTCTCCACCAAAATTAAATAAGTTCATTTATACTATGGGGAAGTATTCAGTGCTGTTCTTCCCTATCTCACCCATAAAGTAGCTAAGACACCAGTGTGAACAAGTCCGAGCTATAAAATCTAGAATGATTCTTTTAGTTTTATTATTATTTTTATTTTATTACAGCACTTTGCACAAGGTAATATTAAGCAATCTTTTTTGACAGGGTTGCCCTGACTCTGTCACACCAGCCCCAACCTGATCTACTGGGACCTTTGAGAGGATGATCTGAAGTCAGCAGAACTCAGGCTCACATCAGTAGAATTACTGTATAAACCTTACTGCAGACACTCACAAAGTAAAATGATTTAACAGGACCAAGTTGAATACTCATGCTCTTAGTCATGTTTTTATCAGGAAAATATTGTTGATTAGGGAATTCCATATTAAATACTGATTTGCCTATCTGGTGAGCATCAATTTTGAGCTTTCTTCATACTTGTATACTAAAAAGGCCAGTTGAGTAGTTATTGGACCTTTAGGGACAATAACTATATGTAAACACAAAAAAAGAATAAACTCTTTTTTCTGCTATACAGTGGAGATGAAAGTCATTATTTTCTTGGTATTTTCTCAGACCTAGATGTGCCTGAGTAGCTAAAATGTCAAGGTAGGTGAGTACTAAATCAAACTTAGTTAAATATTTTATGCTTTCAAAAGAATACCATTAAAGAGTATTCTGGGATGCAAAGCTGACTATGACTTACAGCCAGTGGGAAAAATTGATTTAGCTAGTTACTACAGAAGGTTTTATGACTGGCCTACCAAATGACCTTTGAGATGCAAGAGGTTTGATATGGAGCACAGGAAGGAAGGAAAGTGAACATGAAAGGTAAAAATCAACATATAAAGTTGAAGACCTGTTGCTTATCTGAACTGATTGCAGTAGAGGAGACAGAAGATAAGGAGTGTATAGATTTGTGTCTGATCTCGGCAGGAATTAAGTCAGTGTCAGAATTTCTCTTGTAACCTTTCTCCGGAGCTGTGATAGAAAAGAGATCCTCCTGTTACAGATGGTCACACTAAAATACATTCAGTTTTAGAAAGTGCTGATAAAATGTGGTGTTGCAGTGCAATTCCAGACTTAAAGCCACAATTTCATTCTTCAATTATTTCATGGTGCGAAGCATGGAGTAACTTAAAAGAATTATTTGTACTATAGAAGAAAGAATGAACATTATGTGATTTCTCATCTATAGCTCTCACTCTCTGTAGAATTGCATTGGGTGAAAAAGTGTACAAGAAAATAACTTAATGGCATTTGCACAGAAATATAGACTATTAATCTAATTTTCTTCATATGTCCAATAAGCACATGTGATTTATTAAACAGTAATTAATTTGATCAGGGAGGAGTAGTCGCTTTCACATGGTCCCAGTGGGATCCATCCAGAACTTTCTATTCCCCATAAAGTTTCTCTGAGTGTTACATTTTTTTTGTGCTCTGTACAGTGCACAAACACTGCATTATAAGGGGATGAGTAGGACAAAACAGGACAGGAGTAGAGCAGGAGAGAAATACATAAGAAAACATTTCTTCTGCACTGGCCCTCAATAGGGTCATTGCCTTTTAGTCCAATACTTGAAGAGATGGGCACAGGATAACTCGGGCTTACTGCACACAGAACAATATGTGCAGTCCTACATACTGTGCAAGCACACATATGCAGCCAGGTTATACAAATATCTCCTGTATGCTATTGTTTATATTTTCATTAATCTTCTATATAGGGCTTGAATTTGGCAAAATTTGAGTGATAATTTGTCATGACTTAAGCCAATGCTGTTAATTAACTGAGGCTGAGTATTTCATGTTGCAAAGTTTGACAGTCGCTACTTTCCTGACTGGCACAGTAAATTGGCCCTGCTATAACCAGTGTGCTTTCCAGAAAATAACTGAGGTCATAGCCCATGTTCCATTGGAATAATTACGTTTCACCATTATTTGGAGTGATGTGGCAACATCAAATGATGCTGCCATATCAAATACTAAAATGATTTGATGCTGCCACATCAAATACTAAAATACAAATCAGTGTTACTCCAATTAATTTCCTAGTGAATTGTTATATTCCAATTAGCCTCCCGCCCAGTGCCTGTGCAAGCATTAATTTTCTCTCCACACTCTTCTACTGACTGCAGATGGAAGAGGACGGTGATTCCCCTTTCTTTATTTATAATTATCTTTCTTCCTCTCAGCCCCCCACACTACTCAGCACGTATATAACCTTGACTCATAGGGACAATTCCCATTACTGGAACTTTGTTCGCTGTGCTATGGAAGTGAGAGAGGAGTAAACAAACCTGAAGGACTACTTCGCCTCTAGTCATTTGTTCTGAAATGAAAAATACATCCAAACAAGAGCAAACTGTGCTGCAGCATAAGGACAAAACAAACTTTTGGGTGTCCTGTTCATGTGGTTTGTTATGATGTCTCTGAAACCCTCCTTAGAACCTTGACTGCAGAGGGGAAGAAACATTTATCTTGTACAGCATAAAACCTGAATGCTTTTACTTAAGAAGCAGCACCATTTTAATTTGCAATTTAGAGTGATCTTTATGAAAGACCAAAACTTTCAAAAACTCTTTATGATAAAAACCACCACCATTGATTTCTTAATTTATTTTTTAGATCAGTACAGGTACAGGGTTGCAGAAAATATGTTGAAATGCCTGAAAATAACCCAGGCTGCCTATACATGTGAAACACCTTCCCTATATATCTTGACAGTCATAAATCATGGCTTGAATATATCCACTTCCTGATTTCAGGGGCTAAATTACACTGCACTGTACATAGAAATCACAACACTAGCCTTTTTTATGTTAGGATTTAGCAATTTATCATTTTAACAATGCAGATGGATAAAAATCTAGCAGCAGGATACAAATACTGAAGAGAAATTTAAAGGATCCAACATAACAAGACACAAATATGCCACCACAGGAAAAGCAAAGGACAAAAATGAGGAAAAAAGCCAAATGTGCATTGTTGTTCTCACACTCTGTTGGAAATTGAAAACAGCATCAAATTTTTCATGATCATTTCCTTAGGAGTCCATTTCTTTTCTGAACTTAAAGACTACATCCAATAAAATCCTTCACAACAGATCACTCTTCCTTTGTTTTGAAAATATAAAATTCCCTGTTTCAAATATAATCTTTAAATAATTGTAAATCCATTGCTTAATTTTTTTCTAAAAACCTCTGTTTTTATTGGGAGTTTTAAAACCAATTTACTTATCAAATACTTATATTTATATAAACTTGCATACTTTATGTGTATATATATATATGTATATGTATGTATGTATGCATACTGGTAGATATATACACGTATATATACTTATATAAGTATATTTATTCTTATATACTTAAGTTTTGAACAATTTACTTATGAAACTGTAGGAAATTGTTTAGCAAATATAACAATTTTAATTTCATATGTTTCAGACATTCTCTAAATTAATATGCCATAAGTGTTTTCACCTTAATATACCATGGCAAATCCTTTTCAGAAATGCACTCAATGTTCCTAATGGAGAGTTCAGAGTTTTTTGAAGGCATGGACCAAAAAAATTTAAGCAGTTTCCTGTCCCCTCACCTAACACTTGAAATGTGATATAATTCATTCTCTGTTCACTTCCAGTAGAACGTGCCTGGCAAAATGGGTTCAGTGGCTCTCTCCCACAAGAATAATCAGATTTTTAGTTCCATCTGGAAGGCAAGGACCACTACAGCTGGAATTCAGGCCCTTTCTCAGCTCTTTTGGCAGTGTTTTCTTCCTATGAACACCATAAAATATAGATGATAAGAAATCTGCACTTCTTTCCATTTCTTTGCTTCTCCTGCACATTTTTTTAGGAGAAGGGAGTACATAAATATTTCTTTCTAAATCTCTTGATTTCAAAATGAGGATCAGTGATAGCTGATAAAACAATGACCTAACACTCATGTAAATGCCATTAAAAAGTACTTACTGATAAATATATATTAATGTTATTGTGTCAAATGGAGAGCACTGGGAAGCAATACAAAAGACAACTATTTCAGCGTCAGCCCTCTTAACCTGAAACTAATAAATCCTCTGTGGCAAGTCGAGTTGATAGAATAAGTCTGAGAGTATGTGCACTCACATCTCCTACTGTTAAATGATTTTAAGCATTTTTTTCCATTTTTTTTTAGGATTTAAAATATTTTTATTTGCCATCTCCCATTCAAAATATAGATTATGTAAAATCCTTGTCCTACATACAAATATCACATTTTTTAATCTTGTTAAATGAAGCAATTTTTTTCAGCTTGGTGAGAACTAATATATGAAGAAATATACACTCTATATAGAACCTGTTTCAGAAAAATAACTATTCATAAAGGTGACATAATGTTTACACTAAGTTAAGCATATATTCAGGAGTTTTATCTATTGAGAGAAATTAGCAATCTATATTATTTTATATTTCCAAAAATATGTACAGGACATTTTCTTTAACCCAGGTTATATATCAGCACAAAATCCATAAATGTCTTCTAAGGGTTTTGATGAACTCATGAATTTTTTTTATTTATTATGCTGGTGTCATGCTGATAAAAGGATTTTTTTTTAGGCAGAACGCTTGTCACAATGTTTAGTAATTACCAGTAAGAAATAAATTTTTTCTCATTATATACTGTAGCATAAATTGTTAATTAATATTGATTTATGATTTTCTATTTTTGGCTTTAAATACATTCCAGATGAGGATATTTGTAGCCTGTAAATCAAGACAAAACAATCATAATTAGAACTGCCCAGTAGAGTAAGTGATACAATTAAGAGGAAACTACAACCTGGGGAGACAAAGAAAATTCTGGAATAAATTGACAACCATACACGTTTGATTCATTCACTAAAAACAATATCCTTCCTACTTTCAAAAGTCTGTCATCAACCCAATTATTGGATTTTGTTCAGCCACAAAATAACTTAGTTGACTATCACCTGACTAACAAAAATAACAAAAACTGTACTAAATTTTTGTCAGAAGAAGAAGAAATACTAAAGACAGTAAAGATATTTTTAAAGATATATTTTCCTAAAATTATAATTTTGACAAATGAGAAGGATCTTGAAGTATGAGTTGTTAATTAAGAAAGTTGACGTAAAGAAATTATGAACATAATATTATACTGGAGTAAAAAAGAAATCAATCTAAACATAATATTCTCAATTGAAATGTAATATACAAAGATTTAAAAAGCAAAAATCGGAAAATTTATTTTGTCTTTCATGTTCCTAAATCAAGGAATTGCCTGTGTTGGGAGGGCGTTTAAAGATCATCTAGCTTCAACCCCTCTGCCATGGACAGGGATTAACTTCAATAAAATTATGGATTTAATGAAATTTTAGCTATAAGAAGAGTTAAAACAGAATAGAAACCCTTAACTTTGAGAAGTCAACATGGCAGATACTGATTTAACCCAGGACAAACATGACAAACTGAGGTGAAAGAAGATTTCTTTATATGTGAGTTTCAAAGCAACATGGCATGTTTATATTCAGGTTTGTTTCCTTTAACACAATATAACTAAAATATATTTTGCCAGAGAAACACCTTGGAAGAGAAAACTTTATAGGATTACTCATGACAGGGCTTGAGGCTCTCTTTGGAGCAATATGTCTGAGATTGTCATTCATACCTGTTTCCTAAAGAGAAAACTGCTGCTACTGTGAGGCTTTTCATACTTTTTGTGTTAATTCATCTCTTCTGAGTGACAAAAGCAACAACACAGCTGAGATATGAAACTTGTGTTCATGCAGCCCTTTTCCCTCCACCCCGATTATGTGGTTTTTGCTACTACTGATGAAAATTACCATTCATGAGTTAAGAGCTTTTGTCAGCCAAAAAGATTAATGAGCAGCAGAATAATAATTAGATTTCATTTCTATTTTCTTTTTAGATAGGCAAATGTGAATTTACTACCATAAGGTGATAATTTCACAGTATCAGAAAATGGTTGAGGTTGAAAGTGAGCTTTGAAGGTCACCCCCTGCTCAAGCAGGGCCACCTACAGCCAGTTGCCCTGGACCACATCCAAATGGCTTTTGAAAATGTCCAAGGAGGGAAATTACAACCTCTCTGGGCAACCTGTGCCTGTGTTCAGTCATCCTCACAGTCTGAAAGGCTCTCCTTTTGTCCAGACTGAGGTTCCTGCATTTAAGTTTGTGTCCTTTTTCTCTTATCTGTCACTGAACACTGCTGAAAAGAGTCTGCATGAGTCTTTTTTTGCACTCTCCCTTCAGGTGTTTATATACAATTATATTGCCCTCTCTGAGCCTTCCCTTTGGGATCAACAGTTCCAGTTCTCTCAGCTGTTCCTCATATGTGAGCAGTTCCAGGCCCTCAACCATCTTAGTGCTCTTCACTGGACTCTCTCCAGTATGTCGAGGTCTCTACTGCCATGAGAAATGCAGAAACGGACACAGTACTTCAAATAAAGGGGAATGATCCTTTATCTCCCTAGGACTATGCTCCTCCTTGAACAACCCAGGAAGGATTGTTTGCAAAGGTCACTGCTGTCCTTTGCAAAATGGTAAAAACTCCTATTAATCTTGCAGAATAGTCTCCATTACCTTCTGTTAAATGTGAGTCTGTAATTCATAAACATTTCTAGATCTTTAAAGAATTCTGTTCTGCTGACTTAGACAAGACAGTAGCTTCCAAGTTCTCCTTTGGTTACTATTTGTTCAGGTGACACAGAGAAACAGCTTGATTCAAGCAGATGTTTTCACAGAGTATGCAAGGTGAACATACCAATATATACCAGAGCTCAATATTTGGTAAAAAATTATTTTTCCTCATTTTAGTTTAGATTGCCTCATTTTTTAAGACTTTAGGCTGTCCATGTAGTATTATCTTTCTTAGATTCAGCAGAGCAATGGTGTTGCCCATTAGTTTTTCCAATCATTTTGCTGCTTTCATCGGTGAAAAAAAAAAAGAGCAGTGGTCTTCAGAGCATTAGATGGTGTTCACCTGATGAAGAAACACAGAAAACAACCAGGCCCATAATAAAATTATGATTTTTTTTTGCAGTGAAACAACAGACCCAAGTGAAAACCAAAAAGGGCATGCAGCATGTAGGGATCTGTCTGAGAGTTACACGAAAAAAAAAAGAAGAATTAAAGTGTAGAAAGTATGAAGAGGATGTGGTAAATTTGTACAGCTGTCTTTGCCACTCTAGAGAGAAATATGAAAAACCAGGTATGACAAAACAGCCACACCATACGTATAATTGAATGTCAGGTCCCAGCAGAAGTCATACTGTGTCATTCCATGCAGACTAATTAGTACTGTTTCTCTGCAAGTTTAATTAGCATACTTGAGCTGAAGAGATCATGTGTTGCTGGGGTACCTCAATGCCTGTACAGATATTATGCTCCCAAACCCACAGTTAATCCCTTCAGAGTCAGCTCAGCATCACTGCAGAACCCTGCAATTACTCCAAAACCCATTTTTGCTGGTTGCGTACCAGAGGAAAAAAGCATCACTGAACAGGTCTGTGGTTTCACAAGTCACATCAGAGGAGCAAGGGCCAAGCTGCGCAAAGATGAGCAGATGGAAAGAGCAGATGATGTCTCTTGAGAACTGTGACAGAATTTTCTCCACAACAAATGATCATCTTATGTTTTTTGGTCTTGTAATGCAATTTAAGTCTTTGATGTGTCTAACAGGTTTGTCTTCTAACCCTCCTTGGAACTTTGCTTGGAACTATTTTTATTTCTTCCCCTGGGTTAAAACAAGGGGAACAGAGTGGGAGGATTTATTATTATTCAGATATGTTTTAAAATCATAATTTTGTAATTATGAACCATGAATAAGAACGAAATGCATTTATATTTAATTACAATATATTGTAAAATCTTCCCCAGTGTGAAAAATCCTACTTCAAAACAAGAAAGTGGAATAATATGCAAAATTTTAAAAATATTTTACCCACAAAGAGAAAACCTGCAGGAACGCTATTAACATCTCAGTATGACACCCATTATACTAATATGTGTATCATTCAGAAAGCCTAAGTAAAGAAAAAAATTAATTTCCATAGATTGAACAAGCTAAGCACACACAGAGCATATAATTAATTCAAAGATGTGAGGGTATATTGTTTAAGCATTTTTTTCACACTAATATTCAATATGCTTAATTAAGCTTATTGGATGAGGGATTCATATTTAGATATTTTGTGTTATATGTTTAAAGGCACTAACATTCAGAAGCTGTTCTAAATGTATTATCTTAGGCAAATAATTTGATAGTGCAACAAAATCTTCAGTTAACGTAAAGAAAGAAACTAATTTAAGAAGTCAAAACATAGTGAAATATGCTTGAAGAAGAAGTTGTTTAATACAATATATCTCTCTTACTTTTCAACATTTTTTTCTACAAATAAAAAGTAGCACCACACATGCAGAAGTAATTTGTTTCAGTTCTGTTGATGAAAGCAGGAAAATAAATCCTATCTAAACCCTCTGAATATGTCTGTTCAATTCAATAACACATCTAGCTATTAAATAAATACCCCATTGAAAAATCTATCAATCCCAAGCATGTACAGAGATGATCAGCTGTTGACTCAGCACTAGTATGAGGTATGGGAGCTTTCACATAAAAATGTCATCCCATTACCCTGCAATTTCCAGAGACACAGGCTTCAAGTAGACAAATCTAGAGAAATTAGTAATAATTCTTTGAAAACAGTAAACACAAAATAATCCAAACAAGTTAATTGTGCAGACACAGTCTAAAGGGGTGCTGAAAAATCAAACCTACACTGAGTAACAAGTGAAGAGAGACACTCATATAATCCTGTCTTCCAGGGACATTACCCACAAACAAACACTGCCTTGCTGTGTGAAGAGTGCTGTGTCTTACAGAAACCTAAGACAGGATCACACGATGACCTGTAGATAGAGGATTAATCTAGAATTCCCCTTAAATCAATAAATATTATTCAGGTTCAAGCAATGAATTCACAACTATACTCTTCCTAAATATGGGCAGGTGTCTGTCCTGGATGTGGCTGGGTCAGAGTTACTTTTTCTTATCAACTGGTGCAGTGTTGTGTTTTGGATTGGGTATCAGAACAATGTTGATAACACACAGATGTTTTGGCTGTTGCTGCATTGTGCTCACCCTAAGTCAAGGATTTCTCAGTGTCCCATGCTCTGCTAGTGAGGAAGTGCACAAAAAGCTGGGAGAGGGCACAGTCAGGACAGCAGAGCCAAACTGGCCAAAAGGATATTCCACACCACAGAATATGGTGCACAAGGTATAAATTTGGAGGAATTGCCTGGAAAGGGCCTGATTGCTGTTTTATCCTTTGTTTCTAATTCTCCTCCCTGCCAGAGGAGTGGTGGTGGGCAGAGACTGTGGTACTTAATTTCTGTCTTGGGTTAAACCACAACAATGTCTTAATACACTTCACTAAAATCTCAGTGCAGAGTTTACAATAGTACTCAAAGGCAAGGACTGGATCTCCAGGGGCTTCTTACCCTGCAAAAACCTGCTACTTGACTGCCATGTCTTACAGAGTTGGAAGCTTACAGAGTTGGAAGTATGAAAATGCTAATGCTAAGCAGCAAGAAAAGTACCTAGGTAGTCAAGAGGGAAAAGGAATTACTGTCATCCATGTAATTCATAGTCCCAATTCTCTTTGCCTCTCACTTAAGCCCCATATGTTATTGGTATCCTTAAGGAACATCTGTTCTTTCTCTTTTCTAGAGCATTGATTAAACACAGACTGAAATCAGCACACAGTAAACATCACTCCTAACCATAAGAAATTTCCATCAGTCAAATACAGTTATAGTTTTATCAGGCTTTGTGGAGAGACTATTTCTCCATTTGAGATCCAAACAGTGATAAAGCAGCTATTTTTGTCTAGTTTTGGTTTTATTCATCAAAATCTTTTGTGATAGTCTCTTCAGTTGCACTTCTTTTCTGCTCTGTGTCTACGCTAACAATGAAAATATTATTATTGTCTTAATTACTGGGACTGAAGGCTTGGGGGTTTTGGGTGTGAGGTACTTTTTCCTATTAAAAATGTTATATTAAAGAGGACAGTGCACAAAACTTTCACAAAAAACAGAAAACCAAGCCACATGCAACTTAGAAACCACTTGGACATGTGCTTGTCTGGTTTTTTTCTTAATAGTACAGGAGAGATACCAGATAGGTCCTCTCATATCAGTTATATAACTTGCTATATTTTTTTTTGTCAGTCTCCATAAGTACCAACTAGTTACTTCCCACACTGGATTAGGTTGCCAGACACAAACCAAAGCAGTAATGATGCCCAGGATGTCTAGATGTTGAGGTGTACTTACATTAATACGCATCTTTCTGCAAAGTACTTCTAAAATATTACATTTGTGTGTCTTCAGCATATTGGATCCTGCTTCACTGAAAATTATGTGTTAAAGTTGGTTGAATTTCCTCATAACTTGGAATAGTTCAGGTATATCGAAAAGTGTACAGTGGAGCTGTGGAATCTCCATCCCTGTAGAAGCATGGCTTTTGACTGCACGTGACCCTGAAAAACTGGCTGTAGTGTCAAAAGTGACCCTCCTCTGAGAGAATTGTGTCAGACTACCTTCTAAGGTTTATTTCATCCCAAATGTTTCTGTGATTCTAAATTGTTTCCACCATATCTGTTATTCTTTTTAAGTCTTTGTGAACAAAATTTTTAAGTTTTGCAAAGAAAATTTGGTGGTGTGACAGATGAGATTGGGTTGCAAGTCAGGGATATTATGTTTCACTTGGGTTCCACCCATGGAGATTTGTGCTCCTCCATTCTCATTTTCCTCTCTCTTTGTTCAGTCTATACAGATTAGTTAAATCAAATCATCACCATTCCTGAAACTCACTTTAGGGCTCATTCTATTCTCTACATCAAGGCTTGTCTCATTTGTTCTGTAAATCATAACTGAGAACAAAGAAATTTTTCTAACTTTGTGTTTAAGTAATTTGAAAACTTAGTCTTCCAAATGATTGCTTTAAGCAATTTAAAAAAAAAAAAAAACACATTAATTTTTATATATAAATTAAAGTAGAAAAAAAGGAAAAACTTCAGAACTCTTTACTAACAGCCTGTAAGTACCATGACTTACAATTTTGACATCCCTACCAACAACCTCTAAAGTAGAAAATGTTATTTTTAGACTTTTGTATCATTATAGAAAATAGCAGCCAAATTGCATAATAATTTGCTGAATTACAAGCAAATGGTACTCTCAGAACTTTATCCTCTCTTCCACAATAAATTGATCTCAAGGAAATTTAAAATAATTTCCTAAGGTAATGCTTACTGTGTCATTTAGGCAAGAAAGTATCCTGTAAATCAGTCTGAAATTGCGATATACAATTATAAGAGAACTTTATATGCAAATAAATTTACTGTGGCCATTGTTTTTATTCTGTCTCTGCTCAACAAAACCTACCATTTTGACACAGACAGGAAATCACATTAGCTCTGGGAGTTCATATTTAAATATGCTCTTCACATCTACTTAGGGAAAAATGCTCAGATTTCAAATATTTTTGATGGAATACTTCATAAGCAAAGCACACACTCCCTGAGGGATTATGCCACTATTTCCATTTAATTAAATTGATTAAATTAAAATGAATGGTGGTCTAACCTCAAAAAGAAAATATATTTCATTTATGAAAAATGTTGCCATTTATTCTGCTTCATTGCATGTACAACACATAATGTCTTCAGTATGAGAGTCCAGCTTTTCTAACAAGTTATTTGTTATATGAGGTGATCTTTAAGGTGATCTTGAACATTTGAAAAAACTTCTTTATGTCTCAATGTATTATCTTAAAAATACCAGAATCTCATTCTCCTAACCTCTGGTTACATCTACAGATGGCAGCTGGGCTAGTGAGCCTGTTAAGATACCTTTTAAAAATGCTACGGTTTTGTACAGTTGCTGTGCATGCATTTAACCAAGGAAAAAAACTGTTGTCAGAGTTCCTCTGCTACCCTCAGGAGCTAGAAGAATCTCCAAAGAATTACCACAACATCCCTCAAGGGATAAAATTTTAGCAAACTGAATATGATGCATCTAGGTCACACACTAGGATGAAAGAAAGATGTTTAAAGACTACTGATCTAGACCCCATAATCATTTAGTCTGTTTCTGAAAGGCTTAGTTTGCCTATATTTCATGCAATAATCACTTACATTTTTTTCTGTTGTTGTTATTCTTGTTTGGGTTTTTTTTCCCTTTGATTTTGTTTTGCATGTTTTTCTATTTTGTTTTTATTTTTAATGATTGTGTGACTTTTAATGAAAGGAAAATAAACAAGGTTAATACCAAATTGTGGGCTGATGAGGTAGAAGGGGAAACAGACTCACAGAATCACTGAAACTGAAAGGATCTCTTGAGATGAGCTGGTCAAATCCCATGCACAGACAAGTCCAGCCAGAGCATGGAATCCAGGACTGTGTGTATTACATTAAAAAATCCACAAGTTCCATAGGGTTGGTGGTCAGAGACAGGGACAACACACATGCCCCAAAGCTCCACGTGACAAACAGCCTGTTTTATTGTTGAGAGCCTTCTTACATAGGGAGTTCAAAACTCCTGGGTCTAGACAGCTCATTGGTCTGATCCTCATTCAGCCCAGCTCCTGACCAGAGGTGTCTGCAGCCCAGGATGGAATGTGATAAGTGCAAGTCCCTGTCTGTCAACCCAGGTCCCAGTTTATGAAACCAGGCTGGGTTTCTTATTTATCAGTACAAGCCAGCTTGTACAGTAACATATGTCCAGTCATGTTTTGAAGATTCACACAGACAGAGGTTCCACAGAATCCCTGAGCTACCTGTTCCAGTGTTTGATTAGCATTACAAGTATAAAGGTACTTCCTTGAATTCACATGAAATTTCAAGTGTTTCTGTCTGTAGCCATTGCAAGTTGTTCTTGTCATCAGATATTGCTGAGAAGAGGAGCATCTTCATTCATTGCTTCAGGCTGGAATCCCATCTCTCTCAGTTTCTCATCATATGAAAGGTGTTCAATCCCTTAATGACCCTAATGATCCTGTGTTGAACTCATTCAAGTTGCACAGAGAAGTTGTGAATGCCCTGTCCCCAGAAATATTCAAAGTCAGGTTTGATGGGACTCTGAATAACAGTTGAACTATTTGATATTTCTTAAAATTTTCCTTATTTTAAAATTGATTTTTAAAAGCAGAAACATTTGTCACATCAGTTACATCATGTTCTCAAGAGAGAAACATCTTTCACTCCAAAGTTCTACAACCAGGGAGGTGAAAAGATTCCTTTTATTTTATATTCCCTCCTTCCTTTTTTATTGTACTCTGGAAATGTTAAAAAGAAAACATTATTAACAGATTAATCTGCCCTTACAGTCTGTATGTAACACTGTGAGTTCCTTCAGTACCTTTTTGTAGCATCCTCCTGCAAGGGTGATTGGCAGACTGCATAGAGAGGAAGAACACAACTCTAATTCTTCAGTTGCAGGCTTCATCTGCATTTACAAAAAAACCCCCAAAAACATTAAATTCAAGGTGTCTTTTTTATTAGTTTGCCTTTGTAGCATCAACAATTAATCATGAGTCATAATATTAATAATGAAAAGCATGTCTTGCACTCAAAGACAGTATGTACATTTTTAAAGGAAAAAAACCCCAAACAATTATCTTAAAGGCAACATTTTTTAAAAAGCAGATTTAAAATATGATTACAGTTAGAATATTTTCTAAAGTGCATCTGAAAATCAGTATGGACTGTTTCCCCTCAAAAAATAAATCCTAGTTGATAGACCACTCTTCCTATATTTTTTCTAGCAATACATTAGAAAATGTTGGTTTATGGTATTAAATTGGAGGAAAACCAAATAATAACCTGCTTGTTAACACTGATTTTCTATAGATCTTTTTAGTCAGGAACTTTGGTTTATTTTTCTGCCCAAAATTATGTCAAAAATAGAATGCTGTATTTAGTACAAAGTGTGACCTCATCTTGATTTTGTGAGCACTCTGGAGCCCACCATTAAGATGGATGTGTCCAGAGGAGGACTGGGGAAAGGGACAGATGGAAGGTCCCATGGGGAGCTGCTGAGGATTACAAGTTTGTCTAGTTTGGGGAAAAGGAGGCTGAGGGACAAAGTCCTTGCTCCTTTCTACATCTTCCAAAGGTGGGGAAGTGGAGAGGGAGGGGTGGAGCTCAGGGCACGTCAGAGCTGGCATGAGAAAACATTTGTTTACCTGGAAGAGCCTTCCTGGAGAGATGATTGGTATCCCAAGCCTGTCAGTATTTCAGAGGCACCTGGACAATGTCCTTAACAACGTGCTGAACTTTTATTCAGCTCTGAAGTGATCACTGAATTGGACAAGATGATTGTTGAATGTCCTTTCCAACTGAAACTAGTCTCTTCTATTATTTTCTGTTCAATTCCATACCATTCTAAATATTGGGTTCTATTTTCAGACATCAGCAGTGAACTTTCCACTAATTTCTATTTCATTTTGACTAACTACTTGGCTAAAGTATAATTATTTTATTTCATAAACCATGTAGAATAGTTGAAGACAATTACTAACACTTAAAAGTTAGGGTTTTTTCTGTAATTTTGCTCTAGTTTGAAGTAATATGAATAAATTCCTCTTTTATTATATATCTTACATATAGCAATAAATATATGTAAAGAAAAACTGTTAGTATGAAATGACTTAAAGAAAATGTTACCTTTAAAGAAAACTTCCCACAGGAAGCAAACTTCAATGTAGCTGAACACATGTCCCAAACCTTGATTTAAAAAAAATGTCCTAAGGAAATTAAAGGAAATTCAGATGCAAAAGATATTAAACAGCAGAGGGATCACTGACTAGATCTAGGAGTTTGTTCCCATAACGTTCCTCTTCCTGGATGTACAGGATTAGGGCAGCAGCAAACAAGGAAAAACTGCTCCAATTACTGATTAAGACATTTGCAAGAAGGGAAGAATAACATAAGGAGAGAAAGAAGGGAAAAAACAAGTTTTCTTTCTGTGCATTTCATGTGTGCCACAGAGGACACACACAGTCCTCAGGAACTCTCTATGAATTTGTAGTTTAAACAATTTCTGTTGATTTGGAATGACCCTGTCATTTTTGGCTGCCATGGATTCTGCTCTTCCTGGAAGAGAAACAATTCTTACATTAATGCACTTCCTTGAGTCAGGCTGATTCCAAAGATAGCAGACATTTAAAAGGAAATTAAAAAGGACCATGAAAAAAAAAATATAGAACAATACAGGTAAAAGTGACATAAAGCTGGAATTTAATGTTTTCTTTCCTATATCAATGCATAACTATTTAAGTAACTATCTTGATTTGTGGCACACGTTTCAAGATGCAGAATTCTGAGTCCAAGAGGTATTTATATTCTTGAATGACAATCTACATCTTGAAACAAAATTTATAATTTCAAACTTTCTTGAAATAGATCTAGAGCTGTAAATTTTTAATATCAACCACTGATCTTACACTGACATCTAGAATATGAACAATGAACTTTGCTAAGATAGACATACATGAGGTATAATCTCTCCTCAGTGCTTCCTCTAGGAACCTTAGAATTTAATAAACTGAGAGGAAGAGGTATCAATTTTTGTTTCACCTTTGTCCACCTTTTAGAGCATATTCATATTTTTTGACCTTTAAATTATTCAGAATAACATAAAGGATATGATTTAAGAGGTGTGTGATACAAAAGTTTGTGGTTGAAGGCTCCTCTAGCCTAAAACCTCCAAGTCTACAGCTCAGGAGAATTTTTTGAGTGATTCATTTGATCTGGATAATTCCACAATGAGGAAGTTGGGTCTTTTCAGCCTTAAGAGAAGAAATCTCAGGCAGACCTTCCTTATCAATATCTGACAGAGGATACAGAGAAGATAGAAGTAGATCCTCCTCAGAGGTGCACAAAACTAGGATGAGAGTCAAAAACATGAGCTGAAATATGGGAATGCATGACTAAATATAAGGAATAAACATTTTATAGCACAAGGTGAGACATTCATGGAAAAGTGTTTCCTTCTATAAAAAAAATGTGGGAGAGGGAGGGGCTAAAATAAAGAAAGAATGTTTTTGATTTAGATAGAAAATTTTTACACACCTTACATTTCATAGCGACAGTGTAATCTGTTTTTAAAATCTCCTATTGTGCATGAGAGTGACTAGTCTGATTTAAAATTCACTTAACATGCAGTTTGCAACCTGACAACTGATGCATATACAATACTAGATAAAAATCTAGAAATGTAGCGGGCATGTAATCACGTACTAACTTCTTTAGGCAGGCTGAGATAGGAGATAGCTGGGAATCAAACCTATCAAAGCAGCAGGCACAGAGGTTTGGGCTGATAAGCTGCAGGCAGTAACGTGGGGCAAGGTGGAGGAGAGAGGACTGGCAGCCAAAGTCAGGCAGCTGCTGCGTACAGAGAATAAATTTATTTGGTCGGAGACCCTGAGAGGATCCTGCTCAGGACACAATCATAGCCAGCAGTATCTCAGCCTCCTTGGAATAGCAGTGAATCTGTAAACTACCCAAAGAATGCATGCAACTTTACTAGGTAATTGCTATTTTCTCTAGTGGATGGCTGCTGAACAGAGTGTTGAATAAATGTATAACACGTTTTCTGAATTTAAAGGTGTTTTATATTATTTTGTATTCCATTTATTTTTCTTCTCCTCCTCCTTCTAAGAGACTTTTGTTTACTTAAACTCAAAAACATGTTCACATTTATTTTGATTTTGAGTTTTAGACCCAAAGGTGCCTGAGGCTATATTGAAGTTAGTTTTATGAAACTTCAGTAATATTTGGAAGGAAAAGTTTCCTCAGGGAACTACCAATATTCCCCATATAACAGGGAGTAAAATGGAAAGATGCTGCAGAAATTTATGAAAGAATAGTAAATTGCTCAAGAATTTACCAAGTACAAGTTGACTTTTCTCCTAAGATAACAACAAATATGAATTTATTGAGACACTTAGTTTTATATGCAATGATAGCACAGGCTGACATGCAGATATAAAGGAGTTAGGTTTAATCACTTAGAAGGAGAATGCTGTGTACTGAGGAAGGGAAAAGTTTGATAGGAAAATGTATTAGTTGGGCATAAGCCGTATATTTAATTAATAGTGAGTTGTAGACCAGATATTTCCAGTGCTGTAGTGGTGATTTCATAGACCTGTTGGAAAGTCTTTTGAGACAAGTGTCTGAAACAGATGTTAGATGCTTCTTCCGCCAACAAAACGACAACAATTACAATGTCTTTACGCTTGTTTGCATGTTTATTGCCTAATTCATATCCATGGCATTTCTTAATGAGGTGACTATTACTTATCCTTCGTTTAAAATTATAATTATAGTAATTAAAATCTCTAACAAGTTTTGCACTTTGCTTTTACAGGATGAAAGATAATAAGGTTTGATTCCCTCAAAAAAAAAATCTCTAAAACTCTATACTGCCATTACATTTTTTGAAGGTACAGTAAGGCCAGAAAAAATCCTTCATTTGTATTTTTTTAACACTAATGTCACTTTGCATTGTGTGTTTCTCGTTTTTTACTATGTTTGAACTACATTTTAAACAGAATTCTCTGTCTCATGTTGAATGCTGGAATTGCTTCATAATATGTGTTCTTCCTTTTATAACATTTTTAAAACACAAATGCAGTCCTATTATTTTATTAGTTTATTCCTGATAACTTCTATCTTTGCTTGAGTTATCAGTGGTTTACAGTTAGGCACAGAAAAGCTATAAAAAATTACTGCCCTATGTATATACATACAGAGAGAATATATGTCTACATATAAAATACTGAAGAAAAAACCGTTCAAAGTGTTTAATACTCTCATGCTCTGGCAATGGAGTCATAGACACCTAATACTTCAAACCTTACAACACATTAAACTAGGAAAATACAGTCCCATCTTTACTCTACAAACAGCAGAATAAAGACATGTGAAAGGCAAATATCTTCTGAAGTTTAAGCTCAGACCCTGTGTGGTGATACAGGGAAGGATTGCGGCTCGTGTCATCAGTTCTTTTTTCATTAGAAAAACCTTCTAAAAAAAAATCAAAGAGAATATTTGTAGCTCTTTTCTCCCTCTACAAAAAATTGTATGTTTCTGAGAGAAGAATCGACATGCTGGCTCTCTTGTGTTTTAGCTTTGTGCCAGAAGTGCCAGTGCAATCAACATCTCCTATTAAGAGACAAAAACTCTGAAGAGTTGAGCTTGTCAAAATAGATGGAAAAAAGAACCTTTTGCTATGTGCTCAAGTAACAGATGCAGCATAAACAAAGTACTGCTGAAGAACAGCCCCAATAATTCTTACATTAAAATTAAGTTTTACAGTGAACAAGTAGACTTCTGAAAAGTAATATTTTTAGATTGGGCAGAAAAATATCATTAAGATCTATAAATATTAGAGATCTTATTGATATGACAAGAAGTTTTTTGTGCTGAATAATAAGAGGACTATGGAGGAGAAAAAGGTTAATGAATATACTGAACTGCAGTTGCCATGGGAACCAGCAATGACTTTTACCTATGATTAGAAACTGAGATAAATCAGGCCCATGTTTGTATCTGTATGCTGGTGGGAGGAAGGTTATTTAACTTGAAGAAATAAATTCATGAGAGACGGACAAGAAAATGCACTCTTCCATATTCCATTTACATCCTGAACTGTCCACCCTCAAAACTGTGCCAGCAATTTAGCTGTTTCAGAGAAATAGCTCTGGGTTGGGAAATTCAGCAGCTGCTCTTTCCAAGGTCAGATGACTCAGCAGAGTAAAATCTCACAAATAAACTAGGCTTAAAGAATGGACTCTATTTAAAAAATCTACAGGTTGCTTACTGAGTTTCATGTATGCCTGCCTCAATTGCCTTCAAGTCTATAGCTATTATATGTGTTCAGATACTCTGAATTTGCCCTAGATCTTGGAATACATGTTTTATTGGTAATCTAAATCCCAATGAAAAGTTATAAACATATCTTTACCAGTACACTCCTTTGCCACACAATCTCAAAAGCACTATAAAAGTTCTGGTAACCCTTTTTCTGATTATCTCTACTAAGCAGGGGAAAAAGGTACTTTGAAAGTAATGTCACTTTCTAGCAGACAATTTCTTCAACTTTTTCATCAAATATAAGATATTCAAATTCAATATCACAGTGCCTTTGTATGCATTAAAAGCAATCAATAAATCCTCCTTCTTCTATCAGTACACCAATGACAGATGATTCGATATTGAGTCAATTTTATCATCCAGGTTTTGCTTTTTATCTTATTATTATTTCAAGGATAGTTTCATTACTTGTAATGTCACTCTAATATCCATACTTGTAGGTCATGGAGAATTTCCAGTAGAGTTTTAATTTATTATGCTATTTTCTTTTCTTCAAATTCTGGCACAGGAAAATTGTGGCAATTAACTTAAATCTAGTAGTACATTCATAGTATGAAATGGACTGTAATAATAATAAAATCAGAATTTTAAATGAAAAGCAAAGCACAAAGACCTATAGAGCAGATCCAGGAATAAATGTTGCTTTTAGTACACTATTATCTGCATATGAGAAGAAAAATGCAGTTTGTGAAGAAGACAGCATATGAGGAAACAGAAAGGATATTGAATGCCAGAATCAAGTAAAATTCCTTCTTTCTTTTTTTTTTCTTTTTTTCTTTTTTTTTTTTTTTTGCCACGTAGATATTCCATTTTCTTCTCTACCCACATAATATTCCTTTATGAGACCACACAGGAGGACCTCAGCTAAAGACAACCAACTTTTTATTGCTTTTGCTTGCTTCCTAGATTTTTTTCCAGTGTGACAGAGTTCAGTGTGGAAAGTATTAGGTTGTGCCCAACCAGTTTGAGATACACCAGTTCTGTGTAATGTGGGATAAAATGAAGAAATACTTAATTGCACCATGGGCTGTACACACAGTACCTCAAAAGTTGTTTTCACAAAGGAAATGGAAAAACTGCCAAGATTTTTTTTCTGGTGGTGATATATTAAGCAAATGTAGGGCATAAGTAATGTGCATAGAATTACATTGTTGTTCTTTAGCCTATGTCTCTCTAACATAAATCAACCAATGCTGTAAACATATGGACCTGCTTGGTTAATTTGCTTTATTTTTTAAGAATGTAGGCCATTGCTTACATCACATAGTTTGGGAAAACCAGAAATTTATCCTACATGTAACGTGCTATAAATCATTCATTAAAATCTCCTCCTGTAAGATTAGTCAATTCAGATAAAGAAACCAGAGAAGATTAATTATTTTACTTCAGGACCTGTAACTAAATTGTCTTCTAAAGCAATTTCTCTTGCATTCAAAACTTTTTTTAAAGGTTAACTTAATAAAAATATGCAATCAGCATTTGTTCTAGGGGAATCAAACAGAATACTTTGCTTTAATAATGGTCTGCAAGCACTCAAATGACCATGTTATTGACATAATCTCACATACTATTTTTATGCATAAAGAATGTAACCTTGAGCAGGAATCAAAAAGGAGGAATGTCAAAATTATCCTTTCTGTTTATCTTATTTATCTTGTGACATTAACAAAATAAATCTCTGTTACTGATATTCCACATAACAGATTCTAACAATGAGACACATGCAGATTTCTGTACTGTTTTTAAACTGTAAAAAATATCTTGTTTAATGCTTTATTGCAGACTATTAAAAATCAAGAGTGTCTGAAATTACAGCACTGTTTTAGGAATGTAAAAATAAACACATAAGATTGTCTCAGTCATGAATCTTAAAGTAATTTGATATAAATAAACTGTCTGTCCACCTCCAAAATTCAAGCAACCACTAAAATCAAATAAAACTTTGCATATAAGTACATCACTACAGATCTGCTTGCTCCTTTTGTGATGATTTTGGAATAAAGAGTGGAATTACTATTTGGAATAATAATATTTTGAAGCTTTAGGTGTCCTGGTGATGGCAATATTGTAGAGCAGCATCTAGAAATGTTTGCAAGCCTATTAATGTTGAAACGCCATACTGCAGCCTAATAAAGCAAAAGAAACTTACCAACATATACGTAAAGTAGCCTAATAAATTTCTGATTGATGTATTAATCTACTTCAATAAATCTAAAAAATCTGTTTTAAGAAACCTGAAGGTTCATAGTCTAGTCTCATTCAACAATTAGAATCAGAGCCAGAAGCCATGGGGGTCTTTAGAAAAAACTTCCTCCAATGCCCATCAGATGTAGGATGGTAGAAGTGAGCTTTCTAGTGACTGTTATGACTTCAAATTTTAAAAATAAAATCTAAGTCACTCATGTGGCTTTCACACTAAAGGGTGACATAACAAGGAGAGCTAAGTACCTGTATATAATGGAAATCAATTATTTTTTCAATGCCTATTGTAAGAGATTTTACAATCCTTTTTTAATATCATGAATGGATTTTTTAGTACAATTGTGTGCTATATTTTAGTCCTCTGATTTGCTAACACTACACAAACTGTTTTCCCCACTTTTTAAATTAAATTTTGAGGTTAAAAGCACTTAAAGTGCTTTTAAAGCCTAAAAAGAAAAATTATTGTCACAAAATGAGTTTTCATAGCAGAATGAGAAAAACATTTTAAAAAAAGAAGAAAAAATAAGTTTATCCTCTTCTATATATTTAAAGAGAGCATCATTCAGGTGGCTACTTCTACTTACACATATTTCACTGATCATTGCCATAAGCTTTAATGACAACTCTGCCCTGCATTGTGGCTTTTCCCTCCAGACAACAACACCCCAAAAATGAGAGGAATTAAATGATCATATGTTATCATTTTAGTATACTTACTACCTTTACACCTTTTTTCCCCCTCCTTCCTACAGACAAGGGGAGCTCTGAAACCTGAAATGAAAGCTGAGCTGACAAGGTTTGTTTTTTCCTAGGTAAAATATAACCTAATAATATGATAAAATATTATAATGGTGGAATTGATTATGGCTCCAAGAAATGCTCTCATTTCTATTTTTTTTTAAAGACAGTTGTGTTCATTTACATCCTTAGGTTTTGCCTGGGACAGAGTTAATTTTTTTGATAATATCTGCTGTGGGGCTGTGCTTTGGGTTTGTGCTGAAAACAATGGTGATAGCACAGAGGTGTTGCTGCTCTCAGTATTTGTGATGAGTCCTCTGGCAGTCCTGGCAGTCCTGGTCACCTCTCAAACAGCCTTTCAATGCTCTGCATGATCCTCACAGCACCACCATTCCCACCCACTGACTCTCAGGTAGATTTTCTCCAGTGTTTTCCAGCTCAGACTCCTCATGTGAATAGAGGATCAAAACCTTGAGAATTTATAACTCATGAGCTATGAAGAATATGTGCAATATTCAAAAGCAACCAAGGAGATAATGATGTTTGGCCTTAACTTGCCAAACAGAAAACGCAGGCACACTTTCATGCTTGAATTGTTCTTACATTTTCATTTTGCTTCATATTTTCCAACGGCCAAGGACAGTGGGAAAAGCAGTAAAAACATAGTTAATATTTACAGTTCTCCTAAAGATCTCTTCCTTTTACGACAACACACAAGATAAAACAAAAGCTTTTAAAATGCTAAAATAAGTTGATGCACTGCAGGTTTTAGCAATTCTGCCACTCCCCTGGATCTCTCTTCCTGTCAAACAATTAGAGAGGGAGAAGAGGAAAAGCATATATATATTGGTTGGCTAGTCTTTCCAACCTTTATGAAGATCTTCACTCTACAAGCAAATTTCAGATTTATGAAATTATGCTCCTTCAGAAACTACAGGAACTGATATTTTATATTTGCCTACTTGCAGGGAACTGTACAGAAAATTTATACTTTGAGTGCATGAACATTCAGGATACATAAAAATGATTAAGCATACTTTTTGCCTTGTATTTGTGTTTTAATTGAGAGTCAAAGCCAAGCTGGGAAAACATATCATTGTTTATACAACCACTAAGCTTGACAGGGCAGATGGAAAATTGGGCTAAAAATAGAAAGCGCTGGAAAGCAGTTCTTGCTGGGTGAATTTCAAATACAGAGGTAAGTTAGAGGTGTATGCACCAAGCATAGCACAGAGAAAACCACTGGCTAACAAATACACAGCTTGAGCAGGAAAATTTAATGGCAGCCTTCAAACAAGTAGAAGCGATAAAAAAGGAATGACAGTCTGCAATGCTTGATTTCTTGCTGATTAAATCTTCAAGACACATTATTAAGATGTAGTTTACTTGAATAATCTTTAATACCTTAATTTTTTGTCCTGAGCAGCAGTTAAAAAAAAAAAAGAAAAATAAACACTGCCCCCTCCAAAAAAAAAAAAAAATCAACTGGAAAAAGAAAAGGGAGAGTATACATACTAAATACTTGGAACACTAAAAATATCCTCTTCTGGAGTTTTTGCTTCACACATATGCCTAGTGAAGTGCTCCTTCTTTTGTCCAGTTAATGAGGTTTCCTAGAGATTTATATGTAGAAAAACTGACCTTAGTCACTCAATATGTTTCTCTGCAACAGAAGAGATATCCTTTCCTGTCTAGTTTTTTTCAAGAAATTCACTATGAAATAATATGAATTGATATAATCAAAGCCTGGAGATAAGAAACATGTGTCTCAATTTAGCCTGAAGCAAACTGTGAAGGGGAGCACTTCACAGACAGCAGGTATTTTTCAAGGAACATCTACCCCACACCTCAAATCACCACATGCCACAAATTACTTCCCAAAACCTTTTAACACAGATAAAGTTTGTGACAAAAGCCACATCTCCAGCATTTCCAAGGAAGGTAAAGGTCATCCTAATGCCTTAGATTTCTGAAGAACCAGGAAACATCACTATCTAATTGCAAAGTTTCTGTCATTTTGACTGTTAAACAAAGTGACAGTTTGTCAAAAGAGAGAGATAGATTACAGGGAATGGAAACTCTTTGTATTTTATAGATATCACATGTGGAGGGCCATACAGAGGAACGCACACTTGCACACACCCTTAACATCTCTCACATCCCATGGAGTTGCTTGCTTTCCAGGCTTGACTTCAAATAAGCACTCCCAGTACTAAAACTATATTGGCTGAGCTATCAAGCTGTCTGGAGGGGTTTTTATCCCCTCATTTAAGTGTGTAGTTGAATGGATATTAAATCAGATTGGTAAAATGTAGCCTAAAGAAGATAATAAAGAAAATCCTGAAAGAGATGTTAGCTCATTAAAGGAAGAGCCTGATTGTAGGCAGCCAGAGATTCTCACAGCAGCTGTTTTGCAGCAGGTAATAGGTGATATGAGGTCTGAAAAAGAAGGATCCAATTGTTGACAAATAGAATAGAAAGTTGTGGGTTTTTTCCCCCCAATTTACTGACAAGGTATTGAATGCATAAGATTGCAGTTCCTTCTTATCACCAGTTTTGTTTGGGTTTTTTTTGTTTTTTGGGGTTTTTTTTTGTATTTTTATAGTACCTGCATAATACAAAATTTCTTTTTATACTTCACTAAAAAATTCTCTTTAACCTTAGTTAGCTTTAGTTTAGTCCCTGTCTAGGGATAATTAGTCAGATAATTGTTCAAAAAGGCCACCACTGGTTGTCAAGTCACAAGTTCCCACCCATCTGGGCCTGTATCTGAAGATACAGGCATGCTCAATAGAACATAACTAAATTTGGAACAAAAGTAGAAGGGATTTCTTGCTAGTAAAAGCATAAATACTTATGTTCAGAAAGGTAAAAAAAAAAAAAAGTTTGCCAACAGGTAAAGAGGGCTTTAAACTAAAATTACTGGGGAAAGGGAAGCTCAATCCATCACACATCCACCAATTCGATGTCAGGGTCAGCAAGAGATGCCCAGGCCCTTGAAAGGGATCACAGGTCATTGTGATCACAGGTCAACATTACAAAGAAGCTATGGCCACTCCAACCAGCAAGTCAGCTCCATCAGGGCCCAACTTGACTATGAACACACATTGGATAGGGAATAAACAGGTGGAGTAGGAAGAGATTCTTCCCTGTGAGGGTGGTGGGGCCAAGTTGCCCAGATAAACTGTGGATGCCCCATTCCTGAAAGTGTCCAAGGCCAGGTTGGATGGATCTCTGAGCAACCAGGTCCAGTTGAAGGTGTTGGTATGAGATGATTTTTAATTTTCCTTCCAACCCATACCATTTTATAATTCTATGACTTCAGTAAATAACACATGTACTACAAAATATGTTACAGTTTCTTAAGACCTAAGCTGCACAGTCAGTTCTTTTCCCTTTCCTGCCTACCTTTGATCTGTTGACCTTTCAAAGAGAAGTGAACAGTCAAATATTATAACCAAGCAGACAAGCATATCATTTCTGCCACATCAGTTCAATATGTGGATAGAATGATTTTGTACGGGTAATTTTGATAATAATAGTTATTAAACCAGTCCAGAAATAAAGCAAATCTCCCCAATTAAGCAGGTACACAAGCTAAAACAATTGAGATGTTTCAAAGCTATTTAAGGGTGGACTACAATTTTTTTTAATAAATGGACTGGAAATAATTTTCCTATCCATACATGTGAGAAGAATCCGATAAAAGCAGTATTTAGCAAAAAAAATATTTAAACTTGGCAGTCAACAAAATTTTAAAAGCTAAGAGAGCACATTAAATGCAGAAGGTAAAAATATGCAATAAAGTATTATAGAAATGTCCAGATTACAAAAAGGAAAAGAATTAGGCAAAGCACACTTATAAGACAAACTCTATTTGTAGTAGTAGTTCACTAAGTAACTTAGTAGTTCACTAAGTAAGATAAAATCTGTTAAACCAGTAATGAGAACAGTGTTCCTTCATTGGAATAATAGAAAACACTGAAGGAATTCAATTCATGTATGCCATGTATAAGGGCAAATTAAGATTTGATTTTGTCTCTTGATTCTTAGGTTATATTTAAATTTATTTTATAAATATCATTTTTATTATTCTTACCATGTAGGCAAGAGTCTTATGTTAATAAACTTTGAACACAGCAATGAATTATACTTTTTGCCCTGAAAGATTGTCCATTATTGCAGGTATTTTAAATATGAGTCAGTTTACTGTCATTGAACCAGTCATCATTACTGCTTCTCTGTTTCTTATAATAATAAAATTAGCAATTTATAGGCAGTCCACATAATGTGACATTTTCATAGTCCAAAATGTGTGGGGGAGAGGCAGCATTCCAGAGCTGAAATGGGATGGGAATGAGGAATGATTGTCTTTGCACATCTGCCAAAGCAGTCCCCTCTTCCCAAAAATGCTTTGAGGAAAAAAACCCCAAAGTATAACATTTCTGCAGAACAAACAGCTAATACTGAAAGAGGTTGCACATAATAGAGAGGGCAAATATGCTTTCATTACAAGTTCTATGTTTCACCAAAAAAAAAAAAAAAAAAAAAAAAAAAAAAAAAAAAAAAAAGAGAGAGAAAAAAAAAAGAAGCTATAATCTAGGAAAAAGGAGTGCAGACGGACAAAAACCTGTAAATAGGTGTTCAATCCACAGCCCACCTGAGAATTTGAAAGTCTGCCAAAAAAAAGGTACATAAGGAAATAAATATGGTGTGTTTCTAAATAGTAATTTTTATGCATAAAAGTACAAACTTAATTTCCAAAACTTTGGAGCAAACATAACAAATAGGGATTTTCAGAAAGGAAAATGAAATGAGAAACATTTGATTTTTGCATGTTAAAGGTGAGTTGTTCTAATTTTTCTCTCTTAGGTAGGTAAAAATAGGTATTTGCAGGACAAAAATATGAAAATTTTTGCATTTCAGAAGCACAAGACATTTCACAGAAAATTGCATGTATTTTATCTTGGATACATAATTTTTAGTTTTGTATGATCAAAAAACCATTAATTCTTCTCAATAAGTCCCTACCAAAACACTACACATAATCCATAATAATCTAGAAGCATTGGTAACCACTCTGTAGGAAGAAAATATTGGATGAACAACTTTTCAAACAATTAATTAAAAAATACATGCAAAAGATCAGAGTATAACAAAGATATGATAGAGAATTGCACTGAAATTTATATCCATATGTTTCCTCTGCCCCCACTCTGCCATCCTACAGTGAGTTAAAAATTTACTGCAGCATTTCAGCAAGAAATCTTGGGTGATTTTGAGTTCTGGGGTATTTAAAATGTCTGATAGAAGATATTTGTTTTTCTGAGGCAGAGGACCAACTCCTGGGAAGGGGAGAGGTAAATGGCAGCAGAAACAGCTCCATCTGTGAGCAAAGGGTCCTGCAGTGGTGGCTTTGCACTGCAAAGAGATGGTGATCACTGCCCAGGTACAAAGGAAAAGACTTCTGGACTTCCCATCACAGGAGGAAAATTATATTGGCAACCTTTGGTGCCAGTTCCATCCTTTCCCAGCAAAACATTGCTCAAAATAGCCAAAAAATATGTGAGAAATGGAGGATGAAGAGGCTGTGTTTACTGCTCCCAAATAATGACTTTTCCCTTCATTTCAAAGGTAGAATTTGCTTTTAAATGATTTTTATCTTCTTTCTCTAACAGCGTTTTCCATCCATAGTAACAAGAAGTTTAATGTTAATATCCATTTTGAACATACATTGGACATTAACAGTGACAGAGACTTTGTTCAGGACCCTGGTAACACAACATTGTCAGTGTTTGTAGGTATTTTGAGATGTTGTGAAGATTGTCTTTAGATCCATAGAAATAACTTCTTTATTTTTAAGCTTCATCTTATAATTTCTATGGCTTTCCAAATGAATTCTAACTTACTTCAGTCACAAAATTCAAGCCTGCCTTTTCTGCCTTCATTACCTGATATAACTAAAATGCAAAACAGAGAAAAAAATATGAAAGGAATTTTGCAGAGGTTTTCAAAGAGTTTCACTGAAAAACTGAAGTTCTTACAATTGTTTCATTTCCTAATGCACACTAACAGTTTCAGTATTTATCTTTTAATCTGTGAGTCAGTGCACAGTGAATAAAAGCTATAGACAGGCATCATCTTGCCACCTATACTTTTAAATGCTTTTTATGATATAGAATCCTCCACTACAAGAATTGTATACCTTTTGTTTGAGAATTTCCACAGTCTCTTCCCTACTTTAAGCCATCCTTTAGTAATGACAGTATCACCCCTGATCTCAAGGGTCTTCACTAGTTTCTACCACCTTTCTAGGTACAGTTCAAGACACTCATTTTACAGTTCAAATATTTCTTTTTCTGTGGACTATTGCTAAGTCTAAAGCTTCATTTCTTCTGTAGTAGTAAAGATGTACTGAAATACATAACCCAAGGTGCCCTTTATTTCAACAAGAAGAAGCTGACAAAATACTGGTAATCTTTACTAAGACATCCTCCGGGCATAATAAACTTTTTTCTTTTGATCTCAATATATGGGCATTTTGACTAGTAAAGTATCCATGAAAGTGGATAAGTACTTTCTCTCACAGACTTTTGAACGAGAACATTTAAGAAGACATTGAAAATCTAAACTTACTGCATATCTTTGTGTCCTGCTGTTCAAATGGTAAAAAGAAAACTGTATTTCTGAGTCAAAAAGAGAAAAAAATGAAAGCAGAAGTCACATAGATCCTCTTAAGAATACTATACTCAGAAAACAGGGCATAAATTTCTTCCTTTTTCTTTGTGGCAAAACCACAGAAAATGCAACAAAATAGAATGTGTATGTAGAGAACGTAAAAAAATTGTACTGAAAGCTAAGGGAAGGAGTATAGTATGGGCAATTTAAATTATGAAGCAATGCATGAATCTGGATTTAACCATCTGAATAAGCAACAGAATAGAAAATACCTGTTAAAACACCTTCTAAAATGAGGACAGCTAAGTGACATTTTCAGAGTGTGCGATATTTTAGTTCACACCATTGAAAATTTTCTCTCCTGCAAATGTTTCTCTTCTCCAGATTTAAGCTTCACCTTCTAAGGGTAACTTTTTCTCCCTTTATCTGCACTGTAAAAGGCAGGAGCTGAAAAGGAAAAGATGCAATTAAGATTTAGCGATCTTGTGAAAAATGACACAGAGCATTCTGGAAGAAGCAGAAAGAACGTGGGGAACAGATTCAGGGAAGTTGAAAGGGTGGAGAAGTTGAGTTTGGTCACAGAGTCATAATGTGAGTGGAACAACAAAACTGTGTGTATGAAAAGGAAGAAGGTAGGAAGATATGAAAAGGAAGAAGGTGGGAAGGAGAACACAGAAGGAATTGAAATGAAGACTTTTGAGATATGCAGAAGGTAGAACCTCAGAGAAGAAAGGGGATGCTTTGTTCAAACAGCAGATATAAGACAGAGAAAACTGTAGAATCAAAGCTATGAACAAAGCAAAGAGAGAATGAGTGGGGTAGGGAGATAGAGGTGGGGGGGGGAATGAGGGAATTGCAGATTTACAAAGACAGAAATATATTGTAACAAAAACATGCAAGTGAAAAATGTGCAACACTGTCTGTGCTCGTTTTCATACCCAAACCTTAATGAACTGAATGCATGTTACTCCAAACAGAACCGACTACCGTTATCACTAACTCAGAGATTATTGGCTTTATGAAAACTTGAAGGGTCTGCTGTCTTCCAGATGCAGACAGGAAACCTTGCAGGCTGGCAGTAGGCAGAGCAGCCTACCTGCAGCCTTGAGAGCTGCAACATGACAGAGCAGAAGGGGACTTGAGGAAAAGTTTACGGTTTATTTGTATTCCCTTTGAAGTGTCTATTCAGGAAAATAATCGCCTGCTGCATAGGCCACTTCTAACAGGTTTATTTCTATAATACAAATATACTGAGTTTATTGACCACATTATCCCAAATACTTTACGAATGATTTAGGGATGTAAAGCTGTACACCTGTGTTAACTGATCAGGTCTACATTTTCTCATCTACAGCAGACAGGTATCTCAAGACAGAGGGGGTAAAATGAGAAATTTATTTTTTTGTGCGTGTCCTCCTCCACCTTAACACTTCTTCAAGTGTCTGCTCAGCTCTAATTTAATAGAAGACACTGTCATGTGCTGAGAAAACAAGTCCAACATGGAGGATTACTTAGGGGGCTGTTTACACAAAAGTTCTGGCCCATATCTGCCCAGCTCTAAGATGTTGAGTGCAAACAGGAAAAAAAAAACCAAACCAAAAGAGAAAAGAACATCTGAACTGGTAACTGGTTTCTTATCCTCCACAAGTAATATTGTGGGGACGAAGGAGAACCAGGTAATAAACAGTACCTAGTCAATAACTACTATTTGGCTTTGGAAATTAGCAAGTTTCAGCCATCTAAGCTGAGAGCAATAGTGATGGTGGCAGCACTGGGAATGAGGGGAATATTCATTCACAGGGCACGCCATGGTAAAGAGCCTGAGCCTTTGGAGAAAGGTTAATGTGTGGAAGCTTGGGCAGACCAAAGGACAGCAGTGAATGCCCCCTTTCCTTGGGACCGTGGCATAAATGACTACTGGAACAGAGGATCACATTCCTGTCAGTATATACTAAATATAGCATGTGCAAATATGTCGCAAGTTAGTATTTGTTGTTTACCTGGTGTTCCCATCCCCTACACAGATACATTAAAAATGTTAAATCTCTGGGCACTACATCTCTGTCCTTATGGTTAGCTCACTCTAAGTTCCTCTTGTCATATTTATATTTGTATAAAATTATCAGAGAACAGGTGATAAACAATAGAAAATACCTGATGTCTTCACTATGACAATTTTAAAACTCTGAAGAATACAGAAGATTGCTGTATTTAAATATATCCTTGTAATAAAACACATTTTACCACAGCAGCGTGCAGAAGCCTTTTCCATCACATCAGGGAATGTGTTGTTTGCTGCACCAAGATTAGTTACTTGATACTGACCTCACCAGTTTGATGTCAAGCCTCTTTGATCCATGCAACTCCTGTTTATAGAAGTGCCCAGAAGAAATAAAATATGCTTCAAAAGTAATTTGAGACTAATTTTCCAAAAAAAAGTAAAATAAAAAAGATTATAAAGGGCAAGTTCGGGCTGAAAGGTAATTACTCACCAAGGTCTCTGAGAGTGAAGCAAGTTTCATCTACATTATTAGCCTGCATGCAGCAGTGGGCAAAGGACACAGGGAGAGATTTTACTGCTATTATTTGTTAATGCATAAACTATGAAATTTGACTTCAGAGAAATTTAGGATGTCTCATTTCCTGTGACTGCTATAAAAACCTTGAAAAAGCTGACAGAATATTAATGATTATGATTACCCCATGATTATAATCTTTCAGAAAGATGTAGTGTGACCACAACTGGCAAATGTGGCTCAGATGGGATTCATTGTAGCTTCAAGCTAAGAAAGAGTGAACAAAACAATTCAATAATAATATCCCCCAAATACCTTTACTGCAATCTCCCAGTGTTCTGTTTTGTATCATTACATCCATTTGGCAATAAAAAAAAAGGCCAGGTGATACAGGAAAGCTGGCATGCAGTTACTTTGAATAATATACAATATTAAATAGGATAAACAAGAAGAAGGAAATTATAAAATTAGCAAGAAAACATTAGAGAGTCTTAAGAGAAAATTATTTTTTTTTTGCTAGAAAGACTTGAGTTATTAAGAGGAAAAATAAACCAGAAAAACATCTTGAAATGGTTCTGGGGATACCTCATTGAAACCTTTCAGTACTTGAAGTGGGACTTATTAAACAGAGGGACTTTTTACATAGGCAGATAGTGATATGACAAGGAAAAAGTTTCTGTTGGGAAAAAAACCCCAAAAAAACCCAAAAACCCCAGGTTTGGATTAGATGCCAGAAAGAAATTCTTTCCTATGAGTGTGGTGAGGCCCTGGCACAGGTTTCCCAGAGAAGCTGTGGCTGCCCTATCCCTGGGATTGTTTAAGGCCAGCTTGGATGGGGCTTGGAGAAACCTGGTCAAATGAAGGTGTCTTTGCCCATGGCAGGGGCGTTGGAATGAAATGGTCTTTAAGGCCCCTTCCTACCCAAACAATTCTACGATTCTATGAACTTGAAAAATACTCTAAAAATATGTTGACATAAACTAAATAGCTTGTACTAAGGAAAGGTCTTTTTACTTGTTTAAATGAACATTTTTTCATGAGGATTATTTACTTTTCTTCAAAGCCTTCATTTTTTTTCTGATTATTTTCTTTTTCCTTTTTTTAAAGAAAAATGAAAACAAAACAGGAAAAATCAGGACCAGCTTCCACCACTGAAAGAAATAATGTCGATTTCAAGAAAAGTTTGTCAGATTAATGTATCACAAAAAAATTAAACCTTATATTATCTTTGTCATACCAGCAAATGCTATAACAAATGGGGGTTTTGAAAGGTAATACTGTATTATTTATGTATCCTTGGCTGCTCATTAGTTATTGTTTTGACTGTTCTATCTTCTTTACTTGTTGCTGTGACAAAAAATTCTCCCTGCCAATAATTTTTTTTCTGTTTTTAATATTAGTGTTTCTGCTCTGACGGATTCGTGCTGATGATAAATCATTCTAGTAAGACATTTGGCTGAAAATAAAAAACTTACACAGTTGAAAACATACTGAATACACAGCATTCAGCTCGAGGAAATGTTTGAAGACTAACAATTTTTGAACTAAGGGAGGGATCCTGTAAAAAGCAATTTCACCACTGTTAGGGGAGCTCAGAGGTTTTAGAGAGTGGCTTCACACATCTCAGCAGTGTGAGTACAGACCTGTGCCAATGGGTTACTCACAAGTCAGCCCCAACCCCAGAAGTGCCCTACAGAGGCAAAGTGCTGGCTTGCTCTCTTCCATATAAAGCTGATGTAACCGCAGTGAACAGTAGTGGGAACAGGTAGCTGCCAGCCTGCTCTTATTTCAGATGGAATTTGTGCCCACTGACATCAGCCTGGAGGTCTGTGTACTCTGCCCACTGTAGAGAGAGCAGCTCTGTTGGGAAGAACCTGGCATTCTTCATGGATGACAGCTTGACAATGAGCCAGCTGTGTGTCCTTGTGTCCAGGAGGGCCAGTGGGATTCTGGGGTGGATCAGGAAGAGTGTGGGCAGCAGGTCAAGGGAGATGATCCTGCTCCTCAGCCCTAGAGAGGCCATATCTGGTATTCTGTGTCCAGTTCTGGGCTCCTCAATACCAGGAAGGCTGGAGAGGGTCCAGCAGAGGGCCCAGAGGTGATGAAGAGTGTGGAGCATCTCTCTTATTAGCAGAGAGTGCTGGAGCTGAGTCTGTTCAGTCTGGAGAAGAGAAGGCTGGGGGGCAGCTCATCAGTGCGTACAAAGATGTCCAAGGTGGGTGCCAAGAGGTTGATGTCAGACTCCTTTTAGGGGTGACCAGTGACAGGATGAGGAGCAATGGCCAAAAACTAGAATACAAGAAATTCCACCTCAATGTGAGGAAGAAATTCTTTATATTAAGGGTGTCAGGGAACTGGAAGAGCTTCCCAGGGAGGTCATGAATTCTCTTCTCTGGAGACATTCCAAGTCCATCTGGACATGTTCCTGTTCCTCTGCTCTAGCTGATCCTGCCTTGGTGAGGAATTTGGACTGCATGACCTTCAGTGATGCTTTGCAACTGAACCCTTCTGTCATTCTAGGCAATGGAGATGTTCATGGTCCCTTTTTCAGCAAAAGCATTATCTGGGATTCTTCTTGCTGCATGCTGGCAAAAAACTCCAGTTTCCACAGGAGTGAAACCATTCAACTTCCTGACTGAATAGGTGTAGGCCAGAATATTCACTGAAGAATCTTTTTAATTTTCAGTAACTTTCAATCTTTCTCTTCTGGAAGATTAATTATCTCAAAATTCTTATGCCGATTCTTACCAAAGTTGATCTTCCAGTCAAAAACACTATGAGCTTCTATCAGCTGAAATGAATACACGTAATATTTTTGCAGCTGTAATAAAAATAATTGAAACCTAATGAATGATAAAAAAGGACATATCAAAAGTTCAAAGCTAGTTTTGGTGTAACCCAAAGATTTACAGCATAGGATTATGTACTATGGTAATATGAATTTTTGAAATTCATTGAGTTGTGTTTTGCATTTTGTAGGAGTTAATGAATACATATAGTTGATTAAACAGCATGTCATAGATCTAGTCTGCTTTTTCATTTCATGAGAATTCCATTTGAAAGTGCAATAACCTAAAGGTCAGCCACAGAGAATAGCTATGTTAGTAGCAATTGCAGCAAATTATTAATTCAAATTTACTAGAGCTTTTAGAGTCTGTTTTAATGTGAAGCATAGTGCTCAAGAACTAATAATACTAATTGAATTATGGTTCTAAAGTAATTAGAATTTCAGGATAAACAACATTATTTTGTGTATGTATGACTGTGGTGCAGGAGCCTGTAAGCTCTACTTCATTAATTAATAAAGAACCATATGTTCTGGGTTTAGTAGTGCTAGAGGCTGAAGTATTTTGTTTATAAAGGAATAAATCTCTTATAATGGTTTAGATCTGAAAGCTGATGAAGGATATGCATCACTTTTGCAATTCCTTCATCTACAAGACATTTTAATTATAATTTCACATCAGCATTTGTGTATAATGTCTAATACAAAATGTAAATGGAAAGTAGAGTAAACTATTTTAGAAAACCAAGTCATTCAGCAGTATTTGGGGTGGTTCTTGACTGAAATTAAAATACGGAGGTCAAGTCATCAATGAATTTCAATTGATTTTTCATCTCTACAGGGTTCTACAGTTTGTGTTTTGGGCAAACTATTTGGAGAGGAACTGGACAAAATTAATTACTAATAAACTCCCTTTCTTCAAATAATTTTTGTTATCACTTAAATCTGTATCTGAATCTATGTGTCTGAATTTGGCTGAAAGCTTTGATGAGAATACATTGTCTCTTACCAGTTTGGATTATTTTAAATATGCAAATAAATCTTACACCCTGATACACCACACACAGGTCTACTTATCTTTATTACTACAAAAAGTTGACAAAAGTAATAAATATTTTCCCCAACCCTGTTCAGTAGACTGGTGCTATCCTCTTTCCCAAATATGTCAGAACGCGTAATTCTATCCTCCTCAGTGAGGTAACAGTTGAGAAAAGGAGCATCAATAATCTAGAAAAGCTAGAAAATCTAGAAACTTGAAATAAAGCCAAGAATCCTCCAGTTACCCTGAGTCTCCAGACAGAAGACATCTTCCACCTGATTGCTTCTTCCTTTGGCTGGCTGTCTCTTCGCTACCCTTGGGCATTTTGCCTGTTAGCTCTGCTTGGAAACCTTCTAGCACCTCAATAACCTTTTTCCATATTAAATTGTAGTCTCAGATGATCTGTATTCCCCCATCTGATCCCAGCTAAAAATTTGAAGCATTTTAGATTCATGTGGATCTCTGTATCCAACTGCATGAGCTGTTGTTTTATACAGGAAATACACAGTATTTATCTGGAAAATGATTGTGTAAGTTCCATATTTTATTTTTATCTGTTATTAAGTTAATATATTATGGAATATGGCAATACTCAGTGACCTCATTGGTTGTATTATTCTGATATAATCTTAAGCCAATAATGATTATAATATGTATCACATTAACTTCTATCACACGATTTTTTCCTGAAACCACACATTTTTGTGAGTGGAAGGATTGTTTGACAAGGTAAACATTTTAAATTTCAGTAACATAAAAATTTTCATAATTTTCAAAACTATTGGGGTTTTTGTGTTGTTTTTTAGGGGGTTGGTTTTTTTTTTGGTGGGTTTTTCATGTTTGTTTGGTTGGTTTTGTTGGTTTGTTTTGCTTGTTCATGTTTTGGTGTTTGCTTGTGAATGGCATTTTGATTTGGTTTGTTTTTTCCCTGTGGATTTATTAGCTATTAGAAACACTGGGCCTAAGCAATAGGCTTTCTTTGCAATGATGACCAAACTTGTCTATTTTCACATTAACTGAGTAGGATTTATTGAAAAGAGTATGAATCTCCCTTTTCTTTGTATATGTAGACTCTTATCCATGCATTTCTTACTACTAGAGAGTCTTTCCTTGTAACTTTTGAAAGAATGATGTATGCATAAAACATTCACCACAGACAGACCTGAAATTATCTTGAGATCCTTGCCTCCTTCAATTCAAATCTGGTGGTCTGGTGTCCACAGACTCTTGTGTGTGTGTCTGCCCAGCCACTGTAGTAATTCCACACCAGCTGTGCACTAATACATGTGGTTTGTTTTTACCAGTTGCAGATTAAAATGGTGATCTTCAGGAAGGCCTTTGATGTGAACTTCATGATATTGACAGAAAATGAGCACAATTGTAAAGAGTATTATGCAATAGGAGCTTTTTATCAAAAAGGGTATCAATGAAGTATTTGGAAGGCTATTGCAGTAACCCTCATTAAAATTTGTAACTTAAGTAGGCTTTCAGTAATAAGCATTCCAGTTGTAAAATACGAATACACTATCATCATTCCTTTTATTTAGTGAAAAAAAAATGGTGAACACTGAGATTTTTGCAATTATTCGGTAATGTTTGGGCAATATGCTGTTCACTGACTGTGTAAATTATTCAGAATACTAGCATAACACCCAGCTGAATGTCTGTGAGCTGCAGGTGTACTGGAAGTTGCTTTGACCTGTCTATAATTGCTATGTATGTTTGGACAGATTATGCTCCTCATAGTCTATTGTCTGAACTCTTTGTTTGTTCATATGGAATAATTATATTGGTAGTAGTGATACTTATGAATTATTTACTTCTTTACGTGAAGAGAAACCACATAAGATGTTGCAGATGTACTTTTTAATTTGGAGTTAATGAAGTAGGTGACACTTAATTTTAAACCCAGCTTGGAGCTTCAAGAAACATCTTTACATAGTTTTTCTGTATACTATATAGTGTTTCTAAATTTGCATAATGGGTTATCTTTCAGAAGTCCTGTTGTAGCCTCAGACACATGTAGAAGAGTACCCTTCATTACAGTTCTCACAGAAAAGTGGAGGAGAGTTGTGGTCCTCCTTTCCAAAATTTGCTTTCTTTTTTTAGTCACATGAAAAAAAAATCAATATTAACTGAAACTATCTCTCACATCCTATATCCAACCCAGAAACCTTGTGAACCCTACATTTCTAATAAAACTGTTAATCCAGGACAGCAGGACCTGTCACTGATCCTGAGGGCACTGTCACATCTGGGAGGTTTACCACCATGCTGACAGCCAGGATTTCTGACACTTTGTCACCTCTCCAGCCACTTTGCCTGTTCCCACATTCTCAAATGCCTTTCCAATCTGTTTGTACTGCTGACAGAGGTAACTGCAACATCATGTCAACGAATTCATCCAACACACTTATAAAATTAAGCAGACGTTATAAAAGTTCTCACTGCAGTTGTGTTTTTCATGGTAATACCCAATCACAGAATTCACAGACTTCAGAAAATAATGTATTTTTCTCATGAAGAGGTATTCTATGCAGCTTGTTTTGTATGTAGAAAATCTAATATCTTGAAATTGAAAGGACACTTCTGAGAAGCCAAGGGTTTGCATGTCACTGCCAAAAGTCCTTCTGAATAACAATGGCTAATTACCATTTATAAATTTAACAGGAGATTCTCACTTTGTTCGGGACTACTAGAAGCTGACATGCATTTAAAAAGTGCATGGTCTAGGGAGATAAACCTGCATTGCATATTTAGTTTCTCCAAAGGCAATGCTGGACAAAGACTTTGTTCCAAGATAGCATAAAAATTTTTTTGACTTCACCACAAAGTGTTGCTTGAATGTTTCATAAACTCTTGCATAATCTAAATCTTTAAAATGATCATGTGAAATGTATGACTAGTGTAAATATGGTTACATCCACAGTCATGGGATTCTTGTGGCTCCAAAAGTTGTATTCTCTCACTTCATTGAGACAGATTTAGCTTAGCACAACATCAGTCAAACCAATCTCCTGACAGAAAATTTATGTGATTTTCTGTGACAATACAGAATACAGCAATACAGAAAAGCATCTGAAACATTTTTCTCAGCTTTAGTACTACCAACTTCCAAAATTATTTTGTTAGAGATTTACACATTGATCATCAGCATGTATTTTCTTATTTATTTCAGGATTTATTTTTTTGTTGGTCAGAAAACCTATAGGTGCAGGTGCTGAAAGGTGCATACCGACTTGATAGCATCTAGTAGCTAATAACTACTACCTTAGCAGTGACACTGTGACTAGAGGTGCCATAACTGGTGAGACAAATCTTAATTTTCAGTGTGTTTTTCACTTTGAAAGAACAGTCTGATGTATTATTAAAACAGTTTAATAACACCTCAACCCCCACAGACAATTTTTTCACATAAATACTTCAGAGGACATATATAGAAAATATTTTTATTTGAATACAGAAAATTATTTTCCCACTGTTACTTTGTAGATCTAATAATCAAAATGATCAGTAGTAAACATTACTTTCAAAACCAATATAAAACCTTCGAGTTTTCACAAACGTGCATTCACAAAATTGTACTTAATGTATTCTGGTCAAATTGAAATATGCTGAAGCTTCATAGAATCACAGAATTTTAAAGGCTTGGAAGGGATCTTAAAGACCCTCTTGCACCAACACTCCTGCCATGGGCAGGAACACCTCCCACTAGACCTGGTTGTTCAAGGCATTATCCAACCTGGTGTTGGACACTTCCAGGAGTGGGACATTCACACTCTCCCTTCTTAGTTATCTTGTCTTCTGCACCACACAGAGGAAAAAACCAAAAAAAAAGCTCTACTTTCTGTACCCTGAATCTGTTATCTCAAAACATGAACCTGAAGCCTTGCCTGCTAATCTTTAATATTGTCACATCCAACACCTACTCAAAATTTATAATTTCAAGAAGATTGGTGTAATTAAAATATTGTGAACAGAGGTTGTTCCCACCAGTTGCAAGCTCTTTGCTTGATAAGGGTTCTTATCATTATTACTTGGCACCTACTATACTATCAGATATAAAATCTACACGATTTTTAACACACAATTAAGCACTGTTTAATTAGATGGTATTAGTCATAGTGGTGCCTGCTAAAAATAAAAACAAAGTGAGGGATTTATGATAATAGTGCTCCAATTAAGCCTTGGCCACTGCTATTCCCTATCATTCACTGGACTCCCTGGGAGACACCTCAATAAAACAGCCAGTCTAATTAAGTGGAATATGGTATATATTGTCTTATATGGTAATGAGAAGATTGAATATTGCCTCTGTGAATCCAGGTTCTTTGGATGCACAGGGATTCACTGAGGCCACACTCACCATGGGTATGGCAGGACCAGACAGTCTTTCTGTCTTATTGTGGTGAGGAATGGTACAGGTGTTTTCCTACTATCTGACTTCTGACATTGTTCCCTAATAATAGTCATAACCTCACGAGGCATGAATGACATGAAACCAAACAGATCTGCCCAAATTTAGGCAAAGTATGAAAAATAACATCTGAAAAAGCAATAAAACTTAGGACTATACAAAAAATGAAAAACATGCAGGGAATGATAAGGAGCCATGAAACCATAGACAAAATTTGCTTTCCAACAACTGGAGAGTCTGCTATGAAAGAAAAAACACTTGAAGAAACACCAGGAATTTTTATCAGGACCTGTTGTGAAAGGACATGAGGGAACGGCTTCACAATGGGAGAGAAGTATTTAAGCTCAAAAAGGGAAGGCGTTTTTATTTCCAAAAGCTTTATAAAATGTCCTTGGCTCTTTCTCTTAGAATATATTAACAATTTTTAAGAATCTAATATTAACTCTGAATATTAGGCAACTTAAAATTGTGCAGTTTATCATCAAGTTTTAGAATTTTATATATATAGAAGCATCCCGATGTTAATATTTGCTTTCCACACACTGACTTTAAAACTTCATCTTTAACTTGCAAACTAGGGTTTCACTTTTACATTTTGCCAGCTACTTGCCAAAGTACTGACATGAATTATCTATTTTGCACTATCTACACTTCTGCAGGTCTACCCATGCAAAACTCCTCTAGAACTTTGGAAAAGAACTATTAATCTTATCACTTCCAAGATAAAATCCCAGGTAATGATCATTCTCAAAATATAAGAACAATGCAGGTATTTAGAAGGAGTCAATTTTTTTATGAAAGACTCATCATAATCTCTCTATATAATAACATGGTGCTTAAAATCATAGGAGTGACACTAAAGTGCAGAAGAAGTCCCTGTAGTAGCCACTACATCAAGAGAGAAAAATGATGTTGATGTAGCATGGATGAGTAGACTCTCTGGTTAAGATAAATTCTCACAATAGTTGGTGCAAGGGGCTTGTGCTTGGCCAGGAATCACTTTGAGATTTTTCTGAGCAGAAGCCTGAGTGAATACCTCTAACTGCAAACAGGGCAGGCACATATCACATTGGTTTCTATTCACTGAATTCAATTTTGGGGGTTTTTTCGGGTCGTCCAAAGAACACAAGTGACAATCTCAATTACATATATTCAAGACAGCCTTTGGACAATGTAATCAAAACTGTAGCCAAGTAAATAGAAATAGTGTTTGTATCTAGGTTTGAACTGGATCCAAAAAATGTTTTAAATTCAAAATAGGACCACATGCATCCCTGTGTAAGCACCCAATTTTGAGTGCTATTTTATGAAAAAGTGTCTATGTTTCTGATAGCTACATTCCCACGCTTTCTGAATAGCTGTTCCTACAACCTTCTGTGGCATAAAAACTGTGCCTAAAAGCTCATATCAAAGAATTAAACTGTTACAAGTCAAATTTTCTCACATTGAACTATCTGAAGATTTTACGCTTTACTAAGGAAGAATGATTATCTTGTATTTTACAAAAGCATCTTAAATTAGTGCTTGAAAGTACAGAAAATAACGTGAAGATCTAATTTTAGAGATCTAAAATGCAAAAACATTGCAGAACTTCTCAGAATGAAAAAGAGCAAGAACAGTATTACTTTTTGACTACATTTGTTGTCACCAAAATAATTTTCTTACTTCAGTTACTGATAAACTTTTGAGGGCTTAAAAGCAGTTTGTGAGCTACCATTGATCAATCCATAGCAGGATCTCTACCCCACTTGTTATTTAAAGTGGTTTAACAAGCAAATAGATTAATGTATACAGCTGGAAGCTTTGATTCTAACAAAATTGTTGCTTCTTAGATATGGAAAGAAGAAAGCGAAATTAATATACTTGTACTTTATGGTTTTTACCCAAATCTTTTATTCTGAAAAATGAGAAAATCCATACTTGAAATGAAAACTTTTATTTGCTTTTTGAAACAATCTATCTCTTTGTTCAAGTTGAGCTCTTTATCCATAGGGATAAGTTTATTTTGGCAATGAAGGATGTGAGACAAAAGGATTTTTTTCTTAATAGCAGTTCAGTATTGATTTTTATGATGATCTCATGAGAAGTTCAACAAAATATATCCAAGATCATATTTTTCTTCGCATAAAAATAATTTGCACTAAGCCTGTGTTCCTCTTATTGTAAGTAAAAAATTTGCACTATTTGCAAGAAAAAAAACAATCAGAGAATATATCTGATTTAGTATCTATCCTTAGCAATGGAAGAGTATCTGTGGCCTTTGAAATTGTACATTCAAGCTGTAAATATATTTTAAAACCAAGTAGGATTAAAATGGACCTAAAGTGGGGCTACTGAGGTACCAGTAACATCAATTAAAAAACTCCAAACCCAAAACCAAACATGCTAATCACACAGAATTTCTAAAGGGCTAATAGTATATACCTTGTTTTGACAAGTCCATATGTATAATTAAAATTTTATAATTTTCACTTATAATAATGATATTCAAACCCTATGATCTATTGCTATGCAATGGAAATTAAGCTAACATGTAATTCGTGATGGTTTTTAAGAGGTTGATCAACTGGTATTACCACACATCTCATTGCCAAGGTACTACAGAAAAAAATCTAGGAATTATTGTCTCGGTGTATGCAAAAATATATTCCCCCACAATTCAGGGGACAGCAAGAGTTAGAATTTAAATTGAACACATATTTGAATTGAGATGCAATTGATATTAGATTACAAATAGAGATACCAAAAAATAGAACTTCTTTTGCATAATTTTTATAGTAGATATAATCAGAATTTAAATTATATTTATTACCTATGTCTCCTTCTGAAACCCTGAGTTTCAGAGAGTTGGCCAGTAGGATTCCAGTAACAATTTAAAAATCCAGACATAAATATGTTAAGGACATGAATATAAACAAAAAATGTTAATAATCTCTTCACTAGGCAGTGACTGATTGAAAGAAAAATAGAATAGAAAATGTCCTTTTTATAGTTAGCTTGGCTTTAAAAAATTTTATTTCTATCAGAAACATTGCTAGTCCAGTGTTTCCTTTCTTTGCTGCAGAAGAAATGGTGGTTTACTGAGGTGCAATTTGCACTCAAATTATGAAAAAGAAATGTTAATAATCTCTTCACTAGGCAGTGACTGATTGAAAGAAAAATAGAATAGAAAATGTCCTTTTTATAGTTAGCTTGGCTTTAAAAAAATTTATTTCTATCAGAAACATTGCTAGTCCAGTGTTTCATTTCTTTGCTGCAGAAGAAATGGTGGTTTCATAATTTGCACTCAAATTATGAAAATTAATATTTCTGTTTTGTTTGAGAACTGAATTTGCCAGCAAGAAATGGTGAAATTATTTATGAACACAAGTCTATTATAACTATATTCTCATTAGGAAGTCTTAACAGACAAATAATGTAGGAAAGGTTAATTAATTCATCTTTTATTCGCTATGTCAAAACCCAATTTCTACAGAACCAGATGTATTTAATCAAAACACTACTTAATCAAATGGCACAACTGAATTTTTTCTGTATAATTAATTTTCCTTTTTAGCACGAACACAAAAACTAAAGCAATAAGATCCTTGCATGTGTACAATTTTGGGCACCCCAGCATAAGAAATATATAAAGCTATTAGAGAACATCCAAAGGAGAGCATCACATGGAAAGACTCCTGTTCAGGGCCAGGAGCTGGGCTTTGATAACCAGTGCGAGTCCCATCCAACTCAGGATATTCCATTGTGTCTGTGTTCAAGGGTCCCAGGATAAGGGAAGAGATGAGAATCTTGACTCCATGTTTCAGAAGGCTGATTTATTAAATTATCATATTATAATAAAATGCTATACTGAGACTATACTAAAAAGAATAGAGAGGAAAGGATCCATCAGAAGCTAGAAGGGAAAAAACAGGAATGATAATAAAATCTTGTGACTGCTCACAGCCTTGACACAGGTGGCTCTCACTGGTCATCAAGTAAAACCAATTTCACATGCTGGGTAAACAATTCTCCAAATCACATTCCAAAGCAGCAAAACATGGAGAAGCTTCCCAGCTTCTCAGGAGAAAAGATCTTGGCAAAAGGATTTTTCATGTGACATTCCATGATTCTATGTTAAAAGAATTAGAGAACACTGTAAAATTAGACCCAAGTTTTCTGTACCCTCAAGGTGTAAACCCCTCTCCGGGCATGTGCTCTGGACTTAATTGACTGTCTTTTTAAGAGTGAAGGGAGAGAATTTTACACCAAAGGTGCGTGTGACTCAAGTCACTCAGCCTTCCACCTAAACACAAAGAAACAGTGTAAAAGTAGTTGGAGAATGGGGAAAACTTAGGGAAGGCTGCATTGTAACTGCTGGCATCAGTCAAAGGGCTAATGCATCTTTTCCCCCACAGGGACAACTCTTAGGTAAAAATGTAGTCAATGTGTGCTGAATACTTTTATTTGGGATTACAGCTTATGTGTTTATTGTTTATTTTTTTTGCTGTCAGGTACTATCACTGCCCTTAACCTGTCACAGTGTTGTATTAATAGAGAGTGTTGTTCCATAAACTGATAGTGTGAGTCCTTCCTGGGGGCTGGCAGTGTCCAGCAGTGGGGAACATAAATAAAGAGGAAAACCTGCTGAGGAGTAGAAATACTACAGAGTGGAAATATCCTCACAGGAGTGTCTCTCCCTTGTGCTGTGGGGTGTGTGTCACTCAAAAGTCAGTGGAGCCACCCTCCAATCCAGCAAGACTGTTCAGTGAAGGATGCCCAAAATTGGCCACACAAGGGACTTGGCTTTTCTAGGGCACTGACAGACAAAATAAGGGCTGGGGAAATCTCCCCTTTTCCTAAGTCCACACCACTTCATTGTGTCTCAGTGCTAGGCTGGCTTTGAGAAATCACCCTCACCCCATTTATATTCCTGGCAGGTTCTGCAGACCTGCTTGAATGTACTCTGTGCTCACAACAAACTGGATTCTATGGTTTTAGGTTTTTTGGGTTTTTTTTTACTGTATTACATCTCCCCATGTATCCATATTCCATTGTGAAACCTCTTGCTCTCCCAATTAATTATTTGTAGCCACACTTATCTACATTTTATCCAGATCAAGGCCAGTTTCTGCAGTCACGTTTTAGATGCCCAATCCCTCCCACCTTGGATTTCCATTGCTTTTAATGTTCTCAAGTGCTGAGTTACCTTTGAAACAGAAAAGGTTCAATATAGAGTTTCATTCACAACAGCTGCTTTCCTGGGGTTTTTCTTTTTTGGTTTTGTTTATTTGGTTTTGATTTTTTTTTTAATCTGTATGACTTTTGCAAAGGGTTTTTATATATAATCCTCTGATACAGCTGTAGGATAACCTGCACTTTAAATTCAGTAATTTGGAGGCTGCAGACAGACACACCAGCCTCTGATCAGGGAAATATAACATACACAGTGCCAGTATTTAATGTTGCACAGGCTGCTGGAATTGTGAGCAGCAAAAAAAAAAACAACAAATTGACAACCCAAACCCACAAATCCCCACCTACAACAGGCAAACACATGCCTAACACAAACTTAAAGGAGATTTTTATGTGTTTTACACTTTCACAGAATATCAGTAATTGATAAAAGCATACCTACCATTCATTCTGATATAATTTAATACAATAACTAAATAATACAATAAAACAATTAATAAAATGTCATGTAGAATGGATATTTTGCTAAAGTACTTTTACTAAAAAATAAAGTTAGTGAAAGAAGTATATACTGATCTAATGGATAAATATATTAAATAAGTCCTTGTCTAGAAAGAACAACTTAAACTCATATCTTACTTTTAATCGTACAAGTAAGTTTCTGATCCTTAAAAAAAAATATTTTATGTTTTCCTTCCTTGCAATAAATTAAGTAAATTACTACACTTTTTCATTAAAGAAAAGCAAACAAAAAAAAAATCCAAATGCAAACAACTGGTTTTGACTGCAGAGGTTGGTATTATGAATAGGGAAAGTCAGAGACTCCAATTATTAAAAGATGAATACATAAATTCAAGTCATATTCTGTGCATTGGTTTGTTGGTTTTCAGTCTTTGATTGTTTTTTTATCTAGTGACTCCCATAGATTTAAATTTTCAGAAAGTTTTACTATAATATTGCCTATAATTATACCATGTTATCAGGTAATTTTAAAGGAATATGAACTCTTGTCTAAATTTTTTTTAAGGTTCTTTATCACCTCAGGGGTTTTTAGTCCAGTAACTAAAGTGGTTACTCCCCAGGGCTTTTCCCTCCCATAGTTTCTTCTTTAAAGAAATCATCCTGAATATGAATTAACACCACAAGCAGAATAATAACCATTAAAAATTAAAATCATGAGGAATGCTACATGCAGTGAGATATTTAAATAGGTTCAACTCACAAAGTCCCTCCTAGAAAAGCAAAGATGGTGGCCATCCTACCACACATGATGTTACTAGGGGAGTTTGGCATGTTTCAGCTAAAAAGACAAAGGCTGAAGATGCATGTGATTGCATTTTCCAAATACAAGGCAAAAACACAAAGTCACTAGTGGGAATAAAGAGATAAATTTAAGGCACTGCTGGACCAAGGACAAATGTCAGTAGAATTTCTCCCAGAAACTGAAGTGAGAATGTCCACTATGTGAACACGATTCAAACTCGAATTCATCAAGACATTAATCATTGATTATATGGCACGGCTGATTTGACAGCAAAGATGTCAAAACCCTGACTCAGTCCTTCCAAACCTATATTTCTATGGGGCAAGAGACAGCAAAAGAATGGCAAGGAGAAATAGGAAAAATAAAGTTATTGCAGAAAGCATTGGAAGAATAAATCCTTAACTAATGTAGTATTTTTGATGGTTTAAAACAAATAAATCCACTAGGAATTTTCACTTGAACTCCTAGCGTTCTAAACACACTCCTTCTTGGTATGCTGACTGCCCAACTCCAATCTAAAAACTTTATTCCCCCTTTGACTTTAAAGAGGCCACTGGTGTGAAACTGCAATTTACATGTTAATAGAGGTCTGCTTCAAGCAATGTGTGACCTCGAACAACCAGTCAAGTTAACGACTATATTTCAAAATATTCCAACAAAAATTTAATGAAAAAGATATTAATGCCTTCGGGGGTAAAAAAAAAAAAAAGCTGCCGTGCAAGTGAAAGCAGAATAAGAAAACCTCTCTGTATACAGTGTTCTTGTATATTCTTTGGTTTAAGTTCGAGAAACCAGACAGAAAATAGTGAAAGAAAAAGAAGAAAACAGAAGAAAACAGCAACTGAATATCAATCTATATAAGCAATTTGTCAGGGGGAATGGTAATCATTATTTCAGGCTGATTGTCTTGTTAGGAAATACAATTTTATTATATGCAATAGATAAAACATTTCCAGGTTACTGAGGCATTTTGATGCTGGTGATTATTCAAGGCTGATGGTCAAGCTCTGATTCTATGCCCCTCTGTGGAAGGCTAAGCTACCAGCCTGATTGTTACAGCTAAATAAATTAATGATGGGAGTCTTTAAAGTTTTCTGAAAGACTTCTCTTTTCTTCAAAAGTTATTGCAACATGCAAATTGCTCCATTAAAATAAAAATATTTGTTGCCTTATCAAACTGAAAATCGGCTGCCATTTCCAAACTGAGCCTGTACCCATTTAGCTGCTGCCCAGCTGTAACAGACAAATATATGTTTGCTTAAGATGACTAGATATAGACAACATTGTGGGGACAAGTATGCAACAGTGCTTACAAGGAGCAATTTGACAAGACATCCCATCAGGGAGACATTAAGTCTGTAGTTATTTTCTCTCAGACACGTGACAGTAAAGTCAGGAAATCAGAAGTGATGGCTCATGCAGGCTGGAAAACAGGGCAGATTTCTGACTGTCAGGATGCCCTCACTTTTTATGTGCCAGTACCTACTGTAATGGACACCAAGGTGTTGGCAGTGGGGGCTGCAGAGTGGCCCCTGTGGGGATGGAGTGTTGGAAACAAACTTTCACAGACTAAACTCTGCTCTCCACTCTCAATCCCCACCTGCGCCATGTGGGGTGTCTGGAGGGATGAAGGAGTGCTGAGAGAGGTGCAGGAGGAGAAGTTGTTTTGATTTGCCTTTGTTTCTCATTATTCAAAGCTATTTTTAATTGATATTCACTGCATGGAGGTTGTTCCAGTCATGGTTATTGGTATGTGATCTCCACATTTTTGTCTCAATCCATAAGCTTTTCCTTCCTATTTTCTTCCCCATCCTTTGAGGGGAAGGAGTCAGGACATCTGTGCAGCTCTCAAGCCCCCACAATGACTGTGACTCACAGCACAACTGTGCATCTGTGCTAGATTCGTGATTTTTTTTACTAATCTCTACCTTTCATGGAGACTTTACATAATTCAGGACTAAACCACAAAACAATTACATTTGATCTTATAAGTGGTGGTCCAGTGAGGAGAAAAATCACTATTTTTTAATTATTTGCTGTACAAAACTGTCAAAAACTAAATTGTTATACAAATTTGTGAATGCTTTAATCAGTTTTTATTCACATCAGAACTGGTAGAGAACAGTTCTTTTCCTTTCCCTATCTATACCTTCCTTTCTCTATGTCCAAATGTCACTTCCAAAAGTCTTTATGAATGTTTCAAGCATGTGATAAATATCTTGTATACACACACAGAATGGCAAACATAACACTTAGTTTCTCCTATCAGAGAAACTAAATGTGTCAAGAGCACGGTAATGAATAATTCTACAAACCTAGGTCACCCGCTCCTTTGAAGCCCAAACATGTATAAATATCTTGGTATATCAGAAGTAGTTGGTGATTAAGATTTATTGTTTGGATTCTTCATTTGGTTGATTGGCTTTGAGCTCAACTGTTGATTTTTATTTTTTTTAATTAACTGATTTCAGAAGTATGAACATCAATCATACCCTTTTTGAATGTATTAAACAAACTACATATTGAGAACTAATTTAAAGAATTATGCTATTGTAAAGTTTGGCATTGCAGACTATTTGTACCTAATTATTATCATCTATTTACCACCGTAACTGTGCCAGTTACCTTTGTTTTGAAGGCTGGCATCTATTACATTGTGGCAGAAAAGGCCTCCTCTCTGTGGAAGTTCTGCTCAGCAAATAATGAAGATGTCCCTGTGTTATCAACACTCTTTTTGAAGCACAGATTCAAAACAGTAGCTAATGTGGAACAAATTAACCCAGTAAAAAACAACACATAACACAAATACCTTTGAAAATAAAAGTGCAAATATTTTACATTTCTTCCAGCTGTGACCAAACTGACCATTATAATATATTAATCACATTGGAAAATTAGATTGATGTTTTGGTCTGCATATTACATTCTAACATCACTACACCGTTTGATGCTTTTTTTGTCATCCCTTCTCCAAAAAAAAAAAAAAAAGGTTTGGATTCAACTTAGAAACCCTGTCTTTTCCCCCAGACAGGGGGATGATGTGAGAGGAGGAGGAAAGACTATTTCAATTGGAAGGGATGCATGATGATCACCTGTTCAATCTGCTTGATCACTTCAGATGTAGCCAAAAGATCAAGGATGTCATGAAAGGGCATTCACCAAATGCCTTTTGAGCACAGACAGGTTGGGTCATGGACTACCTCTCCACGAAGTCTGTTCCAGGGTTTGGACTCCCTCTCAGTAAAAAAATGCTTCCTCAGTCCAGACTGATCCTCTCTAGGCACACCTTTGAACCATTTTTGGCAGATGTGTTTTATCAGTGCCCAGACAGCACTGATAGATACTGTCCAGAGAAGTCTTTTTATATAATACCCCTGATTGTTTCAAGCACAGCAGTTGTGTAGCCCAAGAAAGAAAATGAAACTCATTACTTCATCACAAATAGTGTGCAGGATCTGAAACAAAATAATTAATTTAAATTAACCTGTAATACCAAACACAGTGTGTTATAGCTTGATATCCCCATAGAATCAAACTAAAACCTCTGTGACTGCACTTAACCTTAAAGATGGAATTATGAAAATATTAAAAAGCAGATAAGAGGGATAACTAAAATTTAATCCTTTTAAGCATGTGGAGAACACTGCAGAGCACTCCACTCTAAGTGAGGTCTCAGAGCATATTGCTTATTAAAACAGAAAAAGTAATTTATGTGATTAAGTAGAATACTAAGAGAAAGTATTAGAAAGAAGCAGCATATTCCAGATATAGGAAGTTGCTCTTCAATAAAGAAAATAGAAAAAAATTCTGAGGGGACAAATAAAAAAAATAATGTGGATAAGCACTGTTTGCAAATGTACCGGGAGTAAAAATATTGCAGCATGTACATGTAGTCAGCTGATGATCAGTATAAAATGGGACCTCAAAGAGGAAAGACTACTGAAGAAATGTAGAAAATTTTTTAAAAATTTGTGTTCATGGAGGAGAAAAATACAGAGGTCTGTGTTGGAAGACCCTGTGGGAGGCTCAGCTGTTCTGTCTGAAGCTGCAGTGAGCATTAATTAGGTTAGAAAATGAAGTTTTACTTGAAGGATCTTTAACATTGTGCTTAGCACCACTTTTGTGTGAAGTGAAAAGGTTGCACAAAAACAAAACAAAATCCAAAAAAGAAAAAGGAAAAAAGTAGGAACAAAACTTCTAGGTAACTTGAAGTAAATAAACCAAGTGTCTATGAAAATGAAAAATGTATCAGTGAAAATCTTGGATAAAAAGAAGTTAGTACATATTGTATTGCTGGAAAAATACTCTTTAATTTCTTTACAAGTTTAAAAAACCTAGATGACTTACTTTTCAAGAGAGTTTCCCTAAAAAAAAATAAATGTTTAAAAGCTTTAAAGAAACCAAGTAATCAGGGAACAAGAGAAATGTTTTGATGCAGCTAAATAATTGATTTAAATAAAATGAGAAACAGATATATTATATACTCATTTATCACAATAAAACATATTGAAGGGTTATTAAGAAGAAAAGACTTCTAATCATATCAAGTTACAGATAAAGATGAAGAGGACAGAAAGAAGTAAACTCCAAAAAGAAATTCTAATCCTGAATACAAGTAAAATGATAAATAAAATTTGTTATAGACATACACATAAATGAAAGGTGCATAAGTAATAATTTCTAAGCTACATAATTCATGGAAGATGTAACTGCATCTTGGGGCTGTGATAGTTCTAAGAAAACTCAATCTCAAAATTTATTAGCAGACAAAACTAAATTAACTGTTTGAAGCTAACAAGAAACAATAAAAACACATCTGAAAACAACATCAAACTACCACATAGGTCCATGGTTCATTTTTCTTCGAAGCACTGATTTCCCTGACTTAAGGTGGATTAATAAATTGGGGAAAAATTATTTGTTTAAGAATGCTTAATCAGAAAACTAACTTGATATGGCATAAGAGATCTATAAAATTCATCAGCTCGGCTTAGTTGTCATGTCTTCCAACACAAAAACTAGGAGCCTGCTAGTGAAAGGATGAAAGTAGGGAGAACAAGGCTGAAAACAGGAAGAAAAGACAGCTTTTCACAGAGAAACCCACCTTTGTAAACCCCTGCTGAGGCAGTGGAGATCCTGAAAGTTCTCACGGATTTGATGGAAGACTGGACAAGCCGCCAATGTCCTTAAGCAGAGAAAGCACAGCGGGTTCAAGAAACCCCAAAAGCTAAAACAGTGGCCAGCAGAACTTGCTGGGTGAAGGATCACTTCTCAGTATCACTTGACCTATTTTCTGTCTTCCTGACACACCTGCATGCAGCTGCTGCAGAAGGAAGGTTTCTGTACGACACAGAGCCTTCCTTGGCCTGATGCTCCTGAGAGTGACTCTGGAGGAGCTGTGCCTCTACAGCCACTTGTACTAACCAGGGTATGGATGGCCTCCCAACAGTTCTTGTTGCACCTTTGCACCACGAGGTTAAATCACTCAAACAGGACTTGATCAAGGTAATTATTAAATTATACGGGTGAGAAGAAAGAGGGTGAGGTGCTCTTGAGAAAGAAGGTGCTCTTGCTCTCTCACCTCACCCTCTCAGAAGCTCCACGATGCTTCAAAAATTTCACAGTCACTGCTGGGAAGGAAAGGGAAAATGATAATAATCCTTAGTGGTTTTTAAATATTATCCTGGTATTGCCTTATGTTAGAAACTGTTTTATATGCCTGGTCACCTCTGGGACCAATTAGGCAAAAATCTCTAGAACAAAGTCCCAGTGCAACTTTTCCTCATGATATGACATTCCCAGAATTTTAACGTGGACCAGACACACTTGGTGCTTTTGAAGAGCTATAGAAAAGTAAGGAAATATATTAAATAATATATTATAGACAGAACTTCTGAATCTCCTCTGTGCTAGAAGGCAGGAAAGAGCCAAATAAAAAGAAGAAAGAAATCCCACAATGCTTTGTCTTCACCTTTATACATTTGCTGTGGGAATTCCTATTTTCCCTTGCAACTGTTCTTCCGCATGAAGGTGCTTCTGCTGAATGTCAGCCCAACTATTAAGAAAAGATTAATTTTTTCCTAAAAATTTCATTTGACACAACCTTAATCCATTAATTAAAATGCTTTTTAAAAGGAAAAATTTTGGACTGAATGATTAGCATATTAAAATCTTATACAATTTTAATTTACTTTAGATTTAATCTAAAGTGGAAACAAAGGAAAAAAATCTTGTGAACATATTCTGATTATATTTCATATATATCCATAGACTGCACATTCCTGAAGAAAATAGAATACAACTAGCTCAAATAGCTTTTGGGGAATCATAATACATACTAGTTTTAATTTTGTCTTCATATCACTAACAAGAAATAATTTATTGATACCAAGAGGAAATATTTACTGCTCAAAGGCTTTGAGAAAAGGGAATAAGCCAGTTATATTAGATTAACATGCTAACTTAAATTGTCACATACACATTTTCATGCAAGGAAGCTCTCAGCTTCCTTACTGAATGCATCTGACATTCTTAAATAGACACAGAGATACTGATTGTAAATATAAACCCCATTCATGTTGCTGTTGCTGCCACTGCTGCAGTGGCAATTTGTACATCTTATTTTCAGCCATTTTTTCCCCACAAATTCCTCAACATGGTAGCAAGTTTTTAAATGTTTTTGAGCTAAAATTCTGTACAACAGTCTGACAAGAGGACTTTAAATCCTTTCTTCTCTTGTGGCTGGACATCCATATGGGCTGAGACTCAGGGTAGTCTTCCTTCCTCCAGAACAGCTGTTGGACATCAGCTTTATGATAGAAATTAACTAATTCATGAAAGATGGAGTTCAGTAGACTTTCAGTGGGAACTGGGATTGTAATTATTTTAGTTACTGTTGAAGGAAACACTCAACAGGAGTTTTTAAAATTCTACCCCTAATAGGCTCACACAATTAAATATTTGTTGTGAAACAGATGAATTATATAATTTCAGTGTATATTAAGCATAAATGTTTGTTTGTCTTTCATCTTAATACCTCTTACAAGTAATTTGACAGATTCTGTACAAGAATTCAAAACAGCTTAAAACATAATCTACTTAATTTTTCTCTGCATTCCCATCAGTGAAGTTGATACATACAGGTACAGAATTTATCCTTATTTCTTGCTTTCTTCTAAAGAATGTCTGCCAGTATAGGCATATTTTGTACTTTGTCAGCTATATTTTGCTAAAATGTTAATCATTAGGCACTTCTAAAAGACATACACAGAGAATTTCCTAATTTCCTTTTCTCTCTCCCATTTTTCCTCTCTTCATGCCAAGAGAAAGTGCTGGGTGGCAGCCACTGGCCAAACATGACCTTATATGTATATTTCCAGTCCATTAGAATATGCTAGGACTTGGTCTACTTATCTATGATGCTATACTCTGTGCCTGGCAGATTCTTCCAGCAGCAGCAGTTTTTCAAAAAATTCTTTATGCTTTTGTGCATAATTTTTATTGGCATACTCAGCATCTGACCAATGGAAAAATAATAGGTAAAATGACCTGTTGTATCCAAAACGTTATATTGAAAAGGCTTTTATTATTTATTTTTTATTATTTATTAAGGTGACTAAAAAAATGCTCTTTTGATCCCTACCAAAACTAACAAACAGAAAGCAATAATAAGAATTATGGATATTTTTCTATCTTCAAATTTACCCAAAGGAGTGTATGAATTTCATATTACTTCCATATTTACCTCTCACAGGTTAGCTATGTTCAGAGATTATCACAGGTTTTGAAGTGTTGAAGTATTTATGGTAGCTGAGGCTGAATTTCAAGTCTGCATTTAAAATTGAAAAAAAAAAAAAAACAAACAAAAAAAAAATAAACCCAACCAACCAAAAAAAAGAAAAAAAAAAAAACCAACCACACCAAAAAACAACAACAACCAAAAAACCAAAAACAACAAACAACCAAAAACACAAGAAAAAAGGAAAAAGTCAAAAACCAAAAAAAAACCAACCAACCAAAAAAAAAAACCCACCAAAAACAACAAACCACCAAAAACACAAGAAAAATGAAAAAAGTCGTTCAATGTGTTCTTGAGCACATTTTGCACAATGTAAGTTCTAAAAGCCTGAGTCTGCTGGGAAAATGGGCATTTCCATAGAAACACTAAAGGAATGAAGCCAGCACATATGAGCCTCTAGCAGGGGAAGTGTAGTAGAGATGTGTTGGCTGTGAATCTTAATAGACACAAAGTCTGCTGGCCCTGAACTGCTGCCTACTTTCCTACAGCATGTTTCTGAACTGCAGGAGCAATGTCTGCTACTTCTGCATGCGAAAATTACTGTACCTGATGAGATATAAATGAGTTTTAAAGAGTGAATGCTGCATAGTCTTTCTCTATTAACCTTTTAAAGAGGAGAGTATCATAGGAAAGATCTATAATGAAGTCAAAGGATCAGTACCTCTGCTAAGTGTAATTTTAAATCAGCCCAACACCCAAACTGCCTTTTCCCTACATTCTGTTTTCTTTCCATTTTTACTACCACTATTACAGCAGCTCCTCTTGGCACCATTTTATGTGCAGACAGTGGTACTATTATACATGCCTCTTCCTAGCTCTTTGGAACTGGCCTAGGAATATATTTCTTTCATCTGAAGTGTGTCACACCAAGATTTTTCTATTAAATGAAGAAATAGTACAGCTTGCAAGAGGAGTTTAGTTCAAGCTTTGAATCCAATTTGAGTATTGATTGTCTAAAAACAAATAATTATGTTGAATGACAACAAAAATAAAAAAGTTTATTCTGTCATTTTAACAAAATTAAAAAATCAACTATTTTTTTACTATTAGAATAGAAAAAAAAAAACCCAAACAAAATCAAATATTTAAAGATATGAATTACAATGTAACTACTTTCAGTTTATCTGTTCAATGAATGTTTTATGTTTTATTATCAATAGGTCAAAACTAGGGAGGAAAAAGTATTTTTAAAAATAATAATATTAACAACAACAACAACAATAATAATAACAACAGTGTCCAGTTTCCTAACTCTTGTTATTGCTTTCTACACTTTCAGAGTTATATATTCTCTTAGCTACATGAAAGTAAGATCACAAGCAAAAGGATTTCTGGACCTTTTATTGATTGACAAATACAGGTATTTACCACAACTCTACAACTTTTTCTATTACATCTTTGTTAATTGTTTTTCATCTTAGTCAGAATTTGAAGATAACTGGGATGTGATTTTTGCATTTGGTTGTGCTACATAATTTGTTATCAGTCTGAAGCTTATGAGGGGCCCTGGGAAAATTGCAATATGAAGTTACCTTCCATGGCAAATGATGTTTACATTTGGCTTGGATTACATCTCTAAGTGTTCTTAGTCATTTGGTATTTGTTTCTCTGAAGGAGTTCAGAACTTAGAACATGTTGGGAGAAGTCACTGACTGAGTATACAGCTGTCCCAGTAAAATAATTTGTGAAGTAAAGCAGCAGACTGGCAAAGAGTTTTCCTATTGTCCTGGTAATGTGTTTTATCTACATAGTGTTGTAGAATTTGGTTACCATCAAAAGTCAGTCCATTTCCCCTTGAAGATACCCCAGGAATTTCTGAGATTTGCAACTTCTCAGTAAGCCTTGAATTTATTTTTCTTCTCTATGCAATAATGGTACATCATCATTTTCCCAAAGCTAACCATTCATCAAAAAAGAAGCAGACCAGTGCCCAGAATGGACAGTTCCTCTTTGTTTTCTATTTAAATAAAATTGATGATACATTTTGCACAACTAACTACTTTTCTTTTTTTATTATTATTTTTTATTTAATGACAGTAATATAAAATTATCCATTAAACAAAAAACTCTGGCCAGTATCTATCTAGATGTAAGTGTTGAAGCACCTGTAGTGTTAATCATCTTTATGTGACTATTATGTAAACAGAACCCCATGATAAGGTCTTGGCTCAGGGACTAAAAATGGTGTCCAAACCAAAATGATGGTTGGAATGTATTTAATGGCTGCAAATGTAAGGCTTCTAGGTCTTACTGTGTCACTATGCAAAAAGAGAAGCAGCATGACAAGAAGTGACAAAACATATAGTGAACAGCTGAGAAAGATGACAGAAAGTAAGACATATATGTAGTCTCTTAAACAGAGTATAATAGGAGATTAAGCTCATTGTCTAGTATATATAGATATATATATATTCTATAGATAAATAGAAAAATAGATATATAAACTGATGATATATATGTATATAGATATATAGATAAATAGATCCATAAATAGATAGATGGATAGATAGATAGATAGATAGATAGATAGATAGATAGATAGATAGATATAGATATATATGTAACCTTTCTAATGCTGAAGTCACTGGACTCTACAGTTAACTCTATAGTTAAGCCAAATCCAATTAAATGACCAAGAAACTTCCTTGCGTGTACTGGGAGATGGATGAATTAGTACATGACCAGTGAGCACATTGGTATTTAATTCAGAAGATTTGTTATCTACTAGTTATAGAGACATATGAAACAGAGAACAATACAAAATGGTTTTTAGGAGGTTAGAGTGGCTTTGTAGAAAAAGGGAACTAAGGATATATAAATGTTAAAAGTTAAATAACATTCAAAGAAACATTCAGCAAGAAGTCTAAGATGAAAATACTGAGAAGGAGGGAAGTCATACAGAAACTCACAGAAACCCATAAGAATTATTAGGAATAATAAAAAAAAGGTAACAAACCACAAACTTTGAAAAGAAAAATTCAATAAATATAAAAACTGACAAACAGTAACAGTTATTAAACCACTGAACAATTTTTCTCAAGGAACTCACAGGAAAGCCATTCAATTGCTATTAAAGAAAAAATGTGATGCATGGTATACGACATGGCAAAATTGGCACTGAAAAAATTAGGCTAGCTTTACTAGGGTAATTTTTCATCTTTACCACTGATATAGAGCTAATTCTATCTATACTTCTGTTGCACTCCAAACATCTTTGTCAAAAGCAGGAAAAATAGATTTGATTAAATTAAACCTGTGCAAGGAGATTCATTTAAGGGTTCCAAATAATTTCAACTACTGCTAGAGTTTTGACTTTCACTTGCTTGTTCTAGAAAAAAAAAAAAGCACTGTAAAATTTCACCTCTGATATTTTTTATTGTTTTATTGGAGATGGATGTTTCTCTACCTTTTTCTGAAGCATTATATGTTCCAGCAGCCAGCTTCCTGCAGTAGTGCCACTAAACTCTTTCAGCTGTTTGTTTAGAGGGCTTTGCTCACCTTCTGGAGATAAATGAATTTGCCAGGAGGGCAGGGCCAGGAGGGAATTTTTCTTTCATTGAGGATGGATGCAATTGATCTTTTGTTCTGCTTCTTTGTTTTGTCTCTTTGTCTTACTTGCACTTCTCTAAAGTGCACTCTTCCTAACCAACACAGAGGAATTTCAGTTTCCTTTTGTGTCCTGGCAAAGAATAGCTCTTCCTTGATTGTTCCTGCTCTCAACTACTGGCAAACTGGGGTTGTGTTTTTTTGTTGTGTGAGATGTTATAAATGGGGTAGTAAATGGTTTTCTGTAGTGCACAGAGCTCTGAGCTCATGCTTCAGTTTCCTTTAGGTCTTCTGGGAAAAGCAGAAGGCCACAGCCGTGATTGTCTCCTGTGTTCGGTTCCTGTCTCCTTAAAATGCAGCCAACAAATTGCAGCAGCACTGTAAACTGCCTGTTGTTAGCAAAGTTACCCAAGCAGACTGTTTTGGATTTCTGCTCATTCTGACAGTTCATTTCTCCCAGAAGAATGAAATGCCTGGGAAGTGAAAATTTGTGTACACAAGGGAGCCAATGGATGTATACATAATATCCTGGATTGTTTTAAGCTTCAGTGTACATTGAGTTAGCACTGATTTTGTGCATAGCTCTTGAGTTGATGAAACATTTGCATCTTAATTTTGACATGGGTAAGCAGGCAGATATATTGTCTAACATGCTATTTTTTTTTCCATAGCAATGTCCAGCTGAAGAAGGTCTGGATACAGAATTGCATGCTTTAAAAGAATAAAGCATCATATCCAGTAATTTGACAGAGTGCAGATATTAATCACATCAAAATGGGGTCCCACATTAAGAAACAGTCTGAAGAAGAGAATTGTACTGTAATCTGTCCCCAGGGTGACAACAGTATACTGTCTGCATATATGTCTTCTGATATGTATATACATATGTGTGTATATATATACCTATATCCTGAAAAGTTGGTTCTTGCTAAAACCGAACAAGCTCTTAAAAATACTTGCATCAAGAGCTCACATTAAAGAGGTAAAGGGCAGAACACTAAGTCATGACCACTGTGATCAAAGTTTAGGATCAAGAATCAGAGCAAACACTACTGGTTTATGTTGATTTATTTTTTCCTCCAAGAGTGGTTAGATTTAATCCTGTAATTTGCATATTACAACTAAAACATTTTTAACACTGGAAATGTGCAAACTTTAGCATTTAAATTATATGTGGGAGATCAACATTGAAATCTGCTACATTAGTCAGAAATATAACATCTTGAAGAGAGGGAGGAAGGTCTTGCATCCCAGATGGGTTGAAGATTCTATTGTCTGACCAATTATTTCTATTGATGTTATAGGTGTAACAGGCTAAAATCAAGACAAAAGCAACAAACTTTTTCAGGGTCAAGGAAACTGCTGGTGCTTATTAGTTTTAACACTCCATGAATGCACTTCTGGAGAATACATTTCACTTCACATTGGATTTCTTTTTTCATGTATCACAGCTCCTTCTTCCACTCATATTTTGCATTGCATTTTTCATGTAATTATAGGAAGATAACTTGATGTACCATTCTTTGACATATCTCACTGAGCTGTGCACATTAAAAACCTCTGCAGCTTAGTGGAGAGCAAAGAAGATAATAAAAGAGTAAGTCACATGCCAAAGTCTTTGCTCATGTACTAAAATAAAATTAAATTGAGTTATATGTAATACCTGAGCATATGTCATTACTTTATTTGGCTGCATATCTCCTTTGTGCATTGCTGTTTTTTCATATAGAACATTTTGTCATGTGCATATTTGGTCTTTGAAGAGGAAGGGTTCTTTTTATTTGAAAATTCTTGCCAACATATATTTTCTCCTCCTCATCATAGCTGTTATGGAAAGAAAGAAAACAAAAGCTCATCTTCTTTGAAAATAAGTCTGAAATGTAGGGAAAAAACCTCATCAGTAAAATATAAAGAAGACATTATGAAATTATGCAAATGACCAGTCAGATGTTATGTTCAATGGCATTTAGGTTATCAGTCTTCATTTCAGGAAAACACATGGGATCAGTGTAGGGTGTGATGGGTATTGGGATTTGTGGAAGGCATGTGTGTAAAGCTGGGAAGGGCTGAAGTACATGCTTTGGAAATGAAGTCATGCAGGGAAAGGAAGGTTGAGGATGAAGGTTGTCTCCTTTCTTGTGTGTCCATGTATTTGCACTCAGGGCTTGTCCTGGAGTGAAGCACTGCTCTCTCATCACCAGTGGGCTCACGCAAGGTGGTGCTGATTGTTATGAATAGAAAGCTATCTATTTTTTTTTGGTTGCAGAGTTAAAAGCAAGTCAGACCAGTTGTTGCAAGTTAGTTTCACTGCCAAAGAAAAGTTCTTCAAATACCAGTTAATGGCTGGTGATTAACCACTGTCCCCCTGATGCTGGCCGTTTGCCAGGGAGGGACACGGGACAGACCCTCCAAGTACGAGGAAAATAGCGGTGACATCAGAGCCAGTATGCAGATCAGAAATGCATTGTGCCCCAAATTTTTACAGTTTTTCCCAGGAAAACCCCTAAAATTACCAGCCAACAAGTGACCTATGTGACATCTAAGGATGGGAGCGTAGTCCCGTACCTGCTTGGATCCTTTTTGCTTCTCACCCTAACCTGAAATGATGTTGGTTAAAGAGATGCCCCGAGGTGTTAGACAAAAAAGCCAGGAATCTGCTACTCTCCCGTGAGGACGGAATCCCCAGCTCTGTCTGCAGACCAGCGGACAAAGCTGCATCACCCTCCTCCTCTGTGCCATGCCCGGGAGCAGCGGCGGCGTGGGCGCAACCCATCAATTTCTCCGCACCTGAGCTGATTCTTCTTAATAAAGGCATTAAAAAGGAGAAAGATCTCCTGCCCATTTATTTCACTGATGGGGAAGTCCTGGTTGTGTGCACTGTTCTGAACACCTGGTTGGATATTAGAAAAAGGCTCTTCAGCCAGAGGTGGCTGGGCACTGGAAAAAGCTCACAGGGAAGTGGTCACAGCACCAAACCTGACAGAATTCAAGAAGCTCTAGAGCACATGATGTTTTTTTTTTGGGAATGGTGAGGTACACAGTCAAGAGTTGGACTTCATGACCCCTATGGGTCCCTTGCAACTCAGGTTATCCTGTGCTTCTGCGAAATGAATGGAGCAGCTCTTCCCTGCATCTGAAATGGGTGCTGGATATTGAAAGTGGGGGTTTGTGGATGTACAAGGAGGAGTAGAAGATGTTTTATCCAATCTTCAGCTCTACTGCACACCAAGCCCATGTACTGAAGCTCCAGGGTGCTTGCCTTGTCATTTTAGAACTGCCTGCGGAGAATTTCTGTGCCATTTTCACAGGGGCAGTGAAATGTGGCTCTCTAACTGCTTGTTCCCAGATCTAACATTTAAAAATGATCTGACATTGTTTCTTTTCTCCTGCACATCATTGTCAAAGGGTAGATGTGTATCACATTTGAGATGCATCACTTAAACTTGTGATAAAATGTCATATTGTTTCCTTCTAGAAACTTTGTGTAACTGACCCTTATTGCAGTCTCCTTAAACAGTTATGGAACACAGCAAAATGACTGCCATTTGGCAGAAACCTTATTTTATCTTAGATTCTGCTTCTGATTTATGTGGAGCAACAGACTCAAAACAATTAACAGAAATCAGTGTTCAATGACAGCTCAATCAAAATATTTGAAGAAAAATTTCACTTTCCTAGCAGCTTTTGATATTTTGTTTTATAGATATTTAACCATCTTTCTTTCATTTATTTCTTAGCTGGTAACACATCAGCTTAGTAAAAGAGTTCTGTTTTGAATTTATTTCCACTGTTATGAACAATTACCTTTTCTTTTATCTTTAGCTTTTTCGCATGTGAAAGAAAGTTGACACATCAATAATATATATAACTGAATTCTGACATTTTCATTCTACAGAAATATGAAAAGAGGCTTTTAATATTGCTTTTCCTGATCAAATACTTAAGCTAAAAAATCATAGGCAAGTAACCACAGTGGAAACTACACATGTTTTTAAGAATTAAGCCATTTAAAATTGATTTGCACAACAAAGCTGGAAAGATACATTAAAAAAAGGTAAAATTATTTACATTTACAGAAAGAGGAATACATATTGGATCAAAAAAAATAAATGGTTTGTCATACAGTATTTCTCTCTATGACTCAGCTGTAAAGATCTATGTTCACAGACACGATAATCTCAGTCTTGTAGTCCAAGTTAATATAAAAAAACTTGAATTTGATTCTCCAAGTCAGATTAGGGGTTTAAAACAATTTCTATTATCTGTCCTAAATACAAAGAGGCACTGGTTTGAGGAGTGTACATTTTGTATTTGCACCCTACCTGTGTGAAAAGGATGCTCCAGGTACCATTGGATCAAAAAAAATAAATGGTTTGTCATACAGTATTTCTCTCTATGACTCAGCTGTAAAGATCTATGCCCACAGACATGACAATCTCAGTCTTGTGGTCCAAGTTAATATAAAAAAACTTGAATTTGATTCTCCAAGTCAGATCAGGGGTTTAAAACAATTTCTATTATCTGTCCTAAATACAAAGAGGCACTGGTTTGAGGAGTGTACATTTTGCATTTGCACCCTACCTGTATGAAAAGGATGCTGCAGGTACTGCAAACACTTTAGGTTTTGTTCCTTTTTTCATTTTTGTGTACATTTCTGAGTTTATTAATTTTCTCACATCCTCTTGAACTGCTGACTATAGATCCCAGCTTTCAGCAAGTTAGATTGTTGAGTTATTATGATTGTATTCTGGCAAGCAGTACATCAGATCACACAAAACTAATTAGAGATTTTCATTTATACAGCATTCCATGAAATCTCTAAGCATTATCAAAAGATAATTTGAAGTATACCTTAAGACGAAAATAAAAGAAAGCTAATAATTTCCAAAATAGTCAAGATATTGAAAATACTTGAAAAACAGTAATAAGGAAGACCAATAATTTTAATTGCTAGAAAATCTGAAGGACTTGGCCACTTGGTCTACTAATGGAGGAGGATTGCCTGTTAAACTGTTTCTTGAACTGCAAAGTAAAAAGGAGCTTTTTTTATGTCAGTTTGTTAAATTGATTTTGTGTAGATCAATTATAGGTTCTGCTTTTAAACTTATGATATCTTTTGCACGCATAAAATGTCTTTTCTACTTCTGTCTTGACATGTTTATTTTTCAGGAAAATGTTATCATTTGGCTTTTGTATAGCTATGAATACCAGCCAGTAGTTAAGCTTTTTTACTTTGTCTGTGTGATTTTCTTTGTTGTTTAGGGGTTTTTTCTGAATAAGTCTAATTTGAAAATTCACTGCTCTCGCCCACCCCAGCTCTGTTACCATTTTCTCCTGTCCTCACTGATCTTTTCTATTCTATTTCTAAACAATTTCATAGCACCTCCTCTGTAATTCCTATTTGCTCTTCCATTTTTCCACTCTGCTACATCCTCAGTTCAGTCAAGACTTTTTTACAGATCCCTTGAATCATAACCCTCAGAACAGATGGACAGGGAGAAATCACTGAATAATGAAACTAGACTTGCTTAGGCTGATTACTTTGTACTGTCTCTGACCTTAGTTTTTAAAATGGAGAATTCCTTCAGTGTCTTATTCTGAAAAATAAATTCAATATAAAAAGGTCGTCCTGAACTGACTGCAGGATCAAGAATCCTAGAAGATGTGGGTTGAGTAAAAACCTGGCTGAACTACATCTCCAAATTTCAGTTTTAAAAAGAGAATATAAAAATAATTTTTGCTACTTTCATAAAGTTTCAGAGGTACCCTCTTTCTTTCACTTCAGTTTCCATATAATTTCTTTTTAAAATCTGTTAAATTAGAATACTAATTGCAGGTTGCTATGAAATATAACTGAAACAAGTAATTTTCTGACCTATCAGAAAATTTATCAGTGAAATAATGTAATGAAAAGTAAGTTGAAGGAGGAGGACCACAGTTTCCCTGCAGCCATTCTGTTGTATAGCTGAGCTTATTCTATTCCTGTGGAGCTCCAGCTGTAATAAATCATGGCATCTCCCAATGACAGTTTCAAATGAACATGTTTATTGGGACAGACAAGTACATCACTAAGAGTGTTACTTACTTCAGCTGCTGACATACAGTACCAGCTGTTGGATTTAAACACTGACTCGGTCACTGCAACTGAAAACTATAGGGGTTTTTCAAATTATACTCCACTATGAGAAAAACAGGGTCATCATGGCATAACATAAGTAATGTAGATTTTTTTTTTTCTAACAGCACAAAAGCTATGAACTTTGAGAGAAAATTCACCAAAAAAAAAAAAACAGGCAAAACTTCCAGTCTAGCAACAAAAACACAACACATTCATATTGAATACTGTAATTCTGTTTTTAAAGAAAGTTTAAAGAACAATTTCCTTCAAAAAGTCAGTGACTGAACTCTAGAGACATGCTACATTTCAATAATTTCTTCACATATATAACCAAATCACTTCTTTATTTTTAACCTTCAGGTAATATGGACTTTTGTGTAAGTAGTGTAGAATAGAAACACATCCAGCACTGCTGTGGGCTCTTCCTCTATCATGGAACATGAGGACCCACCTTATACAGGGATCTGGGGAATCAATCTGAAACAAAGGGTGGGGTGTTTTTTGCCACTAGGATTAAAACAAACAAACAAACAAAATACCCCAAGAAAACAAACAAACAAACCCAATCCTGACCACAACAACATCTAAAAATAAATTAAAGAACAAAAAGAACCACCCTCAAACTAAAAACTCATACCAGAGCATATATGGGTAATGGAAACACAGTATGAAATGTATTTTGGGGTGCAACAGTTCAGGAATACAGGACATCACTTGATGTTGTGGGGGCTCCAGTGTCAAGGATAGTTGGGATTTTATCGAATGGGGATATTTAGAATGAAAAGAAACCCAACCATATCGAGAGGGTACTAGTAGCCTCGTGGGAAGAAAACGGCAGTCCTAGAGGAAGGAAAGAAGATGACAGCTACCTCATAAACAAGAGGACTGTTCAATAATCTCAACCATGTCCCTTGTCCTTCAAGATTAAGAATTGTTGTGCTGTGCTAAGACCAAATGAAAAACAATGACCAGAACAACCAGATGAATTGTGGTTATTCTAACATCAGAAAACGAAGAATGAGATGTTTGAAGTTCCCCTTCTGAGTGAGTGAATCCTATATGACCTCCAGTTCAGGAATCATGAAGCCTAACTGGAACCAAGTCAAAGATTTAAAGATATATTGTCAATACTAATGCTGCATTTGGCCAGGTTTTATTTCGTCTTCATTATAAGGTGCTTTAGTAATTACTCTGGCCAGACATTTATCTTCCTAGTAAGATACTGTCATGATGGCAGTCATCTACTAGTGCAAGTCAAGAAAAGGATTATAAAGAGGAGTATAAAGTCTTATTAGACCTTCAGCTCCATCATAGAAGATTTGGCAGGGACCCACAAATACTGCAAGATTAATCTGCAACTCTGTAAGTGATTGAAACATGAAAACCTTACATTTCCGTTAAAATTTAATTTTCTTTTTATACAGGACATTCAATGAAGCAACACCTCTGGCAAGACATGAAGTTCCAAGCGAAAAAGCCAACTCCCAAACCAAACATCCCTGTAGTGTTGTTCTGTTGTGATGGGTCAACCCTTTCTGGCTGTCAGGTGCAGACCAAAATGCTGTGGCACCCACCTCCTCAGCAGGAGAGGGAGAGGAGATATGATGAATCCACCTTGTGGGCTGTGGTAGGGAGAGGCTGATGGTTCACCCATTATGACAGTCATTATGATGGACAAAACAGATTCAGCATGGGAAAATTAGTTTGGCATGCAGTCCTTCATGATCTTCTGTGAGTTCTTCACTTCTCCAGCGTGGGTCCTTTCCAAGGAGTCCAGTCTCCCAGGTAGAATCTGCTCCAGTGTGGGTTTTCCACGCTGAGGTCCCTCACAAACCCTGCTCCAGCATGGACTCCTCTCTAGAGGCCACAGCTCCTGCCAGGAGTTGGCTCCAGGTAGTTCTCCATGGCATTCAGGGCACATCCATGTCCTCCACATATACAATCTCTTGTGTAGTACTTTCTGATATTCAAAATAAAATGCAAAATAATACCTCACTTATGTCTTTAGTTTCTAAAACAAAAGAGATGAAAATAATTTTCATGGAAAAAATTGTACAGCTATATTTGTTATTCCAGGGCAAAGGACACACCACATCAGCAGAGTAAGGACAGCAACTTTCACTAATACAGGACCTAATTTGAAAGGGGTGGGTAAGCAATGTATAAATGCATTTTATATACATGAGAGTACTATTTATACCTATTAAGTTGTACTACAGGAGAACTGGCAGATCCTCAAAGTGAGAGTATTAAAAGGACAGCAATCAGACTAGTGTAATTCAAAAGAAAGACAGTTAATTCAATAAACTACCAATCTGATCAGACATGCATCCATGTTAAAGGGGAAAAAAAGGGAAAAATTGCTAACTGACAAAAATGCTGTTGCCAAAGGGTGTGTATGATGAAGTGACAGAAGAACGAGCATGAAAATAATCAAAAGACTAGCTATAAAATAAGATACAAAGAGAAGTTTTTTAAACACAATAGAAAATGAAATCAAAAGGAAGCAAAAGTCTCTTATTCAATAGCAAAGGAGAACAAAAAGGAGATTATGTACAACAGACTAAATTCAACACTTTCTTTGATTTTTTTATTATGAAAGAAAGAAAGAAAATGGTGGTTTTGACCAGATACTTCACAAAGTGAGTTTTATCACAAGGATAAGTATGTCAGGAAGAATTTGAAAAAACTAAGGTGAAGAATATTTGGACAAATGAATTAAATATAAACTTATCTTTATATGTTTTTAAAAAAATCTATCCAAAGAGATTTATAAAATTTCAGTGGTTTTCTTCAAGAGATCATAGAAGACAGTAGACATGAAACAGGGGAAAAATATGAAATTCTGTATCAGCTACTAAGAAGTGAGTGGGAAAAATGCAAAAGAATTACAGGTCACAGTACCTATCTTAGGAATTAGGAAAGAAAGATTTATGAATCTATTCACGTTGAAAAAGAATAAAATTAAAAAGGCAAAGAGTGTAGATTTGTTGAAGTTCAGATAGTGCCAAAGCAATCTTATTTTCTCCAAGAGGGAACATTTATCAGGTTAAAACTGAATATGTAGCTGACTTAAATAAGGTTTTTCCTACTGCCCTAAGGTAGTATTCTCAAAAGAAAATAACTGAACCAGAATCTAAATAAAAACTCAGATGAGCACTCATTGCTTCTAAACTACAGGTCAAGTACTGAATAATTAGTCCTTCATTGTGAGAGGGTATTTCATCAACAGAATACCTGGAATAAAAGGAGACCATGACAATAGGTGTCAATGACATAAAATGTAATGTCATCAGGAAAAAAAACTCATGCTGGAAATGTCTCAAAGGGGAAAAAGAAGCCTGCATGGTTAAAGAAGAATTCATATGAAAAGATAGACTGGAAAAGATGAAAGAAAAAAATTCTTCAGATATATGGGTAATGCACACTCTACATAGATAATGGAAGAGGTCATAGATGAAACCTTGTGCCGTGAAGTTGACAAAATCTGTCAGTTTGATGCCTAATCCGGTAAATTGTGAAGACTGTGGTTTTCAGATGTTTACTCCCTATATATCTAATTGCTTAAATTTAGTGAGGGAACAGTGTAGCACAAGTTTCATACACAGCCTGTTAACAGAGCTGCTGCTAACATTAAATATTCTGTTCTTCATCTCTGCAATCAATTTCTTACATCTCTCTCAGTTTCATCTGGAAGCAGACTGCTTAAAAGTAAAGTGATATAAAGTGTTTCCCAGCAACTACTTCATCACTTCCAGTGACCTTCAAATTACATTTAACATTTGTCTTGGACAAAACTATAAGGCTGCTCAGTGTTGTGGACAGGAAGATTCATCTGATACTGTTAACCTGATCAATAGTGAAATAAAAAGTCAACTGAGCTTACATTTTTACAACCCCAGGAGAAAGTTAAAAAACACATTAGTTGGTTTAACAAAATGATAGCAGACAGAGAATCAGTATCCAAGGTTATAAATGACTGTAGCTCTGTAAGCCCTGTACATCATATATAGTGATAAAATACTCACACTGAATTAGTTAAAGGACAATCTCAGTTTTGTTTCTTTGACTTCAATTTTTCCTGCACTTTGTCCCCCAGAAAGGAAAAAAAAAAAAAAAAAGGCTGTGTGACTGTGTGGGTTGCAAGCAGACAAATGATACTGAATTTAAGGTAAAGAAAATGTGCAGTGTGGTGGCGAGACTGATTCCATGAGCTTTAATTATCCAAACTACATGTCCATTAGTAAATTGTTTGGTGCAAGAGAAGTAGACTGAAACAGATGGTCCTAAAGTTCCTGAACTTTATTTTGCTTCTTCCTTATGCCTGTATCAGAAAAGTCTTTACACTGGGACTGTTGTACCCATGGTCAGCTATGGGTGTTCTCAGCACAAGAGATGAATAATATTCTTTCAGGACACAAGGACTACTTTGTCCTCTATGCTCTTTTTGACTTCCCCTAAATATTAGTACGTAGCTTCACTGCTCTCTCCACTGACCCTCCAAAAACCTCATAAACCTAAACTTGAACAGGCTGCTGGAGAGAATATAGTGGGCAAGTGTTGCCATGTGAAGTTTGGAAGAAATGCTGCAAGCAATATGTTGGCAAGGGAAGGTGTTATTTACTGCTTCACTGGATAGCAGAAGATAAATGGGAAAAGAGACTGTAAGTGATTGCTGCTTAGTGGGGGCAGCTCTCGCATGGGCTGGGAAAGCAGCAGGAAGAGCTGGCTGCATAGTTTCCAGTGACAAGGGGCTCGCTTTATGTCTAAGAAATCCTTCTCTTTTCCTTCAAACGATATTTCAAGTTCTGTTACATCCACCCAATCTACCTCCTTGACAGCTTTTCACAGCAATTAGCAAACAGTCCTGTGCCAAAGTATTTGAAGCCATTGAGAGCTTCAACACCCAGCCATAAGCCATTAGCACCCAGAAACTGTACTCCTTCTCCAGCCAGTCAACAGAACTAGAACCCTTCAGCCTCAGAAGCCACCTCTGTCCCTCTCCTGGAGTAACCTGGAAGTCACTGTTGGCCTGCTACCACAGAGAGCAACGTAAACTTGTCTTTGCAGCTTTTTTCCTTGCAGAGGCTGAAGGCAGACTGAACACACCTCTCAGGAATAGGATGGGGCATCCAGACCCTAGAGCACAGGGTTCCTGCCCCATCTGTTTGCTACCAGACCTCAGGGGACACATGTAGCTTTCTCCTTTTGCTTCTCTGTTTTTTCTCCTTCAAGCCACTGAGAAGGCAATGAGCAAAGGAAAACCTGCGAACTGGGGTTAACCCATAGTTGCCATTTTGTGCCCTAAGTAAATAATTAATCATAATAATTATATGTATCTAGAGCAGAAGACTGTACCCTGTTTCATAAATGTGTGGAAATTAGAGGACTTCAAATAATTTTGTAGTGATTTGAAGTGCTTTTCAAGTGCGAAGTGAAGCAGGAATCAGATGATGCAGTTTTCTCCAAAGACCATGAAGAAGTTTTTCAGGAGATCATGAAATCATAGAATGGTTTGGGCTGGAAGGGACCTTAAAGATCATCTAGTTCCAGCCTCCTGCTGTGGACAGGGACATTACTATATTCTGAAAGAAAGGATGGAGCTGATCGACTGTCTTCCACCATAGTCCTACAAACAGGAGAGAGTAATTGCTATTAATTGTATGTGAGCAGATAATTGCTGTCAGTGTCAACTAGGATCATTTTTCTGGTACAAACCAGAGAAGATACTACAGTGTAGTTAAAGCTGCTCAGAGCAGTGCAAATCAGTCTGAAAGGAATAGATGCAACTCACAGTGTGAACCTTTCATACCTGTAAGGTGCTACAAGGTAAGTTTTTTCAAGATCCTTCCCTCTGGTGGCGTGGTGTGTCTGTGGGGACAAATAAAAGAGATTTTTCTCTAGATGTTTATCTGTGAAACCGTCTTCATTTCATTAATCTGAAATGCTTTTAGGGAAGACGTTTGAGTTATTTGGAACAATTTGTTATCCTAGAAGTGTTATTTAATCACAAGCAAACTGGATGTTAAAAGCCTGACTAGTAATTTGAAGTTTTCCATCCTGATTGTCATGTCTAATACAAAGAAATGTTAGCAGTTTCAACAGTACTAAGTTAACATTAAAACTCTGAACGGCTGTTATAATGTGTTTTTGGTTTTGGTTTTGATTTTTGTGGGGTTTTTTTCTTTCTTTTGTTGTAAAAACTATATGAATACAGTGTTAGGACTTCAGCATCACACAGTGACAATCTAAATGTGGCATTCTTACAGGAGAGCAGATATTAGCCTGTCCTGGTACATAACCACAAGTGTGGACAACATAAATTTGTAAATAATAAAAGGAAAAATCAAATAAAATGTTAATAGTTGCTAAACTGCAAAAAATGCTAATTAACTAGATAATATAATTAATTAAAAAAAAAACCAAAAAACCCCACAAACAAATTCTGTAAAAATCCTGATGACACTGAGTTTTGTCTGTCAGAAATTATGTTGATTGATTCCACAATCATTATGACATGACTTCTTTTCTTTTTGTCAACCCTGGGATAACATGGTTTATTACATGTAGGTATCTGTGAATTAGCTTTTTTGGGGTTTGTCAGTGGTTTGGGTTGTGGTTTTTTTTGTTTTGTTTTGGGTTTTTTTTGTTTTGTTTTGTTTTGTTTTGTTTGTTTTTGAGGGGATTTTTAGGCACAGGAAAAATGGGAGATGTTTTACCTTATTTTCCCTGAATAAAGTGTTCTTACAAACCAAAAAATTATCACAGTTGTATTTTCTCTTATACATTGGTGGAAGGGGAAAAAAATCTTAAAGTTTTCGAGGCATTTTTTTTCTCAAAATTTTGACAAATAAGGAAAGGAATACAGGAGTCTGCATATGCCTTTGGATTTGAATGCCTTGGTAAAAGTTTACAATTAAAGGTAGGACAAAAAAATTTTGGAGCTGCTTTTGAGTTCATTATCTATAGAGGATGATCAAGCATCATAAATTATTTATTCTCATTAAACTGGCAAAAGGATTCTGGATGGTATCGTGCCCATCCAACCCAGACCACTCTATGATTTTATAGGGCAGCAAACACTTAGTGGAAAAGAAGCTGATTCTTAGCTCTCAGCACAGAACACTTTCTTGCTTTTTTTATTGTGTGCTTAACTGAATAGCTGAATTGAATGTGTAAAGTGTTTGGCTTTTGGCTTTACATTAAACATTTCAGAGCAGAGCTAGCAATGACATTAGATCTCACTTAGAAACCCTTTTTGTTCTGGTCCAAGTGACTGTCTCCATTTTATTGCTTATGTTTGGTTTTGGTGCTCATGGAAAGGAAACCTCCTTCCCTACACTATTTTCATAAATATATAGATTGGCCAAGATGGTACTTTTCTGACTGACCAGAACAAAGCCGAATATTTTGCATATTCTGCTGCCATTGTCTCTACAGCAAGATGTTGTCATACTTTACTACAAACTTTGGCATCACAAAACACTTCTTTCAGAAACTCTGCAAAAGCATCCCATGAGTGATTCAACTTATTTTCGTAAGTTACCAGTTATATGCTCAACAAATCATTCCTCAGCAGAATTTAGTTGAACAGTTTAAGACTGAATATCAGTTTTGCCTAGTTAAAATAAAGCTTTGGACAAAGACACTTCATTATGAGTTCATCATCAAATCAGATGCCTGAACAAATATAGATTTCTTATTACGATCCTAGATATCTGACTTTTATGCTATGTGTGTATATGTTTTCAAAATACATATTTCAGGTTTCATCCCCCCAGAAATATATTTTAAAAAGCCTGAGTAAGACTTCCTTGGTCTTCAGTGCTTATAACTTCAGTCTCTTACATAATGTCCTAAATATGCTCTGGGCAATATAACTTGAGTTCTGGTTGAAAAAAAATATTTTGTATTCTATTTTCACAATTAATTTTATAGTTGGAAATTAATTTTTGATACAACTTTAAAAATTTTGTTTAATTTATATGTTTTAATATCCCAATATGATTTAACGTAACTTTCATTTAAAACGGTTATATTTTAAAATCTGGTCTATGATTACGTACCTACATTTGTCACACCTTGTGTATTTCGCACATTCATACAAGTAGGAACACCTCTATGTTGTTTTGTTCATAATAAAGATGGGATTGTTGTTTTGTCTTTTTTTTTTTTTTGATAATGAGTTTTTCTCCATTTTTTTTTCACCTGTTTTGATCCACTACATGGTAATTCTCAAGAGATGTGTAGTAATAGCAGGTGTTTTCAAGATACATGAATGGTTATCACTTTAATTTTTTTTCTTTGTTTTCCTCTCAAAATAAAAGTTTTCCTCTCAGTCAACATAAAACTATAATGAACAGCCTATTGTGGGCAATCTTGTATCACATTCCCTTTTGGCAGGGTCATTTAAACAGCTGAGGTAATGCATCAAAGGAAAAATGCTTCAGAGATTATATATGTGGATTTCAATTCTGGGTTTATTGCATGTTAGGTGATGTCCAAGTGTTTAAAATTCATGGAACTATTATATCCTATCCCTCCCTCTCCCTACAGAAAGAAAGGGAAGCTTGAGGGGAAAAGTATTTCTTTTAAAATATTTTTAGTATTCTGAGAGAAGGAAATTGCTTGCAGTTTCCCTTGAATGTGGAAAAATTTCTCACTGTCTGCATCTGTTCATAAATAATGAAGTAATAGCTAATTTGAGAGGAATTTTTTACAACTTTCCTTCAAGCAACTGAAGGTAGGAACTTTTGCAGACTCTTACCATTGCAACATTTCACTTTCACAAATGCATATGATTTTAAACATCCAGCTTTTAAAAGCTAGTGAGAATTTATGACCTATCTGCTGAACTGCCATGAATAACTAAATAGTTGCTGTTAGGCCTGTTCAGCTCTTAGGTAGAATTCATTAAAATACTTTTACGGCTATTCAAATTGAATGTTTTGCCTGAGTTGTGGTAAGCTAACTGTACATACATAGCTTTGGTAACTCTGTCACCAGGAAATAGCTTTGGGCTGCTGCATCTTGATTGTTTTACTTTATGTTCCCATATTCTTATATTACTGCTACTCTAATTTTTTTCCCGACTTTTTTTTCATATCCAATAAAAGTATTGCTTTCAAATTATTTCTAGTACTAAGATATAATATTTCACGAAAACAATAAGACATGTATATTGATGGTTTTTTTTCTGTGTCATAAATTTTTGTAATTGCTAAGAGACACATTAAACAACAGCAGTATAAGTCATGGTCAAATCTATGCGATAAATAAAGTAGGTTCACTTCTAACTGCTGTAATAGTAAATTGACTGATCTAAATAGACATTAAAAAAAAGTATAAACACTGCATAAAAATGACATTCTTAAGAAGTTGAAATAGACGTTTCACCTCACTTCTATGCAGCATTATAATTTTCCATCACACTCAGAATTAAAGCCAAAGTGGTGATTCCGGCCTTTCCTTGCACTGAACTGCAAGGTTCTGCTCTCCATCTGTGGTAGCTCCGGTACTTCTAGCGATGATTTGATGGGGTTTTTGGTTCTTGTTCTGGTTGGTTGGTTTTTGTTTGTTCGTTCCTTTTCCAGCTAAAAATTAGCCAACTACCCAAGTGGCACCAATAAGCACTAGTGCTAGCACAAAGAAGAAAAGTAAAGCAATAGAAATAGAGATGTAACATATGGGGTACAGAAATATGCCCCTTGGTGACATTCCACATTTAGGATTGCTGAAAGTGACTGTGAAATCACAGTCTTTCAATCATCCTCCAATTGCTGTAGACACAACCTCTTAAATTCTATATACATTTTTTCAACACCAGGAATATAATAATATATAATAACAAGAACATGTTATTCCATGGTTTATCAAACACCTTGGGATGAACCTTAGGGTTTCACACAATGTTATTCTATCACCCCTAATCTTTTCATAATTAGCAGTATTTAAGAAAAGCAGTTTTTAGACCCCATCAGTCCACTGCTGTGAAACCCAAAACCTAATGGGGCCTCCTAATTTCAGACTCTGTTAGCTTTTCTTCAGAAAAGGGGTGCAAAAGTAGAATGGGAAATCTATTTCTCCTTTACAATTTTTACACAGAGCTGGCAACAGTTAACAGGATGTAAAATGTTCTACCTTCCTCACTGCAGTGAGCAATTGCCTCAAATAAAAAACAAGTTGTCACTGTGTTCAAATAAGTGTTTTTTCTGTTTTTCAGCAAGTGAAGAACATAAGGCTGGCAGCATGAGTAAATGAAAGAGTCAGTTTTCCCTGGGACTTGCCTCCCTTCAGTTCCTGTCAGCCAAAACCCAGTTATTTGCAGAGGAAGGAAAAGAGCACAAGTATAAACAGGCCCTGAGGTAAACAAGGCTTTGGCAGAAATAAGAAGAACTTCCAAAGCCATTCAGGAGCCTTAAGGAAGTGTGTTCATGCTGAATTAATTATGTTTTTATTGCTTATGAAAAGATTGTGGATAGACACATTGTCCTCGCTGTAAGAAAGAAGTTGTTAATTTGCATTCATCTAGCTGAATAACACAGCTGAAAGGAGGGAATGCAGGAATCTGTCACTGTCATCCTTGTACAGCATTCCTTATTTTTGGTATATTCTACTTAAAAAGTGAAAGCATTCTAAGACATGTGAGCAGGCAGAGAAAGCAAATCACATCCTAGGCTGCATCCAAAGCCCCGTGGGCAGCAGGGCAGGGAGGGGATTCTGCCCCTCTGCCCCGCTCTGCTGAGACCCCACCTGCAGGGCTGCATCCAGCTCTGGGCTCCCAGCACAGCAAGGACAGGGACCTGCTGGAGCCAGGCCAGAGCAGGCACCAAGGGGATCAGAGGGATGGGGTATCTCTGCTGTGAGGAAAGGCTGAGAGAATTGGGGTTGTTCAGCCTGGAAAAGAGAATTTTAAGGCTTTTTTCCTCACTTTGCAAGACCCTGTAATTGAATACGAGTCTTAATTATTCCTAGGGGGTGCAGAAATATCATCCTCCCTATTGTAAAAATAACCTCCGAGATATTTACAGATGAAAGAAGACCTGTGAAATTATTTTAGGTCACAGTGGTTATATTTTAGAGAAACTGAATCTACCACAGAGTCAAAAAGATATTTGCATTGGTTTTTGCCAATATATGAAAAATAACGTAGAAATTTCATAAAATGATGTAAAAGAATGAAGCCTCATTTATCACACAAGTGTTTAAAATACATGATGGAACACATGATTTCCAGAAGAGAGTGTTCAAGATGTCACTAAATTATTTGTTCTTGAACATTTTATTATTTTTTAAATCCCTTCAACTTTTTGTGTGCTTTTCAGCACCCCTCTGAACACTATTGATATCTTCAAGTGCCCAGGTCTCTGGAATTGTACTTAATATCCCATTTGTGTTTGTACTAAGGATAAATAGAAACAGACTATTAATTTGGTTTTTTGGGGTTTTTTTTCTGCTTGGCATGATCTGCACAGGCCAGAGTTGTTTTAGGGTTTAAGAAGCTATACCACAATGCAAAAAGATCCAATTTGTGCCCTGATACCTTCCTCCAATCTGATTTAACTGTATTTCTTTTAGGGTTTTATGCCTTTCTGTGTTGTCTATCTCTATTTCCAGATTGGTTTTATACACTTTTTTACACTGCTTGCAGATTACTCAGCATAGAGTCCAACAATTTTAGGGTTGTTTGAAAGCATTAGTAACATTAACATTATTTTCACCACCAGATTACTGAAACAAAATCCAAAAAAGGCAAAAGAAAACTCCACTCCACTTCTTCCATATTTTCTGGGTTCTTTTCTTAATTTCTACATATAATTTACCATAATTTTTTTTTTTCAGAATAGCACTTTCCCTCCTTGCAGGCAAGGATTAGTATATGTTTGCTCCATTCTATAGTGCCTCCCATCTCTCCTTAGTGCTTACCAGCTGTTCATTTGCCCAAGGACTTTTCTCACATATTAAGGCCCTTTTCATCATCAGTGTCCTGTATGTGTGATATGTGCTTTCTGCCTAAAAGGGTTCTGTATCCTCAGGAATCTGCATAATTGTTTGGAAAGGAATTGCTGGCTGGCACCCTTGCCAGGCTAGTTCATTGCCTACACGCATCAAGATAAACTTCCTGCATTTGCCTATTATTGGAATGTCTCTTTTTCAGAGACAGAAAAAGCTGCATGTGCTATCTCAACTTGCAGAAGCAGAATTAACATTCTGCCCAAAAGGGAATTAAATGATCTCCTGGAAGGAAGAGAAAGGTAGAGTGTAAACAGGCAGGTAAGTGTCAGGAACTTCTGGGAGATGATGAGTCTAAAAAACAGTATTGCAGCCAGAGTCAGGGGGAAAATTCATGTCATAAACAATTCTGATGTTTATGGGTGATAGCAGGGGCATCAGCTATCACCCATCTGGGGCAATGGAGGGCAACACCCAAAGGAAAAATCTGACATCAACACTGGAGAACTCTTTCATGGCTGCTGACGAAAGTCCCCAGACAGATGGAGTCCTCCAAGAGAGGGTTTTTACCTCACACTTTACAAGGCAGTGATGAACACATCTGAGAGTTCATTGCTGTGCTACAGCCTAAGAAAGCCAGAGCCTCTGCCTCTTGTGTTTCTTTCTGCTCAGCAGCACCAACAAATATTGTTGTATTAAAGGGTTTATTAAAAAGTAATATAAAAATCTACTCCTACTACCATAAGCTATTTCAGTTGATAAAGAAATAGGTACAAGGAGCTATATGCACTGATGTCTTTTCTGACAGAAAGGAACAGAAAAAAGAACAAATACAATGTTATGTTTCTTTATTGAATTTTCTAAAACAAGTGTATGTTCCACCACCTGCTTTCCTAAACTTTTCAGGTTTTCTAAATGCAATTCTTCAAAGGCAAATCCTTTGAAAATCTTTATTTTTAGAATCTTGGGAAATTTCAGTAGTATTTCTATATGACAAGTTCTATAGTATGTATAGGTCACACTAAAACGTCCTAATGATTACTTTTTTACTGTAATTTTCTTTAAATACAGTATTATCTATAAACATGTATTCCCCCCTACTGTAAGACAACATTTCTATAATTCTTACTCTTTTTAATCCGCTGTTTTTTCTTGGTCACCTAAAGAATATAAGATAGTGCAAAGTGTGGTATAAAACCACTTAAGAAAAAAAAAAAAAGCCATATTCTGAGCACTTTTATAACTATGTAATAATGTTGTAGACTTATTATATGATGTGACTTGCAAAAGCCTCTGCAAAATCATCCTAACCCTGGCCAAACAGATTTAAACTGAGAACTGAAATCTACAAGTGTCAATTTATTTCCAAATAAATTGATCTGATTTTAAAAACAGAATCAAATTTCAAGTTACACAGCTGATGACACCATATCTGAAAGTGTTATACTAAGTGGCTCAAGACCAGAGAAAAATATCATCCCATATAACCTACTCTAGTTTATTGTTTTAATTAACAGGAGCTCCACATCTCTTTAAACATATTTAAAAGAGAATTTGAGAGAATGAGAATTAAGAATACATTAATTGTATTGAAGCAGATAGGAAAACCTATTTTTCTCATGAGCTGATAGAGGGTGAGGAATAAAAGAATGTACTGCCAAGAAATATATTTTTAACTCTGGTACCAGTCTTCCAGAACTCAAAGTTTAAAACTGTGCAGATTGATAAACATACAGGCAGGTTTCTTCCTTAGGTGGCTTGTCTTAGAATACCACAGAAAATTCTACAACATCTGAAAAAACTAACACAGTCCCTTCTTTCCTCTCCCCGGTTTTGCTGCTAGTGTATGAGGAATTGAGACAATTTCCAATACTTTTCACAGTGATTTTTTTAAAAAGTGAAAATGACACACTTTTCATTAGCAAGCCCGCCTTAAGCTAACCTATGAAATAGCATGGAAGCTACACCCACCCCAGCCCTGACTTTGTGGGCTTTGATGGATGGAGAGGAAAGAATGGGGATAAGCTGAAGGATTGTGCAAGACTGAAGGAGATCATAACTTCTCCTTTCAGAAGGAGAGTGCCAAGGTCAGAGCACAGCGTGGGTTCTGCATCACTACCTAAACCCAGAGTCATAAGATTAAAAGACTAAAGCAGACTAAACTGCCTGAGTTGGTCTCAGGTGAACCTGAACTGCAGTCTGGACTCTCTGGGTGAACCACAGATTGCACCTTGGAATAAAGTTCTCAACCTTCAGTAGCCACTGAATGTCAGCTCACATGCTAGAGCAGCCTCCTAGGATGTAAACAGGATCCTTTTGGGATGAAAATCAGAGGAGAGATGAACTTCAGGAGATTGCTAAGTGCACTCATGCCACAAAGGTCTTCTGAAGTCAAAACTGCAAAACTCAGCACCTTGAGAAAACTGTTCCTAGAGGCCTGAGTACTAGCAAATATATACATATTGTTTTGTCCAAACCTTGATATTTACTGTTACAAATGGGAAAGTGCATTAAAAAATCAATGTTTACAAGAGAATGGGCTATATTTGGAACATGAAAATACTTTGGTATCACAGAAATATATGACCTTTTATTTCTATAATAAAAAAAAATAAATTTAAGAAATAGTTGTTCTTCTGCATGTTTTTCCTCTTCTACAGGCAGAAACAATAAAATGTAATAAAGCAGTATTATTGGTCTGTTGGTTCAAACCCTAGAAATCCAAGTTATCTGAAATAAAACACTCTTAACATATGTTGAAAGGTATAATTGAGAATGAAATGTAAAGCCTGGAGATCTTGTTTTACAGCTACTGTTTTAAACTGCTTCATTTACCCCTAAAACCATCACAACTCAAGGCGACACAGAATTGACCTGTTATAAACTTTTTCTATGGTTTTTCCCTATACTCTGGGGAAAGAAAGATTTTTTGCTTAAGTCAACTGGAGAACTGGAGTAAATTATTTTAACTATGTTAGTATTTGGAAAAAGGCACAAATTTCACATTATTGTCTTCTTTTATTTCTACATAAAACATAATTTATAAGTGAAGATTAAAGGAATTACATTTATTTAGCTTAAAGAGGTGACACCTAGGGAGAAACATGAAAACTCTACATAAATAGCTAAAGGGCATTAATAGGAGAGAAATGAAGAGCAAGTCACACTGAATATTAGTCATAAAACAAGGAGTAATGGGCTGAGTTAGAAGGATAAATTTACCTTGGTTATTACAAGAACTCTCTGAGAGAAAGGACAATTAGAGCAAGACTTCGCTTGTGAAATAGTCATTGCACAATCTTTGTTACATTAGAGGTAGATTAAAAAGATATCTGTTAAAACGTTTTGAGTTTTCAGAGACTGAATTGGATGAGCAAGAACATCCTTTTGTAGATTGACCTTGTCTCCATGCCAGATGCCAACCAAGTCACTCCATTACTCCCCCTATTCAACACGAAAAGAGAAGGAAATAAAACAAAAAGCTCATGGACTCATCTATTACCAGTACCACAAAAATAAACTCAATTTGAGGGAATTAATTTAATTTATGGTTAATTAATAAAATAGGAAAATTATGAAGGATAGGAACAAATCTAAAAACTCCCCTACCACTCTCTTCTTCCCAGGCTCAGCTTTGCCCTCAACTCTTCTTATTTCTCCTTCTGAGTGGCCCAGGAGGACAGAGGCTGGTGTAAGTTTAAAAATCTCAGTCTCTGCTGCTCCATCCTCTTTGTACTCTTCCCCTGCTGCAGGGGAATGAGGTCCCAGCCACGGGGAAGAGTCCTTCATTACCTACTCCAGAACCTTTCCGAGAGGCTGCGGTTCTTCAAAAACTGCTTTGACATGGGTTCTTTCCACAGGTTTCAGTCCTTCAGGAATTGTCTCCTAAAGCATGGATCCTCCAAGGGTCCTTCCTACAAGAAATCCTGCTCTGCCGCATGAAAGATTAAGATACATGGCTGCAACTGTCTTTGGAATGTGCTCATCTGCTCCAATGTGGAATCCTCTGTGGACTGCAGGGGGACAACCTGATCTTCTCCACAACCTGCAAGAGAATCTCTGCTCCAGTGCCTGGAGCACTTCCTCCCCGTCCTCCTTCACTGATGTGAATGTCTGCGGAGTTGCTTCTGTCATATATTTTCACTACCCTCTTTCAACTTCTGCTGTGCATTGTTTGGGTTTTTCCTTGTTCTCAAATATGTTATTATAGAGACACTACCAAAATCACAGGTTGGCTCAGCTGTGTCCAGCAGTGTGTCCCTCTTGGAGCCACTAAAACTGGCTTTGTTGGGTATGGGGGCAGCTTCTGGTGTCTTCTCACAGAATCCACCCCTTAGTCACTGTGCTGGGGTGGATTCAAAGATCAAGATTTTGCCATGCAAACCCAAAACAATGTACTCTCAGTAAGGGGAGGGAAAAAACAGTGCATGCTTAAGAATATCCCAAACTATAGGAGCACCAACTCCCCTTGAGGAAATCAAGCTGTTCTAATTAAGAGGAAATAAAAATGCCACACAAAATGTAATAAATTCTCTGACACTTAATTTAATTTGTAATATGTTCTAGCTATGACTAAAACTGACTATTGACTGACTTCTAAGAGACTTGCATTCAATTCTTCTGCACTAAGCAAATTTTCTACTAAAGAAGAAAGAATTCAGACAATCCACAGGTTCTGAATTTGCCCTGCTTGTCCCTCATGTTTGTGGAAGATAAAAAGCTGAATAAGAAGCATTAAGACAGTTCTGTATTCAGTAGACAGAGTGAAGATTTGCTCTTATATTCTTTCAGCACTTTTAGATTTTCTCTGGTGAATCAGTAAGACTAATTCCTGGACTTTTCTAGTACTAGGGATAAATATGAGTCTCCAAAATCCTGCAAGCTTCAACTGCTTCTCAACAAAGACATGCATAAGATAAATTTTCTAGGAGCAAACACATAAACTAACAAAACTTCTAAGAATAAGCACGTAATAAGAGTATCTACCATGTTCTTAAGATGACAGTTTTGGTTTATGAAAGCAAAATGGAGCTTTAGATAAGGAGGGAATAAAGTAAGGATAGGACATTTGATATTAAAATTTTATTGACACCCCCTCAGTTAAGTCAGTGTAGAAGCCCTTGACTGAGATGTCAAACACATGTCTGGACACAAGATGTGAAGGTGCCAGGGAAAATTTTAAGAAGCCTGATTTACATTTGTCTTTGTTGGGTTTACAGATGCTAAAGATTAAACTTCATGGTGGCAATGGATTAGTAAATTTTTTTATGCAATTCACAATTAGTTCCACTTGCTCAGGGAACTACAGATTACCTTGGAATGCTGTGATTGTCCCGTGTTCCCTGAGCCAGATTGACCATGATGACACATGTCCCTGAGATGCAAAAAGGTCCACTAGAAAGGAACAAGACAAAAATCAGATGTTTTTAATTTAATCATTAGAGTGGGAGATTTATATGTGCTTCAGCTACTTTGGCATCAGCTTTAGTGAAGTAACACAGGCTGGGAAAGGCCTCGGGACCCAGCTTTAGAATTTTACAAATTTTTTGGAATTAGGGTGATGCCACTTCACCTCAAGTTCTTGTATTTGTTCATTACAGCTTGTATCAGGTTTACATGACAATAAACAAGGGTTGGGAAAGGTGTTTTAGCTTTTGTAGTTTCTTACCATTTAAATCTGCTTTAGCAGACAATAAACTAAAATAACTTTCCCTGAATTTAGTCTAGTTTGCCCATTGTGAGAATTAGTGACTGATGTCCCTGTCTTTTTCTCATCTCACGAGATTTTCCATCTTATTTTCTCCAGTCATGCACTTCATGAGAGGGGTGTGCATGGCTGGCTGGTCATCTGGAGATAGACAAGGTAAATCACCTTTAAACAAATGAAAAGTGTAATTAACTAATGATAGAGTATAAAATAGGTCTAAAATAGATTCACTCAGATGAATTAATTATCTTTTGCTGCTGCCACCAGTAGCCATAGAAAAATTTGAATCCATCATGCTTCATATTTCTGGTTTTGGGGAGTTTTCATTCTCCTGTGCTTAATTTTCATGCAGTGATTTGGTTGTAGTGTCAATGTTCTCTCCACCTCGTCCTTAGATCACAGGGTTAATCTAAAAATGTTCTTCAGTTTACTTGACAAAAGCAAGATGATTACAATTTTTCTCCTCAATTACTGTCACTTATTAACCAAAGCTCCAACTTCTGTAATTCAGTAAGATCATAAATTATCCACCATTAACAATGACTGCTGGGATATCCTCTAGGCAATAAATTACATAAAACTTGTTAACAGATCACATATTTTTGTTATAATTGCTCTGCTATTTGGCATTTTGGTGTGAGGGTCATGGAAGCCTTATGGAATATGTTACTTCCCTGCTCTGTTTTCTGCTTTACATAACCTTTGTAGTGGATAAAAAATAGCTGTGTAAATAAAAATATTGGATGGATTAAACAGAAAGTTTATTTTTTCAAATTGATTGTTAAATTATTCATAAACTGTGCAGATGTCCTAGTTCCAAAACAGGCCTTAAACCAATTTTAATGATAAAAATTTAAAAAAAAAAATTGCAACATGCTCACTACATGAGTTTACATATTTTAATTGATAATTAAACCACAATGAAAGTCCAAAAAGTAGAAATAATGCTAAAAGTTTACTACTTTTTGTGTTTAGCTTGAGCTCTTGTCCTTGAATATTGCATTGATATTGTATTTACAATAAACATAATTTTTCAGAGCCATTTTATATTGAGAAGTGCAGCATTTATTTTAACCACTGTCATTCACAGTTTTCTTATTTTTCAGGTGACTTGAGTGGATAGACCCTATTCAAGGAAAAGGAAGATCATTCTTGCCCTGGGATATAACAGAGACTGGGTAGACAAAAAGTTTCAAATGGTGTAGAGAGCTGGGGGGGATGAAGTTAAGAGCAAACTGCAGGTGATGGGTGGAGAAGGAGCTTCCTGTGACCAGAGAGGACAACTGGTCAGGGACTACTGCAATTCAAACGCTCTAATTTGGATAAAACTAAGTTTGGAAAGTAAAATTCTTCCTCTTAGCGTGTGAAACAAAAGGTTTGTACATCTCTTCCACAAGCAGTTTCCTGTACTTAAAAGGGGTTTGGTTTATTTTTCTATTAATTATGACTTTACTGAGTGGAAAATCCTTCTGGTTGTCAGCAAGGAACACTGATCCACCCTGGGCCTGTTTCAAAATGAAATGGAAAAAAAAAAAAACAACAAAAAAACCCCAAAAAAACCTTACATATTTTGAAATAATTTATACTCTTAAAATTTATAAAAATTAATTGAAAATTTCAGCACAGTAGCATAAACAGTGCTGATACTAACTTATGCTTTTGGAGTCTCCCTGGGACATCGCATGACCTCATTCTTTTCACAAACCAGATAAACAGTGCTGATACTAACTTATGCTTTTGGAGTCTCCCTGGGACATTGCATGACCTCATTCTTTCTAACTTATACTTTTTGAAGTCTCCCTGGGACACTGAATGACCTCATTCTTTTCACAAACCAGGCAGTGGATTGCTTACACACACTCCTTTGCTCACAGCTTCCTTGTGCGTGTTGTTCCAGGAGACTGGCTGATGCGGCATTATCAACAGAGGTGATTGTATCCTGGTCAAAGAAGATGTTTAGTGTTTGGGGAGGAAAAACCCAAGCAGTCTATCGAGTCTTTGAAGCCATGGAAGGAGATGGTGAGTTGGTCAGTTTGCAGGAGTGAAAGCCATCCAAGCAGCTCTAGAGATTGCTGGCACATGGGTCAGAGTGTTGGAAGCGAGGGCAATGTTGTCTGGGCTCGCAGCTGGGCGGTGGGGACTTGCTTGTGTTCTGCACACTGTGCAGGAGTGCTGGGTCTTAGACTAGAAACCTTGCAAGGGGACTGCAGCATCCCTGCTCTGCACACCGTGCTTGCCCATTAATTTTGAAATTCTTTGTCATTGAATGGTGCAGTTCTGTTCCTGAGACTCTCTGAATTCCCCTGTGATGGGTAAAAGCTCCAGGTAATGTAGCATTTTCCAGCACTTTGCCGGTAATGGTATTTTGTCAATCTTTTTTTCCAAAAATGTCTAGTGTTTCATATAAGCCTCTGCAGCCTTCAATAACCACAGTGACATATTGCAGAACCCCACCATCACATTCTTTACAAGTATTCTCAGAAATCAAGTATTTGCTTATGCACTCCATCTACTCTGTATGATTTTTCTATGGTTCTTCTTTACACTTCAGCTCATTTCATTAGTATTCTCTGATATAATCGGCAATTTTGGCACAAAATGTTTTAATTATTTCATTATATTTACTCATTTGTTTGTTTATTTTCCTATCTGTTCATTGTTATCCAACCCTTTGACCCTGTCTCACAGTTCAAGTCCTGGAGTACATTATGAATTCTGATGGAGGGACAAGGAGAAGTTTGTTTTCTTTTGTTTGTTTTGTTTCTTTTTAGTAAAGATAGGTGTACAGCCTTTTATTTGAAGCTGGGCATTCTTTACAAGTATTCTCAGAAACCAAGTATTTGCTTATACACTCCATCTGCTCTGTATGATTTTTCTATGGTTCTTCTTTACACTTCGGCTTATTTCATTAGTATTCTCTAATATAATCGGCAAATTTGGCACAAAATGTTTTAATTATTTCATTATATTTACTCATTTGTTTGTTTATTTTCCTATCTGTTCATTGTTATCCAACCCTTTGACCCTGTCTCACAGTTCCTATGGTTCTTCTTTACACTTCAGCTCATTTCATTAGTATTCTCTGATATAATCGGCAATTTTGGCACAAAATGTTTTAATTATTTCATTATATTTACTCATTTATTTGTTTGTTTGTTCATTTTCCTATCTGCTCTTTGTTATCAAACCCTTTGTCCCTGTCTCACAGTTTAAGTCCTGGAGTACATTATGAATTCTGATGGAGGGACAAGGAGAAGTTTGTTTTCTTTTGTTTGTTTTGTCTCTTTTTAGCAAAGATAGGTCTACAGCCTTTTATTTGAAGCTGGATATAGGCTGAGAAATAATCTCAATTTTGAAAATTAAATAAGTAAGTTTGTATATGTGGAGGCAAAAATATAGTCTATAGAAGGCTAATTTCTGGTATGTACTATTTTATGGAAGTTATAGTTCCACATCACTGGGCATATTATACTAGAACTTTGTTAAAAAAATCCAACTTTACATCAGTTTATATAGTCTCACATTGGATGCATACTAGAAGTTTGGAAAAAATTAAGCATTATATTATATGATATGACTGCTTGATAGGATAGAAAATCCACTTTTAAATAATACATAAAGCTAAGGCAAAGTTTCACGCTAAATTTGTCAGTAAACTTTGAATTGATACATGAGTCACCTCAGCTGCTTTTTTCTAGACTTATAAGAATCATTCCTTGTGATCTGCTTGAGATAAAACCCATAGGGATTATTTTAATATATGAGCTTGACCTTTAATCACATAATATTCAAAGTATTTTTGAATAATTGTCCCATCTGAGATTATAAATTAGATGTTTGCTCTATGGTCTTGTTAACAGGCATCTCACACCAGGAACCTGGGCTGGTGAGGTTTGTTTCCCAGGGAAAAGGGCCGGTCTTGGTGTTAAAGAGCCTGTGGCCCAAGAGAGGCCGGCTGCCTGCTGAAATTCCACATATTGCAGGATGACTCCCAGACCAAAGCTGTCACCACTGGCAGCTCAGGCTGGTTTGAAACTGCCAAGTGCCTCCTGCAAACTGACATCAGAAACCTTGGCTGGTGAGTGTGCAATGTCAGTTTGCAGGAGGCACTTTGCACTGTCAAACCAGCCTGAGTTGGCAGTTCTTGCAGCTTGGGTCTGGGAGATATCCTGCACCATTCGGAATTTCAGCAGGAACTTGGCCACTCCATGCCATAGGCCCCTGAACACCAAGGCTGGTCCTTTTCCCTGTAAAAGAAAAATCACCAGCCCAGATTGGCAGAGACTGCCTCAGGAGAGAGTGCTTCTAGACCCAAAAGGGCAAATACTGCAATTAACTGCCCCAGGAATGGAAGCAGCCCTATCACCTCCCATGCACTGATCTAGTCTGCAGTGTAACAGGAGAGCATCAAAACCACCTGATTTACATCACTGTATGGGGCAACATAGCAGATGTTTTTGAAAAAGAGAGGGAAACAGCCCAAGTTCTTCTGGATGCTGATTTTACCATGAAATAAAATAAAAGTGGGAGGAAGCAGAGCCATACAGTCCAAAGGGATATGCTCATACCTGATGGCATCATGCCAAGCAATACATCTGGATGAGCTGGCAGGTGGTGGCAGCTCACTGCATGGGGAAGGGCTGGACATTGATCTCCCAGTGGGAAGCAATTGTGTTGTGCACCACTTGGTTTGTCTAGTCCTTTGCCATTCTTATTATTTTCCCTTCCTTTTCTGTCCTAGTTACCTTATTTTCCTGATTCTCTCACACTCACACTGTGGGGAGTGAGCACTGGATTCTCAGCTGCCTGCAGGGTCAAACCACAAGAGCACAGTTTCTCTCCCCACAGCTTTTTTCTGTTAGTAACACAAGATTTTCTGGTTTGAAATTTTTATATATAGTGAATGGTTTTTTTCTGCCTAAAGCCTAGTTGTGTATCTGCTCTCTGGTATCATGTCCCCTGTCAGGTTGGTGTTCTGTCCCTTCTCTTTAACTGTATATAGAGACTGGTGCTTTACACTTTTTAAAAAATAATTCCTTTTTTCCTAACAGTTGTTCATTATACCTGCTAGCTACCTGCAGGAATTTTTTCTGTGAACTTTATAAACATAGCACTTTATATTTTTTAAAATCTAAAATTTAATAGTACAATGTCATTAAAAATTGAAAAGAAAAAAAACCTGAAATAAATTATGTGTTTCCCATAACTAGCTCAATGACCAGGAACAAAAATATCCCATGATTAGGAAAAATTATAGACTCATAATAAAGGAAAAAAATCAATTATATAAGGATATTTCTACTTTGTCTGCAGACAACTGGTATTTGAATTCCAGCATAATGTATTTTTTCATTAAAAAATGCACAGTAAATTTCAATTTATTTGATCAAATAAATTGGATTTATTTTTATATTAATTGTGTCTGACACACCTTTGGCTTCTCCATGCACAATCTACAGAAGACTAAGAACTGTTTGCAAATGGTACTTCCTGGGGTTTAGGAAAAATTCATTCATATGTCACATTGTGCTGTTTAAGAATTTAATGGTTTGTGTAACAGTATCTGTTCATGGACCAAGTCAAGACCATTCAGTGTTGCAGAATTTAATTTTTAAGCCTTTTTTTTGGGGGGGGGTTAGTATTAAACATAAATCACATTTGGAAATTTATTCTGATGCACTTTGTTGTTTGTTTATGAGCAACAGTTTTATTTAGCCCCACGCTGTGCTTTGAGGATATTTCTGGTTTAGGAATACTTTACATAGAGTGCCAACAAGTAGTGCAAGTGGTTCTACCATCTATTTTAATTGGGCAATAATTTGATGGTGTTGTATGTATTTACGCATTCCCACCTTTCCTTCCACTTGGCGACATCAGAATGCTGGTCTGTGTGAATTCTGACTCACAAAACAGTGGCCTTTCTGAACTGTAATTGGCAGTGTCATATCAGCAATGTATTTAGATTAAGTCTAGCCATGCTTGGAACTTTTTCCTGGCTATTCATAAAGGGATACACCATGCAGCTCAGAGATTACAGTGCTACTTTAGATATAATATGATTTATTAACTGGCCTATTATCTAGCTTAACACATTTAGGAAAGAAAGCAAATAGAATTATTGGGTTTTTTAACACTTAAAAGTCCTTTGCTCGAATACTTTTACTGCACAAGATGGTTGTCCCACAGTTCTGTACAGGTCCTACTCAATACTAACATTTTTATGATTCTCCCGCGTCCTGTTAGCTTGTACCCTTCCTCACATTGTCTATCAAACAGTACATGATGTACTGCAAAGGGTGCCCTTGTTTATTTAAAACCTTAAATGCCTTTTATTCCAGACATTGTTAGTACACGAATCTAAGTCTCCTACTTCACTTCTACCCCTTTTGAGTGGTGATGTTGCTGCTGCCTTACATCTTACTGGAGTGCTGCATCCAACTCTAGGGTCCCAGCACAGCAAGGACAGGGACCTGCTGGATCCAGGCCAGAGGAGGCACCAAGATGATCAGAGGGATGGAACAGCTCTGCTGTGAGGAAAGGCTGAGAGAATTGGGGTTGTTCAGCCTGGAAAAGAGAAGGCTCTGGGGTGACCTAATTGTGGCCTTCCAGTACCTGAAGGGAAAGTGGAGAGACTATTTATGAGGGTCTGGAGTGACAGGACATGGGAGAATGGCTTCGAACTGACAGAGAGTAGGTTTAGATCAGATATTAGGAAGAAATTCTTCCCTGTGAGGCTGGTGGGGCACTGGCACAGGTTGCCTGGGGAACCTGTGGCTGCCCCATCCCTAGGAGTGCTGGATGGGGCTCTGAGCAACCTGATCTAGTGGAAGGTATTCCTGCCCATGGTAGGGGTTGGAACTGAGTAATCCCTAAGGTCCCTTCATATCCAGGTTCCAAGTACTCTATGGTTTTGTGAGATGGGACAGAATATTTGAATGTTTCCCATGTGGATTGTAGTGTGCATGAAATGTAATAGGCCTTCCTATTATCTTAAAAATAATTTTTATTTTCATGCGTATGTACTTAATATTTGCTGTATGTACTTAATATTTTCTTGTGATTGTCATCTTAGGAGGCTAAAAATTGTAATTTAAAGCAGTACCAACAAATATACAGTGACTTGAAAAATGGCACTTCTTAATAACCTTACTGAAGTAGGGGGCATTGTTTAAGAAAAGCATTACTCTTATGGCTCTGCTATATAATTTTAACAAGAAAATGTGACATAGAGGTAACCGGGTGGTAATGATAAATTTATTCCTAAAACTTTTTCGGAGTACTTTATGAACCCTTCTCTGTAATGTCCTAAAACCTTTAAAAAGATATATTGTTTATTGGAACTTCAGGATTACTAAGTCGTCAAGACTGGTGAGTAATTACTGAAAATTTATAACAGCCAACATATTGCTGTGTAGACACTGGCATTCCTTTTCCTTTAAAATTAACAACTCACATGCAGTGGCTTCGATTCCTGTTAGTAAGACATCAGTTTCCAAATACAAACGTGGTTTTTAGCCATTCAATCATTTTTACGGGTGAGTTTCAGGCTGGGTGATGCAGAACCACGTGGTGGAGCTGTTGAATAAATTTGGGTTCTCACAGCGTCATCCTGGGTGATCTCTGTGTTAGAGCTGCTGCCACTCCTGTTATCTGTGTGTGTGAACCTGCCTCCTCACATCTACTGGGGAAAACAGGGGCCCGAATGCAGAGACAGATGTCGACAGTTCCTTCAGAAACAGGTTCAGAGGTAGAGAAACCCAAAATAAAATAAATGCAGTCCAGGCCAATCTATCCAGAATGCATCTTCCTATCAAATGTACAAAGTATGATGTTGCAATTGATGATTTTGTCTTTTTTTTCTTTCTGCTTAGAAATCATTTTATGTCAAGTAGTAGTGCATCTTTCTTTAAAATACATTTATTGAGTTTTGAATGGAGAAAGCACCCTTGACACAGATGTGTGCTCATCCTCTGACATGTCAAACATGTAATGTAGCTCAGTAAGAGAAATACTTTCGGTTCATTTCGGATGGGCCAAATATTTTTCCTATTGCTACTGCACTATTTAATTTCCTACTTAGATTTGACATAATTCTGGGTTATGTTTAGACCTATTTTGGGGAGGCTGCAAAGAAACCTCAAGCACCCACAAGACATTCACAATTTCCTGAATAATGATTGAATCTTTGAGCCCTGAGACTGCATGCGCTTTAGGAGAGATGAGTGAATAATAGCAATGCAGCCATCTGGCTGATGGTGGAAGCTTCATGAGTCCCTGTGTTTGCACGATTTGTGTCTGTTCTTTGGAGTAATAAAAGGCAATATCAGAATCAGTTTGCGTAGTCTGTCTCTTTTCAGTGTATTGGTTTGATGTATATTTGTGAACTAGAACATGGAAGAATTCTCATAAAACAGTCAACGGAGGCAAAGCTAGAAATTTATGTGTAAACACAGCATGGTGTGAAATTACCAATGGACTGCTCTGCCTGCAGCCAGAAATCTTTGTCTTGGATCAGTAAGAGCTAGAATGCTCATGTCCATTTGTCTCCTGCCAAATCAAATGTCTCTCTGTGAAATATTCTAAATATGGCTGCTGACAAATGTCTTTCTTAATTTTAAAATCACAAAATCATATTTTTAAAGCAAATATATTAAAACAGTAATAATTCTAGGAATTTTACTTGCTGTGTAGCTGTTACCTGTGTTTCTTTTTACATACATCAGACCTCAGATTTTCCCTAAACTACAAATTTGAAGCATTAGCTGTACTTATATTCCATAGTATTGACAGTAAAATTAATAATAGATGATCATAAAATTTTACATGGTAAGTAGGTTTATGTCAGATGATATGAACATACAAAACCACAATTACTGACCCTTTAAATTTTATGCTCACTGCTAGAAAAGAGCTAAACTCTTGCAGCTGATCTTTTTTGTATACTTGGCCCATGTTCTAATGCCAAATCAGTGTGACTCTATTTGTTTCCCTGGTAGTGTTTTAGGTGCCTGTTAACATAACCTGAGCTGACTTGAACTATTATCATCACAGAAAAATGGGCAGCTAATTTATTAAAAGTTCAAGAGACAATACCCAACAAAAATAATTTCTAGGAACTATAACACCATTGCAGTCTTTTATATATAATTTTATACCCATAAAGTGGGCTAAATAATTTTTATATAAATATGTTTGATATTTTGAGAGGATTTAAAATCTTTTAAGGCCACATACAGGTAAACAAAGCAAATATATTTCAGTGCTGTATGAACTTTGATATAAGTTAGTTTAAAGATGATATAAAAACCAATTTATGCTTCAAACCAGCTTATAACCTAAACCTAGAGCAAATTTGGTTTTGCTACTGCCAGGGGCAGCTGTCAGGCTGCGGTGAGTCCCAGTGGGGAAGGGACTGACAGCCTGGGCAGTCCTAGCTGGATGAACAACCCCCAGGAATTTTGGGGATGTCTATTGACAGCTGTCTTCTCTTTCCTGGGAGCAGGGGGAAGTAAGAAGGTGAGGATGGGAAAACGTACAAAAAGAAATCCAAGACAGCCTCCAGAACTGAGGAGGAAGTAAGCCCACCACCAGCATCTGCTCCTTCTAGTGAAGACCTCAGCGCACTGGTGACTTGCCTCCACTGTGTCCTGGCCGACATCCTTGCAAGGATTTCAGTGTTGACTGTAAAATCCAAAGGAGTAACCCCAGCATGAGGGGTAGATTGCACGTTTGAGGCTGGTTTTTTTTGCATAAAATTTAAGCTGGACTATTACTTAGGCTTTTCTGCATTCAGATACTTTGGATTATGTAAGTAAAAAGACAGTTATGTTAGCAAGATATTCTTGATTCTACATCCATGGTATGTTACATATTGACTATAACAGAATTTTGGTATAATCAGCTGAAACAAAATTAGAAATTTGCTGTAAATGCCATTAATTTTGCCTTTCATGACAGAATGCTGGAAATATTTGGTTTGCAACCCTTCCCCTAAGACTATACTACTTCCCTGGTGAAGTTTCAAGATTTTTCAATATTTTCACAAGCCAAACTGAAAAATTTTTGTCCATACAGTTATATTCTAAGCAGGTCCTTGAAAGTGACACCAAAAATTTGCAGGTATTTTTTTCCGAAGAACTTTTCTTTCAGTTAGCATATCAGCAGAAGTGTACAGGCACTATTGAATGACCATATCCTGCAGAACACAGCATCACCATGACAGTCAAAATGCAGGTTTCTCACAGGAGTGTTTAACAAGCAGGCTACATATTTGTGTACCCATATTATGTACTTGTGATGACTTTCAAAATTAATTTCCCTTATGGTGGTGTATCTGCAACAGAAGGGAGCTGGAGAGAGACTCTTTCTCAGATTTCCAGACTGCTGAGTAACATATCCTCTCTGGTGAGGTTTGAATATGGTTTGCTTGGAAGAAGGCAATTTCAGATAGAATTTTAATTCCAGATAGAGTATTTCTTCCTGGCACACAATTAAAACACACATGTGCACATGGCTGACCACAAAGATGACCACAGAGGGAATGCACAGCACTTAGCACAAGCACAAACTGCATCAATGCCCTCATCCTTTCTCCATCTGATCAGGATGAAGTTCATTTAGATGGAAATATATTCACATGTATAACAGGGCTTCCTGCTGTAGCTGGACTTGCATGTGTGGTCCATACAGTATCTTTAGTACTCCCAATAGGTGTCAGCAGAACATAAATGCCTTCAGAGTCCTGCAGCCCAACTCTGGCTGCTGATTTGCAAATAGACACACACAGACACAGACACAGGCACAGGCACAGACACCGACCCACACAGACACAGACACAGTGAGGATTCCTCATAACTAAGCTTAGGCACTCAGTGCTCACAGTGACTGGTTCTGAATTCTCTTGTCTCTGGTTGCTTCCTGCACAGAGAGGCACATCTACAGGTTCCTGTCAACCCCAGGACTCCACAACCTCTCTGGAGACAGTCTGTAACTCTTTTTCCATTTACTATCTCATTCCTCCAGGTTTCATCTCTTTACCAGGGACACACACAGCTGTCTCCTAAGCCACTTGCCTTTTGCCCCAGCTATCCTGGCTTGATACTGATTGGTAAACACAAAGACACAGCTCTGGCCATTCCAGTTGCCAGCATCACACACATCTGGGACACTGTGATCCACAGCCCAGCTCCAGTTAGTGACACCCACACTGCCAGACAGTGCACATAGAATGGAAAGCCTGTCACTCAGGAAAATCCTTAGAAATAGAGTTTAAATCCAGGATAGCACAGACTGCACTGACCAGGCACAGGGCATAGCCACAAGAGTGAGTTAACCAGCATCCACTTTCTCACAGACAGTTCCTTAGATTGCCTAATCCATCTATTTTCCCATGATTTTTCCTCCATGAGTTATCTTGATCCTGCCTTGTAGTGAATTGAGCTTGGCTGGACAGCCCATGCCCACCGAGCTTCTATATCACTCCCCTCTTCAGCAGGACAAGGGGGAGGAGAAAATAAGATGGAAAAAGCTTAATTGATCAAGAGGAATAAATTTAATAAAGCAAAAAGAAAGATGCACACGTGGAAGAAAAGGGAGACAAAAGATTTTATTCTCTCCATCAGCAGTCAATGTACGACCACTTCCCAGGAAGCAAGGCTTCATCACAGAAAGTTGTTTTGGAATGCAAACATTGTAAATAACAAAAAGCCCCCTCTTCCCTCCTCCTTTCTCTTTACTTTTATTGCCAAACAGGCTTCATATGGTGTGGCATATCCCTTTGGCCAGATGTGCTGGCTAAGTTGCTTCCAGCCTAGTGGTGTGTGTGAGGGGGAGTGCTAGGGAGATGGCCTTGATGGGAGCCCTGCCCAGCAGCAGCTGAAAACATTGTGTGCTCTCAACACCTTTCTACCTACACGTACAAAGCCCAGCACTGTGAGGGTTGCTATGGGGAAAATTGTCTCCATTCAGCCAGAGCTACAAAAACCTTCCATTTCTCTGCCTTTGGCTTCTCCACTAAACATAAAATCAAAGTGGTTTGGCTTGGAAGTGGCCTTTAAAATCATCTATTCCAACCACCCTGTTGTATTTTTTTTTCCAGCACAACTGAAACAAGAGGGCTCTTTCCGAGTGACCATTGTAATCCAATCTAGTTCAGAATGGCATTGTGTCCGGCAGTGTAAGTAAGGTGAGGCTGATTCACAGGAGTATCCCCAAGAAAAAGGAGAAAAGGAAGCAAAAAAATCTACCAAAGAAGCATTTATAAGGCTGTTGTGGTTTTTGTAGATTTCTGTTTCCCACTATGGACTTGTGTTTGCAAGTATAAGGTACTACTTATACGTTGTATAAACCAAGAAAAAAACAAAATAATTTTTCAGTCATGGAGATGTTTATTATTTTGCTTTTTTTTTTTTTTTTAATTAAGGGTTTTAGCAGAAGGTTTGTTTTGTTCTGTTGATTTTGGGTTGCCTTTTTTTTAACGCTTGCAAATTAATTTCTATTTTAATTAGATATGTAATTAAACAGCAGTATTATTAGTTTAATTTGCTCATTTTTTTGAGTTGTCTTTACAGTTTTCAATGAAAACACAACTCTTAAAAGAGCAAAAATTACTTGTTGTTTACAACACGTAATATTTGCAAAGAAATATAGCAAATAGATGTAAAAATAAAGGCTGAAGATAAGATCAGATTTGTTGTGATTTGGTTTTTTTTGGCAAACTGCACTGTGAAATGACATTGTGGTCTCTTCAAATGTCCATGATAAAACTCAGCACCCACATATGATCCATGATAAAACTCTGCACCCACATAAGATCATTTTTGTGAAGCAAAAAATGAACATACTAAATGAAGTTCTGAGAGCAGCAGGAGAAGATTAGGGAGGCACAGTTTATGAGGAAAAACAAAAAACAAAATGTGACTTTAATTTGTAAGGAGGTGGTAAGAAAAAGAAAAGTAAAATTCTGTCAACTAGTCATTTAGTTGCGAGTTCAATGGAGAATTTCAGTAAGCATTTGGAAAATAAGAATATTTGAAGAAAATAATAGAAAATGATTCAGTTTAACTTAATTTTAATAATTTTTATAGTGTTAATTTTATGTTTTACTATTTGTTTGTTTAGGCCTTGTAGGAGTGTAGGAGAGTGCCCCCTAATGACAGAGTGGCAAAGCTAGCCTTTGTCCTCCAAAAAAGGAAAGAAGCTCAGAAGTTTCTCCCAATGATAGGTGAAAAGCCACCTTATAGGACCCCAGAGGCTTCACTAAAACCTTGGGGTCACCTAATTGGATAGAAGCCAAAAAGTCCCGCCTGGCCCATAAGGTAGAAAAAGAGGAGAACAAAAGAACTAAACTGCTTTTGTGAAGGTGTTTCTACCAGGGGCAGACCTCTGTACCTGGCTCGGATTTTTCTGTTTGTTATTTTGCCTTTTATTAAATCTTTTTGTTTCTAACACTGCAGCAGAAGCCATCCTGCTCATTATTTGCCTCCAAAGGTATTAGCTAAGCTATCCTTGGGTGTATTAGGTTCCCTTTTGAAGGCTCATAAAACCCTGGCCCAACAAAGTAGAACCTAATAAGGCCTAATAAAAGAATGCTTGCATATTTTATCAGTTTTCAAATAATAGTTCAAATTTTTTATGAATGTTTGGTTTTAAGGCTTTTATTTTTCCTTTTTTTTTTCTTTATAGTATACTATTCCAGTTCAAAGGGTATCATGTTTACTTTTCTGAGTTTTATTTAAAAACTCACTCCACAAGCCCACAAGGATTTCCATTAGTTTCCACTGGCTTTATATTGAAGAGCAATACCAATGCAAAAAGGCATATATCTTCTCTATATGATCAAAGGTTCTGAATCCCTCTCATACTGGATAATGCCTTTAATTTTCGTAAGGGGCAAAGAAGATTTAAATTAGAATTATTTTTTTATTGTCACTTGTTAAAAAAAAATTCAATCATTAATAAAACAACTCTTATGTCACTCTTATTAAGAATCATCATATCTGATTTCCATTCCTTTCACAAATGTGATGCACAACACACAAAGTAATTTTCATGCTGTCCAGGCAAAGAATGTTTCTTGTTATAAAGCAGAACAAAACAGAATTCCTCAGAATAACATAACTGTCAGCAATCTGAAAAATCAAGGATGAAAGAAAACTGGCAGCACATCAGCTTGAGAGGGTCATGATGGTTATAATATAGAAATAGCATGAAAGTAATTATAGGACTTTTGAAAAGTGTTTGGAGTCAACTTTTCTTTCTGAGTTCAAGAGGATCAAATCTGATTGATGATGAATAAATTCTAAATGACAGCTTTGAAGGATAGTATAGATAGTTTATTTTTTTTTAATCTTAGTTTTGTACAGACTGCACACACATACACACACATACATTATTTTACAAAATACAGCCACACATTTACATTATTAGGGACTAACTTCTAAGAGACACTGCATACCCTTTGCACTTGAAAATTTACACATCATAGACATAAGTTAAAAAATCTGTCCTCAAAACTTATGTAGGCTGCATATTGACACCTGTAGGAAACAACAATTAAAAAAATAGGCCATAGTTAGTATGAAGAAGGTCATCAGATATGGTTCATATAATTAACCTATTCCAACTGTAAAGAGATTTCCATGCAATGCTTCAAAAACATTTAGAAAAATAAATGGACAGAACTGACAGGGTGATGATACTAAAACATAGGCTTGACAAGTAAGTCATAATGAAATTCAGGAAAGTTTCTCTAAAATTCTTTGATATTTCAAACAAGTAACAAAATGGTAAGAGGTGCAAATTAACAAGCAGAAACTGGAAATATTTTTGTTATCCAAGATATGAAGCTTTACAGAAACTAAGGGCAATCTGCTGGGATGTTCTCTCACAAATCAGGAGGACATTCCACTTTACTTATTTGGTCAAGATAAATAATACTGTGGATGTATTAAATATTCATAGGATTATATGAGTTTATTTCTATTTATATAGTGAAGATACCCTTATTCTGTTGCATACTTTAAGTACAAACTTCTGTAGCTAATCAATAGCCCTCCTGCTTCCAATTTTTCCTTTAGCCGTGCAAGGTCCAATATTATAAGTATTTTTAATACTTTTATAATATATCTGCAGAAAATAGTGGTAACATTTTCTGGCTAAGTAATCCTGTGGGTGGACCTCAGTCTTTTAATAGAGATTTAGAGTACAGTTAATTTTCTCTGCTTGCTATAATGAGTTGGCTAACATTACCTGGCCCTTAGATTCAACTTCTGTTGTGTTTTCCATACTAAATGTGTCAAACACAGTTAATTTTCTTCTTTTGGATACTATTTTAAAGTTTTGTCATATAATGGAATTTTTTGGTAACAATTTGTGTCTTATAAGATGCTTTCATTTGTTTTTCTTTTTGTGTGTGCATACAAAAAAAGAGAAATATTATCTATTAATATCCTAATATCACCAGATATGCTGTCACTTCTCACTACATTGTGCATTTTCCCCACCAAAACTAAAGCTCTTGAATTTTCATTAAAGCTTGTAATTGTCTTTACCTTGGCCTCTTTTCTATCCTCTAGCTCCAATTTTGGGGGCTTTTTTCCATGAAAAATTTTACATGGAAGTCTCTCTTTTATTTTATGACTCTGAGTTTCTACACTGCTGGTTTGATATATCACAGAATCATAGAATGGTCTGGGTTGGAAGGGACATTAAAGATCACCCAGTTCCATCCCCTTGCCATGAAGCAGGGATACCTTCTACTATACTGGGTTGCTCAGAGCCCAATCCAACCTGGACGTGAACACTTTCAGAGATGGGGCATCCACAACTTCTCTGAGCAGCCTTTGCCAGCACCTCACCATCCTCACAAAAAATAATTTTTTCCTAATATCTGATCTAAACCTACTCTCTTTCAGGTTGAAGCCATTTCCCCTTGTCCTGTCACTCCAGGCCCTTTCTTGTTGGCTCCCTTTGGGTTCTGGAAGGCTGCAATGAGGTCCCCCCAAAGCCTTCTCTGTTCCAGACTGGGCAATCCCAACTCTCTCAGCCTTTCCTCACAGCAGAGCTGCTCCATCCCTCTGATCACTTTGCCGTCCTCTGGACTTGCTCTACATCCCTCCTCCGATAACATTCATGATACCAAACATCATGTTCAAGGATTCAAAAAGACAGAGCAGTCTTGAAGAGTATTTGAATTTTATCTCTAAACTAGGTCAGCCACAAGTGAATGCCTTATCTGAGGGAAATGGACAAAGACTGGTGTGAGGGCAATTGTCTTTGTAAATAATCTATATTTACCTAAAACAGTTGCTTCCAATCAATTTCCCAAGATGCATTTTAATGTCAGTAGTTCGGTTTTACATAAAACTGGCAGCAGGCTCATCTCTTAAGAAACATTAAGGTTTTTTTCCCAATAAGTTGACAAACCTTTTGTGTTCAATGGATGGACAATAAATTCAGAATCTGCTTCTCTGAGAACAATTACCCTAAGACCACTTTTTAGTATCTTTTCTGAAAGAACAGGAAAATAAACAGCAATAACCACAACCTCTCTTCAGTTTGTAAAGGTTAATAGGTGGTTATATATCCAATTTTCCATTTCAAAGGACAACAAAAGGCATCTTTGACTGATTGCTTTTGCTATGCAAAAACTTAAATAAAACTGTCAAAGGAAGGATCCCCTTGCTCAGTGGTTTATGGGCAAGAATAAAAGCCTAAGTAAATCCCTACAAAAAACTCTCACTCACTGTACTCACATATATTTTTTTAATTCTTTTTATTTTTATGCTAGACAGAAAATACCAGTCTTTAAATATAGCTAGTATTACAAAATCTGCAAAGAGAGCTCTTCTGTCTTCTGTAATAAGAGAACAGCTTTGAAACACCAGCAAAATATTGCACATTACATCTGGGCATTTCTGGACATTTGTATGTAAGATATTTTTCTTCATTTTTTGGTACTCTTACTTGTAATTGATATATGTTGTATTTCTGTAAATAATCAATTATGCCAATAAGAATGATGTTAAACTGGAGTTTTTAAGGCATGCCAAGATAGACTTGTTGCACAAAGTCACTTATGCTCCAAAACCCCATTCTCTACTCCATTTAAATGAAGCATTCCTTTTAAATTAGCTCTCTCAAATATCTTCTACAGACTCTTAAAATTATTAATCCTTTAATCTTCTGTTTGCAAGAGTTTCAGTATACAGTGATGATCCTTATGAATATTAAATTATGAAGTATATCTAATTTGTAAAATTAACAAACTCGAATTCTTTTCTAAGCAGCCTCATTCTGATTAATAAAGTACAATCTATACAAAAATCTAATCAAGACTGGAGTGATTATATAATCAAACCCAGAAAAATCTTTTTATTATATAGTATTTAAACATTAACTCGCTTATTAACCCAGTGTTTTTCAAATGTTCATACCTTTCCGAACTCTGACATATAAGTGTGACAGTACTGTGTTTTTTGTTTATATGACACTAAGTTAATGTAGGCCTTCCAAGCTTCCAGTAGTTCTGTCTTTTTGCCTTCTACAGATTATGTCTGGTCTTCAAAGGCAATGTGCCTGAACAAGCCTGATAAGCATTACATGTTCAGGAACTCTGAATAGCAGTGTGGTGTTTATCACATTAAAAAATAAATAAATATTACATAGATGAATTTATGCTACTCTCCCTATTTAACTTTTGTTTAATATCTTCCAAATTGCAACAAAACCCTGCAATAATTTCTCATGTTTTCCAGCTGGTAATTTAGATTAGCAAATCATGAGTATTCTTATGTACTTTTTTTCTGGAGTACCCAAATATCAAAGCAACCTTGCACATAATTGCATTGGTCTTTAAAATGCAAAAACATTAGGAACTAAAAAGTTCTTAAATGTCCCTTAATCTGGAAAGTTGAGAAATTTTAGTTCTCTATCTCAGTCATACAGAGTAATACAATCCCAAAATCTTAGAGTCATTTTAGCTCTCTTAGAGGTAAGAAATACCTATCCTGACAATTGCCAAATCTAATTAAGACATCATATGCTGCATTTTCTGTGTAATTTAGCTAACAAATTCAACAGATTTGCATTTATGAATATATGAATTGTGACTTATTTCATGTGTTTTACATTGGATAGCATTTGTATGAAGTCTTTTATATTAAAGCACTCTGTATCCAAATATTTGAATAATATAAGCCACTGAGGGAAAAGATATCCCAGACATCATAGAGAAACAAATAAACTAATAAAGGCATTTAAGCAGGAGAAAAATATTCAATTCTTTAGAGTAAAGTAAAAAAGAGTACCACGCTTTACTATGAGTTCCACCCCTCATGCAATTCCTTTAGACCAAATTTCTTAAGAGACCCACGGGGACTTATGGCTGGACATGAGAAATATCATGCAGCTTATTCTTAGCATATCAGAGCTTTACAGAAACACAAAAGCATAACATACCCATAAAAGTAGCTGTATGAGCTGCATAAAAGTATCCACATGGATAAAGTAGGCACAAAGAATTTTCCTTTTAGTACTGAATTTTGGTGGCAGACAGCTAAGAAAATAGACTTTGTAAAGAGCAATTGGGTTTTAAACCTGATTGAATCAGAGCATGCATGTATGTGTGTATTTTTTGAGACTGCATATGTGTATATAGTTTTATATTCAGAAACAAAATGCAGTAAGGGTCTGTAAGTTTTGACTTGTTCTATTTGGAAATATACCACAAAATAGGTGAAGATGACAGTTATATTCTCAAGACACTCTGTTTGTTTTGTTGCAATGAAGTACAAAAGGAAATGAAATAAAATCCCTCCACTCCGAGCACATTTTTAACCATTTCTAGTGGTTAAAAACATGTATCTGTGTTACAACTGATACTGTAGGACTGCCAAGATTTTACAGTTCACTTTTACTTACATTCATGGGCTAAATTTAGCAATGCCTGCACAAGTGTAATTAAGGAAAATTAGATCTGATATTTTTAAAAGGCACTAATTGGTTTTATATAATTTTGAATTGCATTAGGAGAAAACATGAATTAGAAATTAAGACTGAAAAATCTCTGGAAGTACTTTAAAACCTATCTAGTTCATACACTTTGAAACAGGCTTTTTGAGTGATGTGTGAAATTCACAGAAGAGCATGGTATCAGTAGAAAATTAACCAACAACATAAAAGTTGATTTCAATTTCCATTTTATGGTCTCATTGGTTAAAATACTGAGTGATATAAAAGTTATTTGGATTTATCTCACCCTTTAGAATGCCATCTGCTATATGGATCTCCTACTGTGAACCACTTTTTTAAGACCTCATAAGCTGAAACATGTTGTTTCCTCAGAGAGTTCTCACTAAAATGAAATCAATTCATGTGTTAGATCTATACAATTATCTACATAACACAAAATTATATCCAAGAATATTCAAATAATGTGTTAAGGACTGAAAAATTAAGAAAGGGAAATAATTTTCAGATCCTTAAGCGCACTAGTAAGCCTTAAAGAGCCTATCCAGCCTCACCTGGGACCTCTGCATTCATCCATGGACAAGGAGGCCTATGTAGGCTCAGCTCAAGGGTGTTTGGCTTTTGTCTGAGCTGTGTTGGAGGTCAGCTGGTTCATCCCAGTTACAGATGTGATTATGCCCAGCCATGGAGCTCCTGGATCTGCAGCCTGGCTTTCCCTCAGCCCTTCTTTGTCACAGTGGGCATTCCCAAAGATCACTGGGTCACTCCTTACTGTTGTATTCCCTTTGGATCTGGATTCTTGGTTGTTCCCGGCTCGCATCTATGGGTGTGTCTTGCTCTCCAGTGCTGCAGAACATGGCCTGGCCCCTGCCCCTGCTGACTGCTCAGCTCCTGCCTCATGCCCCATGGGAATCTGCTCCATGACTGTAACACCAAGAAAGAGAATTGCTCTTAGATAATTAGCCAGCCAAGAACTTTTAAAGAATACTCACAGATATTTCAGAAGCAACATCCATAGTCATGGACAATCAATAAAAAAGCCTTGCAGTAGTGTTCTCACATCTATGTTTTACACAAAATAAGGTTCTCATTTTGTTTAAGGACCTCCTGTGGAGTCTGTTTGGGACTTTGGCTCAGGGTCATTTTAGAAATACGACAACTGAGAGCAGTCCCCTTCCTCTAGTGACTCTGGGGTGGGCTCTATTGATTGGATTGAAAGAAATACCTAATAAATGAACCAGGGGCTTAGATAACTTGGAAATTTATTTTAATTCAGAAAATTCAGTCTCCTCAGCACTAGAATATTGTTTTTACGGTAGGACTAATATATTTTGCAATTTATAAAATCATAATCTAATCTATCTAATCATAGTCTAATCTACATGGTGGTTAGAAAGGCAATAAGCTTATCTCTGCAAAGGCTTACCTGATTCCTCTGACTTTACTGACCTTATAGGGTTTTTTTCCAAGTTTCTCTTAATTTGTGAAGTATCCTTTGAACAGTATTTAGTTGGGTATTTGCTCTCCTCTCACATTCTTTCTGAAACAGGTTATTTTTCTGATGTTAACCCTGACTGTGACAGGTCCTATTGCTTTTGTTACAGACCTTTGGTAACAGATTTCAGGGCCTTAATGGGCACAAAAAGAGGCTTTAATGAAAATCACAGTGGGGTACATCTTACAGTCTTTCTGAGTGGTGATAGATGTCTCTAAAGTTTGGAGCATTACAGGTTTCTGAAAAAGTCCATCACGATATTTTTCTGACAAGATGATCACACATTTTGATGCCTTTCATGTTTTGGCAGAGGTTATTCTATTGATATTTTTTATCTATATTCTCATCAATTAATTATCAGATACTTCATCACAGTCCACTCAGTTGTTTGAAATCTTTTCCTCTAAATTATCATTCTGCAAAAATGCAGGTTCTTGACAGTACATTCCCTGAACTACTATACCTCTGTTCTCTAGTTGAAATGTTACCTTTTGAAAACCTGCAGTGGCTTTCTTGTAATTCCCACCATTTCTCCTAAAATTCAATCTTCAACAGAGACTCAATTCCAGCCTAAGACTATCACATCTAACAGTATTTTCTCTCTTCCCCAACCAGTTTAGGCCCCCCACCTCTGGAGCTAAACTCTGCAGTCTCCAGGCAGCTGGGAAAATAAATGTCATTGGCAAGTAAGTAAAGCTCCTTCCTTGTACTGATCATTGTAGATATAAACTCTCCCTCTAGAGGAGGTCTGGTGGGTGATAGAAAACAAAATAAAACATTGTCATCTCCTTTTGGCCCCTGAAGTTGGAACAAAGAATATAAACCTTTTGAAGTGTGAACTGGGCACTCTCTTTCCTGTCACTGATGTCCCTCCTCGATTAAACTGTAATTCATTGTTGTAAAGAGAGTAACATTATTTGAAAACCCTTTCAGGGAAAATTTTTAGAAGTGAAAGAGAATAAAATCCCATTTCTTGAACAATGTTTCTCTTTTATTTTTAATCCAGCAGATTTTTTCTAAGAAAGGAATATATCTAATTTGTGCTTAGGTTAGATAAAAAACATGCTGTCCAAAGTTAAGCATTTAGTCAACCTTTGAGACTGAGCAAGAGCATACCATACACTTAATTTTCTTTTAATGTTGCTGAGAAGCCTAGAAATGTAGCTTGCTAAGACTAATTAGGTTTTTTCCTATATTTAGAGAAAAATATGACCAGGCTTAGGAAGCACTATTGTTGGAAATTTTATTGAAAAAGGATTATTTCTGCTGGGAAAACAGTAACCTAAGCAAAGCTGGACTTGGGATAATTTGTGAACATGCAATCTGGGAGAGAACATAAAGGCTCCATTTTACTATATTTCAATAAAGACCATTGGAGCTATGCAGCAGTAGTTCAAAATAATGGGTTTGATTTAGAGCAGGGTTTGTGCCAAATTCTCTTATCAGAGGCCTGCTGGCAGAGGGAGTTCGTATGGTCAGTGAGTTTGTGCTCCTTATCATGCCAGGTGCCAGCTGTGGCTGCTGCAGAGCAAGTGGCAGAAGTTGAGACGTTCCACAGGAGAGAGAAATATTTCTTGCAGGCAGATTTGTCTAGAGCAGATATTATCTATATTTTATCATTATTAAGGAGCTCTGCTCTGCAAACAACATCAGCCTTCCTCCAAGGCTGCATATTTTTTGGTGTGGGAGGTAGTGCTGGGATCACAAAAGGAGCCTCCAGCAGAGGAGCTGTTATGTAGATAAGCAGACAGCCTTAACTGTGCTGCTCCAACATCATTATGGTTGGGCTCTGAATAAAACCTGCAAGAGTCTGACAAGAACTTCTGAAAGGGGTTTTGCTCTGATACATACAGGAAAATATATTTGATAATGTTTTATTAAAGTGTCAAGATCAAGCTAAGATTCCCTACTCTTTTGAATCAGTTCATTATTATTAACAGAGAATAATCAATTAATGTAAAATTCTACTGTGACTGGGGAAACAATTTGATTACTTTTTGAGAGGGATTTCCCATGTTCCATGACGTAAAGCTAGTAGAAGAAGAAATCCTCTCCAAACTGTTGCTTTAGACTTAGTATCTATCTGATACTCCATCTGCAGTAACAAAATGTATCTTGCTGAGATCAATTCAGTAATGTTTTTAAATACTTTGAAATTGAAATACATTTGAAATGTATTTGACTCATGTATTTCCTGAGGATTCTAATACTTTGAATACAAAATATTAGATATTTTTATCCTCTCCTGCATCCTCATTTCTCAGGAAAGGAGAAGGGACCTGCTAGGGCATGTAGAAAAAAATTAGGGAGGCCAAAGCTCAGTTTGAACTTAACTTGGCGACTTCTGTTAAAAATAAAAAAAAAAGTTTTTACAAATATATTAGTGATAAAAGGACGAGCATAACCGACCTCTGTCCCTTACTGGATGAGGCAGGCAACCTAGTAACTAAAGACGAGGAAAAGGCAGAAATGCTTAACGCCTTTTTCGTCTCCGTCTTTAGTGGTAAGACAGCTTGTCCTCATGACAGGTGTCCTCAGGGATGGGTAGGTGGTGCCAGGGAGCAGAATGGTCCTCTTGTTATCCAAGAAGAGGCAGTCAGAGAACTGCTGGGACACTTGGATATTTATAAATCAATGGGACCTGATGGGATCCATCCCAGGGTGATTGGGGAGCTGGCAGATGAGCTTGCAAAGCTGCTCTCCATCATTTATCAAGAGCGGTGGCTCACTGGTGAGGTTCCACATGATTGGAAGCTGGCCAAAGTGACACTCGTTTACAAAAAGGAAGGATCCTCGTAATTACGGGCCAGTTAGCCTGGCCTCAGTAGCAGGTAAGATAATGGAGCAGTCAATAATAAGTGCTATCACACAGCACTTACAGGATGGGCTGGATATCAGACCCAGCCACCATGGTTTTACGAAGGGTAGGTCATGTCTGACCAACCTGGTCTCCTTCTATGACCAGGTGACCCTCCTGGTGGATGTAGGAAAGGCTGTGGATGTTGTCTATTTAGACTTCAGCAAGGCCTTTGACACTGTCTCCCACAGCATGCTCCTGGAAAAGCTGCAGCCCATGGCTTGGACAGGGCCCTCTGTGCTGGGTCAGGAACTGGCTGGATGGCCGGGCCAGAGAGTGCTGGTGAGCGGTGCTGCACCCAGCTGGGGCCAGGCACCAGGGGTGTCCTCAGGGCTCTGTGCTGGGGCCTGCTCTGCTCAATGTCTTCACTGATGACATGGATGAGCGGATTGAGTCTATGGTTTGTAAATTTGCAGATGACACTAAGCTGGGAGCTTGTGTTGATCTCTTGGAAGGAAGGAAGGCCCTGCAGAGAGACTTAGATGAGTTGGGTGGATGGGCAGAGTCAAACAGCATGAAGTTTAATAAGTCCAGGTGCCGAGTTCTACATTTTTGCCACAAAAATACCCTACAACTTTACAAGCTGGGGACACTGTGGCTGGACAGCATTCAGGTGGAAAGGGACCTGGGGGTGCTGGTTGACAGGAACATGAGCCAGCAGTGTGCCCTGGTTGCCAAGAAGGCCAAAGGCTCCTGGCCTGTGTCAGGAGCAGTGTGGCCAGCAGGAGCAGGGAGGTCATTCTTCCCCTGTACTCGGCACTGGTGAGGCCACACCTTGAGTGCTGTGTCCAGTTCTGGGCCCTCAGTTTGGGAAGGACGTTGAGACACCTGAGCACGTCCAGAGGAGGACAACAAGGCTGGTGAGGGGCTTTGAAGACAAACCCTGTGAGGAACGTTTGAAGGAACTGGGGTTGTTTAGCCTGGAGAAGAGGAGGCTTAGAGGTGACCTTATTGCGCTCTACAACTTCCTGAAGGGAGGCTGTAGACAGGTGGGGTTCAGTTTCTTCCACCGGGCAGCAACTGCAGAACCAGAGGATACTTTTCCACCAGGGAGCATAACCATCCTAATCTGAGCTGTAATTATTGAATGTTTTGATAAAGAATCCACAACAAAGCATACAAAAAAGATCAGATAGATAAACAACTTGTAAAAAAACCCCAGGTTTATAAAACTGTATATATATATTTTTTTTTTTTTAATTAGGAAAAAAAGCTGTTTTTAATTCTCCTAATTTCTTACTGAGACCTGCTGACACGTAAAAATGGAAAAAAAAAACAAACCCAAACCCAGGATCCAATCAGATTTTAACCCACCCTCTGCCCCTCTCCCCAGAATTCTGCTGAGGAAAAATACACAAATCTCTTAAAAAAAAATCAACAAAAAACAGTGAAAAATTGATATACTTCTGTAAAAAGAGCAGTATGACTTATAAGAAAAAAGGCAATGTGGCAAAAAATGCTGTAAAAATATGGAGTTGATGGATGATATCGACAAATGTGATTTTAGAAATCCATGACACAAAGAGTAGAAATTTATGAAGTGCTTAAAGTCAGCTTCTTCTAAAAACCTATTGATATTTTTTTTTCCAAAAAATACAGGAAGTATGTTTTTACATTAAAGAAAATTAATGTTTAATGCACTTTAAATGATCTAGGTATCGTTTTATATTTTGAATCTAAGACTCAGTATCTTACATAACAAATATCACACTTTTATTATGAATAATTTTAAAAAGAAAACCTGTTGTTATTTCAAATAATTTTTACTCTCTGATTAATCTTGTTTAATCAGGGAAATGGGTTAGAAGGTGTTTATTTCTTTAACCCCAAGCTTCCTTCACATCACTTTATTGTTTTACATGAAATGTAGCTTTTTCTTTGGCTTGGTGAGGAAGAAACAGAAAATGCATTTGTACATCTTTATTTTTTGAAATGGATTCTCTGTGCTACTGGAAGTGACTTATAGGAATGTATTAAATGAGAATGGAAACCCCACAGTGCAAATAGAACTTTCTTTTCAAAAATGTGCTTTCAAAGTCTTCATGCCAAATGCATCCCTGGTGTAAATCAATTCCAGTAGCATTACTCCAGGGAACAATTCAGATTTTCCTCTCCATGTCAGTGACCCACTGGTAATGTCAATCTATCTGCCATGCTACTTTCAATTGTGTTTCACTCACATTTACAGAATTAGTTACACTTTATGGCAGAAAGTACTAAGATAGCCTTTTTTCCTCCAATACCTTTAGGAGTGAATGTAGTGTGAGTGAATTGCATCTTCTGCTTATTTTTTTCTCATGAGGTGGAAGGAGCAGGTGTAAAAGATTTATTTAATGAAGCAACTGCCAAGTTACAAGGGTCAGCTGTGTGTAGAAAGCTATAAATTAGCTGGTTCTTAAGGGAAATTACCTTCTACCTTTATGATGTTGCCATTTATTCAGTATCACTAAACTCCTGGGAAATAGCAGTTTGAAAGTTCAGAAAAGAAAACTTCAAAATCCTTTTATATTTGCAGATATGTCAGAAAAAATGTCTTGAAGAACTTGTAATATAATAATAAACATTCAAGGGAAGATTTTTAACCATAAATTTTGTTTGCCTTTTCCAGAAGTTGGCTGAAATATACATACTAAAATGCTTTTTATATAAGTCTGTGGTCATTTGAGACCAGTTTACTACCTGAAGTAAGTAAATATTCCATGTCATAATACTTTTTTTAAGTTGTTTTCTTACCCTCCTTAAAACATCTTTTTGTTTAAGATATATATTTTTAACAGCTGGAATAGAAAACATGAAAATTCTTTTTTTTTTATTTATTTTTGTACTGTGTAATTATTCAGGGATTTGTTGGGGAATAATGCTGGTAAGAATACCTTAAGAGAAAGACTATAGCTCTTTTACATCATTACATGGCAAACCCACATTGGAAAGAATAAGCTCCTAAAAAGCAATAAAATGTGTAAAAGTAATGTATTTGTCTCTTTTGGTAACTCATCTGAGAAACATCACAGTATTCTTGGAGCTGAAATAATAGTTTCAGCTGGTATCAACTGATATGACAGAAGGAGTCTCATAAATACAAAAGTTTGAAACAGCATCCTCAAGAACTGTCTTTACTGCTGCCGTTATTCTTAAGCAGTTATTCAGTCAATGGGCTGTTGATAAAAAAGGTAGGTTCTATAAATAATTTTAGGCTGCATAATTTTAAGCAATTACTTTAGTCTATTTTTTTCCCTCTTAGACACTTCACATAAGACTATTACAACAGAGAAACATGGAGTTGCAAAAATGATAAAAAAGTGCATTGTGTAAAAAATACATTCTGTAATTTGATAGTTGAGAGGAAGCTGCAGTCTGTTTTTTTCTGTCCTTTTATGTGAAAATCAATAAAATTAGAGAATGTTTTTCATGTTTTGCAAATTTTAATTATTATTATTTAGAGAGACAATTTTTTAAATATTTGCTCCATTGCTACTTTTAAAGAATCTACCAGAGCCTTCTTTTTTGTTAGTTGTAAGCTTCTTTCCAATTTAGAATTAATTCAAGGCAGTTTATAGCCCTTCTTTCTTGCTCTTTGATTTAATAAGTTTTTTCTTTTCTAGTGCTGATCTCCTTGCTTCCATAATTGTATTTGCACTCCTTCTCTGGAACTGTATCACTGTGTTCATGAAGTTGAATTCTTCTGCTCCCTACCTAGGAAAGTAGAACACCCTTTCTTCTCATCATAAAATTTTGCAGTTGCTAAAGTTCAGATCTGGGGCAATTTGTCCTGAGTGTGGATGACCAGTAAAACATTTATGCCAGCACTTTGTAAAAGTCTTGCTTAACTATGAACACTTCTCTCTTACTTAGAAATGCCTTACTGATAGAAAAATGTCAGTGCTGCATTGACAGACACCTGAAGATTGCACCATATTGTGTTCAGTATGCAAGACCTGCTCCTCTTCCCATAATTTCCATTGAGGTTTTTTTAGCATGAATTCAGTAATCTTATTCAACACTGTAATATGGTACTTTGTACTGCTAAATGTTATCAAGTTTATTTTGTTCCCTTCCTTGAAATCTTCAGGTTCTTCCAGCATGACATTCTAATCCTCTTTTGTGTTGATGCACCTGACTTTGTGCCTTCAACAGATTTCATTAACAAGCTGCTTCTTTTTCCCTTTCCAATAAAATCAATTATGTTCTCTATGTCTGGTTTTTAGTAAACTGGTTTATAAATGTAAGTCTATGGTTTTATCTCATTTTATGTTTATCCCCCCACTTAATTTTTTAGACATCTAAAAAATACTCATTCATAATATTATCTAAAGCCATGGCATTATCATGGCATTTCAAGGTAGGCTGCAATAGATAATATCTTATCTGCAGTCACCAGTACTCCTAAGTGGATATTCCTTTGACTGCACTGCTATCAATTTAACAATATTGAAAGTACAGTGTAGCAGAAAAATAGTTTCTAATCATGACAAACACAATATTCTTTAAGCAGGTTAAATTGCATAGAAATATCTCCCATCAGCTCAAGAAAGGAAAAGGATCCAGATATTGACTGTGATTAAATGTTTACACAACTGCATCAAACAGAGTCCCTCTATCTTGAGGGATTCAACAAGAAGGAAAAAGCTGTTAAATGGTCTGTTTTCCAGCAAATACACAGAACATACGTCGTGCAACAATTTTTACCAGCTCATATAAATATATATATATATGTATAGATATTCATATGTCTTTTCAAATGCACTGAATAGAGCTTAGCATTTTCTCTTTTGCAATTCTCTGATTAGTAGATTTTTCATTCAGTTCCTCCTGTCACCTTCATTCTCATATTTTCTACTCAAAATGCCAAATAGTATATGTCATATATAGGCACACTATGCATGGCCTCACTTTAAAAATAAAGACAAGGGATGCCACCAGTATGTTATCTTACATTTATTTGCAATCTTGCTGAGATTTTTCACTGTGGAATAGCAATACCCTCATAAAAGTCTTCTGAGAGTGGCTGAATAGTGTGGTCTTCTGTGACTATTATTTCCCTATGTCAATTATGATCTCAGTATTTTTAATTCAGCAGAAAATCACCCTTGCTACATGAGGTTTGAAGGAGAATCTAACAAAGTGCATGAGGTATCTCAGTGAGCCTTTTTGGATCTGTTTTGTGCTTTTTTCTTGCTAGTCATCAAGAAAGTTATTTTAGTGAACTGGGTCAGGTCAGTATGCTTTCGATTATTTTGCAAACAGTTACACTTCCCTAGCATACAAAAAATCTCCAAGAATTATTCTCTCTCCTTCAAGGGAAGCATTGAGTTGGATGTTTAATTAAGTGTTATGTAGCTTCAGCTATCATTTACTTCACCTGGAGAAACTGCACTCTTCCAGTCCAGTTCTTCCAGAATAAAAAGCTGTGTGTCTAAGTGGATTAGATCATAGAATCCTTGAGTGTTTTGGGTTGGAGGAGACTTTTTAAATATTGTCTTTTTCTGTGGGAAGGGACAGTTTTACTAGACCAGGTTGCTCAGAGGGCTGTTCCCCTCAGATTTGTACATACGATATTTTATAATCTGTAATCTCTCTTTTGAGTAGGCGACTCTAAGTGCTTGAATGAAACTTCCGACAGCTTTTACTAGACCAGGTTGGTCAGAGGGATGTTCCCCTCAGATTTGTACATACGATATTTTTATAATTTGTAATCTCTTGTGCTTAGATTCTAAGTGCTTGAATGAAACTTCTAGGCCACAAACAATAGCATGAATCTAATCAAAAGGTGTCATAATCAGAGTAGATTTTTTTACAGTTATGCATTTGCTGCTTTGATCTTCTTGGACACCAAAGGGCAGCCTTCTGCATTTCAGAAGAACATTGCAATGCAAGGCTACAATTCAGAGGATACAGAAAACACAAGAACACAGTAAGGCCAAATAATTAACGTTTTTTGTCCTATTGAATCACTACCTTCAGATAATTTTCAGGGTAAATATGCTATTATGGGTTTGCATATACACACTGTTATCTGTGAACTGAATTTGAGAATTAGAATAAATAAATAACTCAACCATACTTTCTGAATCACTGAGTTGTGTAAAAAAAAATCATTCATCAATGAATACAGAATTAAGGGTTTTAACTTTATGCCATGATCTCTGCAATTATAATAAATGACTTTATTCTAAAACTACATCTGTGATGTACCTATTCATTATTAGTCATAAGTTATATTTCCTTTCTCAGTTACAAGTTGTTCAGTGGCATTTATGAAAAAGAAACCCTGAATCTTTGAGAGATAAAAAGAGTAGCATAGTGCCCTGGCTATTGTCTGCTGGGATCAGAGATTTTCACAGCAGTGGCTGAATGTTTCCATTCTTCCTTTTTAATAAAACTGAAGTGCTATTAAGAAAGTTCTTTTCCTCAGATTGCAGACTAAAGAAATGTCTGGCAAAATAGTATTTTTAAGAGGTTTCTTAATGATTCCACAGATTTAACTATTTATGAAAACATTGCATTTTTTTAATAGAAATTCTAATCAAATCAATGAAAAAAATCAAATTCTGACTCTCAAATTATAGTGGAAATTGAGTTTTGATAGTGGATAATGACATTTTATTCAACTGTTTCCATTAAATCTTTTTTTATTAATTCAAAGGTGTAGATAAATAAGAATATAATATGTTACTGAAATGTGAAAGGTTTTTTTTTTAATCGGTCAAACATGTTTTTTTCATTATAATGCTCTATAAAGGGTTTTTTCCAGTGGTTATATATTTTAAAATTTACTATCACATTTTACTCTTTCATTTTCTTGTTTAATTTAAGGTATTTTTAAAAATTTAACATCTAACCTAAATTACCTCTCTTTAAATTTATAACCACTACCACTTGTCCTGTATCTACAGTTCCTGGTGAAGAGCCCTTCTTCAGCTTCCATTGCCTTCAAAATCTTTCAGGATGTGCTATTCAGGATATTTTATAGGGACACAAACAAAAAAAATCCACGCCCCTCTCTCCCCAACCAAAAAACTCACAACCCAACCCAAAAATCTCCCAAAAGCAAAAAACTCAAGCTAGAAAAAAACCCCAAAAAAACCTCCAAAAATCAAGCAAAGCCCTCCTGTATTATATTCATTGAAGAGGCCTTTTCAAGACAATTTTTCTTTCCATTTTACTCAAGCTACTTATCCAATTCTGACTTGCCTTCTTTGTTATTTGTGGTTCGATCACAACCAGAATTACCTCACACTGGCAGCAGCCAGTGCTTTATCTGACTTGGTGCTACTTGGCAGGTTATCTCATGCTGGTGCCTGTTTTTTTTTTTTTTCCCTTTGGATATTTCTTTTTTTTCCTAATGTCTAAAGTTTTGGTTGACTAATGTGGTTGTCCCATTTCTCATGGCAGAAATTGTCCCTGCTCTCATTTTTGAGCAATTTGCCATGGCTAGTGCCTTCATAGGTCTGGAGATAATGGACTCAAAAGCAGAAATTGATGAAAGAAAAAAAGTTTTTCTGCCTTTCTGCTCTTTCAGAAATAATAATAATAATAATAAAAAACCAAACAACCAAAAACCTCTGTGTCAGGAATAGAGTAACTTGATACCAAAGGTTCTAGAATTTAGATCTTTGTCTTCCTATAAAGAGCAGCATCAAGTGAACATTCAAGAAAGGTAAAAAAAAAAAAGAAAAAAAGAAAAATTTTAGGGTGTAAGAGAAAAAATTTCTTTCAAATTAGTGATTTAGGCAGATGATTTATATTTAAAGAATACCATGTCGGATAGAGCCCCAAAGATCATCTAACTTTTTTTTGACAAGAGCACAGCCTAGACAAAATGGCCCAGCACCATGTCCAGGTGAATCTGAAAATCTTCCACTTGCTTCCCAGTGGAGACTATTCCAATGGCTGATTGTTCTCATTTTCCGCTTGTGTCCAATCATATTTTTCACAGAAAAGCTTTTATCCATCATTCCTCATCTTTTCCATGCAACTCCTTTTAGACAGGGAATCTCCATCTGTTATAGCCACCTGTCTCTTTTTACCTTACAAGTAGATTCCTACTGCCTCACAAATACTACTAAGCATAGCATTGATTTAATATGTAACGTGACATCTGTCACCATCTTAACATATCAATATATCTTAATTTGCCAGTTCAGTCTAATTATAATATTCCCTATTTGATCTACAATCCTTAAGTTTTTTTTTAATATCTTAACAGAATAATCCACAATGCTTTTTACACAATGACTAATACACAGACAATATTATTTCTCTAGAAACATGATGCTTTGTAAACCTCAACAGCATGGATTTCTGATATTTTTACAAAAGATAAGGAACTGGAATTTATTTGCATATACCTAAGAGGTTCTTTGGCTTCAAAATGAGGTACAAGAAAATGAGCAAAAAAGCGTGAAAATGAGGATTTACACCAGCAGTCATTCTGAAAAAGACAGTAGTCAAGTTTTATTTATATTATTGTTTTAAAAGTCTTTAAGAAATGAGAAGTGAATATGCCTGAGTGCAAAAATTGTGCTTATTGGATATAATTTCCCTTTGAAGTATGGGGAAATGGGGAAATCCCATTCCAAATGGATCTTGGGACAATCTCTGTAGTATGCTTCCTCCCACAAAAGCATCTAAATAAACCTGAATTGGTGGATATCTGAAGGTCCAAGGAAGAGACCAAAAACTGAAAGCCCAACATCCACATTTTTGGACAAAGTGGGAAGCAATTCAGTCAGATAACAAGGAGAGAAAATTTATACTTTACCTTGGTGTAAATTGAGTGTGTGCTTCATGCCATTTGTATCTTCTATTACTGTTTCTTATTGGCATTAGAAATACTTTTATTTTTAGTGGCATATTTCTTTCCTCCAGCTTAAGTGGTGTTGCAAAGTACCGGTAAAATAACTAAGCATTTGGTATCGAAAGACATAGCAAAGCTTACTGAATATATTAATAAATGTTTAGGTTTCACAGTATAGTTCTTCCCCAAAGTCTAAGAGTAAGTATTGATTTCATGTGGCTGAGACAAAGGGAAATGCTGCTCTGCAGAGGCCAGGAGAATCAAAGCCCCACACCATAATCAAGACTACTGTCTGAAGGGTTGGGTGTGTCCTTCCCTGACAGCTAGTATGGAGATTATCTTTTCTGGGTTCTGTTGTTCCAAAGTGTCTAGACTTGGAGGATCAAAAATTCCAAGCATAATGTCACTAGGAATGAAAATACGCCCTTTTGGATTCACGATGTATTTGTTTAGTAATGTAATTTGGAATAGGCTGAAAGTATTTGCATATTAATTATGATCTCTAATGTCAGCAATAAAAATTCAATATATTTTATTTGAAAAGTTTATTCCATAAACTGTTAAAAAAATGAACATTGTCTTTGAAACATAGTTAATTGGATTGGAGCATTGATCAAAGAGTTAAACATTAAATGAGGATGAAACAAATTTAACTATTTCAAACAAAATATTCAACTTTGTTTTGGATTATTTCAGTTTTTTTACTCATTGCCAACAATTTCAAATTCAAGCAAGGAGTCAAAGATGCTGATGAAATAGTTTTTAACCTCAAGCAAAACTAGTAAAACGCAATCACCATAGGATCCTGCTTCATTCTATTTGAATACCAAAGGCCAAAGATTTCTGCATCCTAAAGACTGAGGTAGGCCCTGAGGCTGTAGCAGAGTTTTAAAATAAACTTAATGAAAGTGTTCTCTACAGGAGAGGATTTGGTAAAGTTGGAAGCCTGCATGTACATAGATACATAATTGTGAATCTCAGTTGCTTGAAGGAACTCAAGATAATCTCTGCCAGCTTTTGAATCACAATTTCAGGATGAATTGATCTTGACAAGTTATTTATATTCTCCTGATGTTCACACAAATTGAGCTGAGGACTGATCTCTTGCTATAAAACAGTCTTGATACTCTAGGATAGCAAGATACAATCATTGTCACTTCAATGAAGTCCTAACTTCCATGAAAAACAATAAACTGTGCAGCTGGCGATAACAGCAGCACAACACATTTTCTGTTGCTGTTTTTCCCATTTTGTCAATATTCAAGAGAACAAAGCTCATATTCAAGCTTATAGAAAAGCAGTTTTGTACCATGCATAAGTTACAATTTTTATTCTTTATCTTTAACTGTGGTTAAGTTTCCTGTGCCCTTTATGTTGCTCTTCATTTCATGGATATTTTCTTAAGTCAGCACTCTTATATAGATGAAATTTGTTGCAGTTCAGCACTTCAAAAAACTCACCTCCCTGTGAGATAGAAAGAGTGGTAAATAAGACTTTTTGATTTTAAGGATCTCTTTGCTTTTTCTTATGTCTCTGTATGTCTTTGCAAAGCAAAATTTGGAACAATTGTAGCTCCAAGCTGTTGCTTATTATTATTATTATTATTCAGTAGTGTTCGGCATCAAATAAAACTTTGTAAAACTGGTTGGGTACTTCTTTAGTATTTTTTTTTCTTTTTTAATTGGATATTGCTATGCCCACTTACTGATACTGCTTAATATCATATCCCACAAGTACTATTGGTAATGGAATTATTTCAGCACAGGAAAAATCTTCCTGTTTTGTGATTGAAATGAAATTAAAAATCTCTGATCATCTTAAGTTTTCTAAGCTCTTGAGCTGCCTGGAATTTTAAAACACATGTTCACATGTATAACTTATTGATAATTATGTGGACATAGGGCTGTATCTTCCTTAGTATTGGTGTGAAAGAGAAACCAGAAGCATTAATATGTTATAGAAAAAAATAAGCGTTTGTAGGAAGAATATATTGTGCTTGACTACTTCTTTTGTATTTTCTTGAGACAAGTTTTCTCTCAAATCATACAATTTGATAAAAATTTGGAAAAAGATTGAATTAATAATATTTTTTCTATTCTTTAGTCATATATATGTGAAAGAATTTATCTAGCAGATATTTCCATGTGGCCATAAGTATCTATTTTATTTGAAATACTACTAGTTATGTCTTTCCCTCTTTGCATATTTTTCTAATTCCAACCCTGGTACTTCTATAAAAAATTACTTAATTAAGACATCTCAAGGTTTCTTGAGATGGGCTGTGGTGCAGCAATGGGACCTTTTAAATACCAAATTAACATATTTTATGGAAAATTACATGCTGAAACACATAGTAAGTAATTGTTAGCCTGTTTGTGTCTGTTGATTCACAAGAAAGAAGTATCTTATGGATTGTTTATGGTGTTATTTTGTTTAAAAGAGACACCAAAGTAAGAGGAAAAAACTTTTCCATTGATGGGTAGAATGTAGAATAAAGTCATATTGAGATTTACTCTTCAGTTACAGAACCATAAGAAAACTTAAACAGTAAGAGAGAATTTCCTTGGGAATGAGATAACATTTGTTGTTCTGTTGTTTATTTTCTTATAGCTCAGGAAAACACATGCAGCTTTGTGAAACTTCCAGTATTGTGCTATTTCTGCACAGGATACAGTTAATTTTCTTCATGGTAGCTGGCATGGGGCTGTAACTTGGATTTGTGATAGAAATAGTGTTGATAACACAGGAATGTTTTTCTTATCACTGAGCAGTGCTTGCACTGAGCCAAAGCATTTTTTGCATCTCACACCACCCCACCAGCAATTAGACTGGGAGTGTGCAAGGATTTGGGAGGGAATGTCAACTGGGAAAGCTGAGCCCAGCTGACCAAACGGATATGCCATAACATTTGGCATCAGGTTAAGCATATAAATAAAGCTGGGTGAAAAAGTGGGGGGACATTTGGAGTGATAACATCTGTCCCCCCAAGTCAGTACTACATGTGATGGAACCCTGCTGTCCTGAACACCTGCATGCTCATGGGAAGCAGTGAATTAATTCCTTGTTTTGCTTTGTTTGTCATGAACAGGTTTTGTTTTCCCTATTAAGCTGTCTTTATCACAACACGAGTTTTACTACTTTTACTTTTTCCATTCTCTCCCCAATCTGAGAGGCTGTCCAGAGCTCAGTTGCCAGCTGGAATTAAACCACATATGTTATGGCACCAAGTATGTCACAAAACATGACTCTCTTCTCATGACTGGCATTCTGATCTCGCTATTTCATACCCAAATTCTGGGCATGTTGGTTAGAGCATGGTCTTGGCATTCATAAAACCAGGGTCATGGGTTTGGCGTCTGTGAGATATTCACTTAAGATTTGGACTTGATCCTTGTGTGTCCCTTCCAGCTCAGACTGTTACGTGATTTTGTGATTATGCGATGAAGGATCTCCTGTATGTAGCACAACAGACTCACAAACAAAAAATTGGCTAGTGTGAGCAACAAAATCAAAAATGAAGAAAATTAGGTGTGAAATTTAAGAATAGGCTACTTGAAAAGAGAGAAATGAAAACAAAAGTCAAACTAGTTTCTGTGTGTGAACCTCAAATGCTTATTTGCCATACCAGTTTACAAACTATCAAGGAACTATTTAACGTACTCTGTATGCTCACATTTTCTAAATAAGTTAATCAAAATTATATGTAAGAAATGTTGTCATATTTAACACAGGAAGTACCTTGCCAAGAAAACAAAGGGTTTCTCACCACAGTCCTAAGATCATAGACTATAACATCCTCTGTTTTCTAAGCAGTTTTGGCTTCTGAGGGTAATGCTTGTCCTGGCTTCCTGTTACAGAGATCCTTAATAGGCTGGGATTATGCTATGCTTTAAATTTAAGCCTCTAGAATTAGTATGCTACTTATTGCCAATGTCTGTATCTTTTTAATCTTCCTTCTGTTGGGTGAAATTAAAAGAGAAAGAACAGGCAGTTAAAGATGTTTCCAGCTTTTGGCAATATGTGTCTATACTGTTTAGAAGGTGACAATTCTACTGCCTGCAGAGAAGTTTTTTATTGACTCTACATTTATCTGGATCTGTGGAATAAAATCTATGGGATTTTTTAGGGAAAAAAAAACTAAGTAAACCAAGTTTAAGAATACCCACTTGTTCACTTTACACTGCCAAATACCTGAACCAAATTTATTTGGTTTTCCTTACAGATATTTTAAAAGTCTTTTCCACTTCAACCTCAGTTTTCCATAAAATACAGGTTCAGATCTTCTGGCTGACTTTGTTGAGCAGTATGTGTCATGTTGTGTTGTGTCAGTAAAGGCAAGGTGACTGAAGCCAAGCAATTTAGCACATTAACTACTAAAAATTTCAGCAGCAAACATAGAAATCCAAATCTCACTGGCTTCTTGAAAGCAATTGCTTTTTCTTCATGGAAATAGTGTTCTCCAACCTGTTTTTTGTGAAAGCAGATTGGTTTTGAATGCCTTGGCACAGGATACAGATGGCTCTGATTTGGTTTTGTTTTGAAATGCTCAGCACATCACTAATTGCACAAAAACATAATTTAAATGTCTGACTCTGCAAATTTATTTTGTTTTGGCATGAAGTACAGTAGAGGCTTTAGTAGCTTGTGATCGTGGAGAAGAAATTTGAAAGTAAATGTTTCTATGTTAATAAGGAAGAACAGCTTCTCATCACAAAGTGTGACTTCAAAAGTGTTTTTTAACTAGAGGCACTATCAAAAGAAACAGAGAAAGCAGCAGAAAAAATGAACCTTGACCATAGCATCTGGGCAGTAATTTCCAGAGGAACAAATTGCTTCAAAACTATTTATTCTTCAGAAAAGTTTCAGTATTAATAACACATATACATACATATATATATATGTGTATGTGTGTGTGTTTTAATATTATGTACAAATGAAGTAGTTTATATCTTTTTCAGTAAGTAATCTGCTTACTTCAGTAATCTACTTACTTATAAAAATATCAGTTCATCAGATTTCTTCTTTTATTACAGTCATGTTTCCTTTTTTTCTTACCAGATACAGCTGAGGAGATTGCTCCTCTCAGCTACTCTTCGAGACCTTCTGGCTGGAAGTTGCTTTGCCTCTTTTAGTAATCTACTTACTTATAAAAATATCAGTTCATCAGATTTCTTCTTTTATTACAGCTGCAGTCATGTTTCCTTTTTTTCTTACCAGGTACAGCTGAGGGGATTGCTTCTCTCAGCTACTCTTCGAAACCTTCTGGCTGGAAGTTGCTTTCCCTCCGCTCAGCCTTCAAGTGTAGACAATCTTATTTCACTTCTGTTAAAATGACCCAATTCAGCATTAGTGATAACAGGTTCAGATTTGACTGTCTCGGGGCTGACATTGCACATACTCATATTTGCACTCTCACAAGTGAGAAGGAAACAGCCTCTGGTGTGGAAAGGTTTGTTGAAAACATCATGAATAGGACCACACTATGGAAATCTGAATTCCTGTGATACATGTATAGAATAAATTCACAGCAAATGAGCACAAAACAAGCAAACCCCTGCTATGTGACATCTTACCACTTCAAATTAAGCTATTACTTGTTCTTATTATATCACAGCAGTCATATCATACCTTTCCTCTCAGATGCTTGAATCCTTTTTCTGTGTTCCTGCAGGCTTAACCTCAGTTTTTTAAATCATATCATTATAACATTTTATGTCTTTTTTTCCTGCTCCAAATAAGGCAGATTCAACAAGAGCACTAGCAGTAGTTGGTACTCCCAAACAATCCATTATTGTAATAGGAAGCTGTGCAGATGGACTTGAACTTTGCTATGTTTCATTTCAATTTGGATTTTAATAAAGAAGGACTGAATCAACTAACTACTTGAGTAAGACACTGAAGACAAGATAAAAAGAATTTTGCTTTTATTTTTTTAGGTCTCAAAATGATAGCAAGAGTTATTTTTGATTCAGAATATGTTTTTCTGTAGCAGCAAAAAATTAAGACATCTTGAGACAGTAGAAAGAAAATAGGAACAGCCAAGTATATTTCAAGATACTGCATTTTGAAGAAAAAATGAAATGTAGGAAAAAAACATGAGAAGGACTAATGTTAGGTTGTCAACATATTTGAGGTAAAAGCATAATTTTTATTTTCTTATAAAACATATATATTTATTTCACTGAAAGAGAGGAAAAAACCAAGCCTTTAACAAACACCTAAATAATATTTCATATAACTAAATAAAATTTCAATCTGCTTTGTACTAAGTGAAGTAGGAGGTGAAGCTGACTGAAGATGGATGGTAATATGTTTCCTTTGGTACTTGGTGTAGCTTTTCCGTCTTATTTCAAATTAAAAAAAGAGGTTATTTTGGGGGAGAATTTTCTTGGTGAGCTTTGATGATTTTTTTTTTTTTTTTTTTGTCTGGAGCTTTTAGTTTTACATTCATTCTTGGCTGCTTGGCAACCAAGAGAATCTTACAATGTAACAGATTGCATAAGTGAAATCACTGTGTAGCTGTACCTAAGGGAAATTTCTTTGCAATAGTTGATTTAAATTAAAAAATGCTATGAACTCCATTTATCAAGACATTGAAGATACTTCAGTCTTCTGAATAGTCTTGCTGACCTCAGCTGACACCCTTATCTCACTGCCATCCTTTCCCACAGAGGAACAATTTTCTTTGTGAAGATCTTTAAATTATAATGGCATGCAATACTCTAGATCTTCCTAGATGTGCCTCTGGAATATTATGTAGTGATTCTTCCCTGTCATTGAAAACACACCAGTCTATTGTATAAATTTGGAGTCTCAGTCTTGCATCTTGATATGTTTGTTGAAGAAAGACTTATATGAAAAAAAACATCTTGTTAAATGGAGTTAAAGTTTAAAAAAAATTTTAGTACTGTTGAAAAAACTAAGGTTCCTTCTGCAGAGCCCTGCAAATTTGTTGATGGTTCAGCAAGCTTAGTTTTTTCAGTCATGTATTTTTTTCCTTCTTAAGGGGGTGATCATGGCTTGGACTTTGTTCTTTATGTATTTCAAAATCTGTTATTGCAGGGTTTTTTTTAAATTACAGCTATTTGTCTCTAAACTGCATCCACCTGATGACCAAAGAAATAAAAAAAAAAAAATTTTAACTCAATTAAATCCTTACTGTGATGTCAAAATATGAAGGTCATAAATTAAATAGCCGCAAATGCTGAAAGAGCATTTTCTCTGACTCACTCAATTAAATCCTTACTGTGATGTCAAAATATGAAGGTCATAAATTAAATAGCCACAAAATGCTGAAAGAATTTTCTCTAGAGTGCTTGCTACATGAAAGATATCAAATAACCAGAAGCTCGTGATTTCTACAGTACATAATTATAACTAAAAGTATACCATATAAATATTTTACAGAACAAATGCAGAATCTTCTATAACCCCCCAAAAATCAGAAGTTTAATTTCCCAAGTGTTCCTTCACCTCAAGACTCCAGGTTCAGGTGTACTGCCACATGTATTTGTGTGTTCATGAAACCAAGTGTAAAACGATAATGTTGATTGAATCATACTGTATTTGAGGTGTAATTCTGAAATGGGGAAAAACAAGATGGAGAATTGGTATTCAAATTGATATCTGGCACTGTAAAGAGAGCAAGAATTTTGAAGCTAGTTACACCTGAAAGATATATAAGGATGTCTATGCCAGAGGCTGGCCACCAGGAAGTGGTGGTATGAACATGGATATAAGGACAAGATATCACAGATGCCAGAACTTCTAACAGCTGGACATAGATGTTTCTGGAAAAGAGATGTGTGGAAAATGCCATTCTTCCTGTACACTGCAAAATGAGACCTGCAAACTGAGATACAGAAGGTATCATGTGAAAACCTGGCTGGGAAAATAAAAGCATTTTAACAAATTTCATAAAAGATCATTAATTCCATCTGATCACGCATTCACAAATCCCATACCTGTCCGTTAAGGATGAATTTTTAAAAGACACTTTATTCTACCTTTCTGAGCACATCTCAGCCTAAGAAATTGATTTCAGGAGGCCATCATAAAAGATCATTAATTCCATCTGATCATGCATTCACAAATCCCATACCTATCCCTTAAGGATGGATTTTTAAAAGACACTTTATTCTACCATCCAAATATTGATCTAATTAGGAAAAAAAAAGAAGCAGCAACTTCATTTTTATTGACGAATTAATTTCAGGAGGCCACTACCATCCAAATATTGATCTAATTAGGAAAAAAAAGAAGCAACAACTTCATTTTTATTGATGAATTGGGCAGACAGAACCCTGCCTACTGCTATAATAAGAATAAAATTCCTCTATGTCTTGATTTGCCTAAGATATTGTAAAAGAAAAAAGGCAGCACACAAGATGGATCGCTTTGTTGGGCTGAAATGTGATTTGTCATTGCCAATGACAGGCAGACTCCAGCAAATTCAGTAACAGAAGTGTCTGTGGACTTAAAAGCTTTAGTGTCAATACTGCTCATAAAATTCTATATTCTTGGCCCCTGTTGTGTTTCACCTGTTGGGTTAATCCTTTTACCCATGGAGGAGTAGCAGCACAAAGCCATCATGGAACCAAGGCCTCAGGTAGCCTGCTCAAAACTTTCTTGTAGGTATTATGTAGGTGTGTGGAGAGTAGGTTGAGAGAAGTTTTTTTTCCCAATAAGACATTATTTTCTTGGTGTTCTGCAGGAAGGGGGAAGAGCTAACTCCAGCATGGGTTGCACAGTCAATTTGACTGATTACTGTTTGAAAAGTAAGCATGACATGTATGCTTGATGGCTTCAAAGTGCTGTAAATTGCCTATAGTTTCAGACTTTCTGTCCTTTTTCAGTCATTTTTACTAAGATGGAAAAAAACCAAACTGAAACAAAAGTATCTAAGGTTTTAAAATAGAAAACAACATAATGTTTTACTGTCTCTAAAGCCCTTGAAACTGAAATATTCCTAAACTGTGCTGAACTTGCATAATTCAAGTTCAATACAACTCTTATATTATACAGCCTTAGAAACACAGAAATAATCTTTGCAGTGACAATTAAATACCTTACCCTGAGGAATCAGAACATATTTTCCAAAACCATCTGCCAGATGAGGGAAATATAAAATTTTGAAGTCTGGAGATTCCAAGTTGTGCAGTGCCAAAGGTATTAAAAAAAAAAAAAAAAAGGTATACTCTTGAACAGAGTATTATAACAGACAAGCAGTGAGCAAGCACAGGTATCATAGTGGTGTCAGTTTTTCAGCAGGATTGTAGGACACGGAACAGAAAAACTCCTGAGGTGTTTTGACACGTTTCCTCACTTCTTTTCACTTGTACAATGTTGCTCTAGCCAAGTACAGTAAACAGTTCTGACTGCAAGACTGTGACACCAGTTTGTCATTCAATTGGCATGTAGGTAACAGAGATTTGAGTCTGAATGTGTTCTTGATGATAATAGCAAAAGAAATAGATAATGAAAAACAAATAAAAAGAAAATCTGTTAAATCACTTCTCATAAAATGACAGATTTTAATCACATTCATGATTTTATAGATTTTTTGAAACATAGTGATATTTACACCTCTTAAAAACTTTATAAATATAAACCTTTTTTGCTGTTGTTGTTGTAGGAAATACATTTAGGCAGAAAAAGTTTGTTAATGATACATTTTAGGCAAAGTTAATGAGATTTAAATTCTAAGATACGTTCACTTCAGTGTAACACACCCCTTATGTGCACAAAGGGCAATTATTTCTTAAATGATCCCCCTTAAATAGATACTTGAAGCTAGAAGGAAAATAATTAAGAGGTCCAATAGAAATTATGTTCAAAGAGTGAAGAAGAAAAAAAAAGATTTTGTTTTTCCTGCTCTGGGAGCAAGGGTGACTGTGATTTCAACTAATTCTCCCCCAACAGGAAGAATGTAGAAACATTTTTCCAAAAAGAAAGCAAATAAATACTAAATATGGTAGTTTCTGATGGCACATTTTTCCCATATTCTATATATAGAAATGTTCACCGTAGTTGTGGAGATAGCAGAGAGGAAGCCAATATATTGAAACAAGAAAGAAGAATATTTTTGTTAGTTTAAATTTTAAAAAAACTGTAGGATATTCTATCTCTTCAATTTTTAAAATTTTTTATTTTTAATGGAAATGTGTTCAAATACTAAAAATTATTTATTAATGCATTTACCTGCAGAACTGATACCAAGGACTTTCATATCTATAACTGAAACACATAGCAAACATCCAATACGGAAACATTTTTATGAGCTTCTTGTTTTCCAAAGTACAGCATCAGATTATCTAGGAAATTGCAAATAATTTGACCATATAAACAGTATAAGACAATTTTCAAAACAGATTTAAAAAAAATAAAAGTAACTAAACAACTTCCAGAGACTTGTCATTACATCAGCAAAGAAATAAAAAACATTTCTAAACAGTGACAGGATATGTGATGCTGCATAAGCCTTTGTTACTCATTTTCATAGCCTGATGTGGTACATTCAGAGTAAAGGGGGTAATTTTTAGTGCTATGATGGCATTCATCAGCTGCCAGTGTCCAAGTAAATATTCTACATCCCTGGAACTGAGCAGGAGAGACTGGGATATTCTGTAGGTGCCTAACTTTTGAAGGGGTAAATTAGTGATTTCTTCTGTGACTGTACTTACCTGGGTAGCCCTCATTAAAGTCACAGCTTACCCTTGTCATTGCTGTCTTTCCAAAAGTGGCAGTTATGCTTTTGTTCAGTGGGAATAAAGTATTTTCTGACTTCCCTCAGAGATGTGGTACAAAAACAGAGCCTTTGTTTCCACAGAATTTTTTTATCTCTGCAGAGTCACGCCATATGTCCATATATATGAACTGCTTTCTCCTTAGTTTTCCTTCATTCACTCTTAATAATGTTTATAATAGGAAGTCCAACATTGAGCCACTGGCTTTGAAGTTTGCAACCAATATTCAGATCTAAAAATTCTTCTTTTACAATGTTTGGTCTTTCTATATGTGAGTGCTAGCAAGAGTCAGCATTGAGGTTTTCCTCCTTACTTTCTCCTTAATTCAGCTTAACACATTCTTAAAGAAATGTCAGAAAAGAAATTATAGGACCAAACTGTAGAACAGTAGTTGCTTTCCATGTCTTTTATGTCTTCTTGACAGATTAAAACTAGTTGGGCATGAGTGTTACTTTTCAGTCATTAGCTTTGAAATTATACTTACATGACACAACTACATCTATTTTGCTGTTCCTTCATGTGTTAACAGGGTTGCAGAGGAAACTGTGATTAAAATGATTGCTCAGATTCAAGAGAAATTATGACAGGAATTTCTAAGGTTTTGGATAATGCCAGTTTCCCTTGAAATGTGTTTTTTTTATGCACATAAATTTGACACGCCTTTACTCACAGTCTTTCAACAGTGCTTATTAGTTCAGACAGTTCTGCACAGGTATGGTTATCCAAATCAGGGCTACATCCATCCTACATCATAAACAGACAGAAATTACCTATAGTGGAGGCTGCATTGCTAGTTTTTAGGTTCCTTGGAATGGAACTGTGAGCAGAATGGAATTAGAGTTCTCATTCAGCTACTGGGGAAAATTTGGATCTCAGATTATGTATATAAAAAATCTGCACAGTGATATGGGAAATGCAGCAGTGAGAAAAATCTCTTAAAAATGTACACCTAAATCACCATCTCTGGATCCTTGAAAGATTTGTCACTTCTACTATCAATGTCATTTGTCAGTACCTTAATCAACCTAAATCACCATCTCTGGATCCTTGAAAGATTTGTCACTTCTACTATCATCAATGTCATTTGTCAGTACCTTAATCACACAGAGTATCCTGCAGGAGTGGTTTTAAGCTAGAGTACCAAAAAAATTAGGCTCCTCCTTTTGTTCACCTTGGGAAGGTCACTTAAATTTTCCAGCTGATCCTGTAGGCAGCTATTTTACATACCTGGGGGATTATTATCTAATTGAGAATTACATTTTGCCTTTTACTAAGGGGATAATTGAAAAAAAAATTACAGTGCTGAATTTCCTCATCAATCTGAATGCTTCATCATTAGAATTTTTAAAAACCCTTCAGATATTAAAGGAAAACTGAGTGTACTCTGTTTGATTTTTAACTTCCTTTGCCTGTGAAAGAAACATGTGGTAGAAAACATGAAGTACTGCTTAGTCAGCTTTCAGACTAATTGCAAGAATGCCTTCTGAAGAGTACAGCAATGATATTTCTATATGCTTAATACCACTCTTCTGTGCTCACTTGGTCAGGATGCCCTCTCCGTCCCTTCTCTCGACTCCAGTTTTACTTAGGAACCAAAACCATCCATTGCAATGAAACTCTTAAATGTAATATTAAAAATGTTTTCCATTGCAGCCATTGATGCTGACACTTAGATGCCAGAGATGTTCAGCCCTTGCACTTTTAATAATGTGATTTCAGCTGAGGAGGGGAGATTTTCTCAAACGTTTTTGTCTGTCAGTGAAAAAGCCAGAACCTTTGTGCCTGCTCAGACTGTCAGTATCCCATTGTGGGGACCCTGCTCTAAACAGTCCTGCTGCATCAGGTCGTGGTCAGGGTTATATGAAAAGACAAAAATCCTTCTCCTGGGGGTCTATACCTTTAACTGGTCTATTGGCACCCCAGGAAAGATGCAGCGCACACACCAAGAGCATGAGAGACACCCCACCCTCCTACCTCAAGCCTCCCCAGGCCAATATGTTCCCTGCTCCCAGCAACTGTGAGTGCCCTTGAAGGACTCACCCTTAACAGTTTATGGAATAGCACTCAATATAATATAAAATTGTGGCAGGTTAGGGTTCAGAGATTGCCTGTGATAGTATCAGGCAAAAATGCATTCAAAGCAATAAATGGACAAGCAGTAATTCCCAGCAAAATCTGGCTCCAGATAATCAATCAGCACACAGGGACTACGGCTCTTAGGCTTTCCTGTGGTGGAGAGAAGGCAGGTTCACCCAATGACTGGTCCCAGAAGCTAAGATGAAGACTTCCCTAACTTCTCCCCATTGTAGCTGACTTTTATACTATTTTTGCATTTAGGTGGAGCTTGATAAACATACATCATGTTCAGTGGGCGAAGCCATACCTTGGAGGAGGGTAATGTCACTGTTACATCTGAAGTGTGTGTTTGTGATCTCAACACAGCTGCTGGTTCAAGAGCAAGAAATCTTTTCCCTCCCTTCCTTGACAGGTGCTTTGTGCTTTATCAGCTGCAAGGTACAACTGAGCTCCCTCTCCTGCAGGGATTTTGACAGAGCCTGGGCACAATGTCTCCATTTTGGGGGAATTCAGGCATGCTGACCCTATGCCATCCAGGGAGTAGCGACTGCATTTTGTCCTATAATTTCCATACTGTTATAACTTCTATTAGATTGTGAATAGAAATTCCTAGTTTTCTCTAATTTTACCCCTAAAGCATTTTCCCACAGTTGTTGGATAAAACGCATCCTAAACCAAATGAATCTTGCTGTTAACTATGCAGATAGATCTGGATTATGCAAAACCTGAAAAGCCCTGGAAAGATTTTTAAAGGAGTGCTAAATGACACACTGAAGTATTGGTTACAGCTACACAAACTAATAATTCAGTTCCTAGGTTGTATCATAGATCAAGAAGTGTTAGGAAAAGAAGATGAATAAAATAATTTTATAAAATAAGTCGTGTGTTTTACTATACTCAAACTGTTTACAATAGAATTATGAAATCACAGAATACCCTGAATTGGAAGGGACCTACAAGGATCCTCCCAAGTCTAGCTCCTGGCCCTGCACAGGACACCTCAGGAATCACACCATGTGCCTGAGAGCATTGTCCAAATGCTTCTTGAGGATTTCCCTGGGGAGCCTCTTCCAGTGCCCAGCCACCCTCTGGGTAAAGAACATTTTCCTGATGTCCAACCCAAACCCCCCATGGCACAGTTTCTGGTCATTTCCTCAGGTCCTGTCACAGGTCACAAGAGAAAGCAGGAGATCAGCGCCTGCTGCTCCTCTTCCTCTCTAATATATTTAGAATATTTGGTATGAGTGTTAGTTTGGTCCAAAATACTTAGCTATGGCAGTCTATGCTTTGAATAGAATAACACAGCTAGGTTTCAAAATATGGCTTAAGTAGAGATTAATTGGTTGATGACATTTTCTCAAGTGGAATCCTGCATTTACTTCCAATAGAGTTAACTTGCTGGTGTGAGGTGTGACTTGGAAGAAAACAGAAGCAACTTTTTTTGTTCTTTTAAAGAGATAAGACCATCATTGTCTTATCACTCAGGAATAAATGTTAAGATCAAGCACTAGAGTAACAAATATCAATTATTGATATTTATTATGTGAAATAAACTGCTTCATTTAGGAAATTGTAAATAGAAAAACATTCAGTTTTTAAGAACAAATTTCAGTGGGGGAAAAAATGTCTGTACATTAAGGATATGGAGAAGCTCTGTTACATTTATCTGCTAATTTCACAATACGGATTAAGTTCCTGTTCTTTCCAGTACAGTGTCCAAAGAGTAGCATAAAATGTTCTCTGTATAGATGTTTTTACAAGCATGTTTTAAATACTTAGTAGAAAATGAAATGAGGTATGTGGCTATGATATGCATAGGTGAAAGTTTTTTAACAGGGGGAGGAAAGAAAAAATTGAATACCCAGACTACAAAATGTAAGATTTAAAAAAACTCTCTTTATGAAGTGAGGCTTCAAGGGCTGAGTTGCTTTAATGCTTTTAAAATAAAACTGTGCTTGATCATAGTCTAAAAGTGCCTGCAGCAGTAGAAAGATATGTGATACTATCGAGTCTTAAATGTTTCAGACAAAAGCATAAAAAAATGCTGGAAGCTAAGGCTTTTCTAAGTCCTAACTGTTAAAAGAAGTTATTTTATCATTTACCATTTCTTCTGGTTTCAGCTGGGGTAGAGTGGCTGGTATGGGTCTGTGGTTTGTGTTTGTGTAATATTTTCAGGAATTTTCAATAATTTCAAGTGAAACAATTAAAAATTCTTACCAAGGGCTGTGTCACTTACTTAAGAGAGTCTCTCAGCTACAGCCAAGCATTTCCCATACATCTGCATTCTCACATGGCTCACTCTCACAGTGGCCCTTGCATTGAGTCAGGAAGAATCCTGTGACTTCCAGACAAACCAGAAAAGTCTTTCAGTGGAGGAACCCAAAACCCCACATACAAAGTTTTGGTCATAGGGTATAGACACGACTGACAGAAAAGGAACATGAATGATGAAGTGTGTCTCTTAGAAATTTTAGATTCATCTTGCAGGAGGTAAGCACAGAAGCACATAGAAGCAGACTTGGTGTCCTCTTGCACATCTTGGGTGTCTGGGCTGCAATTGAAGGGAATTAATCCTTTAGGTGATGTTAGAAAAACTCCTATCCTCTGTTAGGATAACTCCTTTCTTCTGTTCCCAGTTTGCATTAATTATTCTCTCCCACACCATCCCTCTCTCCCAGAGTAATTCAGAAGTTGCTGTGGTTTTAGCAACTTAGAAAACATTTCAAAAAATCTTGCCCTGTATTATTGACTTCTGTTACTTTTTTGAGGATGCTACTCATCCAGAATATAATGTTATTTTTCTTTCTTTGACTAAACACTTAGCAAAATATTAACCCACTGGATAAAATTGTTCTCCTCAATTCCCCAGAATTCAATGGGAACATCTAAGGGTAGGACTTTAATTCACTGGGCTTGTATGTTATATCACATATCCATTATATAAATTAGCAGCTTGATGTAGAGGTTATTAAAAACCTCTCTTAATCAGGTTGTCATAATCGAGTATTAACTCACACCAGGGCTGAAGGTAATGAACCAAGGGTTATTTGAGACTTGCTTCTTTACCATCTGAAAATTTTACATTTAGGACCTTAATTTACCTTAAAAAATCACTTCTAAATTTTCTCTATTTTAAATTTGGTTGGGTAATTTATTTGTTTCTCTTTGGTTCCCTGTTCAAATAACTTCAGAATACAACCAGTTAGCCTGATAAAATATCTCTTTTCAGCTGATTAGAGTCATTCCTTTGGCATTGCTCAAAGGATTGGCATATTATTTCTATATTCTACTTCTCTTAGTTGTAGAACAAGATCAGGTAATTATGATATATATTTGATTGACATAAAAGCCACATTTGCTAATAATTGATTTTGTTCTTGCTTAAAGGGAAAGTAAAGAACCATTTTTTTAAAATTCAGTCATGGGTTTTGTACCAGTCACTGATTCTTTTTTTCTATATATTTTATAAGTAGAATAATAAGTTCCCTTGGAGGAAAGAAAGAAAATTAATCAGACCTACTCATAAATATAGCTGCAACAGGAAGACAAGAACATGAGAAATGCATCCTTATAATAAAACACACAAAAGTAATTTTCAGAACAATTTTTCATTACCTATGTGTCTTAAACAAATACAGTATAAATCCAGCAATCACTGAGCAATTAGTATAGTAGGTTGTTTTATTGGTGTATATAATAATACAAATTAATAGCCTGTCAAAGCTCTTGAAAGAGCTTAGTGAAGTACAACATAAAATGGTAATAAAAATTGATTTTACATTTAAAAGTGAAACAAAAAAAACCAAATTCACAAATGTGAAAGATATAATAAGCTAGAACATAACAATGTATCTATCAATACACTATGAGACAAACAAATATTTATGACTTTACAACCTCAACTCAGATATTTAGTAGACTAGTCATCTAATTAGGAATTCTGAGTAAATAACTACTTTTAAGAAAAAAAAGTAAATTTCATTAAAATGGACTGTTATTTCATTATGAGAGTACAGCTTTCTACTTGGAATTGAGTAGATTTACATAGAGTTGTCAGCTGTAAGTCTACAGAGTGTTTAGGAATCATAGAGAACGGGTGGTGAGAAGCAGATAATGAGGAAGATGAGGAAGGGGAATTTGTTTTGTTTTGATTACTTAATAAATTTTACTGCTTAAAATTGTATTCCTGAATGGCTGTTTCCCAATAAGAAATTTTCAGACTGTGACAAACAATAAAAAAAAATAAATTACATAACGAGTTAAAAGCTAATTTTCTCCTGTAGATTCATCTCATAATTTTAATTTTTATAATTTAATTATTCAGTAATCACTTAGACTGTGGGAGTTTACAGAGGTCTTCTACACACATTCTATGTTTGCTCGTGTCACACCTCACTACAGAAAACGACAGGGCATTTCAGATCATTCTTATGAAATGATGAGGATAAAACTGTATCTTCTCCAACCAAATGTAATGCAAAAAATATTTAATCAACAAATTTTGATATACTAAAGAGTAATCCCACCAGTTCTGATTGCAACAAACGCTTGGGCTCAAACTTGGCCTGCTGTGGTTTTTGCTTCACTGTGAGCTTTGCTGGCAAAAGGCTCTAGTGGTGAGTTTTTTAACTCATTTCCTCCTTGAGTTTAAAGAAAATGCCATGATTCCCTTTAGGATATGCCTTAGCTGAGCTGAAAATGACATGATTCTAAATTACCCAAATTAGTGGTGACAGAACTGGGTGTGATCATTATCTCCCATTAAGAGACAGAGTGATATTTTCTCTTTGCTCATAGTGTCCAATATTCAGGATTATGAATGAGGATTTTCTGATGTTTCTTGCAAAATTACAATAACTAGTGTGAGCAAATTCAATACAATTACAACTACAATGTTGTTTAATAAGATGGTAGAAGATGACAAGGTAGAGATTGTTGGTATTATTCTTGCACTTAAAAGCAGCAGATCTGGAACAAATTGTGATATCAGTGACCAATTTTCAGGACATAATTTCCTGTAATCATAGAACACCTGAATGGTTTGGGTTGAAAAGAACCTTAAAACTCATCTAGTTCCAACCCCCCTGCCATGGGCAGGGATGTTTGTCTATCACCAATTTATTCCTTGGCAGCTTGCACTTAAAAGCAGCAGATCTGGAACAAATTCTGATATCAGTGTCCAATTTTCAGGACATAATAATTTCCTGTAATCATAGAACACCTGAATGGTTTGGGTTGAAAAGAACCTTAAAGATCACCTATTCCAACCACCCTGCCATGGGCAGGAATGTTTGTCTACCACCAATTTATTCCTTGGCAATGTTGAGAGAGTAAAAATAGCAGAAGGGATTCAGTTTGTACACTGTCACACATTTGAGTTACCCCCCCGGACTCAAAACACAGGTAAGGAAGCAAATAGCTAGGGAGCAAGTAATCAGATAGGGAACATAGAATACTTCCTTATATTAGGAATTTGTGCCAATTTCTATTTCTTTCTGCTGACAATGTCTAATTTTATAGATATAATTCCTATTTTTGTCTTCCTTCATTCTGGGCCACTGAAGAAGAGACTCAGGCATTTTTTCACCTGGCTTTGGGCAAGCACTGTGGATATATACGACGTATGGACATTTCCATTCAACATCAATGCTCTCTAGGGAGGCCACTGGGTATCAAATGCTCACAGCTTCCCAGTATAAGGTTATAAAGTTAATTTTTCAAGGTCTTTGAAAACAACAAAACAAATGAAAACAACATTATAAATAGTATTTTTGTCTCATGCTAACAAGGATAACTCTTGGACACAGCCAAAAACTGCTGTGCTTCAAAGCAATGCTTGTGGAGGTTAGTCTGCTCCTGAGGCCAGTTTTGCACAATTACCTCAGTATGCAGAATTCTGCCCCAGGCGTAATTCAGGGAAAAAAGGTACAGTTGAAGTGTACAGTGACTTGTTCAGATGAAAATAACTTCTATGCAGAACATTGCATTTGGCAAGATGAATCCTAGAATGTATTTCTGAATTGTACAGAAATTATTTTACAATGCCACCTACTCAGTTGTGGTCCATTACCATCCTGAATGTAACACAGAACAAAAATTGAGTTGCTCTGCATAAAGGAGAATGTTTTTCCCCTAGTACTTCTTGGGACTATTTCAGAAGCTTTCATTCTCCTCAAAGATGTCTCTAGACAGTTTAATTTTTTTGCTGTCCTTTAAAAAACCCAAGCCTTTACAATCAATAATGTTAGCATCAAAAAACCCCTGAAACCTGTGTCTACAGGACTTGTTTGCTTTTTGGCTGCTGATACTGTCTGCTAGATCAGACTATGATTATGTGAAAATTATGGGTTTTAACTCTATTGTACATGTATAGTTCTTTCCATGGTTTCCAAAACCTTTTAATGGTATTCTTCTACTATTTTCCACTAGTTTAAAATGTTAGCTCCATTATGTATAGAACTTCTGGGAAGAAAAATAGAATAAAAATGAAAACTAAAGTATATGAAATCGAGCTTTATCTCTGTTTGAATGCTAAGTGCAACTTCGGTTCTCCCATCACAAAGAGCTAAGTCTGGAAATAACTCATGAGAGAGTGAGAGAGCTGATCAAAGATTGGAAAGCATGTGACTAAATAGGCTTCTAAACTAAGCTTGCAAAAAAAAAAATAGCCAAAGTATCACTAGAGATCTCAAAAATTATCCCTGGCAATCAGAAAGAGAATGAGGATCAATTACTTGCATTCTCTTCTACTAGAAGTTTGAGCTGTTAGAGGAAAAATGCAAAACACCCAAACAAACAAACAAAAAAATCCCCTACCAAAGCCAGTAGTGTTTTCTATAATTAAATATTATGACAAGTGGAGTTCTCTAGCATGTTGCAGACTTTACATTTCGTTTGAATTCAAAAGACAATTTGGTGCAGAAAATGCACAGAGTGTCAGTATAAAAATGGCATTTCTGACTCTAAAAGCATCAAGCTATTGAAGGTGGGGAGAGGACTCTGTGTGATCATCACTAAAAGTTCTGTGTTCTTGTAATCTTGCATAGGCAGCTGCTCTTGCTATGTAAGAGCGAGTACAAGAACACTTTTTGCTTACTTTTTCTTACTGGAAAAAGTATCCTGAAAAAAACTGACTTTTTAGTCTAATTCGTTAACTCTTGTTATTTAAAAAAGCATCAGCTTGTCAACAGTTAAACTGCTTCTTACATGCCTTTCCCAGGTTAATATTTTGTTTAGAATTTTATTTTTTTATTTTTTGTGGGCTTTTTTCCCCACTAAAGTCTTATTATGCAAGTCAGAGATTTCTATCACTCTGGAATTTGTATGACACATTTTGTAACCCTATTCAATCACTTCCTTTTTTGTAACACTTCTTTCCATTCTTTCTTGTTTAAAAGTATATCGATTCTATGCTTTGAATTGACATGGCATGCAGTGCTCTTCAACACAGCTCCCTTCTGAAGATTCCTTTACTTAAATAATTGAACTCTATCAAAGCAAGTTTATTGTTAAAATAAGGATTAAGTTCCTGTATAGAATGCAATATTGCTATTTTTTCTATGGGAACCCTAATTGCTTTTATGGGAATTGGAAGTGTTCTACTTCTCCATTCTTTTTTTTTTTTTTTTTAATTTCCTTAGTCTCACAACCAACAACCAAGCACCATTCAAAATCAGTTTGAAATATGAAGCCTGGTACACACACTGCAGCACAGCTCTCTCATAGCACAAGTGCTTCCAGCACCTGCAGAGCACTGCTTCTCATAAGCACATGGGACAGGCTGTCATCAATTGTTACATTATGCTAATATTTATAAAGAATGATGTAAAACCACTGAATATTTTCTTTTCTGAGGATCAGAGGTGTTGTGATAGGTATAATAAAATCCATACAATTCAGTACAAGAAGAATAAGATGGTTGAATATTATTACATTCTGAATTATTTATGGCAAGATCTGCTCAAAATCTGATTGTGTAAGTACCATTTTATCAGAACAATTAGGACTTTATGAACATTATATGATAGTCAGTGTTTAGCTTAACCTTTCCATACATGAATATTTACACACCCAGACAGGAATACTCATACCTTTTATTGTTTCCTGATTACTGTCAATTTTCCTTCTCTCATTTTATAATTCTTCATACTCTGTAGACTAGCTTAGCCTTCATTACAATACTGGTGATGCAAAGAAATGAGTTTTCTTTTGTAGAAGCCTTTATTCCTTTTATGTGAAGCTAATAATAATGTGCCACTTCTACTGTTACATGATCACATGAGAACTGAGAACTCAATATGACATAGATGTATATTTTAACCAAGGGAACACATCAGGAAATAAGAATAACAAAGTAATTCAAGCAAATCTGCCCACGTACAGACAGCTGTGGGAAATGAAATTGAGATTAACAAAGGCATATCAGCCTCATAAAGATTTTCTTTTCCAAAGGCACAGAAGTATAGCATCACATAAAGGTGCTACTTCTTACAGAGAGCAGCATTTCAACAGCTTGAGTTCTTACTTCCTTTAGACATTGTAAGTGGAGAAATAAATGAAGTGAGAATTCCATATAAAAGAATTCCAAATAAAGAGGTGAGCAATCTTTTTGTCTAACAAGCAAAATTAAGAAATCAATGCCTTTACTCCTCCTAGTTCCGCTTGTTCTTTCTTTCTAAAATTAGAAATTCAGTTTTATCTAATGAGATTAAAAGACAAAGTTCCCATTTGTAGATTTGGTTGAATAAGTTGACATTCTGAAAGTGATCTACATCTATTCCATTTCAGAAGCTTTTTATTGTGTTTCAAGACTTAATGAAGATCAAACCCATCTTAGAATTTTAAAGACAGCTGATGAAATTTGGTAGTTTTCTCTTTCCATGCCTTCCCCCAAGTTGGTTGTTTGATTTTATATATATATATTTTATCACAACTGCCACTAAATCTAGCTATCTTTTAAAAAACCCAACTTTTAAAAGTTATTCTTTCACCTCTTTGAGAATGTGTTCTTGTATCTCAATAAAGTG